>NC_087245.1:11842500-12501250 GCF_037042905.1 Lytechinus pictus | reverse complement strand
CAGCTAGGGAATCCACAGCATTCAGAGATGTCATGACTGTATACGTACTGGATGAAGAAGGGCTACTACAAGTGGTGTATGCAGAAGGTGCAGTTGTTAGAGAGGGAAGTGTGAGAGGTATGCTGTCTGCTACCTTAGTATTATCATACGGCATAAAAATCTCACTGTAACTACTATGGGCGGAATTATCAGGATTGTACAAACCAGTTGAAAAGCTACTATTGGTGTAGCTGTCTGGCTGCTTCAGTTCAGTATATGTCTTACTGTTTGTGTTATCAGCAGTTTGTTTAGAGGTAGAAAAGATATTGGCTACCTCTAGTGGCGTCAAATGTGGCAAGGTGCCCTCTACGGTAGGACTATGAGACAAACTATTAACCTCTGATGATTGCACTAAACTACTGGCAAGGTTGTAATCGGCTGATGATTTCATGTTAAAGGATGCACTACATTCATTGAGATCGTAGTTAGAGCTTGCTTCTGAGCTTGAAGTTGAATCTGAAGTTGAACTAAAATTATCTTCTGAACTGTCATAGCAAGGCATTGTGGGCAAGGGAACATTACATAAGGGTGCGATGGGTTGGGTCATAGCACTTTCATCCTCTGACTCGTTGAACTGCAGCATTTGAGGAATCAAGTCATGTTGCCTTGGAGGGCGTACCTCAACTGGAATGTTCTCCTCCAAGGAATTTCCACTTCCGTAAGCATCACATGACTTGGAATACAGGGAAGAGCTACAACTGGCCCTGTCATCTCCTAAAGGGATATCAACATTTCCATAAAAGTCCCTTCCATTAAGGCTTCCTGAATACATTTGGCTGGAACTGGTTGAGGCTTGATGACCCCAATCTTCAAGGGGGTGTGACAAGGAGCTCATGTCTGGAGGACCCTCAAAGCAATCTTCCTGGCTGCGGCTTCCACCAGGATTCATCCTCTCATCTTGCCGATGCTCCATGTCAAGTCGAACCACAGTCTGGATAAAATGATTCCTCACCCTTGAAGGATTGAACTCTATTCTCCCGTACTTGTTATGGCAGCCATCTTTGCTACAGCCACACGGAAACGACTGCCTGTCCACTTGGCATTTGATGCCGGCCAAACTACACATACATGTTTCCGGGTCACACACCACCTGGCAGTCACAACCACAGGACTCCCTCGACAGGCGTATCCGCTTCAGCTCCATCTTCTCTGTGTTGTCAATCTTTTTCACACCGGAACGCTTCAGCAGCAACCGCCTCTGTTTGGTTGGAATCGGTTGTAAGAAGTAATAGTCATTAATGTTGATGTTGTCCAGTTCCTCATCTAAGTCCGATTCTGCTTCTCTCAATGTCATTGTAGAGCAAGGGGAGGATTCCCTTAGCTGCTGACATCGTCTGTCCATCAGCTGCTTGCGTAGGATGGCTCTATGACACTTCTCCTGGGATAGCTCAAACTGTTTGAGGGTAAACTTCCCAATGGTTTCATGTTTTGGGGCCATACCTGAACAAAAGAAAACGAAGAGGAAATAGGCAATGTATTTAAAATATGCTGTAAATGTAACATAGAAAATAACTTGGATACTATAATGAAGACAAATATATAAACTGATACAAAGCATTGAATGAGACATTTAAGGACAAGTCCAACCCAACAAAAAGTTGTTTTGAATAAAAAGAGACAAATCAAACAAGCATAACACTGAAAATTTCAACAAAATCAGATGTAAAATAAGAAAGTTATGGCATTTTAAAGTTTCGCTTCATTTCACAAAACAGTTATATTCACATCCTGGTCAGTATGCAAATGAGGAGACTGATGACATCATCCACCTACTATTTCTTTTGTATTTCATTACATTAAATATGAAATATTTTAATTTTCTCCTCATTGTCATGTGTAACAAAGTTTGGTTTCTTGCTGAACGTGTGGAATTACCACTGTGTTGATATTTTGTGGTTCAAACAAGAGGACCCTTATTGTCAAATCTGTAAACATTGAAATATTGTATAATTCAAACAATAAAAACAAAAGAAATTGTGAATGAGGGGCAATTATCGACTCTTTAATTTGCATATAATTGAGCTGTGCATAAAAATAAACAAAACTTTGAAATGTCATAAACTGCTAATTTTACAGACGTCTGATTTCTGGGTTGGACTTGACCTTTAACTACAAATGGTAATACTACTAACAATAACATGTTTTTGTTTTTCTGAATGGATAACAGCTTTCTTAATTCCCCTATTCATTTTAATCAGAGCTCACTAATGCAAGAGTAAGAATCAAATGCAAAACTTGCAATAGGCAATCAAATTCATTGTCGTATTGCATTTTGTTAAAAAAATGACCTACAACAAATCAGACTTTGTGTTAGGCATGGATTAGTATTACATGCAAATGTACATGTACATGTGCAAATAGTTGCAATGTAAAGTTTCACCTTCATATTTTGGGAAACTAGGATATCAATTCACTCTTTTGAACTCCTATTTGATCATTGGTATACCAGACATGTTTCAGCTTGAATACTGTCAAATGTGAATGTATGGAAGTGACATTTCAGTTACTACTTCCGTCAAAGTTTGGTTATCTACTACTAAAATTATTCTGAACTTTCACTAAATTGCCTTTTCCTTCCTTATCTAATTACCAGCAGTGAACAAGCAACACTGTCGCTGAATTTGCCAATTTTCCTCAGATGCATGACAGTGGTATAATTCATGAGGCAATCCAATTACCATTTTTTACTGCTTAGTTTCAGGTTTACTCAAACATAGTGATAATGTAACTTTTGGGGTAAAGAGATGATTAAAAAAAAAATATTATACTGGGACATTATGCATCAGTTATCAAACAGCTATACAGATTTGAATAATAATTTCTCCACTTTTAGCTTTATACATGGCAATTAATCTCTATTACACATTTTCTTCTCAATAAAGCGTGTAACTGATGGAAGCTTGAATGGATAAGTTTCCTTTCAAATTGGTGTGTTAGGAGTACATGTACAGTATGTCCAGGGGCTTGTTTGATAACTATTCATCTAAATTTTATTTTGGGTGGGGCCTATTTTTCAAAGAGTTACAACTATGGTACAGTACCTTTACCATGTACTTTACCTTGGAAACCTTGATTGTGATTGGCTGCTGACTGCAGAGCCCTGTTACCATGGTAGTTTGCCATATTAAATGGAAAAGGTACCGTAGTTGTAACACTTCATTATGAATTGAAATAGACCCCACCCAAGATAGATGGATTAAAACCAGGAATATGAATGCTTCAAAATCAATGATTATCATCAAAATATGACTGAATAGTGTCATACGTATGATGGATATACATGTATGCTACCAATGCTGCACTATCATCTTCTTGCCCAATTCATATTGTTCAAAGCACATGACAACTCTTTTAACATTTTTTTGAGAGCTTCATTTTGACATGTGCACAGTATAACATGATTTATAGCATTAAAGGTTAAGTGAAGTGAAAGCACATTGTCATCAAATTAGAATAAGGCATCTTAAACTTGAGCTTAATTGCATAATGACTACATTGCTGTAGCATGGGCAGAATGAAGCTTATTAAAGGTCAAGTCCACCCCAGAAAAATGTTGATTTGAATAATAATAATAATATAGGGTATTTATATTGCGCACATATCCACCTTGTTAGGTGCTCAAGGCGCTCCTATATTACCCGGCTAAGCTAGGCGTTCATAGCGCACACAGCTTTTTAAGGAATTACTTCCTACCGGTACCCATTTACCTCACCTGGGTTGAGTGCAGCACACTGTGGATCAGTTTCTTGCTGAAGGAAATTACGCCATGGCTGGGATTCGAACCCATATGAATACATCTATAGAGAAAAATCAAACTAGCATAACACTGAAAATTTCATCAAAATATGATATAAAATAAGAGAGTAATGACATTTCAAAGTTTCGCTTATTTCTTACAAAACAGTGATATGCACAACTCAGTAACGTGCAAATGAGACAGACGACAATGTCCCTCACTCTTTCTTTTGTTTTTTATTGTTTGAATTACACAATATTTAATTTCTTACAGATTTGACGATAAGGACCAACATTACTGAAATATATACTGCAGTATTACATAATGCGAATTCCATTATGTTCAGGGAGGAATTAATGAGGAGAAAATAAGAATATTTCATATTTTTTATAATAAAATAAAAAATACAAAAGAAACAGTAAGTGGATGATATCATCAGTCTCCTCATTTGCATACCAGCCAGGATGTGCATATACATGTAACTGTTTTGTGAAATTAAGTGAAACCTCAAAATGTAATAACTTTCTTATTTTACATCTGATTTTGATGATATTTTCAGTGTTATGCTTGTTCGATTTTTCTCTTTTTATTGAAATCAACTTTTTGGTGGAATGGACTTGTCCTTTAAGTATGAAACATCCATGGCTTTCTCATTAAAATATAACATCACAATTAATGAAGAATGAAAAAATCATTGATGTATATTTCTAATTCTACATAATATAAGTCCTCTCTGATTTTTCCCTTTATGATCAAGTCAAATTTATTTCGGATCAGTTTTCTTTCACGCAAATGAAATTGAAGGTAAAATAATAACATGGTATTTTTTAAAGTGACATATTTCCTTTATCATTAATTTCTAGAAATCACTTCCTCGACTTCTAGAAAGTTCCTGATCCTACAACCATTCAAAAACACACATTACAGATGAAAAAAATAAAAAAGAAAGGGTTCCATCTACACTGTACATGTAAAAGGGAAAGATGAAAGCAATCATCGCAAGCTATTGCATTCTTTAATGAACAATATAAAAGTAAAAAGTCTCCTGCACATGATTGCTCTTCATAAGTATTCTACAAAAAGAAACCCAAACAGCATTTTTTTGCCTAATATATATCCATAGTTCCACACTTGCATTCATTATGTGCAGTGCTACAGACTCTCAAAAGAATTTTTTTTTTCAATCATTTCGGAGATTCCAAACTATTACAACAATACATACACTATAAATTCTTTATGCATGTTTCTTTATTATTTTCATAGAGTTCATTTCAACCTTCTTTCTCAGACCAGATGTAAATTATCTTGTAAAAAATTCCTTGTGCATGTTTGTTAGGTAAGAGGGGATAGCATCTCTCATCATGACCCCTGGGGGTCGGAGCCAAATTTAGAGAGGTCTCGATTAGTGGCAGGAAGTCAGGGCTTCCGAAGGCTGCCTCACAGAGTTTGGCACAGACTTAGGGTTGTTAAAGAAGATGGAGTCTAATCATGCTTACACAACAATACAGAGATGTGATATCATTTTTCAATACAAAGGAAGACAGAATATGACATGTACAAATATATCAAAACTACTTCAGAATATTGTACAATATTAGAAAGAACATTTTTGTAGTGGACATTAGCGGAATGAAAACGAAGGAAAAAGGGAAAGAATAGACAATGAATTGCTGAAGTTCATGCCCAGTTTACAGAAAGTCCATAAGATCGAAGCCCCTGTTATGCTTGTCTTACCAGAAGAGTATCGATGCAAATGGAGTTTGTCTTCTTATTTTGCTTTAAGGTTTTGGCTTTGTCCATGTACCGGTACTTGAAGTGGACCTTTACCAAACTGCACTCTCTTTGATTCTCAATGAAACAAAAATATTCTCAGGGAAAATCAGTCTACCAAGCCTTCATCCTCATGTATCTTTGGTCAAGTGACCAAGACCTCGCTATGACAGCTTTCGAAACCAGGTGAAAGACATATAAGATGGTGTTCATGAAATTTTTACAAATGATTTGAGATTTTTTGAGAGTCAAAGGTAGTGAATAGAGGGAGATCAATGTAATACTGTGCATCTACACAGAAGCAAAACTGACTCATCAAAAGAAAACATAACTCTTCCTTTCCCAGAAAACACATGAAGCTTGCATACATAGATTGAAGAATCCCTCCAGGTCCACGCTGATAAAAAGACACCCCATCACCCACCCCAGGGATTATCAAAGATATAACCCGAACTTGGAGCTGGCTTGGAGGTTTACTCACATGTATGTCAACTACATCCGTTACCAAGACAACAAGTGAAGACAACAAACACAACATGGAAGGCAAGGAGGAAGTGGAATGACAAGCGAGAGGGATAAAAATAGACACAACAGGCAGGCAAGTGGACTGATGATAAAAACAGAGAGATGGGGTCTGGATCCTGTTTCACAAGCCTTGACAAGTACAAGTTTCTCTATTAAGCTACTGAAATGGTGCAATCTGATTTGCTGAGGGCAAAGATGGGATAGAACATTAGCATTAGTAATTGGTCTTATTTTTTTTTCAAACTGGGCCCTGGAACAACTCAGCTGGCTGGCTGGTTAGAGATGGTGCACTGGGGAAAAGTGCATTGGGATGATTAAAGTTTTGGCAGGATGCAGGCTACAGTAAAATAGCTCTTTTTAGCTGGCATCTAGGGTCCTCTTGATAATTCAAGGTACCATGATTCACAGAGCTCTTCAGGTATAGAATGCCAATGGTGTGCATATTTATGACAACTATGTACAAGACTTTCTAAAAGCAAACAAATAGGAGGTCACTTCATGAATGAAAGTGAAACTCTCTTCAGATTATGACAGTAAATCCAGGTGTAATGATATTATTGTAAATTGTAACATTTATAATCATGTATATTACTTGATGAAACATAACACATCTAAAGTGATTTGAAAGGTCCTACATGTATGTACATGTAAATACAATTTAAAACCTGGGATTTGGTAATGTTGCATAAACCTGTATGGGTTGAAAATGTCAATCTGGCTTCAAAATGGTACATGTATCAAATGTTTTTTTTAATTTTTTTAAGAAAGTGATTATGTACATCTACATGTATTCAACACCTGGAAGTAGGCTGATAATCAATGCCTTTGTGCTGTTTTTTCTCTCCCTAATTATAAGAGATTTTGCTAATATTAATTTTAATAATTCACAACTTTCTTTCATATATTCACTTTGGTAGATATAATAAACAAAGTAACTATGAATTGGAAGTTGCTGATGAATATCACAAGGAGAGATGCATAAAAAATATACTGAAAAGTGAAAACTCTCAGTGGTATAGATGGTGAAATAGATGGGAACAACTTAGTAGTGCAATAAAAAAGATTTGAAACCTGTTCCTTGAGCTCCACACTTCAGGGACTTACCCACAACACCAAAACATCTCCACAAATGATGAGATGCTTCTAATGTTGTTAAAATGGGGAGTGGGTACAAAGTCTACATTTAGGGTTAACTGAAGATTGTTGTTAAAGGTCAAGTTCACCTCATAAAAGTGTTGATTTGAATCAATAGAGAAAATCAGACAAGCATAATGTTGAAAATTTCATCAAAATCGAATGTAAAATAAGGATGTTATGACATTTTAAAGTTTCGCTTATATTTCACAAATTATGCACAATTTAATCACATGCAAATGAGAGAATCGATGATGTCCCTCACAAATATTTCAATTTTTACAGATTTGACAAAAAGGACCAACTTGACTGAACCATAAAATGTTAAACAATGGTAATTCCACATGTTCCGGGAGAAATAAAACTTTGTTTCACAGGGCAATGAGGAGAAAATTTGAATATTTCATATAATAAAATACAAAAGAAATAGTGAGTGATGTCATCAGTTCCCTAATTTGCTAACTTTCTCATATTACAACCGATTTTGATGAAATTTTCAGTGACATGCTTGTTGTATTTTTCTCTTTTTATTCAAACCAACTATTTGTCGGGGTGGACTAGTCCTTTCACTGCATGTATGGCAGGCTATACATGTACGTATTAATCAAGCTGCTGGTAGTTTCTACCATGCCTGACATTGGGAAAAAAAATCATGAATCAGGACTACAAATAAATGTGAGGAAGTTTTTTCTTCTTCTTTCTTTCATTGAAAGAAATAATTGTTGAAAAAAGTAAAGTAATTTAACTGCACATTATCTATCTGCTATGCAAAGTACAATATTTGTGTTTTTAAATTCTGATTAAGGAAATAATTCTTAAAGGCACCTACCTAGAGTAGATCCACCCTGGCTTGGGACTGACGTAAATCCTTGGGTCCTTCTGAAGAAGAATACAGTAACTCCATCAAATACAACTCTACGCTTCTTTTTCTTTGCTTTCTCTGCAAAACTGACCTCTCCTGATGATGATGAGTCTAATAAAATAGAAAAAAAAATTAACAATTTCACTGTCATTGCAAAGGCAACTGATTTATTAGTGAGATTTCCCAGCTGAGAAATATAATAATTTTTGTTATTCAACTCTAAAATAGATTTTTTTTTTTTAGTTTGCGGTTGGATGCCATGAATCATTAAATGTACAAACTTTATGGAAACTCTTACATCCCCACACAATAGATGATATTCATACTCTAAGAGTGAAATAATTGGAATTAATGAATATAACAAAAGAAATAATGAAACAGACAAACAAAGATATTACATGTAATTAAGAGCAAATGTATATTTTTGGCAATGCAGGGTAAATATAAAGCAAATGATTAAAAAATCACAAATACACAAAAGATTACAAAGATATCAGGATACATTGCAACAATACTTTCACACAACATCGATTAGAATGAGACAATATGCACCCCCCAAAATCCCAGGAGAAAAACGAAAACATCTGTTCCAAGTATTTCAAGAGCAAACAGGAATAAAGAAAGCACATTCATTTAATTACATGTACCGCTTGATTCAATAATGTGTGAGAGAGTGTCACAAACCGGATATTAGTAAAATCCTTAACCATGTGGGTTTATGATTCATCCACATCCCATGAACTAAACTAAAACAATACATTTGTCTATGAGTTTAAGATGGGGAGATGGGCAGGTTTGTGTCTGTTGTATGAAATCATCCAGGAAAAAATACATGTACATGTAGTCCCATGCAGTCACGCCTTTGTTTGTATTCACATTAGATTTTATGAACAATCAAATGAATACATATTTTCACTTCTGCAATGTATGAACCAAAACAAGTTTTAGTTTTGTGCTGTACATGTTCATGTGCAGTAAATGCATGTTCTCCACCTGTGCGTGCTATACTAGTTACATAGTGAAATAATAATATCAAAGATAATCACTATTATTTTTTAACATATACACAAATGCTGTACTTTTCTTATTAATGCCTATTGTTGTGTGTACATGTACCTGACAAATATACACATGTGGGCCTACATCATACATGTACATGTATGAGACTTCTGTTGTTATCACAGGGTAAGTCTCAAGCTTTGGCTTGGCTTATAAATATTACATTCAAGATTTATAGACATTCCTTTTCATACTCTGTTAAAATACAGTATGTAATGTACTGTATAGTATGAACTACAAAGGTCCACAACATGCACATACATGTACATGTATAACTTGTAAGCATAGGAAATCCTTGCTGATTATTCAAATTCTATGCTGATTAAATCAAAATATTCTGTGTACCTGTACACACAGATGGGAAAATACCCATTCATTGACCTACATATGTACATGTATACATGTATGAGTCATCATTGTTTACTTTTGAAACTGAATGGTACCTGTACCTCATTGGGGGTACACTTACATTACACTGACTGAATGAACTCGTCTGTTTACAAAAACAATTATTATGTGCATAAAAAGGATGTCTACATACTTCATCCCCTGATGTAGCCTACATGTACAGTAGAATATGAATTCATGATACTTTGTTGATACCATGTACATGTAGGGGAAAAAATACAATACATACTTTTGCTAACTGTTTTTTTTTACTGGCCCATTGATGACAATCATAACTTGGGGATACCCATTCTCTACAAAAATTATCTGGAAGGATTCTATATAGTCAGGCATGTATTGTGTAATATTCCAATATTTATAATGAATAATCAAAGCACTAAAGTATATGAAAATTATTTTTTTCCTTATAATCATATGATTGAGATACTGTACTACATGAAGAATTCAATGCAAAATCAGACTACACATAATACAAGGTAATAGGCAATCCTTGTATGTTTTTGTATGTAATAGGAGCCATCCCGTCAGTTAGACAATCATCAAAATTGCTGATGAAAGGAGCGAGGAAATTGCATTTAGGAAAGGGGAAGGGTGTGGAGGGAGACTCGATCGCAAAGATAGACGTATTCAACAAAAGAAAAAAAGCATTCTTTTTCCTTTCAACTACATACATGTCTGTAAAAAAAAAACCTTCATCCACATCTATATTTATGCAACAAAAGGAACTTGTAAAAATGTAAAGGGATTTGAATAAATAAAACTATAAGTGATTTTTTTCAATGCCAAAGAACTACCAGAGAGCTTTGCAATTTGCATGACACATCTGTATGACAGTGTCATTACAACATTGGATAGCAAAAATTAATAAAGGAATTTCATCAAGAGCAGTTCTTAACTGTATGTGATGCTCTCTTTTTCCAACTCTTCCATGTATCCCCCCCCCCAAAGAAAAATGTGTATTACATGTACATGTATGTCTATCGTACATGTACATGTACACGCACAAAGTAAAGTCTGTTTCTTTGATCAAATAGACATTTCATCAATTTAACATGTAGAGAATTATAATATATCTTGTCACTTCTTGTGTGTATGATTTTGTACAAGGTACATGTAAGGGAACTATGGGCTTGTATTTTCATGATTTTATTTACTTCAATCAATATTACTGATAATCTCCCTTTTACTGTATGAATCAATTTAAGGTAGTGCTGCAAGTCAGGCCTCATTTTCAGTTTCGGTTTGGTTCGGCAGAGTTCGTGAATTTTTATCAAAACTCTGATTCGGTTGAGGTTCAGCAATGTATGACTAAATATAAATAAATTACAAAAACATTTTTAAAAAGACCGCTAGCCCTGAACCATGTACCATTCGTCGTAACCAACATCTGTCACATACTTGAAACAAATTTTGTTTTTAAAAATGGTTATAAAAATTGCTGCATAAATTTCTTTTCTATCTTTTCTTTAAAAAAAATAGTAAAAGAAGTTTCTACTTTCATTTCAAATTAAATAAACTTATAAATGAAAATGAGAGAATTTCAATGATCAGAATATTTTTCAGGATTACTTTGTGTAGATGTAAGAGTGATCGATTACAATGTCATAGCAAACACACCTACCCCGAGAGGAGAGTGTTGAACGGGAATGTTGTACCATGAAACAGACAACCTCCACTGAACTGCTATCATTCTGGTAAAATTCATATTCCAAAGAATACAAAATGTTTTCCAAAGTCCATATTTTCTTAAAAGTGGTTTAATATGGTCAATTACTCTAAAAAGATAAATTATCAGTCCATTCTTGGCCCTAAAAAATCGATGCTAAGTGACTTCAAACACATTTCCAACACGAAAATGAGTACATGGGACTGCGTATTTTAGTGTTGTTAAATCACCTGGCATCGATCATTCAGGACCAAGACAGAACTGATAATTTATCTTTTTATTTTCAGTAATTGACAAGATTACATGTAAACCACTTTTTAGAAAATATTGACTTCAAAAGAACATTTCATATTCGAAGTGAATTTTACCAGTATAATAGCAGCTGAGTGCTGTTTTTTTTTTTTTAACGTTCTGGATCAAGTACAGTATTTCCCAAACACGATCGTGACGTCTTTGCTTTGCTTTGAATTCTGACTTTTTTAATCTTTTCTGTATTTGGAATTCTATTTCTACCATCATTTCTTATTTATTTGGACATTTCAGAAGGTGAAAAATAAACTTTACCATTACTTTGTCAGTTATCACGAAGGAATTTATGTCTTGACTACAGTTGTATTTTCTTTTTACAATTACATGTACTAGTATGACTGATTACAACTACGACGATTACAGCCATACGTATACTTCCAGATCAACTATTTCCCGAATGTGATCATGGCGTTGCTTTGCTTTGACTTTTGATCTTTCCTGTTATTTAAAATGCTATTTCTACTCTCACTTCTTATTAAAGGAGAATGAAACCCTTAGTTGAAACCAGCTGAATCCATATCAAAGAGAAAAATCAAAGGAACACATTGTTGAAAGTTTGAGGAAGATTGAATGAATAATAAGAAAGTTATAAGCATTTGAATATTGAGATCACTAGTGCCATGTAGATCCTCCCATCGGCAATGCGACCAAGATCTGTGATATCACACACGTACAACTCCCTCATTACTTTAGTACTTATTTCACTTATATTCTCACTTTTATAGAGTCTATCACAAGGTGAGGTGTTCTCTTTATGAGATGACAAGTACAGAGGTTTCACAACATTATAACATTGATGAATCGTTTGTCATATGATTATAATGAGCAAAAAGAAATGTTTTGGGGTATATTTTCAGTGTCCAAATGGGAGAGTTGTACGTGTGTGACATCACAGATCTTGGTCGCATTGCCAATGGGAGGATCTCCATAGCATTAGTGATCTCGACATTCAAATGCTAATAACTCTTTTATTGCTAGTCCTATTTTACTCAAACTTTTGTTGATCTTATTTTTTGATTTTTCTGCTTTCACAAAAGCTAACTTGCTCCAAGAGTTTCATTCTCCTTTAATTCGGACGTTTCATAAGGTCAAAAATAAATTTTACCATTACTTTGTTAGTTATGAGGAAGGAATTTGTCTTGTTTATCTATTTTTTATAAAATAAAAAGCAATTATGACCGATTACAACTACAATCGATTACAGCCATATACGTATTCACTTTTATACCAAATTTAGCTTCAAATGTCCTTCCATTTTACGTAGAAAAAAACAACTAAATTCATCTTTATAAAAATTTCGAAATTGAACAGAATAAATTCAAAGACGAGGCCAATGCTTTCGTATCAGATTTAAAAATGTTTATTATTTTATAATTAAATATATGGAGTCACAATTGAATTGAATTTGTAATCAATGGCATTTTACATAAGCACCTGGCATTTTATACCGATCAGCGAACCAAGCATTTGTGTTTGGTTCAGTTGGAAGTGCCAAGTTCGGCAAACTTCCGTTCAGTTCGGCGGTTCGCCTACAGCACTAATTTAAGGGTAAAGCATTTCATTTTCAAATGATCGTAGGGGCATGTTCTTGGATTCATTTTCAAATGCTTTTTAGTGTTCAGTATATAGGCAACAATCAATTAGGTCTACATGATTTTGTTAACCTTTCAAATGAACCAAAAGAATTATTACCGTGATCGAGTCTTGATTTCTTTGAGGATGACCCTTCATCTTCATCTTTGGTTGTTTCGTGGCAAGGATTCCGTTTTCGTTTCAAAGCTGAGACAATCTTCTTGGTCCCTTGCTGGTGTTCCTTCCTCACAGCTATGAACGTTGATGCTGCAGTTGATGTTGAGGCCGATGTCAAAGATGCAGTCGAAGCTGCGGTCGAGGTCAACATTGAAGCAAATGGCAATGCCATGTTGTCCGATGAGGAGCTCAAAGTTCCCGAGGATGGTGTTGATGAACATGATGATGATGATGAGGCAATCTCCGAATTCTGTTCTTTTGATTGGTTCATGATGAGGTTGGAGGATGGTGATTGGTCAGTTTGAGTTGTGGTGACAGCAAGTGACTGGTCAAAGACCAGGGCTTGCTCAGCTGAGTTGTTGCTGGAATGTTGTTGGGAGTTGTCTCAATGAGTTGCTTGGGATTTGGTTCCTTTGACGACTACATCATGGCATCTGCAGGATTCAATCAGCAAAAAGATTAAAAATGTTTGTTAGCATGTGACTCATTCAAAAGAAATTTGTATGAAATCAATCTAATTTACTGTTTGAAAATTAGTACCTACATGTATATAGACCTATAAAAATTGTGTGCTGTATGTCTCGAAGAGATAAAAAGTAAAGAGTTCTCATTAATTTCAAGAAAAGAATTATGTTTTTTACAAGAGAAGATATGAAAAGATTTTACTTAAGAATAAGATGAAACATTTCAAATAAAACTCCAAATAGATGTAGGCCTCCATGGTGTTCCCTGTGCTGTATGCTACATGTATGATGTATGTACATAAGGGTTCATGTTCATGCTTGGAACTAAAAAAAAAAACTTCACAAGTAATACTTGTGAGATTATGGCACATGCCATCAGTCACATTGTTAGCGTTGGTCTGCATGATAAGTCAAAACAGCTGCGTCATAATGCCATAAAAGACAGAAGCCTAGATCTCGCATAGCTTTATACGTAGGCCCTATGCTCATTATATCCATATAGGGCCTGCCTTGCGTACACTTACAAAATACAAAAATCTCTTGATTTCAAACATGGATCCATACTTCAAATGTAACAGGTGAATTTAAAGGACAAGCCACCCCAGCAAAAAGTTGATTTGAATAAAAAGAGAAAAATCCAACAAGGTAAACACTGAAAGTTTCATCAAAATCGGATGTAAAATAAGGAAGTTATGACATTTTAAATTTTCGCTTAATTTCACAAAAAGTTACATGCACATTCTGGTCGGTATGAGACTGATGACGTCATCCACTCGATATTTCTTTTGTACTTTATTATATGAAATATTCTAATTTCTCCTCATTGTCAAGTGAAAAAAACGATTCATCAATCAATGCTATATGGTTCAGTCAAGTTGATCCTTATTGTCAAATCTGTACAAAAATGAATTTTGTATAATTCAAACAATAAAAAGTAAAGAAATAGTGAGTGAGGGACATCATCGACTGTCTCATTTGCATGTCACTGAGTTGTGCATCACTGTTTTGTGAAAAATAAGCAAAACTTGAAAATGTCAGAACTTTCTTATTTTACATCCGATTTTGATGAAATTTTCAGCATCTATGCTAGTTTGATTTTTCTCTATTTATTCAAATCAACATTTTTCTGGGGTGGACTTGACATTTAAGTATGTTTACGCTTCACACAGACACAGATCCCATGTGATTTCAGGCCTTCATGTACACTGCACTTGTACAAAAAAGACACAATCCAATGACGAAATTCAGTCAAAAACGCTCACTCAATATTATAATAATAATAACAATAACGATTTTATATACCGCAAAATCGCAAAATTGCCTCTAAGCGGTAAATTGCCTACATATTCCACGTGAATGCAACATGATTTATGTACATGAAATATTCCTTCAATATACATGTATGTACAGTATTAAAAATAATTAAGAGAATTAGTAGCACCCTTATTTATCTATGAAAATCTATTTTTTCTGCTCTTAAAAGTGTTAAGGCCTACTAATACTATCCGAGGCTAGACTACTAGTTATGAATATTACAGGTAAAGCTGTGAGCGCGTATATTTTGATGTTCACTGCAACAGGTAATGGGCAATTCCATAGGTTGATGGACATGAGCTCTATGTGTCTTTGTACATATAGCCCATCTGAACCGTAACGTGAGTAACCACTTTATCTGCACCCCTAGTAAAAACCATGTGTTCTTTATTTTTTTAATTATATACAAATTTGTCTCCCTAATATACTTCTTTGAAATGGATATAATCAACTTTCATAAAAGCCTTGCATGAGGACACTTTTCACTTATGTCCACTTTTCATTTTATGCATGTCCAAATCATGTAACATGAGTAACCGACACATTTCAAAGATTTGCCAAGAGCATAATGAAATTTCCCAAGTTTTGTTTTTATACAAAGGATAGTCAGACTGCGTACTATGTTGTGATAAAGAGATGTTTAGTTCCTATCAATAATAATGGAGTTACAGCTCCCAGTATGAGTCAAGGTGTCTCCAAATGTAACTTGAGTAACCGTGGAATAGCCCTAATGCATTTTCAAGATTTTGTTCTCATTATTATTAAGACTATTCTTTATATGTCATTGTTTTGAGTTTCTATACTCTATTGAAGTTTACTCAATACCAATGCTGTTTTTTTTTCATGGTCAGCAATGGTGCCTCATGTTTGGCTACATAATAATAATAATAACAACGGTATATTTACCCAGGGTAGCCACTTCATTTCCGAAAACAGTTCTCCCAGTGGGCCCTGCTATTATTATTACCTGGCTAAGCTAGGCTACCGATTCAGGTGCACACAGCTTTCTGAGGAATTATTTCCTGCTGGTACCCATTTACCTCACCTGGGTTGAGTGCAGCACAGTGTGGATAAATTTCTTGCTGAAGGAAAACACATGTTACAGTTAAAGAAAATAGCAAAAATGTAATTGCAGCATGAACATGTACTGTAGTAACTGTACACTTAAAATTTATCTGCACCTCTGCATGTACAGCTTGTCCAACAAATGGCCAGATTTATGCCGAGACTGGATCATCAATGATTTCAAATTGCCTTCACTGGTAGGAGTGAAAATCACAATATCCATGATCTATTCCAATGGAGGATACCTGGTCACATTATTTATCTGCCCGCCCACACAGCCCATGTGTGTACCTGTTCTGACCGAGATATCATTTGACAGCTGACATAATGGAATGTGCTATGACGGTAGTCATTGCCATGGCGACCACCTGATTTGTTAGGCGAAGGATCCCCCTTCACTATACCGATTGGTGCATTATGCAAACATGATTATATAGTAATAGGGTAGGTAGTGTGTGGAGTTGGGATGATGGAGTAAGTCTTCTCCATGTCATTGTCAGTCTGGATACATGGTGTTAATTTCCACATGTAAACAAAGACATTTAATGAAAACATATTGAAGTCAATGGTATTATTTTGGTAAGTAATATAGTATAAACAGCATCGGACCCTTTGACCCACTCAAAAAGCACAGAGCAGTAAACAACATCTATATACATTGTATTGTTGCGGGGTTTCATAATATCATTTAAAAATTCTAAATGTTTTTCCATAATAATGTTTATTTGTCTTCTTGTAACACTCTAAAAGCACTAAACAAATAGTAGGCAAATATATACTTTTGTTTTTGTTTTGGGTTATATATTTTTAATGAAATTACAATGTATGAAAATACATTACATGTGTATGCCTATAGCTATTGACCCATTCTAACACTTTAAAAGCACTGAACATTATTTATTCAGCAAACTAAATTTTTGTTCTCAGGTTTTAAATACACAGTATGTATCTATTTATTACATTCTTTTAAAAAAGCAGGAAGGCTCATAGTCAGGGGCCTTAGCAAAATTTTGGGGACAGAATTTACAAAAGCGCAATTTTTTGCATGTGGGTCCCTGGTATCAAAAGCATTAATTCTAGATAGGGTGCCCCGAAATCGGTGAAGGGCACCCTATTTTAAAATGCTAATTTATGCAAATTTTATGCAAAAAACTCTTAATTCACCATATTTCACTAAAATAATTTTCAAATGCCAACTTTTTGTGTATTTTGGTCTTCTTTTGCAAAATATTCAACTACAGGTCGATTTTTTTTTTTAAATTGGTGAGTATGAATCAATTCCTAAAGTTAATTTATGCAAATTTTATGCAAATTATATGCAAAAACACATATTTTATCATATCTCGACATATAGAATTGTCAAAATCACAATTATTTTTCCACATGTGTCTCTGGTACCAAAAGCATTAATTCTTGATAGAATGCCTCGATATCAATTACTGGAATCCTATTTCACAGTGCTAATTTATGCAAAATTATACAAAATCACACTATTCACCCTAAATTACTGTGTATGTATAGTACAGACCTAAACTTTTCTAAACACCTTTTTTTTTTTGGGGGGGGTATTTAGGATTTATTTTGATGGGGCATCAAATCTAGATTGATTTCTGTACAGTTCCCGAATAAGAATCAATTTTCAATGTTAAATAATGCAAATTTATGCAAAATTTATGCAAATATGTGTAAAACACATTAACTATCATATTTTTAAACCGAGGCACGAGCACAACACTATGCATATGAGACACTGTTACACAATTCATTCATTATGGTGACTTTCCATGCGACAAGAGGAGGGTATCATGTTTAAAATGCAAATTTATGCAAATTATAAATCCTGTGCATACCCCTTTCACATATACACGTATTCGGGTGGTTTAAGGAATATTCTGTTTTACCTTCGTAAATGCGAAAAAAATTGGGAACATTCGCTGAGGAATTCAGCTCATTTTAAAATGTTCAAAACCAGCCGAATACCCTCCAGAATACTCCCGAATGTGACAACAAATTTCATTCGGGCAACATTTGGGATGTATTCGGTACATTCGGTTGGATTAGGGGAGGCATTTGGAGTTTTCTGGGCAGATTCGGACCTATTTTTATCATTCTGGGCATAACTGTCCCGAACCGTCCGAGCTCGGCACATTCGTTCTGATTCGGGTCCATATTCAGGCCATCGTTCGACTGTAATCAGAGATATCGGGTCGGCTGGATTCTGGACATGCTTGGGTCGATTCTTGCCACTATTCGTGTGGGCATTCTGCTTTTTGGGGGGTGGCCAAAATTGATTTGGTCAATTCTTGGCGATTCTGTGCTGAATCGGGACATATTCCGGACCCATTCTTCTCTATTTGGGGGAACTCCCCTAATCCATCTGAATCAGGCCATAATCGGGCAGAATCAGTCCAAATTTATTCGGGAGAATTAGGTTTTGGTGTGAATCTAGCTTATTAAACCAGGACTGACGTGATGTATTCTTGCGACTGTACATTGGTTATCCTCTGAATGTTTTGCAGGGTGTTTACCACAGTTGCATCCTTATTCTGGTTTGTAGTCCAGAAACGGATTGCCTACTTAAAACATGGGTTACACCAAAACCAAATAAGCTGCAAATCCATCCGAATACACATAAGAATGGATTCTGGAGCACTCTGTTCTCCCCTCCCGAATGCAGGAAAATTCAGGAGGGATTAGGGAACATTCTTGGAGGAATTCGGCTCGTTATGAAAATGTTCAAAATCAGCCGAATACCTCCAAAATACTCCCCAATTTCATTCGCGCCACGTTCGGGATGTATTCCGATGGAATTCTGTTGGATTTTGGGAGGCATTTGGGGTACTCTGGGCAGATTAAGAGCTATTCGTATCAGTTGTAGAGTAAAGGTCCGACTCTTGCCTCTCCCCATATCTTACGAATCATTACTCGAATACAGAGAAGAATATGGACAAGTGAGACGAATTGGCCAGAAAATAGAAACATGGCATCCGAATAGGTCAATTATAGCCCATTTCGAAAGAATGTGGCGTATTTTCGGGAAAATCAGTGGCGTACTTGGCGAATTTGGCATAATCGTTCCAATTCGGGTCGTTATTCAGGTCGCGAAAATAAGAGGATTCGGGCTAAATTTGGCTCGATTCTGGCCACCTTTTGCTCGATTGTTTCCACTGTTTGGGTTGGCATACGGCTCTATGCGGGACAGTCAATTTTGATTCGAGTAAATTCTCAGGGATTCTACTCTGATATGGGACGTATTCCAGACCTTATCGTCTCTAATGCAGTCAGCACCTCGGATCAGAGCTGAATCAGAGACGAATAGGTTGCACATCCACCGAATTCATCCCAATTAGGCCATATTCGGGAAGAATCAGTCCAAACTTTTGAGGAAGAATTTGGTTCTTGTGTAACCCTGGTTGAAGTATAGTCTCGATCAGACTCATTGCTTGCTTGAATTATACCTTGGTCTACAATCCCTCCACACAGTGGAGCTGCAGATTTTGATATTTACTGAAAATCATTACTTTACATCCCAACAAAATTAATTACAATATAGGATAGGTCTCTAATCGAAAGGAGATAGTAATAATGTGCAGATTTATAGAATATGCCCACGTATACATTGCCCATGATGTGATTATTACACAACTTGAGAGAGATTTTTGGACACTATTTTGATTCCCAACGACTGAAAATTTGCTTAACTGTGATCCATATGTACTTTATAGCTATTGAGAAAATCAGACTTTAACTGACAGATAGTTCATGGCTATATACCTCCGTATACAAAGCCTTTGGTGTGGGGCGTCTCCAAAGTTTTGAAGTTTTGAAAATCCGACCGAATTTACGCCAGTGTGTAGGGAGTGAGAGTGGGGGACATGATTTGAAATGGACACCCGTTCAAAGAGGGTTCTGTTTCCCGTAAGATGAATTTGCATCAAATTTGCTTCAATAAGCAGCACATTTTTTATGCAGAATTATTTCCATTAGCAGAAATAATTAGCATATCATAATTAGCAAAATAGCATATGTTTTAAATGACTTTGTTTTCAATAGCATACATATTTTGTGGAAAAGATGCAGGTTTTCTTCCAAATTTTGGCCTCTTTTCACTGTATTTGCTTTAATAGTCATTGGAATACAGCTTCATACATAAATTATTGTTAATTTACATAATATAACACACTTTTGCATGGAAACAGGATTTTCAATAGCATGTTTTGCTGGTAAAAATTGAAGCTTTTGAGCTGATAGAGGTACTTCAAATGTTTGGCCCCTTTTCCACTGTTAATACCCATTGGAATGGGACTAATTTATACATTCATGTATAAAATAATTGCTAATTTACATAAATTAGCATATTTTGCATGAAGACGGGATTTTCAATAGCACGTTTGATAGGGAAAATTAAAGCTATCAATCTGATAAAGATTTTCTTTAAGTTTGGTTTCTTTTTATTCCTTTTTACTAATTTTTACTATTCATGCATATATTAACATATTTTTGCATGAAGACACAATTTTAGATATCATGTTTAATAAGGAAATTTAAAGCTATTGACCTGAAAGAGACTTTCCTAAAGTTTGGTATCTCTTTATTTACTTTTATTAATTAATTCCTATTGGCATTTGGCTTCATGCATAAATTACTGCTAATTTGCATAAATTAGCATATTTCTGCATGAAAATGCCATTTCTAACACTATGATCTGTGGGGAAAATGAAAGCTATTGACCTGATAGAGACCTTCCTAAAGTTTGGTATCTTTTTGATTAACTTTTATCTATTGATTTCTATTGGCATATGGATTCATGCATAAATTACTGCTAATTTGCATAAATTAGCATATTTTTGCATGAAGATGCGATTTTCAACACCATGTTCTGTGGGAAAAAATGAAGCTTTTGACCTAATAGTGACATAGGGAAAGTTTGGTGCTTTTGTCAACTCTGTCCCCAAAACTTCAAATCATGGGCCTAAGGCCCCTGACTATCAGGAATACACATGTACCGGTACTTGTATTGTGCTCACAGAGCACTATGGACTGGTCAATTTTCATGCCATCATCTATTTTCACAAGATTATTTCAATGCCTGTCTATGCTGTCCCCCCCCCCCCCTCTACCCGTCCCCAACATGCATACAACACAATGAGGGGATTGCTGTCACCCCCCCCCCCCCACTCTACCCGTCCCCAACATGCATAGAACACAATGAGGGGATTGCTGTCATCCCCTCCCTATACCCCTCCCCAACATGCATGCATCACAATGAGGGGATTGATGTCACCCCCTCCCTCTACCCCTCCCCAACATGCATGCATCACAATGAAAGGAATGCTGTCACCCCCTCCCTCTATCCCTCCCCAACATGCATGCATCACAATGAAAGGAATGCTGTCACCCCCTCCCTCTACCCCTCCCCAACATGCATGCATCACAATGAGGGGATTGCTGTCACCCTACCCCTCTATCCCACCCCAACATGCATACATCACAATGTGGGGATTGCTGTCACCCCCTCCCTCTATCCCACCCCAACATGCATGCATCACAATGAAGGGATTGCTGTCACCCCCCCCCCACTCTACCCGTCCCCAACATGCATAGAACACAATGAGGGGATTGCTGTCATCCCCTCCCTATACCCCTCCCCAACATGCATGCATCACAATGAGGGGATTGATGTCACCCCTCCCTCTACCCCTCCCCAACATGCATGCATCACAATGAAAGGAATGCTGTCACCACCTCCCTCTACCCCTCCCCAACCTGCATGCATCACAATGAAAGAAATGCTGTCACCCCCTCCCTCTACCCCTCCCCAACATGCATGCATCACAATGAGGGGATTGCTGTCACCCCCTCCCTCTACCCCTCCCCAACATGCATGCATCACAATGAGGGGATTGCCGTCACCCCCTCTCTCTACCCCTCCCCAACATGCATGCATCACAGTGAGGGGATTGCCGTCACCCCCTCCCTCTACCCCTCCCCAACATGCATGCATCACAATGAGGGGATTCATTGCTGTCACCCCCTCCCTCTACCCCACCCCAACATGCATGCATCACAATGAGGGGATTGCTGTCACCTCCTCCCTCTACCCCTCCCCAACATGCATGCATCACAATGAGGGGATTGCTGTCACCCCTTCCTCTACCCATCCCAAAAATTCATGCATCACAATGAGGGGATTGCTGTCACCCTCTCCCTCTACCCCTCCCCAACATGCATGCATCACAATGAAGGGATTGATGCTGGTGTGTCTGCGCATCTCAGCTTCCTGCTCACGACCCGTCCTCATGGGGCACCCGTTAATTGTTTGAGGATTCTCGCCTGGAAATACGCATCATGCCAGTAATATCATTAGCATGAATGCCAGTGAGATGCACTGCCTTTCTCTCAATGGTATGGTGTACGCATGCTGTGAAGTGCCTACATTATGTACATGTAGGTGTAGAATCGAGATGGCAAGTGAAAAGACTGCAATATCATAAAATCGTGTGTGCATGTACATTGCCAGCATACATACAGTACTTTATAAATGTATTTTTATTCTAATACCGATATGTGAAGTTTAAGGTAATGAAGGTCTATTAGACTCAAGTTTTCCTAATATCTCCTTTATTTTTTCTATAAGAAAAATAAGGCTTACATTGTATTTCATAGGCTTTAAAGAGAATACACAGCATAACAGAGGAAACAAGAAATGGAGATTTTTGGTCTTGTGAACCACCTGGGCATATATCAACAGGAACTAGGTTAATCTGCCCATCCCCCCCCCCAAAAAAAAAAAAAAAACCATACCCCAATAAATATAAGTATATACATGTAGGGCCTACATGTTGTTGCTAACTCTACCAATTTTTGGTGGTATATGAATAATGGAGAATACCTAGGAATACTGCTCCTGATAGATTTTGAATTTTCATTTCAATAGTAACTACATGTATGGTAAACCAACATTTCTATGATAATGCTTCTAATAATTAGTTGTTTTCTTATTGTTTTCAGATTATACTCACATTGAATTGAGACATGAAAGATGAGAAAACATACATCAATTTCAAATTTGTAAAGATCTCAACCTGAGGGGGGGGGCAAGCCCCTCTTCTATCCCCAGTTGTTTTGCTCCCTTGTCGAGTCTACTATTTTTTCAGTCATGTTGGCATTTACAGTGTAGGCCTGCAGCGTATGCATGACTCATTTTGTCATATTTCATTCAACCTATGACCTTTACTTGTTGCAAATCCTCCCCACCATCCCCATCCTGTTTAGTTGAAGGAGGGGGGGGGGGTGGATTCATACATGTACATGTATGTTGCATAGATCCATACACCATGGAGGTAGAAATTAAATTATTTCTTCCTCCAGACATACATGTAGACAAGGCTCCACGGCTATTATTGACAAGCATTTTAACATTCTAGATTTTATTCCATTAAAATGAGGTCATTGATCAATAAAAATACATCTTTGACCCTGGCGGTTATCTGCAGCAATCCAGGGCACCATAAAACTGAGAATCAGAAGTCCATGAAATGTATGGGCCAACACAACTATTTACTCTGAGGCTTAATTATGTCTGCTCTAAATTAGATCCTGCTAATGTAGGTCAAGCATGAATGAGTCTAAATGAAAATATTTGGATGTCTGACAGGCACTGCTTAGTCTTGATACTCAGACCCTGATACAATCTAATAAGAGACTCAACAATGAACGAGTACATGTACATGTAGTTTATTATTGAAGTTTGTTTTCAATGCTGATATATGGCAATGTTCCTCATACAAAATTGTTTAGATATTTTGAGTTAGTGCAAAAACTGCAATATACTTGTTGATATGCTCATTTTTTCAATTGCCTGCAAATTTACAACTCATCTATTAAATTGAATTCATACAAAATTACAAGATCGATTTTTAAACATGTAGGCCCTATGTTGTATAGTCTATAGCAGATTAAAAATGTTAATGTTTGAATCTAGGAGTTGTTATGTACGTTCACTATGAATTCATTGGTAATACAAGTAGTAAACTTTTTTTACATATACATGCTTTCTAGTACTCTTCATCATACGAACAGCAAACTGATTTTCTATATTAAACATTTAAACGGTACATTTCTGGATTGATCGTAGCGTTACACTTGTTGACATCGCAATTTGTTTTAAAAGGGAAAAACAGGAAAACATTTAAATCATTCCTCAAGCCAACAACTGTATACATATAATTTTATCATGTTCACTTACATGTCTTGACATTAAAAATAAAATGTAGGTGATATTCTGTTGGGGGAAAATTGCCTCAAGTCAATTGGGAAACAATGATTTAATAACAAAATACAGTACATGTACATGCAGGGTGCGACATAAGCGCTTGCCCGATTGCCCGGGGCAAGTGTTTTGAAGCAAAAACAAAAACTGATTGCCCGAATCGGGCAAGCAAAATTCTCGTAATATATTTCAGAAAGATTCCCCATATTTCAGCATCAAAATATAGAAAAGAAAAAGAGACAAAAAAAGCCATATCATTAATTTCTTCTTTAAAAAACTTTAAGTCATGATTCGAATTGCAAAATTTGCGCCATTTTCTGCAATAAACACAGCTCAGAGACGTACACACACACACACAGAATCAATGGCAGTCTAGCATACCTACATGTAGCGCCTCGTCCACGCAGCCGATGCATGTAGTGAAGTTTCTATGGAGTACGGTGCTGCACGAACAAAGTTTGATCTGGAAGAAATCTCCCACAGAACTGTCAAAATTCACATTTCTTACCACTGAAAATTCTTGTTATGTCCATATTTCCTAAAAATTGGGGTAGCTCTGTCATTTGTAAGTGCAAAAGGAGAAATTTTCACTTCTTTATGCTTAAAAAAGATCGGGTTTCGAATGATCGTCTGTATCACACGCACTGAAATACATTGTTTGACAGTCCAACATATGCAGTGTGTATGTTGATAAACGTGTTTTCTTTCGTAACTATTTTTTTTAGCCAAGGAAATTGATAAATTTTCTTCTCTATTTATGACTGGATAGTTTGAGCTTTCTTCCTCTCTATTTCCCTTCTTTCTGCCTATCTTTCCTTCTTTTCTTTTCAATCTTTCCTTCTTTTGAATCTCTCTTTTCTTTAAATTTCCTTCCTTTTGTTCATTTTTTCTGTTACTATAGCTGTCTTTCTTTTTGTCATTCTTTTCTTCTTTCTTCCTTCCATCCAACCTTTGTTTACCTCTTTCTTTAATAATCCTTCCTTCTTTTTCCCCTTACTTTCATTCTTTCTTAATGTCTTCCTTCCGTCCATCCATTCTTAACCTTTCCTTCCGTCCATCCATTCTTAACCTTTTCTTCCTTACTTTCTTCATCCCTTTCATTTTTTCTTTTCTTTATTTCTTTCCTTCATTCCTTCCTTTCTATTTGTCTTTCATTCTCCTTCCTTCCTTTCTTTCTTTCTGATTTTCTTTATTTCTGTCTTTCGTTCTTTCTTTTTTCCATCCATCCTTTCTTTTCTTCGATATTTTTTCTTTCTGCCTTCCTTCATTTCTTTCTGTCTTTCGTTTCTTTCTTTTTTTCCTTCCTTCCATCTATCCTTATACCTTTTCTTCCTTTCTTCCCTTCTTTCCTTTCTCTTGTTTTTTTTCTTTTCCTTCCTTCCATCCATCCTTTACCTTTTCTTTTTCTCTTTTCTTTCTTCCTTTCTTTCTTTTTACCTTTTTTCTTTCTTTTTTTCTTTGTTCCTTCTTTTCTCTTCCCCTCAGTTTTTTTTTTCTTTCCTTCCTTCTTTCCCTTCTGTCTTTCTTTCTCTTCCCCTCAGCCTTTCTCTATCTCTCTCTTTCTTTCTTTCTTTCTCTTCCCCGCAGCCTTTCTCTCATTGTTTCTTCCTCCTTTCTGTCTTTCTTATTTTTTTCTTTCATTCTCTCCCCCTCTCTTAATTTTTTTTCTCTGGTTATTTTCAGTGATTTCCCCTTTTTTATTGTGTGTCCTAGTCCCCTCCAAAATATATGGAAAATATATGAGATTAGGAAATAAAGAGCATATTGACCATATATTTTGTCATGATGTTCAAGATAAAAATCAATAAAAAAAAGTAAAACTACAAGGTACATCAGTAGTCATGTTGAAAAATGTATTAATAAAGCCGTCAATGGTATGGTATGTAAAACCGTAAGGCTTGCTATATTTGTTTTGAAGCAATAAAACTTTGTTTTGAAGGATTTTTTCGGGCAAGTGAAATCTATATTCAGGCAAGTATTTTCCAATTATTTGAAAATTTACTTGCCCAACTGGGCAAGTGCTTCAAAAAAGTTATGTAGCACCCTGTACATGTATGCTGTAGTTTTGGATCAGAAATTAACTATATTATGCTGCATTTTATCCTAACATTCTTCCTTAAAAAAAACATAAAAAAGGATCTAAAATGCTCAAAATGAATATTTTCATCTTTCTAAAGAAGAAATCTCCTTGATTTATAACAAGGAACTCAGTTAACTGTACATTGTAGACAGGCCCATGTTCTGTAAGCATTGTTTGTGTACTTTCTTGTGTATACAGGCTTTCAAAAATGCCAAAGTTATATTGGGCCTACATTTAAAGTTTGAAAAAAGGTTAAAAAGTACAGTCCAGGTAGTGTGTACATGTACATTCTTTGGGATATGTTGGGAACTTGATATTTAGAATGAGCACTGCTCCTGATTATTCTGTGACCTTTACAAAACTGTGGGCGAGTGTCAATTTCCGTCACCAAAGGCTGGAAGAATTCTTTAGTTCCACGCTTAGAATTCTCAGCTCACACACTGATGTTCATTCTAGCTGGGTATCTGGCTAAGTCGCTATTCACTGACTAAAGTTGTATTCAAGATCATTTTTCATGCAAGAATCAAAGTTTTTCAAATTCAAGCTGGAGAATGTGGCTTCAAAATGGGAGTTCATGTAGTAAACAAAAATTCCCTTCTTTCCATAATCAACAATTCGTGTAGGCCTACATGTAAATGTGCAGAGTTAATCCCCATTCTCACTGAATAAAAACAATGTGCATGTCTTCATGTAATGTATGAATGGATGAAGAAGCTGCTGCATAATGCATACATGTACATTGTGATTTTTTAAAATCCTACATGTACCTGCATCTTTTGCATTGGTTAATCCCCCCCCCCAAAAAAAAAAAACACCATGTCACTATTCCAAGTTATTTCTAGATTATAGGCCTGTATTCAAATATGATGTGTATGCTCTATAAAACAATTAGGCTTATGATGTAACGATAAGAACATGATTTGTTGGATAGATCACTGATTTAGCGCGATTTTATAAAAAATATTGATGTATTTTGATCTGGAGCCTGTTCAAATATCTGCCTATTTTTGTCAAGTTTGTAAATATCCCCTTCTAAAATATGGAATGGGTTGAAAATTTCAGGACATAATCTTTATCTGTAGCTTATTTTAAAATAAAATTTGTAAAGTAAGTTCTTCAAGTATAATTTTTAAACAAAAATAAAGAAAATACCCAGGGAGGGTGCGATATGCCAAAGAATAATTTCAATTAGATCAAATTTGATTAGGCAGGTTTGGTTTTGGTTTTTACAAGATTTCAACAAGGTTGTAATGTAGGTCGTCTATACAGCCCTAAAACCTGCCACACGAAATCAAGGCATTCAATGAAGCACTAATTATGCAACTCGAAAAGTTATACAGCAGGTCAATTATTCCCTGAACACCAAATGCATCAATTATCTTTTCCTTTTTATGCTTTTCATAATTAAACAAACTTAAGACATAAAAGGCAATCTACATGTTGGCTGACATGCAGATCATTAGGTATCAAAATATTCATGTACATGTACATACAGCCCACTATTCAAATGTGGTATTAAAGAAGTCTCCCTCAAGTTCAAAAGAGGTTTACCATTACTGTTACAGGCCTACGTACATGTACATGTATGAATTGAATACATGCTCTCTACAACAATAATCAAATCCTTGGGTGAAAATATAGAGGTCAATCATTTGCTGACCCCCCTCTCTTGAGGAATGCCAACTATGTTTTTTTGTGAGATGGGGTAATGAATGATGGCTATGCATCATATGCTGGTCGAAATAAACAAACTCAAACTGAGATTGATCTTAAATTGTGTAATATAAACAAATAAGATCTGAGATCAATCTCATTTTTAGTGTAATTTCAATCTAGAACAACTCTGGGGCGCAGTTTGATGGAGGCTCTCAAACTACACATACATGTACATGTACGTGTAGAAGAATGAGTGAGAATGTGAAGAAGAACTCAATTATAGCTCAGAGTCAGAACTCTTTTTATTTAAGTTTGTGCTTCCAATTATTGTAGTTATGAAACTTTTATTATCAGCCACTTTCATGTTGGTGAATCCACCAAAAATGCACAATACTCTACAGTGTATTTCATTAATAAATAGGTGGTTTCAGATCGCCTCGAAGTTCGTCAGTTCCAGGTATTCTCTGATCGGGAAATTTACCCCGATCAGAAAATACCAGGTATTTTGGTAATGTGAAAGCAAACTACGCGTAATATCCCCGAAAGAAAATACCGCTAAATAGTAGGTACTTGGCGAAATTATGAGAACTTTCGCGGGGATTTTTCCAAGGTCGTGGGTATTTTGGCAATCTGAAAGCAAACTACGAGAACTTGTATCCCATCGATCACCGCGATAAGTGAATTTCCGGTTCATAGCCCGCGCTGTTCGATATGCGAGGCTAGCTGATGCGAGGCCTACCGAGCGAGCAAGCAAGCGCCAGTACGTGCATGCAGCGATAAACATACGTACACTTTTCATGCGACGTGACTCGGGGTTCGACTTTGACTAGGCGGTTGATTCTTCTTCTTAAAAAGATAGTTTTACGAATTAAGGGTGATATTTACCGGTATTCTAAATTTTCATACCAGATGACATCGCACTGGAGTGAGGAGGCCACCAAGGCCTTAATTTCAATGTGGAGAGAAATCTAGTGCAATTGCAAATGATCAAGGGAACAAATGATTTGAGCATACGATCAAGCGTAGTTTGTACGTGCTAGAGCTAGGCCGGCCGCAGGTGGATTTCCCTCCCCGGCCGTACCGCTAAAAGCGCGCGCTTCTTCGTCTGCTACCAGACAGTACTGCGCATGCTCATAACTTTGAGAAATTTCCCCAAAGAGTGTGTTTCGGGGCGGTCTGAATGCAAAAATAATTATCTGGTATTTTTGAGCATGTAAATGTTCTCGTAATTTAACGGGGATTCTTGTGATCGAGGCAGTTTGAAACCACCTAATGTGCATGGCCTAAAACAGTTATGATGTGCAGGACATAAAATAAAACCTCTTCTTAATCTTAAGCATACAGAGTGGGCGGAAATAACATTAACAGAAGAAATCTTTGTCTCATTGTCTGTGGTTTGTTTTCTAATATCCAATTACTAAATTTGTAACTTAAATGGGCAATGTACATTTTTGTAATCACATAGCTATTTTTAAATATACATGTAATCATTACCTGATGAGGGTGCTATTTACATATGAATTCTACTTCTAGCGGCTAAAGAACATCCAATGACCACTTGACAGTTTTTACAATATTGGAAATTTGGAATGTTAGAAGAGTTTGAGAAAAATTCACATAACTGACCAGTACTGAATGCACAGAAACGTTCTTAGCGCTAACAATGCGGTATAGACACCCTGCTACAACCAGTAATGTCCAGCGATACAATCCGAAAGATGTGACCGGGCTTACTGTAATAGCGCTCTGTTAGGCTAACAATGTTTCTGTGCAGCCAGCACAGACCCTTCCCATACAGGTAGAAACATTTGGGGTTTTTTTTCTCTCAAAAACATGAATGTTACCACAGGCTATCATAAATGCAATACTGTACAGATTTCTAATGTTAATAGTGCGTAACGTAATCAATAAGGGCATGGTAAAGAGCATGGAGGCAACAGGCAACCAATGCAAGAAAGATTGAAGAAAAATATTAAGAGAGAGATGGAGATCTATTTGCAAGCCAGACTTGAACTGATCATTTGGGGAAGGCGGATTGAGTGGTTGGAATTTGGTTGCTAGGATACAAATGCAGTCACCCATCACACGATATCTTGATTTCCATAGCAACTGATGACATGGCTTGCTGCCCCCAGGGGAATTGGAATTGAAAATAAGGATCCAACAATAGTCACTGGATTGAGTAACAAGCATGGCCTTGTTTGCTCTACAAGTGCACAGAACTACATTATATGAAGAGTCTCTCACCTGCAACCTGTTCAGAAAACTACATGTATCTTGATATATGATAAATGTGCATGTATACATGTATCATCATCATCTTAAACATCATCATCAACAATCATCACCATCATATACCCCAGACTTGAGAGTCGAGAATCATCAATAAAGCCCAATTGTTTTGGGTGTTTTCTAATTTCCAAGGCCTGAAAACAGGTTGCTTATACATGTACTTCGGTCACATTTGCTCTACGGCGGAAAACAGCCGCGATATAATATAGCAGCAGTGCTGACTTTGAAAACTAGTATAAAATAATTATTCACAAAAAACACCATTCATATGATGATAAAATACTACGTTCATTGACATTTGACGTTGATAATGTGACCTATAACTTGTCAGTGATACTTGATTACCCTATATCCACATTTTATACACTATATCTATAAACTTTGAAAGTTATGACAGCAATCTAATAATTATCTCTAAAATGGCCAAAGTTCAATGACTTTAAATGACCTTTGACTTTGGTCATGTGACCTGAAACTCAAATGAGATGTTCAGTGATACTTGATGACTCTTATGTCCAAGTTTTATGAACTAGACCAATATACAACAGAGTTATGATGGTAACTCAACAAATACCCCCAAACATGGCCAAAATCCATTGACCTTAGACCTTGGTCATGTGATCTGAAACTCACACAAGATGTTCAGTGGTACTTGGTTACTCTTATGTCCACGTTTTATGAACTAGACCAATACACTTACAGAGATATGATGGTAATTCAACAAATACCCCCAACATGGCCAAAGTTCATTGGCCTTAAATGACCTTTGACCTTGGTCATGTGACCTGAAACTCGGAAGGGAGGTTCAAAGATACTTGATTACTCTTATGGCCAAGTTTCATGAATCAGATCCATAAACTTTCAAAGTTATGATGGTAATTCAACAGATACCCTATATGGCCAAAGTTTATTGACCTTTGACCTTGGTCATGTGACCTGAAATGCGCACAGGATGTTCAGTGATACTTGATTACTCATACATGTAAGTCCAAGTTTTATGAACTAGACAAAAATACTTTCAAAGTTATCATAATTCAACAAATACCCCCAATTTGGCCAAAGTTCATTGACCCCAAATGACCTTTTGACCTTGGTCATGTAACGTGAAACTAATGCAGGATGTTCAGTATACAAATGATGCATGGGTTAGAGTGGGTCAGTAGGAACTGTGTGCACAAGGTAACTTTGGCATGGTTTAACCCACGAGGCGCAGCCGAGTGGGTTTAGACCATAATGCCAAAGTTACCGCGTGCACACAGTTCCACTGACCCACGAAAGAAACCCATGCATCATCTGTTTTATAGAATGGAAAAATTTTATTGAATAAACCACAAAAATTAATGATTTACCGGATGCATGATAATTTCATGCGTCCAGTAAATTCAATTTACTGGACGCATGAAAATATTTACTGGACGCATGATTTTTTTTACTGGACGCATGATTTTTTACCGGATGCATGAAAATTCCAAAATGTAATGCAGACCCTTTGATAACCCTGGAAAACATAAATATGTATGCCTAACTTGATAATATGTTGGCACAAAGGCATCATTATACCCAAGATGCCAGATACAGCTTTGCATTGACTAGATCTATGAGGCAGCCATAGCTGTGTGTGTATGCCCGGGCCGCTCCGGTGGCCAGTGCCTACGGCTGCCTGGGCCCGCACTGGAGATTTGGCTGTGCACAGCCAGCCCAGGGCAGTGCCAGTAGATCTATAAACGTTAGATCGTATGTCTGGACTTCTCAACTAACGAGTATGCAGGCATTTTTAATCCCTATGACAATTACGGTAACGTATTTGTACTTACAGATCATTTTGCATCCTTTATTTGATTCATTCTGCCTTGATCGAAAATTCAAAATTTTGACGTAAACAAGCGTAACAGTACATGCGCGATGACATCACAATGACCTTTTCGGACGATAGCTTGTTTACAGTGGATATCGTTTTGATTATCGGGATATCGTTCATGCAGCCCAGTAAAAATTCTTGCATTGCTCTCAACCAATCAGATTGCAGGGATTTTCCCATCCATTCTATAATAATACTTGATAAACCTTATGCCCAAGTTTCATGAACTATAGGTCCATATATTTTTTAAGTTATGATGACATTTTAAAAACTTAACCTTAGGTTAAGATTTTAATGTTGATTCCCCCCACATGGTCTAAGTTCATTGACACTAAATGACCTTTGACCTTGGTCATGTGACAAGAAACTCGGGCAGGATGTTCAGTAATACTTGATTAACCTTATGGCCAAGTTTCATGAACTAGGTCCAAATACTTTCTAAGTTATGCTGTCATTTCAAAACTTAACCTTAGGTTAAGATTTGGTGTTGACGCTGCCACCGCTGTCGGAAAAGCAGCGCCTATAGTCTCACTCTGCTATGAAGGTGAGACAAAAATGTTAAAACGGCTGTTTTTGACTCGCCGTACGGCCGCCATAGAGTAAATTATGTAACCGAGGTATTACTGGGGCCTGCATAAGTAGGGTGTCTTTATTTGACCCATTCTCATCTTCTTCCTGAAACTAGTGGCAATCAGTTTAACATGTAGTGGGGATGCTTGAAGCGGTCTTGGAAGCGATGTTATTTGTTCTTACTTGTAGACCCCTTCCCTCATTAAACTGGTTTAAGCGTACATGTAGGTGAAGGACACAACTATTCTTCGGGAACCAAGCTTTGCACAAAAGTACGAGACTCTAGTGTATGCAAAATTTAAAATTCAATAACTTCGCCATTTGTTATCAGATTTTGACAAAATTTTCAGCATTTTGCTCTGTGAATTTTATTTTAGATATATATTTTCAGCCAGGAGTACCCCTTTAAAATGTGTAACTCCACTGAGTGTTCCCATTGCAACTGACCACTTCATGTATACTTGAAGTGGTTCTGGAAACAATTCAGGATCGGCCTATATAAGGTGATGAAGCAATTTTCTATATAACTGATTTCTTACAGGGATGGTCCAGGCTGAAAATATTATATCAAAATAAATAAAATTCACAGAGAAAATGCTGAAAATTTCATCAAAATCGGATAACAAATAACAAAGTTACTGATTTTTAAATTTATCAATATTTTGTGAAAACAGTTATATGCGCATGGTCATGAATATTCATTATGTGAGCTAATGATGTCACATCCCCACTTTCCCTTTTCTTATGTTACTACATGAAATCATGTTTCATTTTTCCATACATGTGTATAAAATGATGTGTCTCCATTATTATAAAATAAATTTTAGCAATAAATAATGCACTTCATCAGTTGTCAAATGTCAATCCAATTGTTTTAGTTCTTGGTAGAAAAATATTGAATTATTCTAATTTCATGTAATAAAATACAAAAGAATAAGTGGGGATATGACATCAGCCTACCTGATGAATATTCATAAGACATGCCTAGAACTGTTTCACCGGAATAATGCAAATCTTTAAAATTCAATAACTTCGTTATTTGTTACCCGATATTTATCAAATTGAGATATCTCCCGCCTGGAGAATCCCTTTAAACTGGTTTAGAGAAACCAGTTCAAGAGAGTCGATAAGAGCAGGGTCTTATTAAACATAAGATGTCAGTACGGTACTATCCAAACATAGTTTCTTGATTGAATTTTACTTGTTGTAGAGTATAATCTGTAGACCTTCAATAAAGCACTATACAATGTAGTACATGATGTACATCATGAATGTGAAACAAGAAAACAGCTTAAAAAAACCCCTAATTACCGAATTCCAATACACGTACACACTCATGCAGCTATCCCAATCAGGTCAAAACTCTTCCTCAACATCCATCAATCCATGTAAAACACAAGCCCTCTTTTCAAGCTAATTTCATTCATCTCCATTCCCCATTTTCCTAAAATAGACCCTGTCTCATTTCTCAGGAAGGGCCAATTTACCCATGCTACTAGTGGACAGTCTCTCTGGAGTGGAGCTTATAATTATAAGTACGGTAGCCGGTAGCCCTACTACATGTATTGTACCATGGAGCTATGACATGTACCTGTTTAGTACAATAATAGGGCTACATGTGCCGGCTGGCCTGCACCAACTGGCCTGCACTATTCATTATTTGAAATTTGGATAATGAACAAATGCATTCAAAAGAATGGTGACCATTAAAAGCAGATTAAAATTGATACAAACAAGTGAATATTGGTCTGTAATATATCAACATTATAGACTACACAACAATACTGTACATTGTAAACTGCTCTTACTGGAAGAGCAAATACATGTACATACCTGTACTGTACATGTCATGCATGTAGAAAAAAAGTTATATTTTTTTTAAAATAAAAAATGTAAAACATAACATACAGATGAAAGATGCAATCCGAATCTTATGGACAGATAAATCTAAATAGACTCAATTAGAAAAGTCTGACAACTTTTTTTAGGGGGATCCATTTTTGTGGCTAATTTCATTGAATTTAATTTAATTCAATTTTATTATTAATTATTATTCTTTATCATTATGTTTTATGGGGGGGGGTGTGGTAAAACATAACTTCAGGGTACATGAAACTAAACATTACAAGCAATTTTTCAAAATGTCCGAAGTCTGAAGACAGTCAGCCCATCTTTCCAATATCCATGTGAATAGATGGACTGCTAATGAACCCCCCAAAAAGTACAAAAATGGACAAAGATAAGGTGAACAAAGTCAACAAACATTGTGAACCATTTGTACAAGAGACAGTTAGCCCAAGTGAATAATTAGACCAAGTAATGGTACACGTACATGTAGGACCAATTGATAGACCAAATGGCCCGTATTCTGAAGTCAGGTTTAACTTAGACCATGGTCTAACTCTGTGCTAAAATTATGGGAAGCCAAAAGTGTCAATTTTTTTTATTAAGTTGTATGTTTCTTATGTTTACTGTGCTCTTTCCTGATTCATTGATGGTGAAGACAACCATCTTTGTATACTTCCTAGACAATTATGAATGATTTGAGAGCCAAATGAGCTGAAATATGATATCTCTACTGTTAGTGATTTATGTAACATTTGGCTATCCATACTTAAACCACAACTTTAAACACAAGTTTAAGTTAAACCCGACTTCAGAATACGGGCCCATGGGTTTACCAGGCCTCAAATATCACCAGTTTTAGGGACAGGTAATTTTGGGTTTGGGAGGCTTTCTCAAAAAAAATTTAAGGGCACCAAGGCAACAGGGGCACCTAGGCAAAACCAAAGAAATATGAAAGGGTACTAAAGCTTTTTCGGTATTGGATTCTTCAATACCGGTATATTCAAACCCCAAAAATTAGATTAGATAAAGAGGAGAGAAAGAAATAAATTATAACAGAAAGAAAGGAGGAATGAAAGAATGGAGGGAAGAAAAAGGAAAGAACAAAATAAACTCATGAATGAAGGTAGGAAAGAAAAAAGGGGGAAAAAAAGAAAAGAAACTAAAAAATTAATGAAAAGAAGAATGAAGGAAAGTATGGGCGAAAGACAAGAAAAGGGGAAAGGAAAGAAAGAAAAGAAAAAAGAGGAAGGAAAGAAACAAAGAATAAGAGAAAAACTTAAAAGGAAAGAATAAAAGAATGAATAAAAGAATCAAGGAATGCTTTGACTTTGTTGACAAACGGATCGAGGGATCTACGGGAGATCGGGTCTGGTAAGAAACGTTTCATTTTTACCATTTATAGTGAAATAATTTTTATCCCTTGGCTTTATAAAATAGGCGCCTGAAGGTTCATAGATAAATAAAATTTGACAATACAAACCGATTTCACCCTCAAAGAGTCAAAGTGTCAAACTATGGATTTCCTAGGGAAATCCATCTTTGTGTACATGTGTCTCTTATACTACAGGGGCTGCGGAAGCGGGGGGGGCTTCAGCCCCCCCACTTTTTTCCAAAACCGTGTACAAAAACGTAAAAATTACCATATGATTGTGATTTTTTGCATGGTCAGCCCCCCACTTTGAAAACCGTTCCGCGGCCCCTGTACTAGATATATGGACGGGGATTCAAGACTCCATGATGAAGAAATATATGTCAAAATATTTTTAAAAACATCATCATGGAGTCCTCAAGACTAAATAATGCCATGGTGGCGCGTGGCTGCAGGATAGCGAGCCGTCTGTCACGGTCTGTGTACGAGGAGAAATTTAAAAAAATTTAAAAATGTTTAAAAAATCCTTGAAACAGACGGCCGCACCGCCAGCTGTCTATGAACAAGGCCAGGTTGCATTGCTTTCTGTCATTCTCAGAACAAAAAAAAAAAACAGGCAGAGTCTACCAGAGCTGAGTCAGTCGACAGTGAATGGGCTGAGAGAGCTGAGTGAGCTTGAGCGAAGTCGAGAGTCATGAGAGTCGGGAGCCAACCAGTGCAGAGGAACTCTCGATCTCGCATGGAAAAACAGCTAGGCCTACAGCCTATACACCACGTAAACCAGCGTCAACGACCACACGGCTCACAAACGGCAAAGCAAAGCGACGCTATCGCTTCGGCGAGTACAAAGAATTATAATATTATAACAAGACTTACCACAAAAACAATGGATAAATCACGGAATAGGTTTCCAAAAAGAATGTCTATCGCCGTAACAGTCCTCTTTCTTCTTTGCTTTGTTATAAAATGACAATCGGGGGAACAATGTCAATTCTGTGAATTCTTCTCCACACCCATTCATTCATTGACTGTAACTGTACAATAATTGGCAATTTTACGGAGCTAGAGCACAGCAGTGTGTATTTTTGTGTGTACGTATACCGTTACATACCGTACATACGTACGTGTAAAGTATTGGGATCTTCCTGTTATAAACAATGAATAGTAGTCTTATGGAAGACCGTTTTGTTTGCAGAGAGAGGGAGAGAAAGTGGAAGGGGGGGGGGGGGGGCTTCGCAAATTATTCAGAGATTACAAGGTTGATGACAACTACAACAGAGGTACTCGACTTTTCACCGAGTAGAAACAATTAAAAATTCATCAAAATCTGAACAAAAATAAATTTAGATGTTATTGAAACTCAAATTTTAACAATATTTTGTGACATCATGAATATGCAGAGGGCTGATGTTTTCATGTCCCTACTTTCCTTTTTCTTAATAACATGAAATCATAATGTCTGTGTGTATTATATCTCTCTCTTGTAACAAAATAATTTGCAGCAATGATTATCTTATATTAGTAGTCATTCATTTTTTTTTATTCTTCGAGGACAAAATATGAAAAAAGTAATAAATACTAATACAAAATAACGACACAAACTCACTCATTGCTTATTTTTTCATATATATTCATGAAGACATGCATAGAACTGTTTTACCACAATAATGCAAAACTTTAAAATGTCCTACAAGTCCTGTGCCTGATTTCGATAGAATTTCCCTCATTTTATTTTTCTGATTTTACTTTATCTGGTCTGTTTTCTGCCTGGAGTCATGGGCGGAAATCCCAGGGGGGGGGGGGACAGGGGGGACGCGTCCCCCTTACCATTTTGGAAAGGGGGGGACATAATATCAAATGTCCCCCTAATATTTGTGGTCTTTTATTATGGAAAAAATACATAATTCAAAATTGAAATTATACACATGTATCCTCGAATTTCGAAATATATATAAACAGATAGTTTTTGTTAAGAACTTGGATAGGAAAAGAAAGGCATATACCGACCCGACTATTCTCGAACTCGCATTTAGCCCTATATGCCAGCGAAAGAGTGATGACATCGATGACCATTATCAATTTCATAACTAATAAAATTGACGAAAAAAGAAAATCGCCTCTGGACACTTATAAGTAAATTTAGTGCATAGATGGTTGTAAACGAGAATGTTCCATATACCCCGTAAAAACATACCTTTGTTAAACCAATTCATTTTCGCTTTGTTCCAAATTTACTTGGAATATAAGAATATTTTCATTGTTCGAGTACTCAGTAAAAAGAATAGTTTTCATGAGTTATGGTTAATCCTTCTCAGTGAATTTTAACTATGTTTAATCCCCCAAAATTTGTTTTTAAATACTCTATTAACGAGACTTTTATATTCCATTTTTACACAAAATTCTTGTCGTGGGGGGGGGGGGGGTCATCATAGGTAGATCAAGGGGGCGAAGCGGCGGCGGCCCGCCTCCTATTGGCGGCGCAGAATAGGAAAGTGAGGAGAAAAATAACAAGAAAGATAGGACGATCGAGGAAGATAATTAAATGATGGAAGGGGAGGGGAATAATTGAAAAAAAGAGAAAACTTTCAGGTCATAGTATGAAAATAAAAAAATTCGCTCGCGCTTTGCATGAATACACAGCCATCTCTTTATTTCAAAACGTGCTTAATTTTTATTTTCACTTTTTAGATCGAAATATATAAAATAAAATCATTTATTTAGGAAGATATATATCTTTTTCATCATTTGTAGGTTTAAATCTTTAAAAAAAAATAGCTCGCGCTTTGCGCTCGCATTGCTTTTTGAGATAAACTGCTTGTTATTTATTTTCAAAAGTGCTTGAAAGATCCAGTTTTCAGATCTGAATATAAAAAAAAATCATTTCGCGCTTGCATCAGTAATATGATTGAGTCAGATACGATCCTGTTAATTGCTATTAGGTGTAAAGAAGATGACTTTTTTGATCGGAAAAAAAATCAGGATACGCATCGCGCTCACATTAAGTTCAAGTTCAAGTTTATTTAAACCAATCAAAACAAGAGACATATTACACAGTTTAAAAAAAAAATGAGAATACATGATAGGTTTGGGACCCCATAGTCCATAGAAGCAGAGCTTGTGAGAGGGGCCCCTTATATAGAACAAGCAACAAGAATGAGATGAAAAAATATATACAATGATAATCTAGAGAGTAAATAAGAAAAATACATTCAAAAATCCACACACACACACACACATACATATGGTTTATCAAGAATCAATTTAAGATATTTTGTAATCTTTCATAAAATTTAGTTACATAGCTACCCTGTCCTTGATTTCAAAATATGCTAATAATACCAATTTTAAGGCCGGAAATGACATTATCTTCAGCACACACTTCGCGATCGAATCTATTATTGTTTAGTAAGATTCCTATCCTATTCATTATTTTAAAAAGTGTTACGATTGTCCAGTTTTTAGGTTAGAAAATACAAACTTTCAGCTCGTGCTTCGTGCCCGCATTAATTGTTTAGATTCCCATCCTGTTCATAATTTTTTTTTAAGTATTAAGAATGTCTAGTATGTAGGTTGGAAAATCAAAAACTTTCAGCTCGCGCTCGCGCTCGCATTAATTGATTAGATTCCTATCCTGTTCATATTCTTTTTAAGGTGCTATGAATGTCCAGTTTTTAGGTTGGAAAATCAAAAACTTTCAGGTCGCGCTTCACGCTCGCATTAATTGTAGATTCATATCCTGTTCATATTATTTTTAAAGTGCTATGAATGTCCAGTTTTTAGGTTGGAAAATCAAAAAAATTTCAGCTCGCACTCACATCTATTATTTAGTTAAATTCCTATTCTGTTTATGATTTGAAAAAGTGTTACGAATGTCCAGTTTTTAGGTAATTCCTATCCTGTTCATGATTTGAAAAAGTATAACAAATGTTTAGTTTTTAGGTTGGAAAATAAAAAAACTTTCAGCTCGCGCTTCGCGCTCGCATTAATGGTTTAGGTAGGTTCGAATCTAGTTCATGATCACAAAAAAATGTTCAGAATGTTCAATTTTCAGGTCGCAATTTATGAAATATCAACATATCTTTAGTTAGGAATACCCCGTCTTCGAAATATGTATATATATAAATATATTATGTGTGTGTGTATAATGTATGTGTGTGTGTGTTTGAGTTAGTATTACTATTCTGTAGAATATAAAAACGGAAAACTGAATTGTGTCCCCCCTACCTTCAAGGAGAGATTTCCGCCCATGTCTGGAGTAACATTTAGTCTTTAGTCTCACCCCCATTGAGAATGTTACCGTTACCGTAACGGTCCTGATATTCAATAATATTCCATAAATTCCTGATACTTCACTTTTATATAACAAAAATGATTGTAATATTTATGTTGCAATTATTAGTTTTCCACTCATATTACAGTGAATTTGTTTTCAAATGTGTCATTCATGATACTTATCTAAGTTCAATCTAATTGATTAAATTTCCCTCATCCACTCAACTCATGTACACATTGTAATTGCAGATTAAAAGATGATAATAAAATTATACTTATGACTATTATATTTGGAAATGCCTCTTATTTGAATCCAATTTTGTTTCACATGTTCTCACATGCCCTCCTTGCTTCATTGCTTCGATGTTTGTTTCTTTTTATCAATGTTAATGTTTATATCTTTGTAAACCATCAACCGGTGATGGGAGTACCCCAGAGCCAGGGTACTTTTGGCTATACCTGGCCACTGGTCGATGGCTCTTCCATTTCCCTCTGTATTTGTATTCATTTGCTATGAATAAATAATCAAATAAATGATTAAATAAATAAATAAATAAATAAAAAAGGAGAAATAAAGGCATTTGAACCACACCCAGATCCATTATTCCCATTATTATCAATGAACTAATAACATCGCATCATCATCCCTTCATTTGAATTTCTTCTTATTACATGAAATATAAATATTAATTTCACATTCTTTTATAAGAATTTATAAAACATTGTCTTGCAACTCTGTGAAAGTTTAATGCAATAACAAAACTCTGATCGAGGGACCAGCATTAATGGTTGCATTATTGCGTGCAGGGCCCCATCTGAATAATTCTTCACATTCATAAATGGAAGTGTTATTTGTTTTAATAGTCTTAGAGTTGAAATTGTAATCTAATTAACTATTGATAGTAAAAAAAATAAAATGGGGATACTAGCCAAAGCTACAATCCATTTTATTATCATGCAGCTTTTCAACTGGCATTTCAATTGACTAATCTTTGTAAACCATAAATAAATTGAATGCAAAACTTTGTATTTTTCAATGAGGTTTTAATGACATTTTTATTTAGATGGATTTATTCTATTCTACTACTTAATTATACGTATCTGTATTATACCATGTTCTTTCTTGTTTTGCCCCAGTTTTGCCACCTTCATCCCAGGGCCCTGTTGCATAAAAGTTACCATTGTTGAAGTTTGACATGCATCCGATGGTATCTTTCATGGAATCCTTGATTTTGATTGGCTGTTGAGCATCGTTACCATGGTAAATAATTACCACTGGATGGCAAAGTTACCATAATAGTAACTTTTATGCAACGGGACACAGCTCTCCTCTCATCGCTCTCATCCCCTCCTTGAATCAAGACTAATTTTGTAAACATAAGAAAAACAACAAACGTCATTCTTAATTGGTAATGGAAGATACGATTCCTAATGGGGGTAAAAATTATCCTCCATTATGTTATTAAAGTTAAGAAAAAATAATTTTTCATCAACAGGTACATTAGTATAAACATAATAAAGTAAAAGATTGTTTTGAATATAAAAGTAGATAAATAATTTGGAATTGATGTACGAAAAATATTTACGAATCAACTCAATTCACATTATTTACCCGTGAAAAATGCATTTACCATTTTGGTATGATCGCGCGTATGCATTAGCATGCATTATGAGGTCACAAATGGGTCACAGGCGCGCGATCAACACGTGCGCATATTGCACGTGCTACATGTAAACACACTAGTGATGGATAGATCAGTGTGGTTGAGCACCGCATCATTCCCGATCGCGATATCAACGCGACAAGCTTAAAAAAGGCTTTGTTGAAAATTTGATGTCTTTTCCTAATGATTGCGGCATCTACTTGGAATGTCATGTCAATTAATGCTCCAGGTGGCACGATAGATATGCTTTGTTAAAAAAATAGGGTATCATCACTTTCTTCATACATCCGATTTTCATGGGGCTGAGGATCATCACCGACGACGTGACTTGGCCTTGGGGCGGCTTCTAGCTGGGATCTCTCCGCCCCTCTCGCCACGGCCCACGCCCTGGCCTGGCGGCCTTCCCTAGCCTTTTGCTGGAGGCAGACTGCCCGTGCTGACAATCAGTAAAATTAACTGAGATCTAATTCTGTCTCTGCGCCTGTACCTTGCTTGGAAGCTCCACTCCCTGGACTCCACATGATTTAAATTTTATTTTAGTAAGTATGCATGGACATGTTCCGTCACCAGATATTTGAACCCCTTGTTGAATGAAATGTGAAGTTGGTATCAAAAATTTAATTCTAATAAAAATGGTCATTCTGTTTTTATGTGGACTTTGGGGTAACTTTAGAATCCAATGTCATAATCAATTATGAGAACATGTTTACTAACTCAGTAACTGTACTGATCGAGTGTTAGAACGAGGCATCACACACAAGACATTATGACATAGATCTGTAATCGATTCATGACGACATTGGATTCTAAAGGTAAGCTGACTATTCATATAGATTGATCTATTGTATTTATTAATTCATTTATTTTTGCGGCTTGATGATAAAAACGTAACAAAAGACAATGGAACATAACAAATAAAATTGAGCATCAGCCAAGGCAATAAATTCTGTTCTTCACAATGGCAGAGTGTCTACATAGACTAAATGCTTCGGTCTCTATTATATGGTTGTTCCGCTGAACGCTGTTGTCTCCACTCACCAAATACAGAAAAAAAAAGTATTAAAGAAATGTTTAAAATCTCCACCAAACAGATGGCTGCCAGCTGTGTAGTGTTTACATCAATAAAGTAATATGTCTTAGGCGGATCCAGGGGGGGCCCGGGCCCCCCATATTGGCGGAGCAAAAAATAAAAATGAAGGGGGGAAAGAAAAGAAAAAGAAGGGAAAAGAGAGGAGGAAAAAAGAAGGGGAAACATGAGAGGAGGATGATGAGTGAAAAAAATAAGATGAGGGGAAGACTTGGAAAATAATTTTAAAAATCTTCCATGTCACTTAATAAAATTTTCGCTCGTGCTTCACGCTCGCATTGCCTGTTAGGTGATTTACATATCTTCCTCAGTATGGAGCTTAAAGGTAAATGCTAGTTTTGGTAACGATATCAAAATGAGTTCGTACAGAATCCAATGAAATGACCACCAAAGTGTCTGTTTGTATAAATAAAACGCATGTGCCAAAGGATTCTGGAAGAAATTGTGTAATTGCTGAGAAATCAGCAAATAAGCACAGGATTCGGGTAGAGCGTCGGGCCCGACGCTCAAAGCAATAATTATACACAGTCCCACGTGCGCTTATCTGTGTTGGGGAAGTTCAGTCTGAACATTTTTCAGCGTAGATTTCAAGATTTCACAAAGTTCAGTTTATGTAACTGTACCAGATCTAGATCTTCGATGATATACTGACAATTAAGCCTGGTTTTACAGACTTTCTCATGAAATCAGTGTTTACTGCAACTACTGGAATTTCTCTTTAAAATATCAAATTTTTAAGTCAATATACAAAACATATTTCAGTTCGGAAATCGAAATTTACAAAACATGAATAGAGTGTCCCATTTTTCTGGTGTAATCTCAAATTTTTCCGCTCGCGCTTCACGCTTGCATAAACTGTTTGGTTATATACTTATCCTTTTCACGATTACAAAATAAGCTTAGAATCTCCATTCTTCTGATAGAAATGTCAAAATTTTCAGTTTTGTTGAAATATGTAAAGTCTTCATGGCTAACTGCAAACAGCCGTTAACAGATCCTTTTTTATCAGATCAAAACATATATAAAAAATTTCTGCTCGCGCTTCGCGCTCGCAATAATTATTTAGTTGGATGAAAAAACTTGTTTAGGATCACAAACTTAATTTGCCCAGAATGTTTAAATTTTAGGACAAAATATATGGGAAAAAAATGCTCTCACTTTTTAAATACCGTACGTCTTATGAGATTGTTGATTTAGAAGTGACTATTAGGGTTACCCCTTCAAAGAAACAAACAAAAATCAACTTCGAGCTGCTGATCGGGGAAAATTTGGCTGAAAAAAAATTCCAGGCCCCCCTATTGGCGAATGCTGGATCCGCCCCTGGATCTAGATCTAATCTAGCTAGCTAGGTCTAGTCATAAATACAAACATTTGATTAAAATCACACTTTGTAATAAACCTTCATTATATCAGGGTCACGTATGTTCATCACCCATAGGCTATGTATCAACCCAGCGGAGTTCGCCATTAAAGGCCTTTGCACAGTTTCAACGTTGGTGTCGTGATACTTTTCAATAAAGAAAATGTGTGTCGTACCCATGACAGCATGTATTGCTGGAATTTAAAGTGGATATGGTGTGATCAAACTATGAAAATTTATAACCCATACATGTATGTCAATGGTCTTATCTTAATGGGCTATTCCACGGTTACTCACGTTACATTTGGAGACACCTTGACTCCTACTTGGAGCTGTAACTCCATTATTATTAATAGGAACTAAACATCTCTTTATCACAACAAAGTACACAGTCTGACTATCCTTTGTATAAAAACAAAACTTGGGAAATTTTATTATGCTCCTGGGAAATCTTTGAAATGTGTCGGTTACTCACGTTACATGATTTGGACATGCATAAAATGAAAAATCCACATAAGTGAAAAGTGTCCTCATACAAGGCTTTTATGAAAGGTGATTATATCAATTTCAAAGAAGTATATTAGGGAGACAAACTTTGTATATAATTAAAAAAATAAAGAACACATGGTTTTTAATAGGGGTTCAGATAAAGTGGTTACTCACGTTTCCTCCTCTCTTTTACTTATTGGTCAGTATATTGGTAATGTATTCACTAAACTGTACGAGATCTGGCTTGGGCTGTGTAAATCAAAAAATGTAAAACCCTCAACATCAATTAAAGAACCAGCTATGAGTATAGGCAAACACAATTAAAATGTACAGTTCAGATGGGCTATACAGTACTAAGACACACTGAGCTTCCATTTCTTGATACTCTCCGTGTCATTTTAACCTGCATATTTTTTACTGTACTATACAGCTGATTAAAAAAAGTGTCTGTGAATTTAAAGTGTCCGCTATTATTAGCAATAGACGGTGGATCTAGTTTCTTTGACATGAAGAGTGTCAGTAATATTGATCCTAGCAGAATGACTGTCAAAGTAAAAATGAGATCCCGATAAATGTACATCAACACTGGTAAATGAAAAAAAGGTAGAAACTGATCAACCAATCACACCGTCATATCAGGATTAGAAAAAGGAGCAGGTTCTTCAAAGTCAATGCAAATTCTGTTTTCAACCAAAAATCATAAATGTATGATTATTTTTAGTTTTGCTAGTCTAAATGTATTTATTTTATGCCGTTTATGATCTCAGAAGAGTACCCAACAAATTTCATTGAAAAAACAATGAAAAACTAAAGGTCCAAAAAAACAAGGAAATACATAAGAAATTGCAAAAAACAATAAAATGAATAAGAAATTGATCAGATATCGCAATTTTTTTTCAAGTACACTTGCTAGGAACACCAAAAAGAGTTTTTATACCAAAAATTTGAACAATTGGAGCTTTATCTAGGGAGTAAGAGGGAAAAGTATGATTTCGCTTACTAATTACGCATAAATTAGCAAAATTGCTTAATAGCAATTTGCATGAAATAAATTACTGTGCAGTTTTGTAGATTATGTCCAAGACAACCTGCGTGCCAATTTTCGGCGTGATTGTGTGGCCAATGGCCGAGATCTCAAGGGGGGGGGGGCTTGGGAGACCCCCCCCGGCCATATGAACTCCCAAAATACACCGGCCTAGATAGGGATAAGGGCATTCGATGTATTGTTCGAAGACTCTTTAAAGTTTGGTTAATCTAAGCTTTGAGTCTTACTAATGCACTCTCGCATTGTGAATACTTCTACTAGTATTCAATTTTTTGTGTGATTGTATGACCACTGATATTTTGATGAAAAAAGAGTCACATCAAAGAGGTGTACCCTCATTTTGCTTTTAATTAAATAAAAAATAACTTCACAATTCACCATGAGACTTAAAACTTGATATCCCACAGAAAATGTTACCTAACTTCATAATTTTTACTGGTTACTCACGTTACATGATGGTTACTCACGTTACACAGTTACTCACATTACAGTTTTTCTTCATCATTTTTATAAAAATTTGTATTTTTTAATGATTTTGATAGTCATCACCATGTCAAAGATTGTTTGAAGGAAGAGAATTTGAAATCCCACCAATTAACTGTGAAGAATTTTTCTCTCAGAAAACAAAGTCATTTTTTTTGGTTACTCACGTTACATTACCTGAGCAGGTTGCAATATTTATTTTTGAACGAGTACTACAAATTAAATTGAAAATCTGTTGTGTATTTTAAGTAATTTGACTCTTCTAAACTTCAGAAATATATAAAGTGGTATGATGTTGCAATAACAAAATGGTAATAAGGCATATTTTATTTTTCACTATATTTCTTGTATTTTGGTACAGAATGGAAGACAACTTTTGACCATTTTTTCCCAAAGTATGCATATGAAAATAATCTTTTTATTTTTTGTTCCTGTAACTATCATGTATGAAGGACTTAAAGTATTCAAAAATTCAAGAAAATATTGAATTTGAATTTTTAAGCTCATGTCCACCAACCTATGGAATTGCCCTTATCATGATTTTAGTTAAGAATATTATGCGCAAATTAATATAAAGGCAGATCAGCCTAATTTCATATCATTGTCTAATACGTAATAGATCGAAATGTGGGAGACGGGGGTAAAAAATTTCAACATTTTATTCTCTTTATTCTACTAAGTTCTCAATTTTTTAATACTTTCTTACTATAGTATGTCATTTTGTTGTTATTTTATTGTATATTTGTGTTGCGTTTGACAACTGCCCAGTTTTTTTAAATGTGTAAGCTAGATAAATAGTCAGTGGATCTTGGGGCTATATGGCAATTGAAATCACGTACGTCAAGTGGCGTAATTCATCTGATCGGGGGGTGGGGGGGTGTGAGAGCAATATATTGAGCTGAAAATAAAAAAAATTGATGCCCCCCCCCCATCAAGAGCTATCAGTAGACAGGGGCGGATCCAGCCTTTGCCAATAGGGGGAAGCCAATTTTTTTTTTCAGCCACATTTTCCCGATCGGCCGCTCGAAGTTGATTTTTGTTTGTATCTTTGAAGGGGTAGTCTTATAATAGTCATTTCTAATAATAGTGCGAGTGCAAAGAGCGAGCAATTTTTTTTCAAGTATTTTGTCCTAAAATTTAAATATTCTGGGCAATGTTTGTGATTCTAAACCAGATGTGTATCCACCAACTAAATAATTACTGCGCGAACAGAAATTTTTTGTATATGTTTTGATCTGATAAAAAAGGTATCTGTTAAGGGCTGCTTGCAGTTAGCCATGAAGACCTTACATTTTTCAACAATCAAATAATGCGAGCGAAAAGCTAGAGCTGAAAATTTTGACATTTCTAGACGAAGTATGGAAATTCTAAGCACTTTTTGTAATCGTGATAAGGATAAGTATACAACTAAACAATTGATGTGAGCGCGAAGCACGTAAGGAAAAAATTGAGATTTACACCTACCGGTACAATGTAAAAATGGGACACTCTGTTAATTTTTGTAAATCATGAAAATTATAATTGGAAATCTTTCTACATTAATAATGCGAGCACAGAGCGCGAGCAGAAAATGTTTGATATATTGGATGATTTAAATAGAGAACAAGCTGCGTATCTGAATGAACATGCGCAATCTAGAATCTGGGCATTCTAAATACCTTTTTTTTATCATGAAAATCATTAAAGCGATCGCGAAGCGCGAGCTTAAAATATTTGATATTCCGATCTGAAAAAGGGACAATTTAAGCTCTTTATTTCAAGCACTTGTAGGAAAATTGTGAGGTGGGTATGGATCACAGTTTAAAAAAAGCTGATATGTTTCAATATTATTCCTTTGAGTTTTGACATACTTGTAGGACCGGGACATCCTAAGAACATTATGTCATCAAGTGAAAATGATGACTATCTTCCTAAGCGCGAAATAGAACTTGTCAATATTCCATTCTGAAAAAAAGGACATAGTGATTATTAAATTAATATCTTATTTATTAATCTAATAAGCCTAATGAGAGCTCTAAATCTGTTAATGGCTTGAAAACTGGACATTTTAAGCACTTTTGTAATTATGATGCACGAGTTAATATATTTTCAACAATCAATGCGAGCGCAAATCGCAAGCCGAAATTTTTGATAAACTGTCATGAAATGGAGATTTTAAGTAGTTTGTTATAGAATAAATATTGAGATATATATATACATGTACATAACTCACCAGGTTTATTGGAAAGAGAGGGGGAAAGGAACACCCCCTTCTCCCGATCCGCTTGAGACAACATTATACATGTACCTTCAACTTTCTTCTTTCTCTTTTTTATATATTTCTTGTACACACCATCTCAAGATCTTAGTTATTTTTAATAGTAATTCCTATTTATTTTCATAGTGAAAACAGATTTTACCTTTTATAATTATAATTCTATACGTGTTGAGGAACCGGCTGGAAATAAGCTTAACAACTACATGTATCCTGTTAAAGATTACTGACTTTTATTTTCATTCAATTTAATTTCATTTATTTATTAATTAATTAATTTATTTATTCATTTATTCATTTATTTATTTATTCATTTATTTACTTATTCATTCTTATTCATTATTATTTTTTTGGGGGAGGGGCCCTTTCACATCCATAATCATCATACAATAATCGTTCCGAATCCTCCTTCATTTAGGTTATTTAAATGAAATACTAAAATATTAAATTAAGAGGAAAGGAAGACAAAGTAATTTTACAGCAACAAGTAGTGAACTATATTCATTTGCGAAAAAAAGGTATTTCTTTGTTATCTTAAGACCGTTCCGGGGACATTCATAATGTAGTCTATAGTCAAAGAAATGAATTGTGTCAGGAACTCGTTGGCTGCAGTAAATATTGTTTTTAAAAATGGATAACCGTGATTAATAAAGTATGATATCCATCTTCAGTCGAACACAGTAAGAAAAAACAGTTTAAACAAGTGTTTAAATCTTAAGCAGCAAAGTTTAATTTTCAATATCTAATCTTCAATAAATTAAACATGATTGTTTAAACGGTTAAACAAATACTGTAAGGTTCATATAGTAAACAGCATTGTATAAAATCTTAAACAGCATTTTTACTGTGAAGTGCCAGGAATGAGGTCTTTGGTATAAAAACCGCTTGTAAACCAATTCTGCATATTGAAGAATAAATGCTGACTAAACAAAAGAAAATTATAAACTGATTGATTGAACTTGCCATTGCATACAATGACATGTTCAAATAAAATTGGAATCATGCAGTATTTTGTTTGTTATACACAAAGAAAACTCAGACCATGACACCCATCATGATTTTTGCATCCAATATGATTCTATAACATATATTTACATCAGGACAATTTATATAATTACATATAGATATAGGCCTATAATTGTAATAGATATGCGCTATGTATAGGGGAAGGCGGGGTAAGTTGTGACACTTTTTTCATTTTGCATGTTAGAATTGATATGAATAATAATATTGTAGTATTAAGTACCTTGCCTTTAAATTTGATTCTTGGGAAATATTTCTCACCTATATATAACTTTCTACCTCCACACTGAAAGTCATTGTGACCTTTGAAAAAGACGATGTCAAATGGCTCAACTTGCCCCATCTGTGGAGTAAGTTGTGCCACCTTCTGGGGTAAATTGAGCCATACAAAACTATGTACAAAATGTATGCGGGAAGAACCAGCATGTCAATTTTTTATTTAAAGTCTTTTCACTTGCTAATTCTCTATAAATACTAACATCCTCTAAAAGTAAAAGAACTGTCATGTGAATTTGATCCTTTCTGCCTGCATATCAATGGCTTTTTAAGGTTTTTTTTATTATACATTACCATAAGAATTACTATGGCTCAACTTGCCCCATGTTGGCTGGCACAAATTACCCCAGTCCAAACTTAATGCGTTATTTCCACATCCACACATTTCTCATGCATCCATCATGTAAAAGACTATGACAAGAGTGAGAATCCATACCTGGACTAACAATATTATTCGTATTTCTTTATCATATTTGAAGACGTGTGTGGGTAAAAAGCACTGATCTATTTCATACCTTTTTTACTTTTTTTGCTGAAATTTGTATTTTTCCCTCTAAAAAAGTACTTTTTGTTTCAAAGTTGAAAACAATGTGGTGGGATTAAGGGTTATGTAATGGGTCATCAATGCATGACACCACCACAATGTCTGACTCATTCATTATTGGCCTGGGGGTGGTGGCTCAACTTGCCCCTATGCTCAACTTACCCCGCCTTCCCCTACAGTCAATTGAGTATGTTACATATGCAATCTTGACCTAAATTCGCCTTTTGGTAATTCAGGAAAGAAATAATAATTCTCAAAAATGAAATCATTTATGTGTCGGGTATATTCCGAGCATTTTCCAAAATCGTTAAACCATTACTTTCACAGATTAAGTGTCAAAATTAAGCACTAAAGTGCGAAGTGGTCATTACAAGGGGAAAAGGTACGTGGAAAATACCACCTTACACCAGTATGGGACTAGATATCCGTCCCCACAGACACGGCGATCAGCCCGTGTGCGCACGCTAAATTTATCATTCTGCGGCTCGCTTGCTAGGAATGAACTTGATTTTTCTCTCAATTACGAAAATCATTGTGGAAAAGGTTATCCAACATGCATTGATATACTCGTAAAATTTATTGTTATGTATCATTTATACACAAAAAATAGAATATAACCCTTCTTTTGGAGAACTATTAAAGTTGTTCGAATCTAACGATTTTCTTTTAAAAATATAACAAAAATTTACCTGATTTCAAATGCCTGCCATTTCCTAAAAAAAACTGGAGTCAATAATCCACCACCATTATCAGTTATGAAAAATTCTAGGAAATGTACTAAGATACTTTTGAAAAAAATTAAAATTTAAGGGGATTTGAAAATAAGGATTTTGCAATGCTATATCAAATTTCTGTTATATTTTGGGATTGCATCGAAATGACTGATAATTCGAAGTCTTACCCACACTTGCTTGTAAATTTGGTATATGTTGGTACACTGATAGTCAACGTAAATGATAAACATTCATAGCCTCACTAAAATTCAACGATTCTATTGTTTTTAGGATTTTAATGTCGCAGACATTTAAGAGAGTGAGCAAAGTGATGCTAACAAACGTCGCTAACAATATTGTTAGGCGAGAAGGCCTTTCAATGGCGCGCTCCGCTGAGTTAAGGCCGTGAACATACGTGGGGTAATGCCACTCCTCATCCCAGACCATTTGCCATACAGCGAAAGGTAGGGGGTGGGACTGTACGGTGTAAAGGCCTGCTTCTTGGCAAATTTTTATCTTATGAAGAAAAGAGTAAAAGAGTTGGACTTACCAATGATTGTCAAGAACCAAAATATTATCCTTTTATGATTGATTTCGAAACTGTGTAAAATTATCAGGAAATTCTTCATTATCCTCGTCTGTCCATAGAATCCTATGTAGAGTGCCGTAACGCCCTCTTGTGCTGAATAAATGAAAGCTAATGGGAGCGCGACCACAGAGCTGGATTATTCATGCTTCTGACCAATACCCGTTTCCGGTGAAGCCTGTTCCTGCGAAGGTAGTCTTTTGATCACCTGACATTCAATATTTTTTTCACTATTTTTGTACATCAGAATTATATTTTTGTCACAGGCGGCGGAAGCGGGGGGGGGGGGGGGGGGAGGGCGAGAGGGGGACTTGTCCCGAATGGATAGTTATAGCACAATCAGCGTACTTCCTTCTTTAATAAACTATATATTGTATGGTGAAAGGACCTATGATGATTAATTTATATATCCTCAGGAAATAATGTTATTTACACTTTTTCATTCTTTAAATATGTTTATCGAGACGAAACAAGATTGCCAATTTGTCTTGATAGAGGCTGTCGAGACTTCCTAACCAGATTGCATCACGAGCAGTGTTTCGTCCAAACGGGTGGATAAACCTCTCTGGTTTCGTGAGATTTTTTTTCTTTTTCGATTTGTCACTGTTGAACACCATAGCAGCAACCGAGAGGATCAATCGCCATCATGCATAAATTTTGGTGAGTTTTTATTCATTTTTTTATGTTTTAAGGTCAGTAAGAATGATCTTCTTATGAAAAGATGTTAGGCTAAGTATCACATTTATGAAATTGCATGAGTTTGTGATACTTTGAATGACGGATGGGGGAAAAATGAGCAATGTATATTTTCACAATTGCACGGTATACTGCCGAGAACGAGGTTATATTATAACCTCGTTCGTAGGATGAGTGGGTAATGCCAACAATATTGCATGGGTATCAAATTAAAAACAGAAAAGAAAGGAAGCAAATTTAATTAAGCCAATACATTAAATATTTCAAAATGAATTAAAAAGAGTGGTATATCAATCAGTTGAATTTTGAGTTTGAAAGGGAATAATGCCATCTAAAGTTTATGCAGGTTTAACAGGAAATTCCAGTATAGTATTTGGAAAATATATAGAATAATAAGAGAGTCAGATGATCAAGATACATATAGAAATATATTCAATAAATGGCTTCTTACATATGCCTCTATAAGGAATGTGGAATGGTAATCAAATTAATGTAGGTGTAACAGAACATTTCAGTTATTAAATATATAGAGTGTACTGTGGGAACATATGGCAAAGTACTAGAAAATCAAGTGAAGGTATGGATACTGTAAAGTATTTTATATTATGTTATGATCTTTATCCAAGTATTTTTTTTCTCCTTTTTTTTTGTGGGTAAAAAAATTGCTTCCACAGCATTGCTTTTCTGCTTGAGGTATACTAGTAGAAAACTGGGAAAGAGTTCCTTAGGTACCCCTTTGTCATGTAAGTCAAAGTTTACGCACTAAGAAATATTGCCTGTGCAAAGCCGAAAGGTGGTGTCGCTTTCTCCAAACAAAATGTAAACAAGTTTGACCTATTTCATGTTGATATTCATGTGAAAACCTGCAAAATTAAATAATGTCCCCTTTGATTTTAGTACAGGTGTAATATTAAAGAAAGTTTAGCAAACAGGAGGCCTTGCTTTGCAAAATTTCAATAAAAGCACTTCCTATCTCTCTGTGCAAAATATTCTTAGTGCTCTGAATCACTTTTTTTCCCACTCTATTTCTTTTTATTTTTCATTAACTATTTGAAGAGGTCAAACCTGTACCAACTTGCCTGATTAATTAAATTGTAGATTGATGTACTACACACTACATTACACTAGCATGAATTCACTGAAGGAAGAGGTCTCAAAATGATCAGATACCCAATATTTCAAGTAGTATATCCATGGGACTATAGGTGGATTCATTTTTTTTAAACGTAATAAACGGATGTCTCTAAGAAATGCATGTACATGTATGAGATCCTGCTTCGTAATTTGACGGAATGAAGTCATATTTTGTATGAATCCTATTCTTGATATAGATAGTAACTATAATATCAATAAGCCATTCCAATATCAGTGGGGTATGTAGAACTCTTGCCAAATGATTAAATAACAAAAATAACAGTAAAATTTTATATGATTCATTTTTAATTTCCTTTTTTCTACAAACACACAGGATCTAGGAAAATTACAGCTATCATGGCAAAGAATTGGGGTAAAGTGAAACTCCTGCCGTTGACAGAGGCTGATGGACGCATGGAGTCTGCTCATCATGTTAATGAGGTGTTTGAACTCTTACAATTCAACAAACAGTTCAGAGTAGAGAGAGAGATCATCATTCAACTTACAGCTATTCATAGCAGAGTGCAAGCGGTGAGCCATAAATATATATTTGGACCAACTTTCACACCAAACAAATTCGCAATGTGCTTTTGTGTAGCTTCTACAGTGTGCTTTCCTGCATGGAATTTTTTTAAGAATAGTCCCCTCCTTAAAGGCTTAGATAAAAGCAGTGATAAAAGGAAGAAAAATAAAGGCCAGAAATAACTTACCCTCACCCCACAAAAAACACCAATTAAAATATCAGTTGCTTATCTAGAATGCCTTAAGTGAGGAGGATGCAGGTTAGTTAGCCAGACACAATCTGGTTAATGCTTTCTTTTTGAGAAAGAGAGCTCGGATGGTAACATTAAAGGAGAATTATATCCTTTGAACAAGGTAGTTTGTCTGAATCAAACAATAAGAAGAATTCTGTTTTTTTTTCTTTCTTCAAGTTCAGTTAAGCTGTTTTTTAGGGATTTCATGTACTTTATGTAGCTACTGGTATTAAAAGCAAGTGATTTTACCCATTTTTAAGGCAATGGTCTTGTAGTCCCATTATACCATGTGCATCAAGGAATCTTAACTGTTTGGGAAGTATTCCTTGGTATGCTATGACAGTTAAGTTGTTAGGTGAGTATTTGATAAACTGATAGTGGCATAATGTGCTTTTATTTTCAAATCCCTGAATTGATTCTAGCTACTGAGAAGCCTAAAGTGTGCAGTATGTAGGTGGTTTTGTTTGTGTGTTAGTTTTTACTGTTTGGGCTATTCACTTGAAGTACTTTTTTTCATTTACCTTTTTTAGGCAAGATAAAGATTGAATATGAATGTATGCTGTCAAAAAAAATCCTTGCTTTATGATTTTTTTTTTCAATTGTACAGCCATTAAAAACTATATATTTGTACTAGTTTAGGTTTACAGCTTAGTGTAAACTCAAACTGAAATAATAGCCTTTCCTTTTTTCAGATTGTATATTTTATGGATTTGTATTTATTTGATATAATAATATACTTTTATATTTCTCACAGGCTTTAAAACACTTTGGAGTTAGTGGGAAACTTGAACTAACAGAGGAAGAGGTGGGTTTGAAAAATATTGCTTTCAACACCAAATTATATCTAGCAAACCTGTGTCACATTTTACAAATTCAATTGTCTCTTTACAAAATGTTACTGTAGCTGAGTCATTTTCTCACTACACACGTGCTGCATAAATTTTACTGTCTGACTGTATAATTTATTATTAGTTTTAAAGAATGGAAGGTGAGGTGAAAATTTCAATGGAACAATTTTTTCTGAAATGAAATCACAATCCCCATTGCTCTCTATATTTGGAAGATTCTATAACACTTTTACTTGATATATTTTCATTTTATCATAGATTTATGAGGAGGAGTTGAGAAAGAGGAGGCCACCTGGATTTCTCACAACTAAAATGAAACAGGAAGTAAGGTCCAATACCGGTATTTCATTTATGTCAAACAATATGGTTTGTTTTGTTTAATATATTTGTGCATAGATCATGATGTTGATCATTTGAGAAAATCCGTAAAAGCATGATTTTAAATCCAATATTTTGTCATTTGATTTTGATGATGCTTTCTTATGTCTTGTAGATCTTTCCGGGGGGGGGGGGGGGGGGGGGGGCACTTCCATTGATGAGTGGATACCATGCGCGACCATGGTGTCTCGTAAAGCACCCTAAACACGTATTTTCCATATTTGAGCGTGATCGGTTCATCACGGACGGACATTTGATAGATTTTGAAAACTTTGAAGGCTTGTAACAAATTAGGAATAAGATGAACATGGTTCCTTTGTGTTTTATAGTGAAGGGTAGGACAAAGTATGCTGAATGATGAAAAAAGTTTGTTGCCATGGTTACCTACAAACATAGGTAGCCACTAAATGTGCCATATCACGGACGGACATGATAGAAATGTGGTTTTCAGAATTTTTGAACATTTTTATTGTTTCTATCTAAATAGCTTAACATTGACCAATAATTGTTAATGCAACTTACACTCGGGTATGTTAGCTTCTATGTTCAGCATATTGAATTCTTAACCAATTTCAAACTTCTGAGAGAATTGCAAATATTTTCCATCTCGGACGGACATCACGGACGGACACAAATAAAATACATTGGAAGTACCTTGTAAGAAGTTCTTATTACTTGTTTGGGGGAACAAATGCTAATGTATTGATGATTTGTACATTTTTTTATATGATTAAACAATATTAGTTGCACAATCAAGTTGCTACAACTTGATTTAAGTTGTAGCAACATGATTTCTATGCTAGACACACAAAATAATCTAGCCATATGATTGCTTTTAAAGACAGTTCTTTTCAAAATCAAATATCCTAATGCACATTGTCTTCTTTTCAATTTAGAGAATACTTTAGTTGGTACCAAATCAACATCCAGTGGATCAATGATCATGTTGATACTTATCATGATGATAAATGTTCATACATTTTTAGGCATTAATTTTCGAAGAGCACATATTTTTTTTTAATGTCCATTAAGTAAATCCAAAAGATTCACAGGTTGCTGATCATTATGCTTGTTTGGTGGATCAAGTATGACCACAACACTTGTCCAGGCTCTCTTCAAATTCATCTTTTGTCCATATTAAAGTGGAGACACACCTTCATATCAACAGCCCTCATGTATTTAGGCACTGACCAAATCCAAAATTGAAATCAGATACCAATTAAACTTATAAACACTGCAGTGCAAATTTTTTTTATGAATTGTATGCATTTTCAGATTACCAGATCAGCAATTTGCTCAAAATTAGCTCCAAAATGGACTTTAAAAAAAGGAATTCTTGTACTTTTCACAAGCCTCAAGGACGTGATGTCATGTTCTGTTAGAAGCATTGTGAATCCATAGGTTTGCACATGGAAAAAATGATTTTTTTTTCCTGCTTATCAGAATATGCATTCTATTTTCTTCTTTTCCATCACTTTCTGCAAGCTTCAATTGATGAAATATACAGCTTTTGACTTATTCTTGCTCTATTTCATTTCCTGCTTTTTGGTATACATGTAGCTTCCAACTCTATCTGCATTCCAATTATGTTTAAAAAAAAATTCCTGACAACAATTAAGCCCCAATAACAGCCAAAGAAAGATTTCACAAAAAAATGTGAAGAGTTGTAGGTTTCCATCCATTTGAGTTCTGAATAATTCTCAGTACCATTTTTCACTGCAAATTGGAACTAAAATTAAATTCATAATCTGCTCAGTATTTGCTCATTGTCTGTCCGTGATGAAATTAATGTCCGTCTGCGATTATTTTGATTGATTTATAATGTGGATAAAATGTATGGATTTTAGCTATATTCAAATGAAATGATGTACAGTGTCTAGTGAGATGCTTCTGCACACTTTTATTTTTGTTTCTATTCTGATAAAGAATAAAAAGCTGAATCCATACATATTATCCATATCATAAACTCAATAAAAATGATCACGGACGGCCATTAATTTCATCACGGATGGAAATTTCAAAATGGAATGTTAACATCTACCAGAAAAATTTACTTCCCATATTTTGTCTACTAATTTATGTTTGATGATAGATTAATGTTTAGAGTACAAGAAAATCCAAACCAAATTGGAGTAGCTTTGAAAACAATAAAACTAGAGTGAATTGAATTTGAGTGAATTTACATTGTCCGTCCGTGATGAAATTAATGTCCGTCCGTGATCATTTTTGATTGAGTTTATGATATGGATAAAATGTATGGATTTCAGCTATGTTCAAATTAAATGATGTACAGTGTTTAGTGAGATACCTCTACACCTTTTTATTTTTTATTTCTATTCTGATAAAAAATAAAAAAACTTTTTATATTTTTTTTCATCACGGACGGAAATTTCAAAATGGAAATGTTCACACCTACCAAAAAAAATTACTTCCCAATATTTTTTTTCTACTAATTTATGTTTGATAATAGATTAATGTTCAGAATGCAAGAACATCCAAACCAAATTAGAATAACTTTAAAAACAATAAAACTAGAGAGAATTTAATTTGAGTAAAAATGTCCATCCGTGATGAGAGGTAATAGCACCCCTACGAATAAAATGGTCTATTCCAGTACTTTCGGATAATATAATCTAGCCATATGATTGCTTTTAAAGACAGTTCTTTTCAAAATCAAATATCCTAATGCACATTGTCTTCTTTTCAATTTAGAGAATACTTTAGTTGGTACCAAATCAACATCCAGTGGATCAATGATCATGTTGATACTTATCATGATGATAAATGTTCATACATTTTTAGGCATTAATTTTCGAAGAGCACATATTTTTTTTTAATGTCCATTAAGTAAATCCAAAAGATTCACAGGTTGCTGATCATTATGCTTGTTTGGTGGATCAAGTATGACCACAACACTTGTCCAGGCTCTCTTCAAATTCATCTTTTGTCCATATTAAAGTGGAGACACACCTTCATATCAACAGCCCTCATGTATTTAGGCACTGACCAAATCCAAAATTGAAATCAGATACCAATTAAACTTATAAACACTGCAGTGCAAATTTTTTTTATGAATTGTATGCATTTTCAGATTACCAGATCAGCAATTTGCTCAAAATTAGCTCCAAAATGGACTTTAAAAAAAGGAATTCTTGTACTTTTCACAAGCCTCAAGGACGTGATGTCATGTTCTGTTAGAAGCATTGTGAATCCATAGGTTTGCACATGGAAAAAATGATTTTTTTTTCCTGCTTATCAGAATATGCATTCTATTTTCTTCTTTTCCATCACTTTCTGCAAGCTTCAATTGATGAAATATACAGCTTTTGACTTATTCTTGCTCTATTTCATTTCCTGCTTTTTGGTATACATGTAGCTTCCAACTCTATCTGCATTCCAATTATGTTTAAAAAAAAATTCCTGACAACAATTAAGCCCCAATAACAGCCAAAGAAAGATTTCACAAAAAAATGTGAAGAGTTGTAGGTTTCCATCCATTTGAGTTCTGAATAATTCTCAGTACCATTTTTCACTGCAAATTGGAACTAAAATTAAATTCATAATCTGCTCAGTATTTGCTCATTGTCTGTCCGTGATGAAATTAATGTCCGTCTGCGATTATTTTGATTGATTTATGATATGGATAAAATGTATGGATTTTAGCTATATTCAAATGAAATGATGTACAGTGTCTAGTGAGATGCTTCTGCACACTTTTATTTTTGTTTCTATTCTGATAAAGAATAAAAAGCTGAATCCATACATATTATCCATATCATAAACTCAATAAAAATGATCACGGACGGCCATTAATTTCATCACGGATGGAAATTTCAAAATGGAATGTTAACATCTACCAGAAAAATTTACTTCCCATATTTTGTCTACTAATTTATGTTTGATGATAGATTAATGTTTAGAGTACAAGAAAATCCAAACCAAATTGGAGTAGCTTTGAAAACAATAAAACTAGAGTGAATTGAATTTGAGTGAATTTACATTGTCCGTCCGTGATGAAATTAATGTCCGTCCGTGATCATTTTTGATTGAGTTTATGATATGGATAAAATGTATGGATTTCAGCTATGTTCAAATTAAATGATGTACAGTGTTTAGTGAGATACCTCTACACCTTTTTATTTTTTATTTCTATTCTGATAAAAAATAAAAAAACTTTTTATATTTTTTTTCATCACGGACGGAAATTTCAAAATGGAAATGTTCACACCTACCAAAAAAAATTACTTCCCAATATTTTTTTTCTACTAATTTATGTTTGATAATAGATTAATGTTCAGAATGCAAGAACATCCAAACCAAATTAGAATAACTTTAAAAACAATAAAACTAGAGAGAATTTAATTTGAGTAAAAATGTCCATCCGTGATGAGAGGTAATAGCACCCCTACGAATAAAATGGTCTATTCCAGTACTTTCGGATTTATCAATCTTCATGAAACTGAGTTCTTTGAAACCTGAGATATCAAAGATTATCTTAAAAGCAATTTTGATAGAAATATCTAAAAAAAAAATTCACCTCAATGCTAACCCTTAACCGATCATGCTCATTTTGAAAATGCACCCCTTAACAAGTATTGGCGTGTGAAACCCCACCCTTAACAAGTATTGGAAACAAAACGATACTATTGGCAAGTATTCTCTGAATTGAACCCCTAAACAAGTACAGCGATATTTCAATTGTTATGTCACGGACGTTGGTTTTACCTTTTACCTACATCATGATTGGGATTAGTACAGCCCCACCTCCTACACCTTGCGCAAATCGTACTCTAAACACGTAGTGTTGCCTCTTGGGGAAAATAGCATATTCTTTATAAAACATTTTAGTCTTAATTTTTTATACCCTCGCATATTTTACCCTAAACACGTAGATTTCCTAGTGAAAATAGATACCCTTTTTTCCATTATTTTAGTGTTTTTGACACCCTTATTACGTTACGTACGTAACGTGCCCTATCTTGAAAAAGACACCCTTTTTACGTGTTTTTTTGGTCGGGCATGGTATTCACTCGTCAATGTAAGTGGCCCCCCCCCGGAGATCTTTGCACCATTTCGAATTTTGGTAGTAAATGAGTTATTACTTTCTATATCATACTTTGTGATATATATTTCTTTACCAGTTCTTGTTTTCTTGTATGTTTTTTAGAAGCTGAATAAGCAGAGAATTCTGGATACAATTCATGAGTTTGGACAGAAATGCATTACATGCGAAAGGGTAAGTTGGTTCACAAGTTTTAAAGGTGAAAGAGGTTGGCTTTGTACACATAGGTCTTAGGATCTTGAAAGAAGGACTTTGAAAAATTGTTTCAAACCTGCTTTATGGTGTTCTTTTCTCATCAAGTTCATCCAAGGCTAACGTAGAAGAGCTTAACACAGAGTTCATATTTTTAATTCATTCAAAAAATACGTATTATTTTAATTCTGCCATGAAATGAGTGGAGAAGAATTTTGTAATTAGATGGGGAAAAATGCTACTAGTATTACATGATTTTGTTTTGTTTGAATTTTTAAAAATGAAGGTAAAACATGGAATTCTATAAAAGTGCAGTCTAGATTGATTGTAGTTAAATAATGAGTCAAATATATTTTCTTTTTGAAAGAAATAATGAAAAATGCATTGTAAAGATTGCTTCTGTTTGGATATCCATAAATGAACATCACTTGGTTTAGTTGTGCATTTGCCAACTGAATGAGGTAAAGTTTGCTCTTGATAGGCTTATGATTAGTAATTATGCAGCCCCCCCCAAAAAAAAAAAAAAAGAGAGAAAAGTAAATAATTGTTTTGTATATTTATATACATATTTTTTTTGTTTCAGAACATGGAAGAAGTAAACGATTGGCTTTTTGATGTTCAAACTACATTGGTAAGTGAATTGCAATGCTGCTTAGTACTCCTATTGTGTAATCATAATATAGACTTTTATAGTGCTTAGAAGTGGGTTTCTAAGCGCTTTTAGTAAATAACTTCTCATTACCCTGGTCATGAGATCCACTTTTCTGCATACAAAGTGCACCATCTTTGTTTATACTCCCCTAAGGGCATACCAGCCACATGCTACATGTATTTAATCAACACACACATGCCAATATTTTATCACATTGACATTTGCATATACTACTACCAGGTATTCATTTAACACAGGTGGGGAAAGGAAAATATGACATGACTACAGAAAGGATATTGAATTTAAAAAACAGTACACCGGTAATCTCTTACTCTGCGGTGAAGTAGATATTTGATGTTTATTATTATAAATTCAAATATCAAAGGCTGTGTAAACTTTAAAATTTTTATTTTATTTTCATGCTGTAAATATTTGTTTTTCTAATCACATTGTACCTCTAATTTTACCCCTCCATTTTACTTTCTTTGTGAAATATTTGTTGATTACAAGTGTATTTGTTTTAAGTAATTGTTTTTATCATAATTCATTATTTTGATGGTCATGGAAATGCCTGGACATATTTTTGAAGAAAAGAGACTATGAGATTATTCTCCTATTTGCAAATAAAAGTAAGAGATTGAAATGTTCACACTATTGATCATTATCAAACCTATAGGAAAACAATTTGGTCACAGAAGAAACTTTAAAAGATAGAGAGAACGACATGATTCAACTAAATCAGGATTGTAGGTAAGTTGTCTGAATATCTGGTGAAATGTTGGGCAATTTTTAACTTTTAGGAAAATGAAGGGAGAAGGGGGAGCATGAACCAAGTACTTAAGTTTTACATGAAGATCCAATCTTATTTGTGACCCCTATATTTGATAAATTGGTATGGTATTTATTAATATTCTGATATTCAACTTTTACTTATAAATACAAGTCTGAATGACATACTTTATCAGTGTAATCTTCAAATAACTGTCATAAACCATATGATATGACTGTACATTGCTTATGTTTTATACATCCCAAATTGAATGTTATCAAGTCATCTAGCTGCATTTTTTAAATTGCATTTAAAAAATTGATATTTTGAGAGTTACTCTTGTAATTTTCTTTTCCGAATATTTATAGTCAGACATGGGCAGATGGAACAAGATACAAGAAACGTCATAATGACAAACTGAGGAGACTTGGGAAAGAAATATTTGAGCTTTTAAATGAGATGATGCGGGACCACACACAGGAGTAAGTTTATAATTTTTAACCTTTGCATCTAGCTTTTTAAATTGTGCTATAGGTTTTCAAGTCAAAGTGGAAGAATAGGCTCCTGTCATGATTGAATAAAAATCAAGCAACATTGGTATTAAGCAGCCACTACTGAAGACAGTGGCAGACCGTGACCCGGAGGAGACAAAGCATTGGAGGGGCACAGCATAGTTCACAAACAATACAGTGCCCCTCCAATGCTTTGTCTCCTCCGGGTCACGTTCCGCCACTGACTGAAGACATACTTGCACAAAGAGCATACATGTATAAATATTTTCCCTTTGTGTTCTCATAATATGGATGAATGTATATTTCTTTAGAAGAGGAAGTGACTTCAAATTGGCATGCTCTTTCGTGATGTTCACTTGCCTTCACTTGAGAGCTGTTTCAAAGAACTGTTTGTAAAGTGACTTCATGACCATTTGATCATATCTTTGTGCCACATAAGATGCTTCAAATTTTCCTTGATATAACAAAGTGGGACTGAATTTCATATAACTCTTTTTAGACAAATGATAAACTTCCCATTCAAATGCAAAAAATGAATATATACATGTAGAGCTCATGTTTCAAATTTAGCTAATTGTGCTTATAAAACAGCCGATGGATAATCATTTGATGACATTATTCCACTGTTGTATTAAATTGTTTTTCAGATCCTTTAATATGTTGTACATTTCTTGGTTTTTTCCTTTCTCACAGAGTAAGTGATGATGAGAGTGAAGCCAGCAGTCATCATGTTAGTCAACCAATTGATAAACTTGCTCTTCTGAAACCAAAAGTAAAACGGACTCAACATATTATCTCGGGTTAGTATCCTGTTTGACTTTTATCTATATTCTCTCTACTTTTTTAATTTTATCTTTCTTTAACTTTTATCCCCACTCTATGATCCATTTTGCATCTGCAGCAACTGCTTAAACAGAGCTCCCAACTTCTGATGTCGGTTACTCCTTCCCTTTATGATATAATCTGGATTTCAAGTTTTTAACGGTTCTTTAATAGATATTTTTCATTGCTCCCTCAAAGTAGTACCCAGGGAACGTGCCAGACCGCTGCTACCATCATGCATGCCTATCTCACTTCATTCTATAAATCTATATTTACACAATATTTTTCCTTCCAGATGAGCAAACTCTCAAAGAAATAGAAAATTGGAAGAGTGCTGCTAAGGACGTGGAGGGTTCTCTGGATGCGGCTTGTAGGATGGCAAGGACAAACAATGATCGTACAGGTATCGCATCTCTGTAGAAACAAAATATTCCTAATGCTGAGTGCTCTGAGAAAAATGGTGGATCAAATATAACTTCTACTTATTGAATGACAAGTTATGGCAATGATTTGGGAAAATCTTATGGAGCGAACTACTTCCTCAGTCATCACCCAGTGCTTGTGCAACTTGGCACATGCAGTCTCGCAGAACATGCATTTTAAAAATCTGTTGCCAAAGTAACAGCATATGTTCCTCCAATAAGGCCATTGTGAGAGGACAGGGTGTGTTAATCACCTTCAGTTATATGTTTTGTTTATATCTCCTCATCTAAATAGGTTTATTAGAACAGTCCACATGTTAATACCATATTTAAATTCTTATGTTCCATTCAGATGGTGCAGTGCTCAAATAGCAATTAATTCTTTCAAATTTAAATTTTCTTTGTTCAATCATTACTCTCCACAGCCATGAGAAATTCTGTAAAGAAGTTCAACTTCATGATGTTAGCCATGGAGAGAAGAAATCAAGAAAACAGCCTTCTTGGTCAACAAATCTTAGAATGTGAGGTAAATTATCATCTACTTAAAATAATTCTTGTTCTGGTAATGATTAAAACAATGATTGAACTCGGTCTCTTGTTTTTCATTAGTGGGTAGCAAGAAAAGAATTGAAACTATTAAAGATTATTCTCCTCATCAAAGTGAACAATAAACAAAGGGCAAAAATAGGCTTGGGGTGATATTCTTAAACTCTTGTAAATTCCTTTTTTAACTTTCCTTGCAAGTCACCTATTTAATAGGGTGCTAATATACCTTAATGCTCAGAAACTCTGTAGCTCTCAATTAATTTGACCTAGGCTACTCTCGCTTAAGTTCAAACTGCCTCTGTAAAAAGCAAAAGTTTTAAAACTATTGAACTGGTTCTGTTTATCTCTATCAGGTAAAGATCAACCATGTCTCAAGGTTGAATGAAAAACTTGAAGTAGAGATGAAGAAGAAGACCCAGAGAATGGAACAGATGGAAAATATCATAAAGAAGAACAATGAAAAGATGGTAAGTGGGAATTTAACCATTATAGTGCCCATCTTTGGTGTATAGTAGTAAATATTGCATGCTAGATGAGAATGTTGTTTGGTCAGATGACCAAACCATTTGAAGGTCATTCATCAGTTATTGTCTGTTGTTGGAAAATCACCTTTCTTCTCTGATCATCACTTGAAATAGTGTATGTTTCCTTTCAGTTGCATGGTCCAAACGTGAACTACAAATTTTTTGTTGTTTACTAAAGATGGATGTAATATGCATGTTATATTGCTTTTAAGCTTGGCGAATAAACATGCCACCGGAATGTCAGAACACAATATCAATAGACCAGGATAGATACATTTGAGTCTTGCTATGCTTCTCTCATGTCACATAACATCATATTAAGATTCAAATTAGGGACCATTCTGCAGACTAGGCTCACTTTAGCCAGCTCAACATAAATTGTGTCGGGGCCAATTTCTTTGAATTCTTGAATTCCACTACTTTGACTTACATTAAACATGTAATAGATGGTATGTAATTGGTGGTATTCTCACATTAAGTTAAACTGAGGTCAAGAAGTAACCAGAATTTTATGCAGCACTTCTATGAAATGCTAGGTTTGGACTATTTTTATTGAAATAGTCTTCACTTGGTGAATAAGTACTTCATTAAAGAGTGGTTTATGTGTGGTATTCCCAGTGCTGTGAAAATTAATATCCAACTTATTTTTCTTTATGCCTTTAGGTTGATCTCCAATACAAGCTGAACGAATCTAGGATGGAAATATCCTCTCTCAAGACAAAGCTTGAATCACAAATCAGCGAGGATTCCCCAAAATATGCAGCCCAGTTCAACAATCTAGAGAAAGAGAAAGGTAAGGATCTGAATTTCGTTGCTTTTGACTTATGGTGTCCTCTGCAACAATTGCTCCTGTCTTTGATTTCTTTTTGTAGTGTTGTGGCCCAGTGTGGAACATTGTTGTCCAGTAGATTAGTCTCTGGACTTTGAAACAGAGGGTCGTGGGTTCGAATCCCATGGCGTAATTTCCTTCGGCAAGAAATGTATCCACATTGTGCTGCACTCAACCCAGGGGAGGTGAATGGCTACCTGATAGGATTTATTCCTTGAATGCTTTACTGCCTATTAATATGGCGGCTTAGCTACAACCGGGGTAATAATATGATACCAAGTGTCAAAGGGCAGTTGAGTACACATAGTAACTGCACTCTATAAATGGACATATTATTATTATTATTATTTCTTCTGGTACCCCTTGCAGAATTTACCATTTTCCGCTCAGATGTAGTTTATGGGTAACCAGGAGGAATGCATTTCTTGAATGTTGAAGCACCTGATCAGGGTAACTCTGCTATTATAGCCTGGTATAATAATATGCAGCACATAGAAATATTAATTTTGTATAGTGAATGATAAATGTTCCTTATTATCGTTATTCATGTTTTATGTAAATAATCTGAGCAGTTGATTGGTTCTAAACGGTTCTTGTTATTAAATACAATTCCTGCTAGCCTCTTACAAAGGAGCAAATTTATAGAGAGGGTTACATATGATATCTTGATCTGTAAATGGGCCTAGTTTATGTGTAACTATTTAAGGTGTATCACATGACACGCAAGACGCATTCTACAAGGTCAGGCGTTGATTTGTTAATGTTCACTTTTCAAGTGTTTGTTTCGTATTAATCATAGTTGCTGCTATTGCCAAGTGTAAGGGACTTGAAGGAGCCATTGTCAATCTGGAAGATCATCACAAGAAGATGGTCGAAGACCTAGAAATGAAGTATAAAAATGAAGCGGTAAGATCTTATTAGAAGAAAATGATATCATGGACAGAAAAAATGAATGCTAAGAGGTAGAGGTATGTATATTAGTTGCATAAAATGAATGGATTAATTAAATCAAATTAATTACAGGTAGAAATTAATAGATAGATGGATGGATGGATCGATCCATTGATCAATCATGACATAAATCATGACAATGAATGGGATTGAATATAGCAAAACTAAAGACAGGAGATATTAAGGTCATTAAGGCCATAAAAGAAATTAGGAGCTGTTCCAGTAATTTCTTTCATATGACTTCTTCTTTCAAATATGATTGTATTGCAGGATACTGTAATGAAGTTGGAAACGGTTGTTGATAATTTGGAGTCTGAATTGCGGGAAACTCTGCGTAAGTACTTATTTGTTTTGGCTTTTTGTCTAATTCCTTGTTCTCTATACCAAAAAATGAAGCTACTACAGGATGCTAAAGAGAAAACAACAGCATTATTTCCAGTGTTATGTGAGGCTGTATTTTGTTTTTTGTTGCTTTATTTATTTCAAGGTACAATGTTTTTATCACCTCTGAAGGTCTATCATTATTTTAAAACCAAACTTTCAGGTATGCAATGAATCCTGAAGGCTAAGTTCATTCCATTATTTGAATAATTGGAGGATAGTCAAACAAGCCGTACACTGAAAATTTCATCAGAATCAGACTCAATCTATGGAAAGATATTGCATCACTTTTTAAAAACGTTTATCTGTAAAATGTGGGCAATATGCAAATGAAAGAAGTGATATCATGTCATACATCTATTATCAATGTGTTAATTCTCAGATATGTCAATTTTCATACATTGATTAAACTCTTCATTAGATAAAAATAGGTGGAAATAATAATGAGGGTTTTTTTTTCATCATATTTCTTGAAAATTCATACCATGCTTACATTATTGGAGGATTTTTTTTTTTTTTTTTTAAATTTAATCTCAGAAACCCAAGAAGAGTATGCCCACCAGCTTGATCTAGCTGAATATCAGAAGATGGATGGGAAGAACCAGGCCGAATCACTCAGAGAACAGTATAAAACACAGATCAAAGATCTTAAGAAAGATGTAAGATATCAGTCAACCATTTAGAAATATTAAATCATTCAGGAAGAGATGGTTTTCTAAGTTTCAAAGCTTGAGTTCTGGTATAAAAATCTAATTTCAATAGGATATTGTAAGAAGCAATCCTGAAGTGTTATCATATGCCAGAATGCTTATTTAGAACGACAAATTTTAATTAAAATAATTAAGGCTTGCTTGCAATTGTATTCATTTCATTATCATGTGCTATCCCTGGTGTAGCTATTTAACACAGGAACAACATGTGGGACCATACTTTAAAAAAGACTGGCATTTTTAAGTTATTTTTTCTGGTCTTCACGCTTTACTCTGCGCTATACTCAATAATTACACATTTTCCTGAAGATTCTTTTGGCAGATGATATGTATTTATACTTTGTATAATTCTGTATAAGTTTTTGTTAAGTTCTGCAAAGATTTTATTTTCTGTTGTTACCAGTGCCAGAGTTTATCTTTAAAGAGCTCTCTACCTTTATATTCTCAAAATTGGCAATGATAACATTGTTTCTTTTCTCACTACATATCTGTTAGATAAAATTGAAAGCATCTAGAAACTAAGCTGCATAAAAATGTTGTCCTTGACTTTAAAGAGAACTTGAATATAGAGCATGATATATGAAGTAGGTGCCATTTTCAATTTCATCCCTTCTTTTTTTCTGTGGTTTGAAAATTGAAATTAATATTGGGGAAAGTGTAAATGTATTTCATAACTTTAACATGGATTTTATAAATATTATTCAATGATATACCAGATTTCCTTAAACATTATTAATTGTGGGCAATGGAGCTGAGATTTCTTGCTTGAAATTATGATCAATATGATCAATAACTTATGATTGACAGATATATATTATGGTGTAGTTTACCATCATTCCAACATGGTGAAATTCACAATATAATTGACAGATGGTCTGATGTAATTAACATCTCTCTTGATTTGGAATTTTGATTGCAAGATGCATGATATTCATTACATGAAGGTTGATTTCAGTTATGTACATCATTCCTTCCCCAGTCAGTCAGCCCCTTTACTGAAACTGTAGTTCAGTTGACTAAAGGTCATTGTAGCATGCATGTATAATATGAATGCCCATTGCATATTTAAAACATATATATAAATAAGTTGCTTGATTTTTTATCAAAAGATATATTTAAAGTAATTTGATTACTGATTAGCACTAAAGGTAGAGAGCTCTGTTAAAATTATGCAGTAAACATCCTTTACTTTGATTTTGTAATTGACAATATGAAGTGTGAAGAAACTTTTTTTTTCTTATAGATAGATGATCTTCACCGAGAGATTTCATCACAGAAAGCTGAATTAGATTCAAAAGAAGCAACAATAGATAAACAGGTACAATTATACTTCCATTATTCTTACCAAAATTGTCGATAAATATATTGAAATACATACTTTACTTTACACATGTGATTAAAAAAAAAAGTATTGTCCAATCTAAAAATAAATCTACGAGCTGAAGAAGTGTCCCCGATTGGACGTGAAACTTCTCAATTTTCATGAAAGTAAGTCCAGATGAAAAGATTTAATTTTTCTATCATAACTTGACTTTCTTTGTGGATGAATCAAAACATATATTAGTTTATTGTCCAATATATTTTTAAATTCACTATATTATGAACACAGTAACAAATCATGTGATATTTTACCTAGATTATCGAAGTAAGCCATTATGAGTCCACTTTATTCCTTTATCTTTGTTAAGTTTAATAAAGCTAACCTAATTTTTTACTAAAATTAATGTACCACATCAATAACACTGTGATGTCAAATGAACTTTAAACCTCTAAGATACCTTTTCAACATGAAAGGTAATATACTTTGACAGATGAGAAGTTCAGATTAAAACGGACCCTGTAGTCTTCCAGTAAGACTTCCTTCTAATGCAAGAAAATACCACTCTTAATGTCAATTTCTGACTCTTCAGTGCATGGTATATTATAGACGTGATCTTGTTATCTAAATTTATAGCATTGGTTGTACCGGTATGTATTTGTTATAGAGCAAAATACAGACAATGCTCCTCCAAGTTCTGCTAAATTGTACAGTCTTAATTAATGTAATAAATCTGAGCTAGACATATCAATTACTTGTTTTTTCTGAAACACTAGGAGCAAAAGATCTCTGAACTCGGAAGGCAGGTCAAGGAAGCACAAAGGGCACCCAAGGTCAAGGAGGTTCCTGTATCCAGTGACACATCAACAAACTTCAAACAACGTCTGACTAGCATCAAAGGAGATTATGAATCTGAGATTAACAAACTGAAAGACTATCTGGACAAAGAGAAGAGTCGGTAAGTGTCACAGTTGAAAGATTAAAGTTGAATATCAATATCAAATCTTAAGACAGTCAAACCAATGAGGTTGAAATTAATAATGGAAATTGCTGCTAGAGGGAGGGTTAATCCAGTTATTCTTTTGAGGAGGAAAAGTCGAATTTTAAACTTCTTAGAATTTCTTCTAAACACAGAGATCAATTGTGTTACTATTCATCTCATATTTTCTTTCATGTAATTTCTTTGCAGATTTCTTGCTGAGAAGCGAAGACAAGAGCAGGACATTAAGATGCAACTTGGTAACATTCATAAAGAGAGCATTCACATGATGAGAGCTATTAATAGATTCAAAGAAAGCATCGCTGTCATCTTAGAAAAAGAAAGTGAGTTGAATAAGGTGATGTGTTAGCTCATTTTGTAGAACATTGCTTTCTTAATCCTGTGACTCAGGTTTTAAACAGTTTGAAACCATGATATTATATTCATCTATTGAATGCAGAGATTTTGCTTTCAACAACAAAGTTGTTTTTCAGCTAGTCTATAGAAATTTTTTTAGATGTTAAGCATATGATGCATTTTTTTAGACAAAAGAATATAATGCTTGTTTATTAATATGAGTGATGTAATTTGTCTCACCACTTCGGAATACTGTTAAAAAGTTTTTTTTTTAGATTGGTATTCTTTTGTTTATGTCAATATGGAGAGCTACAGAGCTGCTTTCAGCCACAAGGTTGTTTTTCAGCAAGTCTGTAGACTTTTTTGTGTGTGTTATACTTCAAGCAATTATACATACATTATCACTAGTGTACTTTGTCCCAGCATATTTGAATGCTGTTAAAAAAGTTGCAGAGCTCTGTCACATAAGGGCTCATTTTATACAGATTGATTATAATAACAAATGCACAATTTCTATAACAAATTTACCAGCAGCCAATCAGATTGAAAGATTCCAAAAGCTTGTAATTGTTAATTGTAAAAAGAAACAGACCCCATATCTAAAGGAGGCATATATTCTTTTCTCCTATTGATCTTTTTTTCAGGTCTTCTAGATACAGCTCATGAAATAAGGCAGATGGATAATTTAATTATTGAAGAGGTATTTGATTTTTAAACTTTTGTCATTAAGGAAGTAATAATGCTATAATTTAAGCCTGTATTTAGTGTAATCTGAAGATCCATTTATTGTGAAAGTTTCAATTCAATGCCAGATGAAATTAAAGATTTCATTTTTAAAGATAATAGTAGTATAATATTCATTTATTATTTTTCAAGATATATAAAATCTATTGTTTATGTGTAATATAAACAAAAAAGATGTGAAAAAGTGGAAAATTGCTAAGACTCAATTTCTTCATATCTGTTGTGCTGTTATATACATGTATACCTTTTACTTTCGTTTGGCAAAAAAAACATTTTCACACTGAAAATGGAGATTATCATTTCTTTTCATTTATACAGAAAGTTGCAACAGATATCAGAAGATCTTTGAACCAGTTGGCTGGAAATGCTATGGAATGTAGGTGAAAAAATGAAATCCATTCATTGTTATAATCTGTGTTATTTTCCATGAATATACATGTATCTGTAAGGTTGTCTTCCTTGTTTACCTTCTTTTGTGGATTAATCAAATGTGTATCAATGCATGGATGTATTCTCATGCCTCTACTTTTCATAATCTAATTACCCTTAACTCCACCCCTGCTTTAAAAAATAACATAAAATAGTTAACCAAGAGAGTGTCATCGGCCTGCTGTAGAAAGAGTTGTGTGTATCTCAGAATATTAACTGCAAGTCCAAAATGTGCTCTTTCGATTGGTTGAAATTCAATTTGCGTTTGAATTTGCTTTTGATTCCAACTTTTCCTGCAATGTGCCTTACATTATGATCCTATCAACTAAACCCCATTTGATGCATGCTGTGCTGTTCACATCCAAGTTTCATTTATTTGCATGCTGAAAACTAATCTCTGTTCTGTAGAAATGTTCCTTCAAATTAATGTTTACTCAACTCTTTCATAAAAATCTCACCTCCATATTTTCTTTCCCCTTCATTGCTTATCACGTGTCTATCTTCTTCAAGTTCTTTGTTCTTAATTTTCATCACCACCTTACATGTATTTCCACTCTATCTGCTTCAAAGAAGTAATACTTTTTTTGTTTCTTTAGGATATGCTCCATAAAATTGTATCCATGGTAAAATAGAAGACATTTATATTTCAACATTTATAGGACATGTCAGATTTCTTGAAAACAAAGTATTGACTATGTCTGATCTTAAAATTGTGACCAAAATAAACAAAATTTGACTAAAAGCAGATGTCAAAGCCACTATTCAGTGATTATGATTCATTCTCACTATACAATTACACTATGTTTATATCAATACCTATTTCAAGATATCAATTAACCAGATTTAGATAATTGGTTCAAAATCCAAATCTCCCTAAAAAAACATTTGTCAGCAACTGCCATTGTTTGATAGAATTGAAATAATGTTTGTACCAAGTTTTCAGAATCTTCTTATCATCTTTTCTCATCTATCACTCTTTCTGCTTTTGTCTTGTGGTGAACCCTATCCATTTCATCTTCATCTGGAGAGCCCTTCATGAAGCAGCACGCATTGACACTGATTTTCAGCGACAAATTTGATCTCAGCCACTGAAATACAAAGAATTGGGTAGCTAATATCTGTCAGTGACAATCACCTGCAAACTGCTTCATGAAACTCTAGCTGATTTTCCATGCTATCATGGGCCCATCCATTTCTTTTCATGTTACCATTTGCATGTCATCTACATTGTTCTCACAGTATTGGTGTCACTTGAATTAAAGATTGCACAAGCTCTTATGAATAAGGTGAGGTTCATAGACTAATCCTGCTTTTTGTTTATAATCTGTTATGACTAATATAAATTTTGTTATTCTAACAAGTTGATTCGAACGACTTTGTCCAGACTTTTTATGGGGTTGGGAGAGGTGTTTCAAAAAGAACAAGTGTGATTTAGATTTGCTTGGATATTCCAAGTTGTGCACAGTATATGACACCTTATTGTATTGGTCATTTACTATAATGCACAAATCTTAGGCAGTTTTCAGTGAGATTGCGTATTAAATACCATTTGCATTGGTATCTTAAATCTTACTTTTTATGAAAACTTTCCAGGGGGTCGTTGCAGAAAGCATTGTTTAAACACAGATTTTTTTTAAATCAGTGCTAGTTGCAAAATGTGTAACAAAAGTTGGTTGAAAATTGTGTTGCATTTCATTTTATTACTCCTTTATACTTACAAATCTTTCAGTGAGGAGTCCCAAATCACCCTTTGTAAAATTGTTACCATTTCACCGAGCTTCCAAACAGTTTTGAGTACCAATATATTGGACCAAAGTGTTGTAGAATAACTTTTAAAACAATTTCTTACACTTGTGCTTTTACAAGAGCAAGTGCATGTAAGCTTACTTGTATAGTATAATTTATCCTGTCATTTTGTGGTGTATGTTTATATTTCATGCACAAACCATGGCAGTTAAAACAGTTTACTTGAATATCTGATTGCAATACATTTAGAATGACTCTCTCAAGATGGAGCTTCCCAGCTATACAACATGGAGGGTACCATTTACACAAATACCTTGCATTTTAAAGTGCCATTTACACAGAAAAAGTTTAAACCCTAATGTGGTGGCTTTAATCTGGTCACATGTACTTAATTACATCCATGGGCAATTGAAGTTTGAACTGTACCCATCAATTTAAACTGTACCCATCAATTTAAAGCTTCCTTTGTAATTTTGTGCCAGAGAGATACAGAAAGGATCCATTGACACTGCATAGTAAATAACTTCCAATGCTGTTAACATCTGTGGAGGTGTTATCAAACCTGTGATATTTGAAAGAGCATTTGAGGTACTTACATACTATGCTGTATAGTCTTTATTAATGTTTGAGTTTGTTACTCATTCCATCTTCAGCGCATAGAGCTAAAGGAAGCACTTACCGCCAAAGTGAAGACTCCGGCAACACCGCCCTCTGTAGATTGCAGTGTAGATGTGGATAAACTCTGTCAGGAGAACCAGCAGTTGAACGAAAGGATATTAAAGGTATTAAAGCTTTTCTCATTCTTAAAATGCAAAGTTATTGTGTACTCTATTTTACCTTTATTAGTCATATGAAGCAGTTAGTGTACTATACAAGTGCATAATTTGCTATGAGTGTTTGAAATTTCTCAAGCCAAGAAGTATGTTTATGATTTTGTAACGTTTAACAACAATATTATTCCCATCATTACATAATGTATCAAAATAATTGTTAATCCCCTTGACAGAGAATGATAAAAAAATGGTGATTTAAAGGCAGGAAACATTTATATGTTTTGAGTGGGGATACATTTCTGCTTAAAAAAAGTAAGCAACCTATCTTGATATGAACGAGTACTAGTCTAGTATAAAGTAATGTTTGTAAATCTCTTTTTATCTGTTTTTTTTTATGCTACAACAGTATCAAGACCAGATGAATGCAGCTCAGGTTAGCTTTGAAGAAATGAAAAGGATCAATGTAAGTACCTTATTTACTTGTTGATCTTAAAGGATAACAAACCTTATGAAAACATATACCGTGTATTCTTTAGCAAATGGAAGTCAGATATGGCAGAAAACCAAAGAAATACAGTATACTGTTTATATGTTTTTTTTTAATATGAATAAGAGAAATACCCTAATCACTGAAGTGCTTGGAATAAAGAAAAGCAATGTTATAATTAAATTCTAATAAAGAAAACACATTGTTTGTTTTATAATTACAATGAATAGACTCCATTATTAAATGCAGTGTGCAAAAGTTTTTAAATAGCCATTTTTTAATGTAATTGTGAATATAAATGGTTGGCAAAATGTATTTTAATCACTGCCGAAGTGACATAACCCTATCTAAAAAAATGATTTTTTTTGGAGTATAAAAATATCTCTGTGAGAGACTGTATTCAAAGGAATAGTATTTTGCTTCACAGTGTAGTGATGAAAGACGCATGGTATTTGGAGAAAATGTCATTTCATAGATTATCGAGTTACAATGAAAATAATGATTTTCCTCAAAATCCTAGATACTAGGTTTGTTATATTGATAGAATTTATGTATTTTTCCATTGTATAAAGAAACTGAAAAATATAAGAAAAAACTCTAAAGCCCATAGCACACAATGCGATTTGTTGCAATCTGAATTTCAAAGAAATTGTAATAACATTTTATATGGACATGCCAACCGATAAAATCTTAGCAATCAGAGTTCAGAATAGTGGTAGGACTACTGACATCGAAATTCAGTCTAGTTCGAGCCTCCCTTTAGGATCCTATAAAAGCAAATTTAAATCCAAATTGCAATTATGTCATCATCCGCTGCAACTTGAAGCCGATTTGGACTTTACTCCAACCACAGGGCTTTCCGCAAAGCAAAATAATGATTTTATTATTCCTAACATCATGCCGAACTTAAAATGAAATAATCTTACTTCTTGAACCTTTCATATGTAATACAAAATGTGAGTTATTAAAAAATTGTGTCGCATTGGATTGCGAAGTGTGCGCTGGGCTTAATATTCTTTGTAGTCATTGATTTAGGGTTCCTATTTTTCTTGTGACCATTAAAGGAAGAGAAATATAATGCCTTATTGGAGAGACACAAGACACAAATCCTACATGCAAGCAACCTACAGAGGGAGTTACGATCAATGTAAGTCAATTATTGATCAATTCAAATAAGAGACACCAACCCCTCCTTCTTTCCTTCTCCTGCACAAATATAAAAATATAAAAATTATAACAAGCCTCTACAATCACATAAATACATGTAGAAATCTAATAGGAGTCATATTTAGTGTCTCAAAAATTTCTACCTTCATTTAGATCACCTTGAGGAACTAAGATGTAATAGTGTATGTATAGATGCATGAATTGGTATCAAATAAACTATGTTGAATAATAACAGGAGAATGATAAGATAAAAATAAAGGTAATTAGACCCAAATAATCAACAAGAATAGAAGTTGAAAGCATCTAAAACTTCTACAAAGTTACCTATTACCTGTAACACTGTCATACACTTTGACCCGTATAATTTCATGTCTTTACTCAATCAGTCCGTCAACCAAAGTTTTAAATCCTGTTTTGTCCTCGTTAATGGGCTGCAATCTCCCTTGTCACTTCTTTCCCTCTTTGCTTGATTCAATGTATCTTCCATCATCAACCCAACCCCAAACCAATCACCCTCTCCTAATCCAACAGAGGGTCATGGGTTTGAATCCTAGCTATGGCATTGTTTCCTTCAGCACTTGACCCAGGTGAGATGAATGGGCACCTGACAAGATTAATTCCTCAAATGCACTGAGCGCCACTGATAAAGTGGTAGCTCGAGCCAAAGCCAAGGTAATAATAGTTGCGCTTTGTATCCTAAGGCAAAAAGTGGTATATAAATCCAGCTGTTATTACTATTATTTGCTTCTTTGTCATTTATGATAGGGAGGTTGCATTCCGTGAAGAGGTGAAGAAGAGAGATGCTAAGCTGAGAAACATGAGGATGAGCCAAGCCCAGCAAGAACGTAACCAACAAGTTCTTGTATCAAGACTCAACAGTGTTGAAGAACAGGTAGACATCAAGCCATTCCATCTTATTTGCTTCTATTTGCATCTTAAGTCAAACATTGAAGCTGCCGAAATCTCTAATTCTTGTACTACAAAGAAGTGTAATAACAACCCCTGTCTTGCAGTATGCACAATGTTTACTAGTCCAATTCTGAATCAAATACAATATTTTGTTGATATTTACTTTTCAATGTTTCCATAGACTGGCTACTTTTTAAGTAGATAATTCACTTGCTGGATGCACAAACCAATACTAATATTTCATGACATGATAAAAAATTGTTATTATTTCCTCTAGTCTTTACAAAAACATATGGTGATTGTTCTTGAGTTCATGCCACCCCAGCTTGATGGAATAATATTCCAAATTAATTTCATAAAACCATTCAGTATAGAACACTTTTTAAATTACACTTATTTAAAATACACCTTAATTTGACAAGTGAACTTAGTAACACTTCTTTTTCTATATCTTTTGTTCTAAAGCACTTAAAGACATACTGACATTATGTGATATGATCTATATATAAACTGTTTATTATCATTAACATGATCATTCTATGGTGCTTTATAGCTATTGATTTTCAGTGCAATGAAGAGAGTGGTCTTGTGAAGACTTTTGAACTTTTTTTTTCCTGATAGCCCCGCCCAGCTCTGAAGAAACCTAATGTTGAGCAGATGAGGATGAAAGTCAGCGATCAACTCAAGAATCTCAACATGCTAGAAGAAGCCTTCAAGGAAAACAAAATATCACAAGAGCTGCATACGGTAAATACCAGACGGTTGAGCTCAATAATTGCATTTACTCTGCCCTTATTCTACAAAGAAGCCTTTTATTTCCATAATGGAATAGAATAACAGTTGATTCAGAATGACAAAATAATTGCATTCCTGGGTTTATTTTAAGACAGTGAACTTTATGCAAACAGGTACTAAGAGTGTAAAAGACTTTCTATGCTTCTGCTCTTTTGTAAGACTGACCACAATCATCATTGAGGGCCCATGAAGAGGGCTCAAAGTAATAGGTATTCTAGTTGTATATATTGAATAATGTACAGACATTAATGCTTTGTTGTTAGCAGTTGGATGAAAGTCTATGTCTTTAAGTATTTTTGCCATTTTGGACTTAAGAATTGTTTTAATTGTTTTTGATGCAGATAACTGTGAATATAATCACCCAAACAATGGAGGTCCCCGAGATCAGATTAAGAAGTCTCTTTGAGAGATACATCACATTCAGACGGTTACAAGAACAGAAAAGTTAGTTCTCATTCAACAATCATATTCCTAAAGCAGTTACACAATTTGGTTCAAGTTATTTCTATACATGATCATTGATACAGTTTTAAGAACACTAATAATAATAATAATAATAGCCAATTTTTATAAAGCGCTTTTCCCAGAATGGCTCAAAGCGCGTTACAGCATATTATTACCCCGGTCATTGGATTCATTTCAATCCCGCACGAAAAGTGCACAATTTCCACTCCCTGGGGAGCATTCCTTGCATTCATCGCAGCCTCATTATGGCGCTGGCAAAATCAAATATACAATATCTTTCGCAACCTACCGGGTACCCAATTAGCACCTGGGTCGAGAGTGGCAAAGTGTGGATTAACGCCTTGCCAAAGGACGCTAGACCGCGGTGGGATTCGAACACACGATCCTCTGTTTACAAGGCGAGAGTCAGAACCACTACACCACGGCTCTAACATTAACGATTTGCTGATTTTCAATCAAAATGCATATCGTAAAATGATTGTTTGCTCATGGTTCACCCTGAAGCATATTGCATATATTGGAAACATCAGATCCATAGCAGTATTGGTGCTTCACTTGAGGTTTAAATATTGATTTTAAATTAGCATGATCGCTTCATCATTTAAGTTTATGGTATAATTGACAATACAACTTTGCATCTATAATGTCATCGGTGATATATGTGCCGATTTTCATTGTGAATGCGTGTTTAATGGTTGAAATCATGGAGGTCCCTCCTTTGAAACCCTTTTCCTCCATTAGAGAGATGTTCAGTGTTCAAAACAATCCACTACCAATAATGGTTAACTTAATATTGCAAATTGTGATTGTTTTTATTGATGCTTATTTTTCTTTTAAAAATGATCCTTGACAGAGGAGTTATTTGAAAAGATAAAAAGTGAAAAGGAGGGAGAGAAAGAGAAGGACCAACGTCTTACCAGCTTTTTGGAGAGGATGGAGAAACGAATGTGCACGGTAAGTTCAAGATTTATTTATTTCAGACCTTATAGTTTTATCTCGTCGCTCAGTTGATTTTTCCACTTGGTAATAAACAACAAAATCTTGCTACAATATCAATTTTGTATGTTGATGTTTTGTTATTATTTGGCATGCATTTAGTCAGAATGATGCAGCCATTTTTATTTGCTAATCATTTGTTGGATCGTTGGACAGAAATATGTATTTGAAAATAATTCAATGGATTTATCATCTTAAAAACAAAAATCTTTATGAAATCTATATTTCCTTTCTTTTTCATCAGAGTATCAATAAATGGAGGGATAGAAGAGAATTACTGAAGCAACAAAGAACACAGCTCTATGAACAAATGATAGCCATGTGAGTCTCCTTCCTCCCCCTTCCTCAATAGCTAGTACTTAAGGACATCTAATCATGTCCTTAAAATGAGAGATGAGAAAGGGAATTTGGAATTAAGAGTTAGAAGTTTTCAATCAAATTTGTAGTAGAGAAAGAACCAGTGAGGTACAGACAATTTTAAGCATGGATTAATAGATTGATTCAGTTCTTTTTATTGGTAAAGTAAAGTAATACTGAAGTACCATGATATAGATAGGAAAAAACAAATCATTTTATTTAGGCCTTGCCTGTTTTCATCAAAGAATGTCTACAGCATTTTGACTTCATACCTTATGTGACATTATATGCAAATTGCATTGATGTTCTGTAAATGTGAAATAATTCATTGAAATAAAAATTGAGTTGTAATGTGCAAACAATAACATTGCTTACTACGAATATTTTACTGAGCTTTCACTAAAATCGTGAATGGCATCAAGCATGATATTTTTTATGCAAGACTACAAATTAATGTAATCACAAATGTGATGTTTACTTACCATACACAAGTTTAAAATAAGTCTGTATTCAGTTGACAGTATCTTCCATCTCTTGACAGCTTTGATGCTGTATCACAAGAAGCTGGTATCAGTATGATACGACCTACAACTGCAACCTTCAGACCTTATAAACCACCAAGCAGACGACGCAAGCACAAGATACCGTCTAGTGGTGTTCATATGGATGTACCTGTTAGCATGGATAAGGAGTCTGTCATTGGGACTGGCATGGCCCTGTTGGGAGAACCTGGACCCTTCTGGAGGGTAGGTTAGGCCTGGTCTGCATGGCAGGTCTTGGAACTCGTTAGATGTTCCGGGCCTTTGGCAGAAAGATTTGCAGTGAAGTGCAAGTCCAAAAATCTTATTCAACTTTATTTTCAAATAATCAGGAATTTAAAGGTTTTGAAATAATGATATTGATAATGGATCGGCATTCACTGTGCTCCATCTATTTGTTAAAACATTCTGAGGTGTAGATGGATTAAAAAGATAAAGGAATTACCGGTGATTTATAATATGTGCTTATGTTATTGATAAAGGATGTTAGTTGTTGAGAACACAACCATCCATGTTAATGTATTCAATTTCTTAAGAGAAAAAAAAACAACAGTCCAACCATTAAAACAGCATCCTCATCAAAGTTTTGACATCACTCAGCTCTAGTCTTTACCCTTACCATCCTCACATTTCTGTATAGAAAATAAATTATTAGGGATCTGGAAAGCTACTCTGAAATTACATGTGTAACAGAGCCTTGGATGCAACTTTACCTGAATCTTAGCTATTCTAATCATCCAAGAAGATTTGACCTTATATCAGCATGTCAAAGTTCAATGTCTTTTTTCTGTTCTTTATGCAGATGCCTGCTAACTGGGAAGCTACTACAGCTCTTGTGACTGTTCCAAGGATGCTTGATATGGATATCAATACAAGACGCAAGACTGCACAGGAGTATGTACACATATAATAGTGGTTATAATAGAAATGAACAAGCAGCACCACCTCGTGTCCTTAACTACTCAAATCTGACCAGGGGGGTGTTTCACAAAGATTTAAGTGTGACTTGGATTTGCACTTAAATTTCCAGTTACGTACGGTATAGGAGACATCACCACATTTGTCAGATCATGCGCACGGGACGCGCACGACCGCGTATCCATCAATCAGATTGTGTGTTGCATATCATGTGCGCGTCGGCATTTAAGTGCGACTTAAGTCATACTTAAGTCTTTCTGAAACACCCCCCTGGTTCCTAATCCATAATGTAACATTCAAAACAGTGTAGTCTTGATGTAATATATGTCCACCTGAATGATAACATGCTTATTTACTATCCTATGCATTCATACTGCAGTTATTATGTTACCAAATAGATAAACAAGTAAATTCCTCTCAAAATATTTTAGATTCTATATAGAAATAGTATTATAGGCTTATTTGTTGTCTGTATTATTAATAGGTAAATCAAAAGGTATATTCTAAGACTAACTGTTTATAGCACACAGTCAATGAGAGAAACACATAGAGTGCTGGTCAGTTTGCTTACTCTTTAAGTTGACCTTCCATTAAATAATTGCCAAAATCAAAGCATTTGTTCAGATTAAAGTATAAGAAAACATGCATCATTTACATCTTCTAGGTTGAATTTTGCCTCTCTTGAATGTATTTCAGTGGTCCCAAAAGATTTACCTGCATACCTTTTTTCACAAGGCAGGTTTTTCTTTAGTTTAATAGTATGATTAATTTATTATTTCAAGGAATTTCCTTGAAACAAAAAGGCATACTACTTGTTCTGCTCTATGTTTTGTGAAATCGTTATGGAGCTCTATTTATCATAAAGTAAGCTATGAAGTAGTGCAATGAGCATTTGTCCAGTTCAGAATGTTTTCTGTCAAAATATATGTGAACAGTCCTAGCCATAACATGTTAACAGTTCATCCAATTCTTTTAAGTATAAATATGATTGTTGCTTACGTATTCATACTTTCTACTGTTGTTATTCTAATAATAATAATAGTGATGGCTACTTATATTGCGCACAGGTCCACCTTTCGGTGCTCATGGCGCTTCTGTGAGGTTAAACAATCAAGCATTCCTTTATGTCTCTTTTCATCCGATTATCTTCTTTTTTTCTCCCTATTCCATTAAAATTCATTCATTCTGTTTTCCTCTTCCCTTAATTTTTTTTCTGTTCTCTTCCTTTACTTCTCTTCTTCTCCCTGCTTTTCTTCTATCCTTTCTTTTCCTTCCTCTCATCTCCTTTTCTCTCTTATCTTTAATGCTTTTTTTTTTCTTTTCCTCTTCTTTACTTTTCCACTCTTTTTGTTCTCTTCCTCAGTGTTTTGCTAAGACTTGGCAAGGGCAGTGCCCATCGAAATATCAACCCTCCAAGAAACAACCGAGAACCATCAATACCCCCTATTGCTTCCCTCTTTCCTCCAATTTCCAAATAGCCTTTGATGACTTGAACTCTACTTTATCTGAGAAATTTATTTTCTTTTAGTATTGATTCATTGCAATGTCATCATGGTGTGTTTCAATTGAGAAAGTATTGATTTTTTTAATTAGTTAGTAATTTGTTTATTGATTGGTAATTCCATCATTTTATAGATATCAGTCAAAGTGCCTTAAAGTCAAACAAAGAAGTGAAGAAGTAAATAACGGTGATTCAAAGGGCTATAATATGATATTATGCTCTTAAAATATTGAAATACAGGAACAGAAACTTTGATAGAAAATGTACATTCAGAAATACTGCAATTTAAGTGCTTTTAAAGTCAATTAATACTGAGAAATTATTTATACATGCTGCATATACAAATTGAATGTATGTGCTACTATTTTATGACAATTTGATCACTTTGTTGCAATTATCCCAAATGTCAAATTATTTCAAGATTCAAGTCTGATGGCAAAGTGCCACAAAAGTGCAATATGAGGTGTTCAAAATGTTTTCAAATTAGTAAATGAATTCTGAAATCTTTAAGAAATGCACTTGATTTGCAGTAGAGATGAAAGATATTTTTTTTATTTGTATATTTTTCTTCTTTGAAGTGTATCTTATCTAATATTAGCAGTAAGGCAATAAGACATTCATGATACTTCCATCCGATTCATAATAAACTTTATTTTGATCACAGCATAAAAAAATACATTGATTTCTAAATGCAAGTTTTAGGAGGGATATGATTTTACAAAGTCAAATCATTTATATCAACTGTCAAATACAAATGATTGGTAACTTCTCGAGATAAAACTAACCATTAAAGATTGTTGTGGATGAATAAGTCAACTTTGTCTCTTTTTTTCACAGTCATTTTATTTAGCTTATAAATGATTAAAATGTTTGAATGTATGAAAATGTCTGAATGAATATGCGAGAAAGAAAGGAAGGTTCATAAAGATGTTTGTAAACTAAAAATATAAAGCCCAAAGTTTTACATTATTCCAAATATATTTTAAATGATATAAAGCAAAATAATATGCTTTGCCAGAAAATCTTTTCACTGGTAAACATATCAGGTTGAGCTAATGTGATCAAGAATTACTGAAAGGAAAGACACATTTGGCTGGCTATATTCCATTTGTTGTAAAGTTGTACATAACTTTTAATCAAATTATTACCCCTCCCCCCTCCGCTTTGTCTGTTTAAGTACCGACTTGTCTATTGTACGTATCTATAAACAGAAATGCAAAATATTTTGCTTTGTACCACTTCGGAATTTCAGTTACCCCCCCCCCCCCCCTTGTCAAAAATAATGAGCTGGTGGAATTTCTCGGAACAGAGACTGAATAAAGTGTTGTGTTTTACAAGGTTTAAGATACATATTTACCCAGCATACTCTTGACTCCGGGGTGAATTAAGCATAATGATAAAATGCATCAAAGATAAATAATGGAGGGAATGTCATTTAACTCTTCTTGCAGAATTGAAGTTTTAATTGCAAAATCAACCATATCCCTATTTAAAAACATACACATGCTTAGAAAAATAAACACCTTCAGAAGAGAAAATTATGTGGAATATATTTTTAATGACATTTGTTTCTCCATCCTGCACAAATTATTTCCTCAGTTAAGCATCAAACTGTTGTTTCTTTCTGAAAATTTGAATTTTACTTTTGACATTTGAGGATACTTGACATCCTCTTTGGGTCAAGTTTTTATTTTTCTGTGAATAAGGCCCTTTAACCTCATATCTTAAACTTTAGTAATTGTATATTAGAAAGCCTCATATAAGTTTATTGCTCTGGTTGGTGTAGAAATCAGCCTGCCAAACACCAACAACAGGGTCCCATCTTACAAAGAGTTATGATTGATCTGATCAATCATAACTATGGAAAGCCAGCAACGGCAACATCTAAAATACATGTTTGGTCAAAATATTTTCTAGAAATGATGTATATTCATACATTCACTGTTTTCTTGAAAATTCAGTATGCTTCTCTTTCTTTTCAAAGGACATTGAGCAAATTTCCTAAAGAAAAAATTATGACATTGATGGATTTCCATATACTTGATTGATTGGATCAATCTTAACTCTTTGTAAGACACGGCCCAGATGTCATCACCAAAATTGAAATCGCCCAACACTGACTCAAATTCATGCTATATCCGAGAAGAATTATTTTAATCTTATATGTTGAAGTCCACTTGATCACCTTCAGTTATTACCACATTCTCATTTCCCAATGTTTGTGTAAACATCAAGGTGATCAAAGAGGTTGTCTGCTTGCAGTTGGGTGTGATTATTTTCATTAATTACAAATAATAACACATAGAAAAATGACACAAAGAAATACCATGTGAATATAAAACACAAATTCAAACTTTGTTTAAAAATGATATATACATTAGTCTCTTCACCATATATACATATAAATAAAATGGTTGCACGTTTGTATTTTATGAACATATCTTTACCAAAGACAGAAAAGGGGAAAATCTGCATTAACATTTGGAAATAAATGAAATAAACCAATTTTTTAGAAAATTACATACAAAGTGATGGTGACTTTTTGAATAATCTAAATCATTATAACTGCACTTTAAACTTGTGTAATACTAACATTAAAAAATAAAAATATCATGGACAGGGTTAAGAAATTAACAGTATAACAGAATGTTATGCTCATTTAAAAAAAAGTAAAATAGAAATTGGTGGGGGAAATGTATGCATATGTTTACATACATGAAAATGAACAGCTTCAAATTTGTTAAAGGGGAAGTTCACCCTGACCAAAAATTTATTGTAAAAATAGCAGAAAAATTCGTTGTAAAATATTGGTAAAGCTTAGTAGAAAATCCATCAAAAATTTACTTAAATTACTTAATTTGTGTTGTCTTATCAAACAGCATACCCATATATGGAATAGAATAAACATTAAATTAAATGTCTTTTGTAGTTATTATTGTACCTTCAGTTTATCTACCAACAAATTATTTCACACCCGCTCCTGAAAGAAAACAACAATTAGTCATCACGAACCATTAAAAAATATGATTTATGCATTTTATATTACAAATCATATGGGACAGTTGCTCATACATGAAATCAAAAATTAAAAAAATTAAACTTTTTATAATTTTCTTCATCTTTGATGGAATTTCCCCAAACCATTACCAACAATTTTTAAAAAATTTCTTGGTATTTCCCCCCCCCCAAAAAAAAAAAATCTCCAGGGTGAACTTCCCCTTTAATGTTCTTGATTTGGTCATGCAATAATTTACTACTTCCATTGCAAAAACATTTAAGCAGTTCTAGGGACATTTTATCAACCAAGATTTACCCTTGTAATTCATATTTCTATTAAAGTATAGCATCATGACAAGAATTTCTGACAAATATATTCAGAACCTGGTCAGCTTTCTATGGAGAATTACTTAAATAGAACTATATAATACCACACACAGTCCAAGTAACACATTGAAAGTGGCAGCCCAAATAATTCTATTTGGTGCTAATACACAAGCTCACATAATGCCCAAATGCAAATAAATGTAGATGTACACATCTTGATCTTATCCCAACATATATATATGAATTCTTAACATAATGGCATACTCCTGAAAATATACTTTATGAAGTGGATATCACAACAGCCACTAACTGTGAGAAGTAGTAGTCAGTGCATCTGAAGCACAAAATATGTCATATTGAAAATAAATTGAATAGGTTCTCATACAGTTACACTGAAAAAAAGAAGAGCAATGGCAATTCATATCTGCATATTTTGGAAAACAAACTGCCACACTAGCACTTTGCATGAACTGCAGTGTCCTTGGGTCAATTGAAAGTACATATATCAGAGCAAGTTCAGAGGGTTGAATGACTGGGGAAGGAATGATGTAGATAACTGAAATCAACCTTCCTGTAATGAACATCTTGTCATCAACATTCCAAATCAATAATGTTGTTGATTACAAACAGCCACCTGTCAATCTTATTGTGGAATTCACTATTATGTTGGAATGATGGTAAACTACTCCATAGTAGATGTGTCAATCATAGTAGCTACCTTTTTTAATGAATGAAGGAAATTTCTCCTTCATAAGCCTAAAATTTGCAACATGACTTAAATCTCTACAATATTATCATTACATAACTAGATTGAAATAGCTACCTTTTTTAAAAATGAATTCAAAAGGAAATTTCTCACTCATAAGCCTAAAATTTGCAACATGACTTAAATCTCTACAATATTATCATTACATAACTAGATTGAAAATATGGGCAAAACTTGTAAATCAAAGCAAAAATAATTACTCTAAAAGAATACTGTTTGCAATACTGTTTGATTTATTCAGTACAAACAACAATAAAATTATATTTTCAATACCTATTTAATCATAGTTGAATCTACCCATAAGCATGCAGGTAAACTCGCAGTAGAATAAATATTAAATCATGTACACTTAAAATTGAATCAGCTGGGACTAAATCTTGAATGCTGGCAGCCGCAATTGAAATAATATTTGTTTCATTTTGCATAACCAATGTGACATATTACTTCAGACTTGTGAGGTTAATATCAAGAGCACCTTTACATGTAGCTAAAGTACATAGAATATCTTTTCTTGGTTTCTTGTTTCACAAAGAAGGACATATCATTATTACTATTGCACATATTTCGCATCTTGAGGCAAAGCTAAATTCAGAATGAAATATACAAAATACAAGGAAAGCTAAAAATTCAAGTTTGAGTTACAGAAACATTTTTCATACGCTTTTTCATAGATCATACAAAAATACTCTTACTTTTCCCACCTAGAAAAAAAGAGTGAACATTTAATGACTGGCAGTTTCACAATTATGAAGGCAAAAGTAATCCTAAACATGTTTTACTTTTTACAGTACATTTTTTCATCAGAGAAAGACCCTTTCTTTACCCTTTTTTAACTGTTATTGCTTGCTAAGCCTGAATTATACAATAAAAGACAGATGTATATAAGCTTCTCCATGTAAGATATCTCAGACCTATAAATCAAAAGAGAAAAAAATCAACTAAAATAATTTGTGATTGTACTTTAATAACAATGGAGTACAGACTGTATGAGTTTATATGTTCATTGTTTAACAATGCAACTTGCTTGTAAAAACTGTAATTAAATTCTAAATCAATTATTTCAGTGAAATTATATTCGATGTACTGTATATAATGCCGTCATTTAAATTAAATCAACTGTATAGAGTTATGATTTTGATAATCTCATTAGATTGCTGTATAGTTCAATGGCTCAAGTGATATTATAATACATCCCAAACACAGAATGATTATACACTAGTCTTACAATTTAAATAGCATCACTTTAAGACTACATACATCGCCATCATCAACATCCTCAGCTTAGCAATTCTTACACAATGTGCATATATATTTACAACTGGGAAAAAAATCATATCCGTAAAATAAACAGAATGAAAAAAAATCTTGTGTAAATCAGGAATGGTATATGTAATATCGCATATTATGGCACAGCACAGCAAACTTCTTACTGGTAAAGTCTTCATATAAATACTAAGCACACTATATCACACCATTATTCATTCAATAAATAAATAAATGAATAATTATTTGAATTTATTTACTATAAGCAAATATATTTGCTTGATTCTTTCAGAATAACTGCTTTACTATTACCTTGCTTCATAGACTCCTATATCACTCTCTATATACATGTACATAAATTAATATTGTAAATGTTTAAAACTTGAATATTTCCACTAATTCTAACTGCCATTAAGTAGATTTAAGTCTGTTCTTATACCCCTGGCAGACTTTTAATAGCATATCTCTGTTCTTACGTCATTCAGTGAAATGCAATAATGACCACTTCAGAACAATAGCAAGAGAGAACTCCTGGGGAGCGTTTCATGAAAGGACTTGTCGGACGTTTTATCCGACAAGTCCCATTTTATCCGACAGTTACCATAGTAACAGTACCTCTCAGCCAATCAACATCAGAGAAAGATGTCAGATCTGACAACTTGTCGGATGAAAATGTTGATGAAACACTCCCCTGATGACTGGATTTGTATTTGCCCCACCCCCACCATCCATTGCTGTACATTTCTTTTAACATCCCTTATTCAAACCTTCAATTGAAAGCTGTTTTCAAATACCACTTCAGTATTACTAATATGTTTGAAATTGAACAAGGGTTGGTTTGTTCTATCGGAAAAATATGAATAGTCTGGAATCTTGAATACAAATCCATTCTATGATATTGCTATTTGAACTATATCTTCTGCCTGAATTGTCTTAAAAAGATTGTCATATGTAGTGATAACCATATGAAAACAAAATCACATGTGCATTTTTTTTTTGTCTATTTCTATTCCATTTCAGTAAGTCATATGTATATCTTTATCAAGGTGATTATGGCACAATGAGCAAACTATATTCTAATGATAGATTAAAAAAAAGTTATGAAATAAATCTTGGTATTGGGCTTAGTAAAAATTGCATTAATGTTTGAAGTGCTACAAACCCAAATCAATACTTTGAAGCAAAAAAAAAATGGAAAAAAAATATTGTGAATTTCTGTTGAAAAGTCATACTAAATCTCAAGTCCAAAGTTACTGTTCTTTGGCAAGGCACCTTGTCTGTATTTTCCACTCTCCACCCAGGTGTTAAATGAGTACCCTGTATGTGAACGTCAACAAAAGATTGGGATCCATGTGCTTGTAAAATGGCGCATGACCAGAACACTGCTTAGGGAGTGAAGAGGTGCATTTTATGTGTGGAACAGCAATTGAATTCAATGATATGGGTAATTATTAATCTGTAAAGCACTATAAAAAGAATATAATTATGAAATATTGACTGACCTTGAAGGGAACATCAAATATGTCGCCCGCAACAGAATCACATTGACCCGACTCGTTAGACGAGGGCAATATGGTTCTTTTAAGGGCGACATATTTGATGAAAGAAGAGCCAGTCAATATTATTATTATTACCTAAGACCGTTCAATGTGTAATTCAAGCTACTATTTGGAACAATTTATATGCCTGTTTGATTATCACTGCACTACTTCTGATTTCAGTTTATTCACGGCTTAGCAAAGTACCGGTAACCCTTAATAAGCAATTGTGACATAATTGTTACCTTGCAGTCGCGCATCGTGCATGGCGCGCACATACACTCAACACGTATGTTCATCACCCATAGGCTATGTATCAACCCAGTGGAGTTCGCCATTAAAGGCCTTTGCACAGTTTCAACGTTGGTGTCGTGATACTTTTCAATAAAGAAAATGTGTGTCGTACCATGACAACATGTATTGTTGCTGGAATTTCCAGGGATTTAAAGTGGATATGGTGTGATCAAACTATGAAAATTTATAATCCATTATATCAATGGTCATATCATGACTTTAGTTAAGAATATCGTGCGCAAATAAAGGCAGATCAGCATAATTTCATATCATTGTCTAATACGTAATAGATCGAGTGTGGGAGACGGGGGTAAAAAAATTCAACATTTTATTATCTTTATTGTACTAAGTTCTCAATTTTTTTAATACTTTCTTTCTATAGTATGTTATTTTGTTGTTATTTTATTGTATATTTGTGTTGAGTTTGACAACTCTCCAGTTTTTTTTAATGTGTAAGCTAAATAAATAGTCAGTGGATCTTGGGGCTATATTGCAATTGAAATCACGCACGTCAAGTGACGTAATTCATCTGATCGGGGGGGGGGGGGGGGTGTGAGAGCAATAATTATGTTGAGTTTAAAAAAAATGGTCCCCCCCCCCCAGAGCTGTTAGTAGACGGGGATATACAAAACGTGTGTGAAGGGATGGGGGTCAAAGCAATATATTGAGCTGAATATTCAACAATAATATTCAAGGGTAACTCATCCCCCCCCCCCCTTCAAGAGTTATCAGTAGACAGGGGCGGATCCAGCCTTTGCCAATATGGGGGGGGGGAGCCGAATTTTCTTAGCCACATTTTCCCGATCGGCCACTCGAAGTTGATTTTTGTTTGTATCTTTGAAGGGGTAGTCTTTTATTATAATAGTCTAAGCTTTATTCTTATAAATCAACATAAATATATGATAATCTCATAAGCCTTATTTGATTAGTGCGAGTGCAAAGTATTTTGTCCTAAAATCTAAATATTCTGGGCAATGTTTGTGATCCTAAGACAGATGTGTATCCACCGCAACTACCTTACATTTTTCAACAATCAAATAATGCGAGCGAAAAGCGTGGGCTGAAAATTTTGACATTTCTAGACGAAGTACGGAAATTCTAAGCACTTTTTGTAATCGTGATAATAATAAGTAAATGACTAAACAATTGATGCGAGCGCGAAGCGCGTGCGGAAAAAAATCGAGATTTACACCCAAAAATGGGACACTCTGATCATTTTGTGTAAATCATGAAAATGATAATTTGAAATCTTATAATGCGAGCACAAAATGTTTGATATTTGGATGATTTAAATAGTGAACAAGCTGCGTATCTGAATAAACATGCGCGACCTAGAATCTGGGCATTCTAATACCTTTTACATCATGAAAATCAATAAAGCGAGCGCAAAAAGCGCGAGCTTAAAGTATTTGATATTCCGATCTGAAAAAGGGACAATTTAATATCTGTATTTCAAGCACTTTGTAGGACAATTGTGAGGTGGATTTGGATCACAGTTTTAGAAGAGCCGATATGTTTCAATATTATTCCTTTGAGTTTTGACCTAGGACCGGGACATCCTAAGAACATTATGTCATCAAATGAAAATGATGACTGTCTTCCTATTTCTCTTCCTAAGCACGAAATAGAACTTGTCGATATTCCATTCTGAAAACAAGGACATAGTGATTACTAAATTAATATCTTATTTATTAGTCTAATAAGCCTAATGAGAGCGCGTAATCTGTTAATATTATGGCTTGAAAAATTGACATTTAAAGCACTTTTGTAATTATGATGCACGATTTAATATATTTTCAACAATCAATGCGAGCACAAATCGTAAGCCGAATTTTTTTATAATCTGTCATGAAATGGGGATTTTAAGTAGTTTGTTATAAAATCAATATTGAGATATACATAACTCACCCGGTGTATTGGAAAAGAGAGGGAAAGGAGCACCCCCTTCTCCCGGTCCGCTTGAGACAACATTATACCTTCAACTTTCTTCTTCGTTCTCTTTTTTATATATTTCTTGTACATACCATCTCAAGATCTTATTTATTATTAATAGTAGTTCATATTCATATTTATAGTGTAAACAGATTTTACCTTTTATAATTACAATTCTATACGTGTTGAGGACCCCACTGAAAATAAGCTTTCGAACTATCCTGTTAAAGATTACTGACTTTTATTTTAATTTAATTTAATTAAATTTATTCATTTATTTATTTATTCTTACTCATTATTATTTTTGGGGAGGGGTCCTTTCACACCCATAATCATCAAACAATAATCGTTCCGAATCCTCCTTCATTTAGGTTATGTAAATGAAATACTAAAATATTAAATTAAGAGGAAAGGAATTAAGACAAAGTAATTTTACAGCTACAACTATGATTCATTTGCGAAAAAGGGTATTTCTTTTTTATTTTAAGACCGCTCGGGGGACATTCATAATGTAGTTTTTAGTCAAAAAATAAATTGTGTCAGGAACTCGTTGGCTGCAGTAAATAAATATTGTTTTTAAAAATGGATAACCATGAGAAACAAAATAATCATATCCATCTTTAGTCGAAGTGCCAGGAATGAGCTCTTTGGCAAGCTCTTTGGTGTAAAAACCGCTTGCGAACCAATTCTGCACATTGAAAAATAAACGCTGACTAAGCAAAAGAAAATTATAAACTGATTGAAATTGCCGTTGCATACGATGACATGTTCAAATAAAATTGGAATCATGCAGTATTTTGTTTGTTATACACAAAGAAAACTCAGACCATGACACCCGTCATGATTTTTGTATCCAATATGATTCTATAACATATATTTACATCAGGACAATTTATCTAATATAGACACACATAATAGAAATTGTAATAGATATGCGCTATGCTAAACAGTCAATGTGAGTATATGCAATCTTGACCTAAATTTGCCTTTTGGTAATTCAGGAAAGAAATAATAATTCTAGAAAATGAAATCATTTATGTGTTAGGTATATTCCGAACATTTTCCAAAATCGTTAAACCATTAATTTCACAGATTAAGTGTCAAAATTAAGTATTAAAGTGCGAAGTGGTCATTACAAGGGGAAAAGGTACGTGGAAAATACCACCTTACACCAGTATGGGACTAGATATCCGTCCCCGCAGACACGGCGATCAGCCCGTGTGCGCACGCTAAAATTTATCATTCTGCGGCTCGCGTGCTAGGAATGAACTTGATTTTTCTCTCAATTACGAAACTCATCGTGGAAAAGGTTATCCAACATGCAATGATATACTCGTAAAATTTGTCGTCATGTATCATTTACACACAGATAATTGAATATAACCCTTCTTTTGGAGAACTATTAGTAAGTTGTTCGAATCTAACGATTTTCTTTTAAAAATATAACAACAATTTACCTGATTTCAAATGCCTGCCATTTCTTAAAAAAAACTAGAATCAATAAGCCACCACCGTTATCAGTTGTGAAAAATTCTAGGAAACGTACTAAGATGCTTTTGCAAATGATTAAAAATTAAGGGGATATGAAAATAAGGATTTTGCAATGCTATATCAAATTTCTGTTATATTTTCATCAATTTTGGGATTGCATCGAAATGACTGATAATTCAAAGTCTTACCCACACTTGCTTGTAAATTCGGTATATGTTGGTACACTGATAGTCAATGTAAATGATAAACATTCATAGCCTCACTAAAATTGAACAAATCCATTGTTTTTAGAATTTTAATGTCGCAGACATTTTGGAGAGTGAGCAAAGTGATGCTAACAAACGTCGCTAACAATATTGCTAGGCGAAAAGGCCTTTCAATGGCGCGCTCCACTGAGTTGAGGCCGTGAACATACGTGTCAACGCGTAGAAATCTACAATGCATTGATTTATAAACTGGTTCCAACCAGATTTCTGAAATACTGAAATTAGCGATCAAAATCAGCTCCTACTGCGCAAACGCACTAACGAAATATGGCCAATATTGCCCTCTATTTTGTACAGGATTTCTATGGGCAAAGCCCGGGGAGGGCAACATGGCAAATGTTTACCTCATTGGTCTTGGATTGAAAGTAGCGAGCGAAATATGACTTTTATTTATCTCCTAAAATGCCTTGTATAGGTAATAATAAAATATATGACAAATTATATTATTCAACCTGACAACAAGCCGTACTGCTGAGTATACTACTATGTTCAAAATTGAACATGAATTCGTTTTAAAAGAAAGAAATAAATTGTCTTGATTCTTTGATACAAATACAATATATCATATTCCTTTCTGCGCTACCCTGTATATCATCAAAAAAAGAGGAAAAATAAATATTGTTATCTGTATTAAGCACTAAGCATCCATATGTAGTGATAGTTATATGAAAACAAATAATTATCATCATTAATAAGTGTGTATAACAATTTAAAGTGATGGTCCAGGCTGGATATACAGTATTTATATCTCAATAAATAGAGTAAAATTCACAGAGCAAAATGCTGAAAATTTCATCAAAATCGGGTAACAAATAACAAAGTTATTGAATTTTAAAGAATTGCATTTTTCCAGTGAAACAGTTCTAGGCATGTCTTTATGAATATTCATTAGGTGGGCTGATGATGTCATATCCCCACTTGTTCTTTTGTATTTTATTATATGAAATTAGGTTTATTAAAAAGATTTCTACCAAGAACTAAAACAATTGGATTGACAACTGATTTTTAAAAGTGCATTAGTTATTTCTTGCCGCAATTTTTTAAATCATAATGGAGACACATCATTTACACGTGTACAAAAAAATGAAACATTTATGATTTCATGTAATAACATAAGAAAAAGGAAAGAGGGGATGTGACATCATCAGCCCATCTAATGAATATTCATGACCATGTGCATATAACTGTTTTCACAAAATATTGATAAAATTTAAAATTCAATAACTTCATTGTTTGTTATCTGATTTAGATGAAATTTTCAGCATTTGGCTCTGTGAATTTTACTCTATTGATTTAGATATAAGAAATTTCAGCCCGGACCATCCCTTTAATTTTATTCTATTTCTATTCTATTTCAGTGTGACACATGTATATCTTTATCAAGGTGATATAGCACTATAAGAAAACTATATGTATTCAAAATAAGTTACATTGGACTTAGGACAAATTATTACATTAATGCTTGAAGCGCTACAAACACAAACAGGTCTTTGAAGCATAACAAATTGATAAACTGAAAAGGAAAACTATTGAGGATTAATTTCTGTTGAAAAGTCATACTAAATCTAAAGTCCAAATTAATGTCATTTGGCAAGGCACCTTGTCTACATTTTCCTCTCTCCACCCAGGTGTTAAATGGCTACCCTGTATGATGTGAATGTCAATGAAAGTAGTTTGGCATGTGTGCAATTGTTACCGTGTTTACATGTGATCGGCTTTTGGTTCTGAACCAAAAGCCGATACAGAATCGGCTTTTGGTTTATCTTGCACCGCGTTTACACGCTGCATCGGCTCGCGGTTCAGAATCGGCTTTTGGGGCAAAAACCTGAAATGATCCGTGCACCAACAATATACATCATAATAAAGACAATGCTGGATCCGTGCGCTTAAAAGTACGTCATAATGGTAAAGTAAATGAAATGCGCGCCAATTGCCGATGCAGAATCGGCTTTCTGTTTACACGTAGTAAAAAAGACGATTCTGCATCGGCTCACGGTTCTGAACCTACTACTTTGGTGGTGCAAAATTGCCGATTCTGAACCGAGAGCCGATGCAAGTTAATCGCGTTTACACGCAACAAAAAAGCAGATTCTGCATCGGCTCGCGGTTCTGAACCTTTTTTTTATGCAGCGTGTAAACATGGTATGTGAAATGGTGCCTGGTCAGAATGATGCCTGGGTAATTTATCGGTAAATTACTTCTATACAATGCATCAAGCACGCTTTAAAAAGCAGACCATAATTACATGTATGGATTATATAATTCAATCTGAAAAAAGAGCAGTACTAAATTTTACAGCATGCCAAAGCCAAATTATAAAATAAACACTGGATTTTGTTAGAAATCTTAAAATGTCACATTTCTAACAAATGATTCATATATTTTCTATATATGCTTGAAATAAATATAAAAGATCCTTAACTTCAATTACTTTGAATACACAGAATTTCAGGAATATTATGGTAGGGAATTCTTCAGGCTTAAAAAATAAGTAATAAATATTATTGCAAAAAGAAACAAAATAACTGAATAAAAAGAAAAATACAAAAGTAAATACTCTGGAATTAAAAAAAGAAGTGATATTGGATAGATAAATTAGTAATGCAAAAAACGGCAATACCAAGATGGATAGAAACAAGAAAAGTGATAACATATTTGTTTCTTCGTTAACATTCCATAAAAATATTTATTTTCTCAAAAACAATGTCTGAAAATGTTTCTGTTCTGGTGCAGTATTCATCAGAATTTATAATGAAAGATACTATCAAGGATCTAAATCTGCTTGTTTTTATAGTTTTCATATTTTTGTAACAAAAATATAGAATCTCTTTTGTGTCATGACATATGTTCAGGGTATATCCCTCATCAGGTCGTTCTCATAGCTTTCTGGTTCAACAAAAGATGCTGGTCTTGTTACCGCCTTCTCAACGAGGGCGTAAGACAGCTTAGGGTCCGCCATGCCGTACCAGAATACGGTCCATTTACTGTTGCTCCAACTTCCTTCGCATCGTTTGAAATACCTTGGTGGAAAAGGAATGGAAAAATATTACAACTTCGAATTATTTTAAGTTTGGAATTATTGCATCAATTAAATCACTGTGTCTCTTCCTCTGTTTCCTTCCTTTTATCATTTGATTGCCTGTTTCATATACCCATACCACAATATATACTTATTATTATCAATATATAATGGTGAGCATTTTCCAATTCCCTGATTCATTAACCCATCTGAATAAGGCAATATCACTGTAACATTGCAGTATTTTAACTATTGCATATATGAACTGGGGTCAGCCAAACAGCTGTAATCTACACAGCCAAGCGAGTGCTTGTCATATGCCAAAAGCAGAGCATCTTTACTCTACAATCTTCCATTCTGTTATACTCACCATGGATTGATTTGGTTATTACTTCTTGACCTCCAGAACAGCATGCCAAAGTCTCTCCTTAAGTAATCCCACAGCATATCACTGGTCCCTTCTCCCTGAGGGCAAAACATGTACAAGTATTTTAAATTATACCAACAGTTCAGCATTAGGGTGATGATCACAGAGCTGTTTGTAAATTTGCACATGACTTATATAAATGGAGTATGAAGTGCCAAAACGAGACACAATGTTTTATGACAATCTTACAGCACACACTTTTTCTTAAAATCTCATTCAAATCACATTAATCCACTTCAGACTATGTCAATTAAAAGCATGAATATAACTCCACATCTGCATATTTCAGGAAAAAAAAATGAAGAGCCTTCTTAATGAAAAGCCCCTAGAGATTATTCATGTAGATATTATGTACTCTGATGGCCAGCTATTCACTCTCAGTAAATATTAAGGGGGTAATGTATTTCACTTCACATATCACAGTAAGGGATCTCACGCATCAATAAAAGAAGTAACATCAACTGATTGATATTTTCCCATCTATTTTCAGCTGCATCTAATCTTTATACATGTCACTAGAAATGTGATAATATTATGATATGTTAACTGTATCATCCTTGTATATATGAAAAATTGAAAGTGGGAAATAAAACTGAATTGTATTGAATTGAAGGTGCTGTTACATTGATATTTTAGTCAGTGTATGACAGTATGGTAAGCTATTCTATCATTTATTCCTAATTCTTGATATCAAGAGATAGGCTTGCATTGTTGACAAATAGCACTTTTTATATCAAGAAATGAAATTAAAAATTGTAATGATAGAACAGCTTGCCATACCTCCAGGCATGGAAGCCCTTTCAAAGAGCTCTTATACTCACTTGTGTTTGAAGACTTATAGAGAACTTGTCTAGGTAAGGCACATTATGAACATCATCTTCATTAGTGATGATAGCTACAGCATTGTATCCCTCAGAAAGGTATATAGTATGGAGTCGTCTGGGAAGATCAGTTATGTAATTCTTCTTTAGTACTCTACCAAATGATCTGTTAATAATAATACATAAGACTTGTATAGCGTATTTTCCATCTTGATTAGATGCTCAAGGCGCTTCAGAGCAGAACAAGTCAATGTCTGTCATAAAGCACTCTTATACAGATATGTCTTCAGGTTGGCCCTGAAGGTGGCCACTGAAGTCTGGTTTTTCAAACTCTGTGAAAGAGAATTCCACAGGTTTGGCCCTGCATGACAGCATAAGCAAAGGCCCGTTCCCCCATGATTTCTTGAAGAGTTTTTAATATAGGGGTGATGTGGCTGCACTTGCTAGATAGAGTTACAATACGCGCAGCTGTATTTTTCAACTTCTGCAATTTCCCAAGTTGAGAGAGGGGGATGAGAGGAAGGAGAAGGGTTGGAGAGATAGAGTAAAGTGGAAAAGGGGGAAGGAAAGGGGGACGTGAAGGAGATGGAGCGTGATGGGGAAAAAAAAACAAAATAGAGAGATCAATAGGAAAAGAGGAAGAGAGAAAGAGCAAAACAAAGTGAATGGGGAGACAGAACAATGTAGACAGCAGTCAGAAAAACATATTGAGAGGGGAAGAAATAATGGAAGGACAAAATAGATAGAAAAAGAGAAGAATAAAACAATAAAAAAACACAAAAGTGGCAAAGGAGACGGGAGAGAAAGAAAAAAAGAGCATGACAGAGAGAGAAAAAGAACATATTATTGATATTGCAGTGTTTGATACATGTAATCGTTACCATTATTTTCATAGTATGAGAATTGATACCTTTTGAAAATAGTATACTGTTTTATGAATAATTCGTTATTGTCATTTAATCTTTAGTAACACATTGGCAAGCCACTTTTAAAGCTCTCTGATATTTTGCAGCTTTCCATAATTCTCACATTTAATTGAATTCATTGTTTAATGCCAGAGCACTAATTATTTTCTCTTTTTGTTTAATTTGTAATTGTTTCAATATATTTAACATTTGCATAGTTTGCTTATATTTCATGAAAAACAAAAATGAAAAATCAATTGATATATCAATCACAAAATTAAAAGCTGAAAAAAAATATTGTGATATTTTCTCTTCTTCCCTGAACAAGGATGGAAATTTCTCTGTAAAAGCTGAAGCACTTGAGCAATGAACAGAATACTCTCGCAACACATCTCATCACAATATATGGACAATGCATGTGACATCACCATGACAACATGACAGAAGACTAAGAATCATAAAAACTAAAGCAGCATGAGAAGATTAAATCTAAGCTTGAAAGCCTCATGTATCAATGCTCTTGAGATGAGACACTTTAAAATGAGATTAATCATGTGTACTTGATATTAACATGAAGAGGATTGCCTGCTACAATGCTCACATGTTTTAGTGTCCATATTGCTTTATCAATTCTCAATATTTCCAAATGCCTCCCAACATATTTTTGAGCAGGTAAAGAATCAACTGACAGGTCATGAAACATTTATCTTACAATATGGTGTCTGCAAAAGGGCACAATTTCTGATGTTTTTGTTGTTTGGAATAAGGTTTGCTGCTGATATTTACAGCATAGCAAGGAGAGAGAGAGAGACATACAACTACATGTATGCACCTCATACAATGTGTGTTTTCCTCATTCAATTCCTGTCCACGTTTCATCCTTATAAAATTGTCTCTCTAAAATCTTCAAATCTCAAGATCCATTTCCCTTATCTCCCTACATATTTGCTGTGTTTCACCCCTTCAATTTCCATTTTGCTAACAGCTAATGTAATCATCATTCAAATTCAATTCCCTCTTGCTAAAAAGACTGAAACTATGAAAAACACTCAGCTTCATTTACCCTTTACCAAAGAAAAAATAATGAGAATGCTAAATACTATGATAAATAAATTAGAAATAATAATTGCCCATATTTAAAAAAAATCAGTTTCATCGCATGAATCCATTATTATCATTATTACCTTCTCAATATCAATGGTATAAATGCACCTTTAATGCCGGGTAATTCCATAAAGTACTTGTATAATATCCAAACCTTGTGTGAAACCTTTCTGAAAAAATATTTGTCTCTGCTTTATAGTTCACATGAGAAGCTGTAATGCTTTCAAATGATCATGACCTGTGAGAAAGGAGACAATGGTTGTTCCAACAGATTACTTTTAAAACATGGCACTTAAATGGCACTATTAAATGGATCTCTAAGACTGCTTTTTGTTATGATTGAACATATAGTGTATATAATTATGTATAAAATGCATCACTTACCTTGTAATAAGTTTTAAAAGTCTATCTGTATCTATATTTTCTAGATCATAGTACTTCCATATCCTCTCTGTATTCTTGAACAAAGTACCTGACCCTGAAAAATAACCAAAAGTACTATTAATACTATTTTTTTAAGCAAAAGATAGAATTAAAGCCAATGCAACTCTACAGTTTGATTTTGAGTTTCACCATGGTACTGTAGGATTGTATTAATACTTGTCATGGCTGGACTGATAAAACCTTGTGTCTCAATATTTAAACAATTTTATGAAAGCTGAAAATAAGCTAGATTTTAGAGTTATAACATGGGTAGCAACCTTGTTTTGCCTCAAAAGAGTTCTTCACAGGTATCAGGAGACTGTTTTCAGGCAATATGAGACTGCCACCATCGCTATAATTCTAAAATAAGCTTTTTCTGAGCTGCCCTAAAAATTTTGAGATACAAGGTTTTATCAGCCCATCCACGATATATCACAATAATCTTATAGGACAACCTCTTAGGGTATGGTCCATCTTGATATGATACAGTGGGTGAATAGTTCAGCTAGGATGCTTCAGATGAGCCCTTAGATATTATTAAAGGTTGACTTCGATAGGGAATTTTGTGTGGTTTATAGACAACTTAAAATCGGAAAGATTTTGATGTTTCTTTTACAAACCTGTGTACCAATTTTCTGTTCCATCTATGAAGCATCCAGAATAATAATAATAATAATAGAAAACACTTGGATTTTTTATTAGCTCTTACTAACCATGATGCGTGAACAGTTCTGCCAAGATGCTCTCAGGTGAAGTAATAACTACACTTGACATGGAAGGAAGCGCTTGGAGCATGGTGGAAATATCATGAATCCGGTGCTGACAGGTATCAGTGCACCACGGCTCATCAACAAGGGATTCTACATCCGCTGGTACATGAACCTGTGGGATGACCTGTATTACAAGACATTAAAAGATGGCAATATAAATCAAACAAGTGATTAAGACTGGGGGAGAGAGATGAAGTGTCCTATAAAGTATTGTGCCAACATTATATTAAATCAAGATATTAAGCTCATTTTAAGGCACAGATAAAATGGATTATATGAACAAGAAATCAACTAACTTCAACATTTCCATCTGAATCCCTCCACTTGCATCTTCTAATCCCAGAATTGCAGTCACATTCCCCATCTACAATATCTCCATTCCTTTGAATAGAGAGAAGCACCCTGACAGGTTTATATAGCCCCAACATATCTCGTTAGCATCATCTAATACAAAGCTGTTCGTAAAGTTATGCATAACTTTACGCACTACGACTGGAACATGTTCTTAGGTCATAAATCAATTATAAAGGGATATCACATCGCACAAGAAAGGATCACCAGTCGTGCCTAAAGTCATTTGTATCTTACGAACAGCTTTATGAAACACCCACCAGTAATGCAGTATCAGAGGTACACCAAATAAACCAACCTTTAAATAATTGATATGACTAACCTCTCCTTTACCATCTAGTAGACCACCTTTCCTGTTGAGTAGAAGCACCTTGATGGGTTGTACAGCCTTGGCAATCTCTGCGGTAGCGTGGGAAGCATCGATACTAACTAACTGAGAACTAGATGTCTCTCCTATAGATGATACTACAGGTATATGTCCAGATCTACAAAACAATCAAAACAAAATTGTTGTTGAGACATTGGCACCTTTTAAGTACACAAGGGATGGAAGTTAATGCTTTAAGTTAATGCTTTCTATAAAAGAATTATCAAACAAAACAAATTCATTCAACATAATTCAATCAACAAACTCATAAGTAATCTGAGCAATTCAGACAGTCACTTCATTTTTTATTTTTTATGAAGTGCTAAGAAAAATAGTAAAATACTTCCTGTTCATTTAACTACACATAATTGCCATGAATTTAATTCAAAACATCTTTTATCATCACAAAATTGTTTTCTTATGAATATTTCTCGAAGATTTACTTGGGACAACTGCCTTCTTATGCACGGGACATCAAAGTTAATGATTAAATAAAAGGGTTCATCATTAGTCATTCCAAATAATATAAATTTTTAAAATCATTTTCGAAAATTTCCTTATCAAATAAAGATAAATTTTATAATCATAAAAATATCATAATCATAAAAAATTTAAAAAATACCTTAAGACCCATACATGCCTACATCCTACGGAAGGGCGGCGAAGTCTATGAATGGGTTTATTCCGTCATAATAGACATTTCGACGTATAGGCGAATGTAGAGGGCGTTTAGGCGAATTGTGAACAATGAGAAAAGACAACAAAATTCACCTTTCCGGCGGATCTATTATGATATATATATTTATATATATATATATATATATACTTTGGGGTGGGGGCTTGTTTTTTTACAGAATTACTTATAAAAAAGAGAATTGGAAGGAAAAATTAGCAATATTCAACAATAACAACAATATAGGGTATCAATATTGCACACATATCCATTTTGTTATGTGCTGCTATACTTCCCACCAGCAAAGCTAGGCTACCAATTCTGGTGCTCACAGCTTTTTGAGGAATTACTTCCCGCCGGCATCTTTTTATATCACCTGGTTTGAGTGCAGCACATTGTAATGTTCAGAGAAATTTTCCTGATATAACGTACATTCATGCAATAAAATAAATTTCACATTTCTATTTCCTTTAACTCCACTATAACCTTACCCTATACACCACTCTAACGGTTCTGTGTTGACATGAATGACCCTTCCTTTAGAGGCCCCTTCCTCTACTGGCTCTGCCTGTAACACATTGCTCCCTGAGAACAGTGGATGAGCAGGAGCACCACTGGCTTGAAGAAAGTTCACCATGGTCATGGTATCGGTGGTCACTCGACTACGGCTTGCCTGTGGGTCAGAAAGGACCTTATCAGATGTTTTCTCCCAAGAAATATGTGAAACGCTTAAATTGATAACGGAATGTTTTCAATAATACACTTTCCGGTATTCAAATCAGACCTCTTTACAGGAAAAATGTTCAAAACAGATAATAGAATGTCATCCGAAAAGAAGGATACACTAAGACTCAAGAATGATATATAAAATGCAACTCCTGTTCGGATACCCTAAACGTACAAATAATTTGGATATTGTAATGTGTGAGATCATCATTATTATAATTCATTTTCATACAAGGAAGGGATTTTTCCTCTTGGATGGAAAAGGTTGATTGTCTCGAAGAACAGCAATAAGTGAAAAAATTATGAAGAGTCAAATGAAATAATAAGATAACGTTTGCTTTCATACTAAAGTAAAATAATCAAGAAAAGGTAAGGCAAAGACATCATAAGCTAACTAATTTGCATATAGAACGCCTTCAATGTGCAAACTATTTCAAAAGATAATGAAAAATGCAAAATGGTAATAATACTATTTACCCTACTATTTTGCATGTTTGTTTTAATCTTAAAGGAGAATGAAACCCTTGAAACCAGCTGAATCCATATCAAAGAGAAAAATCAAAGAAACATATTGTTGAAAGTTTGAGGAAGATTGAATGAATAATAAGAAAGTTATGAGCTTTTGAATATTGAGATCACTAATGCCATGTAGATCCTCCCATTGGCAATGCGACCAAGATCTGTGATGTCACACACGTACAACTCCCTCATTACTTTAGTACTTATTTCACTTATATTCTCACTTTTATAGAGTCTATCACAAGGTGAGGTGTTCTCTTTATGAGAGGACAAGTACAGAGGTTTCACAACAGTATATCATTGATGAATCGTTTGTCATATGATTAGAATGAGCAAAAAGAGATGTTTTGGGGTATATTTTCAGTGTCCAAAAGGGGAGAGTTGTTCATCTGTGACATCATAGATCTTGGTCGCATTGCCAATAGGAGGATCTCCATAGCATTAGTGATCTCGACATTCAAATGCTCATAACTCTTCTATTGCTAGTCCTATTTTACTCAAACTTTTGTTGATCGTATTCTTTGATTTTTCTGCTTTCACAAAAGCTAACTTGCTCCAAGAGTTTCATAATCCTTTAAAAGTGGACTTCTATCAGAGATAAATATCAGCAGAAAAGTCTTAATGATGAGTTTGACTTAGGGTGACCAGACATTAAATATTTCCCATATGGCCTCCTTCATCACTATTCATATTTTTTAAATGAGTAATAGATCAGTGCACTTTCGCAATTCATTAAACTTGCTATAAACTATACTTCTGGAATGTGCACGATTGCATGGTTTGCACTTCAAAATCCTGAAAAAATGTCCTCACTCTTCCACTCATTGCTTATCTCTTGCATAATACTTTGGTTCTGATCATTCTGGTTATACCTGTAGTTCTTGATCTGACAAGTTTGTTCCATCTGGCAGAGAAGCCCCATGGACAACCAGTAACTTCATATCATTACGATGTAGGAATGCTAGGTTTGAGCTCAATGCTTCAAGCTATCTCGAATGGAGAGAAAGGGAGAGAGAGGGAGAGAGAGGGGGAGAGAGGGGGAGGGGAGTGATAAAGAGAGAGAGAGAGAGGAAGGGAGGGGAGAGGTAAAGAGAGATGGAGGAGTAGGGGTGGGATAGACAAGAAGTTTCAGAAAGGGGAGAAACGGGAGAGGGAAAGAAACACAAAATATTTCAAAAACAAATTTAAAAAATGTCATATAGTTACTGGTAATTCACACTTTAAAATTACATTATTTTCACTAATATAAAATAATTTGAATATTAATTTCTTGCATAATTTAGGTCATGAACCTATAGCTATACCTTAACATACAACTCAAAATATTGTATCAAATTATAATGATTAAAAACAAAAATATACATGAAAAATTTCAGGGTCCAAAATCTGAAGGCCAGTTTACTTCTGGTCATGAAATATTCTTTCATTAATATCATGAAAAGCCAAAATATACATGTAGTAGCAGAGATTGCTTTTAAAAGCAAAGTCTGCAGAGATATTAATCTAACCTCTAGAGGATCCTAATGAGATGTTTTGCTGTGATTGTCAAATACATCTAAAACTCAAAATCGTGCCACTGCTCAACGCCTCTTATTTCCTATTCTCTGCCAGTGTCACAGACACACCAACAAAGCTGAAGCACTATCAATCAAAGAAAATATATTTCCTTGAATAAAATAAAAATATAATAATTGGTTTGAACATGACACATCAAATGTTTAGTATTTGTTTTGCTGAGAGTAAAATTGCTTCATTCAGCTGTTACAAATTTAATTTTGTAGGCAACAGCTACTGTCAAACTGAACAATGTCGCCTTGATTTTCATTGATTCCTTAACTATGAACATGATCACATATACTCTCAGTCACTCATGACCAGTGTCAGTGAAATACTCTTTCATAATACCACTATTGATTTCTTAATACAAACTATTCACAATACAATCCTTTTATACTATTGTGTTTATTGGATAAACCTATCAATGCATACACAACATATTCAATAGCATTACCTTCAAGCCAGTTATTCAAGCTCTACAGTACCAGTTTCACATTGTATCATATGCTGTACTCATAAACTACAATACTTTGATCTTTTTTTCTGAACAAGCTTGTTTTATACATCATCGATACTGGCTCCCAAATGCATGCCCAAGTTGACTTCTACTAACATAATAAATTTCAAAGGAAAGACATGGAATGGGGAAAATCATGAACTAACAGGGATGTCATTAGACATCACCCAAGTCTGATTTGTTACAGTAATCATTCCTAAATAAAATAAAATGCAAGCCTAAGTTTAATTTATGAAATTCCAACTCATGGGTGACTACATGTATATAGTTTTTAAAGATATAACATTGACAATTCTCAGTTTCTGGGATGCAATATATTATCATAAAGCCTCATCGAGAGTATACTAATGTACATGTAGCTTGTTAAGTTCCCATTACTCTGTATTGGTTGTTTTATTTGGAGGGATATCTAATAAAAATCTCATCAGTCAGTGCTGTCTCTGCTCCTAAAATTATTCCATTCATCTTTACTACCACCACCACCACCACAAGTTCCCAAGGGACATTATCATTATACATGTACATACAAACAAAATTGACATAAAGGACTCATTGTTAAAGATTTTCCTTTTCTTATGTAAATTTTGCAGATATGTGCTGATGATGAATTGTAGATCTCTTCATGAACGAATGGTGAGCATATGACTGGTGGCATATGTTAAGGGGGAGGACACCCAGTCGTTAAACTAGTTATAACAAAAGCATAGAAATAAGAGAAACATATGTATAAATGAATATTTCTTGAAAACTTCATGAAAAGGTGTAGCAGAAATATGATTTCTTGCTTTTTTCTTTGGGGGTGGGGGGGGGGGAGGGATGTCACATGTACATGTAAGCTGGTGACAGGCTGTGTACAAAAATGTACTATTAAGGTGGTTTCAGACCGCCTCGAAGTTCGCCAGTTCCAGGTATTCTCTGATCGGGAAATTTACCCCGATCAGAAAATACCAGGTATTTTGGCGGTGTGAAAGCAAACTACGCGTAATATCCCCGAAAGAAAATACCCGATAAATAGTAGGTACTTGGCGAAATTACGAGAACTTTCGCGGGGATTTTTCCAAGGTCGTGGGTATTTTGGCGGTCTGAAAGCAAATTACGGGAACTTTTAGCCCAGCGTGTCGTTGGGTGCGGCGCCGTGCATGGGTTGCTGCTGGGCTAGTGATTTTGAATTTCGCGCCTTGCTGCTTATCAGACCATACTGCGCATGCTCGTAACTTCAGGAACTTATCCCGAAGGGTATGTTTCAGGGCGGTGTGAATGCAGGAATAATTAATGGGTATTTTTCAGCCTATAAAAGTTCTCGTAATTTAACGGGGATTCTTGTGATCGAGGCGGTTTGAAACCACCTTTAGTGTCATAAATTGCCCTTTTTTATAGAGCGCCATGGATGGCGATGCTGACTTCTGACCCACGCCTTTGAAACAGATGGTTGTGAGTACAAAACCCAGCCACATCATGAGAACACAGATTTGAAGAAAAAAAAACACCTTTGTAACCCACAAAGTAAATAACTGTGAATATTGTTGAATCTAGACTGAAATACATGAAGGTTTTGTGAGATCAAACTCTTTTTACAAGGAAAATTCAATATCCAGAATCAGGGGCCTGTAACAAAAAGTTAAGTATTGATCATACAATTAATAAGTATGATTGATTACAAATAATAACCAATGCAATAAATCACAAAATGTCAGCCCTCAGTGTAAAATCAATCACTACACTTTGTAGTTAAAGGTCAAGTCCACCCCAGAAAATTGTTGATTTGAATAGATAGAGAAAAATCAAAGAAACATAACGCTGCAAATTTCATCGAAATCGGATGTAAAATAAGAAAGTTATGGCATTTTTAAGTTTCGCATATTTTTCACAAAACAGTTCAATGCGCAACTCAGCGATATGCAAATGAGAGAGTCGATGATGTCCATCATTCACTATTTCTTTTGTTTTTTATTGTTTGAATAATACAATATCTCAATTTTTACAGATTTGACGATAAGGACCAACTTAACTTAACCATAAACTGTTAAAATAATGGTAATTGCACATGTTCAGGGAGAAATAAAACTTTGTTTCACTTGACAAGAGAAAATTAGAATATTTCATATTTCATATATACAAAATAAATAGTGAGTGGGTGACGTCATCAGTCTGCCAATTTGCACACCGACCAGGATGTGCATATAACTGTTTTTGTGAAATTAAAATGTCATAACTTTCTTATTTTACATCCGATTTTGATGAAATTTTCAGTTTTTTGCTTGTTGGATTATTCTCCTTTTTTTTTCAAATCAATTTTTGTTGAGGTGGACTTGTCCTTTAACATCCTGACTCCCGATTTAAACAGATAACTCTCTTACCAGATCAGGTTTCTGGAAGATTTCCTGATGGACTTGAACTACAGCAAAGGGCTTGGAATGGCTGCCTCCTAATCGCTGGAACTGTTTCAACCAATAGCGTGCTTCCTTCGGATCCGTGCCCACCTAGTATGAAGAAATGATAAATGAACTGATGTAAAGGTTGGTTGAATTATTGTCACAAGTTAGCTAGATTATTTAAACATCTAAACAATCCTTTTGTAAAAAGTGAAGTCATCAGAAAGTGTTCAATCCCTTCAATTTATAGATACATGAACATATAGATTGATAAAATAATATTAAAAATGCATTGTACAAATAGGTAAACAAATATCACAAAGTAAGTAGGCTTGCAAGTAATGTCAATAAAGTTAAAATAAACTACATTTATACACCTTTACTGCCTTCATAAAATGGAAATAGACATTAATGACATTTATCTTCTATCAAAGGACAAGTCCACCTCATCAAAAAGTTGCTTTGAATAAAAAGAGAAAAATCCAACAAGTATAACACTGAAAATTTAATCAAAATCGGATGTAAAAAAAGAAAGTTATGACATTTTAAAGTTTCGCTTAATTTCACAAAATAGTTATATGCAAATCCCGGTCGGTATGAGGGAACTGATGACATCACTCACTCACTATTTCTTTTATACTTTATTATTTTAAATATTAAATATTCTAATTTTCTCCTCATTATCCTGTGAAAAAAAAAGTTTTATTTCTCCCTGAACATGTGGGATTACCATTGTTTAACATTTTATGGATCAGTCAAGTTGGTCATTATATTGTCAAATCTGTAAAAAATTAAATATTGTATAATTCAAACAATAAAAACAAAAGAAATAGTGAGTTACATCATTGATCTTCGCATTTGCACCTGACTAAATTGTGCATGTAATTATTTCGTGAAAAATAAGCGAAACTTAAAATGTCATAACTTTCTTATTTTAAATCCAATTTTGATAAAATTTTCAGCTTTATGCTTGTCGACTTTTCTCTATTGATTCAAATCAACATTTGGTGGACTTGACCTTTAATATCCATTTGTAAATTTCTATGAATACACTATAAACATAAAGAGACAAAGAGAAAGAACAAGGTGGTTCATGAACCACGAGTCATTTGAACCAAGTGTCAAAATAATTGATGCAGAAATGATTTAATGAGAGCAATATGAACAAAAACTTTACCATTATCATTTGACTTTTTGACAGAATGAAACACACCCTAACAGACCAACAGGGAAAGGGAAGTATGTAGGTCTCTACCGAATTTTGTTCAGGCGAGACAAACAGATTTTACATGTATATTCAAATCACTTTACATCACCTGAAATTATCAACTAAATTTCTATCCAAGAGCATAAACATCCCTCTTCATAATTTCTAATTCAATCACTGGGTCAAGCTCAATCACTGTGAGGATAATTAAATTTCTTCTGACTCATTAGTGAAAATAAATTCTGAATTATTAGTAAGGACTCAATGGGTTCCATTTTGATTTAATGCTCAACATTTCTATTAAAAAAATATATCAAATACACATAAATGAATCAACAAATTAATGACTGAGTTAATATTTGAAATGATGAAGATTTATGCGATTACATATCTATAAACAGACCAATCATAAAGAAATACAACCTTTTGATTTGAACATTTCTCTTCTACATACTGTATATTCCCATAATTTTAGAATGGGCAGTTCTTTAATAGTACAACTCATCCACCCTGATTTTTCATGTTATGGAAAAATTGGAAAAGCAAAGAGAAAAGAAGAATATGGGGGAGGCTTGCTTGGTTTTCTAACTATGCAATACTCCTGGATTCATTATAAAAATAATCAAATTTACATAGAGTAATCTGCTCCCCCTATTAGATTACCAAGGCAGTCCCCTGCAGTACATAACTGATGCATAATGACGGTAATTTATTTCCCCCCACATATACAGCAATTTCATTTCTGGGCCAAGCACAATCGTCATGAAGGTTTAATTGCCTACATGTATTAGGCAAGTTTTCAAAATTATATTTTGAACAATCAAATGCTTAATTTTTTTTTGGTTATTTAATTGGTTAGATTTACTGGGTTTCATTTTAATTTTTGATCAATTAATCTAATTCTGTTTTTTATCTGTACATACATGTAGGCTCCCTCATTTCATACTCTCAATGGGATCTAATATCCTAACTCCGGAGTAAAATCAATTTGATTTACTGATTATGGACACTACACAGTTAAATTAGAAAGTACATTTACCTTAAAAAAAAGTTCTGAGAAATATATTACTGATACAATCATGTTCTTTTAAAAAGTCACTTAGCACTACAAAGAGTTACCTGTACCCAATTTTCACCAAAGGTGGATTTTACCTGTAATAAAAATATATTCTAGACCAATACTTTGGCTGGATCCATGTTTAATTATAACCGATCTTTTTTAAATAATAAAATCAATTAGAAGATTAAAAACTTTTATTTTAAGCACTCATTGGTACACACAACCCCATAAAAATCTATTGAAAAAGCTTTTTACAAACAACTGTGGAAGTAATTTACATGTATGTACATGTACATACATAACTTTTTTGGAGAAAAGCAAATTCCTTGTGAAATTCTTAAGTCTGCCATTAATATTTCAGTTGCTTGAAATGTAATTTGAACAAGATATTTATTATAGTGTATATAGCACCCCCTCTCAAGCTAACCATGCTCATAGTTTTGTGGTATACTTCCAACATGTTTTGTTTTATATCAGTGTCCTAATAAATCAATAAATAATCTTCTTACACCTGTAAGCCTTGTATGTATCATTTTTTTGAATCAATATACATGTAAGGCATCATTCATGGACTCCCTTTAACTACATGAATACACTACAACTGTAGGAAATTCAGATAGTCCCTTCAAGCATTTCACTTCCTATTTCTGCCTGAGAGCTACGTGCAGTATCCCAGACTACCCACTTCAAAGAGTTTTTTTTCAGTGAGGTTTCCATAATTAGTCTGCTCTCCTGTTCTATTCACACTGCCACACATAAAACAATGTGATAACTTTTGAAGTTTCATTTTTCATTTATTGCAAACCTATATCATCACACATCTAGTTTCACATATGTGGGTAGTTTTTATAGCAATCTGATCAGTCTGATCATAATAGGTCCATGGTCTGACACTCGCTATCTTTTCTTAACTGATGAAAAAATTGATGCCTAATAAGGGCATGCAGCAAATACCAATATATGTTTAAAAAAACAAAACAAAAAAAACAAACACATTTTTGAAAATGCAATTAACACAATACTAGCAAAAGGAAATGAAATTTATAAGACTTCCAAAAGAGTCAACACAATGCTATCAAAGCAAAATGAAAGCCAAACCTAGAGTATGTTTTACCAATACTGTACTGTGCTCTCAGTGGATATGTCAATACATGTACACTATGTAATAACTGCAAAATCATATCAAAAGACTTCCAAGAGAGTCAACAGTTTTTTTCAACACCAAATTCTTCTACCTAAAACTGCTGCCATGGAAACGGTAAAACTAAAAACTGAAGTTAGATGACACATAGCTTCAAAATGAGTCAAGGCAGACAGATTGATGAGTGAGCATTGAGTAGGAAATTACAGTCATCTATTGCACATGCAGCAAAACAGATACAAATTTAGAATTATCATCGAGCAGACAAGCTTGTTTACTGCAGGTTTGTGTGAGTGTGTTGGGAGGGGGTGGTATCGTTTTCCCTTTTCATTTTCACTCACATCAACTTGATACTAGTGCAGTGTCACCCCGGGGGGGCCAGTTCCATTGACGAGTGGATATCATGCTCGACCATGGGGTCTCGAAAAGCACCCTAAACACGTATTTTTCATATTCTGAAAATGCACCCCTTAACAAGTATTGGCGTCTGAAACCCTACCCTTATCAAGTATTGGAAACAAAACGATACTCTTGGCAAGTATTCCCTGAAAGTCGCCCCCTGAAATGAACCCCTAAACAAGTACAGCGATATTTTATTGTTATGTCAAGGGTCAGTCGGTCGTCGGTTTTACCTTTACACACCATTTGGTTTAGTAGGCCTACGGCTCCATCTTCCACACCTCGCGCAAATCGGACCCTAAACATGTAGTGTTGGGGCAAAAAGGACATCCTTTATAAAACATTTTAATTTTGTTTTATCATCCCCGAAAATTTGACCCTAAACACGTACCTTTCATAGCGAAATAGATACCCTTTTTTCATTATTTTTGTGTTTTTGACACCCTTATCAAATTACGTACGTAACGTGCCCTATCTTGAAAAAGACATCCTTTTTACGTGTTTTTTTGGTCGCGCATGGTATCCACTCGTCAATGTAAGTGGCCCCCCCCCCCCCCCGGAGTGTCACCCCATATCTCTTCAGAGAAGTACATACAGTATCTTGTCAATTCAAAGAAAACACATAGAAATGCAAAAAGGAAGACCTACATACAAATTTCATCACCATCTCATTCATTTGCACAATCCTTGTTTGGGAAAATGCAAATTTTGAAATTCCCTATAACTTTGATATCTTTTAGCATATTTCAATAAAATTTTCATTGTTTGGCTAGTTAATACCATTTTCATATATGAACGTGATCCTAGTATATGTTGAAGTAAATGCAACTATTCAAGCAAATTTAATGTCCTTTGATAGAAACGTATGGATTTATGTCTATTCGGATGGTTTGGGGATTCTTCTTGAGTCAACTTTATAGATTTTCTGCAAAACTAACAGGCTATTTGGTGAATTATCAGATTATTTCACAAGTGGGGGTCCACTTGGGTTTTGGCTCCTAATTCATTCATGGTATACTTTACCATTAAGGAAGACATCCATGGTACATGTACCATGAAACCATCACACAATATAAACAAGAACCCGAAGTTCCTGAGGTCATACATGTAGGTCAAGCAAGTAGATACCATTCAGTGCCGGCCGCACAGAAATGTTGTTAGTCTAACAGGGCGCTAACAGTTACAATGTAGCTCAGTGATATCTTTCGAATTGTGAAGTCAAAACATTTAATTCCGATGTAGGCATCGCACATCCAGATTATTTGCGCGTGAATTATGAAACAGAAAGGGGTATAAATTAAACAAAAGAAGCATATAAAATCTTGACAGCATTTATCACATGCTATGATGCTACAGTGCAATATCTACATGTATTATGCAGGTCTGTCTATTTCCGGAGGTTAATGATGAAGAGAACAGCAGCTGTAGCATTGAGATCTTATTAAAGACAGAAGGCACATCTCTATGAGCCCGTTCCAAATTATCCAAAGTCTGATGTACAACAAACTACATGTATCCTAATCAAAATTTCCTTCAGCAAGAAATTTATCCAGATTGTGCTGCACTTGACCCAAGTGAGGTGAATGGGTACCCGGCAGGATTAATTCCTTTAATGCATGAGCGCCGAAAGGCAGCTTGAGCTAAAAGCCGGGGTAATAATAATGACAACATCGCGCCTCGGAATATAATATTTTTAGATAGATGGCGCTATATAAATGCCTATTATTATTATAATAATCTTGAGATTTTTAACAAGCTAATGTATTTCATGGGTTTATTCTCTAGATTACTTTCCTCTGTCAACTAAAAACATATTATAACCTGTAAGTTTCAGCCTCAATGCTCATGCTCAAGGGATAGATTTATATAAAAAAGAGTTCCTTTTATTTCATTCTGGATCTCAACCTAAATAGATTTCCTGAATTTTTTATTTTATTTCATCCATAAGATATAGGCCCTACACATTCATCTTATTTTATTCTGAAATACTAAAAATATGAATTGTTAAGAAACAAACATTGAACAAATCATTGCATCTTTGAAGTGATGGTCAAAACCAACTAGCCTTTGTATGCACTTTACGTGTTCATCCATATTTTGTGAATTACATACATAGAATGCACAAATTGCAACCTTTAATAATACAAAAATCAAAGAAAGCCACTTTAGAGGAGTGGAATGGGAAATGCTGTAATTTGACAAAAACAAAGTCCCCAGAGAACACAGAAAAGAAAGGTGGCCTCCATCTAGCAATTCCACCTTGATGCTTGAAGCAACACACAGAGAAAGAGGTCACAGACTACTATCGCCTTTTAACTCAGCAGATACATGTATCCATCAAGCCGAGTTTGCTCAGATTCTTCCCTGATCATTCATCATCCAGATTGAAGAAACCATTGAAGGGAATGTGACCTTGGATAATGGAGCACATCAATTTGGGCTACATCTTTTAGCATGTGATAATATAGAGAGACAGGTAGCTATGACTCCTGAGCCAAAACCCGAGTGTGTCATAGCAAGCAAATTATCTGGATAAAAATTAAATTCTACAAGTTGATTCACTATTGTAATTTCAAGATCACTCCCAAGAAAATAGCCTAACAACTGAGTCCTCATTACAAATAATCTTGAGCTTGTTTTGAATGGAATAATTTGCTTGATAGAAAAAGGGGAAACCCAATGTGATATAAACTAGCCATCTATATAGACATACCCTGACCCCCTGTGCCCATCCAGGGGCCTGAAGCACCAGAAAGCTGATATCACCAAGTACTGTCTCAGCCTCCATAAATGGTGGCTGCATAATCGCTTCACAGCTTTATTGCTTCCTTTCCAAAACAAACAGTGTGCAATGACAGCATCACTTTTATTACATGCTCGACAGTTTTACCACAGGAAAGTGATGGAGGCAGACTCAGGGAGGAATTGGGTCTAAAACACTCTTTTGAATGAGTTTACAGAAATTGTAACTGCATGTATCAAGTTTTATCTTAAGAACGGCCAAAAATATTTTGGTTCATTGTGGTATCTTTCCACAATAACCAGGAAGAAATGTACTCAAACATGATTTCACTTTTTTTTAAATCAATGTATCTAATGAATTACAGTAGACATTTCATATCTACAGAAGATAAACAATGTAATTTTCCTCAAGGTCATTATGCATTCTTCCAAATTAGGATTTCTATAGTATGATTATCTACTCTATTACATGTACATCTCTTCCTCCCTATTTACCATCGGTATTATCCCACTTGACTATTCCAGGAAATACCACAAACAGTTCAACATCTAATTGAGATAAAGAAGTAAAGAAAACCACAACTTATTTTCTACATGTAGAATGTTAGAGGGAAATGCCAAGTTTTGATATAAGCAGAAAAATGAAAGAATGAAATCAAATCTGATGAAAATCCATCAAGCAATAATTTTCAAACTTCTATAACATGTTATGACATCTCAAACAAGCTGTTTTCCCTCAAACCTTGTAATTTAGGGAGCATGGATAGAAATTGGGGTTGCTCCTGATGAAATCATCACGTAAAAACTAAGCACGAATCAAAGTGATAAGCATATTAACACCTGCCTGATCAGGAAAATGTCAATAAATTATGAAAATTGGTTCAGGTCTGAACATACATGCAACTGATTATTCATTTCATATATTCATATCTGGCTATTAAGCAAAAAAATAATTTTGAGCCTGCAATACAGTTTCTGCATTCTTAAGATGCACAAAGATTCATCTTGCCTCATATACACCAAATGTTTTTTAAAAATTGTTTTCGCACAACGAGTATCTGTGCAACCTAAAAATATATGAAAGTTATCATGATTTTCAAACTACATTGTGCTATCTTTGATCAAAGTATCATTCAATAACTTATCCCTCAGAAAATCACTGCATAAAAAACATAATACATCTGAGGACAAAGATCAATGTTTGAAATGCTTTTAAACCCATAATATCCCCTTCACCAGTCACTATAACCTTACCCTTTTACATACCACCCACACATAACATTTGTATGTTTTCCTGAGAAGCTTTTACATTTTTGGCTATTTTATCACTCCCATTGATAGTATGAACCTTGATATTTCCTGTGCTTACTCTCTAAAGAGTGTTTTTTGTTACATGAGAGGTGTTCTGTAAACCAAAAATAGACTCCTTGCATATATTTGTAAACATGAAGCAAGAGATATCAATGTTTTATGTAGGCATATGCCAGTTACTTCTCAATCTCATTTTTATGACATTTCACCATTTTGAATTTTGATCCATAAATTCAATACAATATTGATAGGAGTTTATTTCCCCCTCTATCTCTCTGTGCACTCTTCAATTTTTTTCAGTGAAAACATGAATTTGAGGGAATCTAGATTGTTATTCTTTTTTATAGACTTAAGTTTAACCTTTAAAAAAATACAATTCAGTTTATATCCAAAGTTTTTTTTAATGATTACTTTACTTCTTTAAATTATATTCACAGAAGAAACGTAATAAAATATTTATTTATATTAGATAGCCAAGACAGATAGCCAAGTACGATTGGTCCATAGTGCATCACGTGATATGATCGAAATCAATGTATTTTCCCAGCCATTCCACAAAATATCATTAACTTCAAAGGGCTTATTTTTGCTTTCTAGTAGTGTACGTGATTATGATACGTTTTCTCCCCTTTCTACACTGTACACATCCATTAACATTATAACCATGATAAAACCTCAAAATCCCTCCAGCAATATTCATTACATCACTATCAATGCATAGAATTAACATGTTTACAACCAATTACCCCCCCCCCCCTCAAAAAAAGGAGGATTCAATTTTTAATCTTCTTCATTGAAAGGCAGTATGGAAATTCATTCTGATATCAATCTCAAGCTCCATATCAAGGCCACGGAGAGATAAAAAAACAATTTCCGTTTTGAAACAGTGGGAAGATGTCAGGCCTGTAACTAATGCACCTGCTCTGGTCAATAGGGACGGGTATTACCTTAGAATCATAAAAATTATTTACCTTTCATTTTCTTGTGTGGGCAATCTAATTCAATCTAATCAGGATAAAAATTGAAAAAAAAATCCAGCTGACTTTTCAGCAGAGATTCCGATAACTAGTCTTCAGTCTCATAAATTAGCATTTGGTTCACAAGGAACCAATCAATATAGCCAAGGTTTGTTAGCCCTTTGAGATGTGCCCGAAGTAATTGCACTCGATAGTTATTCAAAGCAAAACAGAAATTGGAGCATTGATTTAGGGAGAATGTCTTTGAAGTAAAGGTGAATACACATAGATTATTAAAGTTCAACACAATATAGTTTCAAACTTTATCACATATAAAGTTGTGAAAAACTTGCTGAAAAATAAGTAAACTTAAAATCTCCAACACAGGAACGTAGATAGATACACCTTGGAATAGGATCAGCCATCAATGGCAGAATTGGAAATGTTAAGTGATAATTGGTTTCCTCCAAAATATTCCCTGTGGAATTATAATTGGCAAGTAAAATCATACTACATGTACATGTGGAAGTGGTTCAGCTCTATAAAAATGGAAATGCAAAATCTGAATTCAGTAAAACAAAAGCTCAGTGAAAGATCATGGGCCCGTTGTAGAAAGAGTTGCAATCAATCGCAACTCTAAAAGTCATGTGCAACTTGATTTTCGACCAATCAACAGCGTGCATTTGGGACTTGCGATTGATTTTTCGACTTGCGTTTAAATGCAACTCTTTCTGCAACGGACCCCATGTTTCAAAATGTCTATTTCTTTTATTATGGATTCTATTGATCAAATGTGCAAGCAATCCATAGATCATCAATTACTAAGCTTTTGTGACATAGGACCCAAAATACTTGAACTGATTGCAACCATTGTCAGATGTAAATACCATCTGTCTTTCATATACGGTGAAAACCCCTAACCATTTAACAAAAAACAGACAGACTGCTAAGTTTTTTTTTATTTGATTTGTTGGTATCACTCAAGCTAAAACTTGTTGTAAATGAAATGTTTTGTATAAACAGAAACAGGCGAGATGGAAAAAGATAGGTACATGTACACGAAGATTAAAAAGACAACATTCTTGAATAGTATCATGGAAAAGGTACATGTAAGACTTCCCCCACATCACTAAGTTAACTTAAGAATTTTCTAATGCTACGAAGTGAATTTTTTAATGCCCTCCTTTGCATTTTTTTTCTACTTAATTTTCTTCTGTATCTCTCTCTCTCTCTCTATACCTTTTTACCCCTCCCATCCCCCTTCTCTTTCCCCTGCACCCAAATCTCTTTCTCATGCATGTCTGCACATTTTACAATGTTGTGAAAGACTATCTGCATGAGATGTGAAACTGTTGGAAAAAAACTGCATCCTGATCCAAATGTAGCACATACAGGTATGTTTCATTTCAGGAAAAAAAAACATTGAGACAAGGTGTAATATGAGTCTGTCATTACCATATGTTTGCATGCATAACTTCCAACAATGTTCATATCCTGCTTTCAATAATGTTATTAAGTCCCTCCGGGACAAGCGTTCCCTCTTAAATTCATCACCAAAAACAGCCGGAATAGGGAGAGGAATTGGCCTAAAGCCTGGATATGACGTTAATAAAACACATGCTTGGCTTCCTAAATTTCAGCTCATCTCAGGTAATAGGTAAGCGGTAAAGGGCAATTTTCTTGAGAGTCTTGGTCTGATTGCCGGATATCTTCTAGAGCATTGCATATTCTGATTGTGGCTTTGGTTCAATTTAAGAGACATTTCATGACATTTCCGATAGTGCAGTGGTATTAGTTTTACAATTAAATCCAAAAAGGTGTATGCACTGCATAAACCATATTACTGTTGTAGGAATAAAAAATTCTTTCCTGAAGCATACATTGTAAATTACAACCCAGCATCAGCATATGGTATTGTTTTCAAATTGGATTTAAAAAAAAAAGAAGACTTTATGACATTTAAAAAAGTTGAACAATTTTCATAAAAATAAAATAATTGACATGAAGAGCATAAAATCCATAATGCTGAACAGATGAAGAGCGGGTTTTATTAAGTTTTGTTGTGAATCTTAGCTTGGTATTGGTAAAGGGAAAGGAGGGGCAATCAATTGTATTACTGTACACACATTCAATGACAGATTAAAATCTGTCCCTAATCAGGTAATGCTAGATTGCATGAAACACAGCCAAATGTGGGGAAAATACATAACTCTTTATTAACATGTTTCAATAAACCAAGAATATAGCCAAAACTACATGTATGTTTAGGCGTAGGTAGGAAAAGGAATTCTGATTTTTACATTACCATCACTTTTTTTCACATTTACTTTCCTACCACTTTCCTATTTAGCTCTCTCTGTTCAGCACTGCATACATGTACATGCTCAATTACAAGTCTAATGTTGTACATATGAATAGGGTTTAAATGTTTATACATGTATACCGTAATGTAATTAAAGTTAATCTGAGATATATCAATATGTGACATATGCCCTTCTCTTCCAGTACTTTATTTTCGCTTCTGCCATGCCAGACAGAGGTCATCTTGTCATCAATGTTTGTGCATCTCTATTCCTAGCTATTCATTAGCAGTGACATGATAGATCAATCTAGAACAATATGAAGTATACCCTCACACTACTACATGAACAGGTTAAACCTCCAGGATTTTAAGATCATGGTTCGATTGTCTTCAAATTCAGGCACTTCTATCATTTACAAACAATTTGCAAGCCCTGGTATACCAAAAAAAAATGCTAGTGGATTGGAATAGAAAAGATGCATTGGTGTGACTGACATTGATAGTGGGTACTTATGCAGTGAGTTGTGTGTGCTAAGATTCATTCAAGGATATGTAACTTGCTGATTAAATGTGAATTGAACATGTATACTACAGACTCGCTAAGCTACATGTAGCAAGGAATATCTAATTTATTACACAATTTCTCATTGTTTATTAAATATTAACAAGTATTTTGGGGATAGAGAGGCTTCTAAAATATTAGTAAGACTTTTATTGTCACTGAAAATAATAGGATTTTTTTCACAATGCCAATCCAGTTAGATTCCATGTGATGTACAGATATCTTGCAAACCAAAAAATATAAAATGATGCATTATAAATCTGCAAGGAAACAAATTAGGAACTGACAGGCAAAAGGAGTGTATGAGAGTTGTAAAATCTTATGACGACTCCATCTGCTGGAGCATAACACTGAGTAAAAAAAAGGTAGGAATCCCCAACTTTCTTCCCTTTTTTTTCCATATAAAGTTTGTATACTTACCTCTTCTAGAAATCTTCTTAGATCCTGTGTCAGGTTGGGAGAGTACATAGAGTTCCAGTCATTGGGCATGGTGATCTTGAAGAAATCACTCTTCCATCTTTGGTATTGCAACATAAAACCCTTCTGATTGGGATGGGCCTTTGCAACTTTAAATCCATCAAGACCGGTCTCCTCACACCCACAGTGGTCACTGACTCGTGAATTTCTGGCGAGTAGTGAGAAAGTGCGGGTTTGGTTGGCACAGCTCCGGTAAAGGCTGGCACTAATATTCTGTGCATGTTTAATGATACTGCTGGTGAGTTCCCCATTCAAGAGTATATTCGGTGGTGGGTTGCACTTGGTTAGACCTGAAAAGTTTCGACTAATTATCGCTTGGCGTGACATATTTTTTTATTTTCTCTGGGCAAGTATTGAACTAATGCTTCTGGTTGAATGGCTGCTTTCAGCTACTATAGAAGATTCACCTACATGTACACTGTATATGTGTCACACGTGGTTTATTTAGAGATCTGCAAGATAAACACAGAGAAACATAGTTCACATATATCGAAAATGTCATTTTAGTTTTTCTACATGGTATTTGACAATTTTAAGTAGAGTAGAACAGAAAGGCACATGACGAATTAGTTTACTCACAGTGTTCTTTGTTTGTGCTGAGAGTATGGATAAGACAAAGCATACATGTATTCAAATGAAGCAATAAATCATTAGAGGTTAAAGCCCATCTAAGCTTTCATAAAAGGTCAGCAATGTCAATAATAGACAGTATTTCAACATTATAAAAGTTTAGTGGTCATTTAATATTTCACAGCCAATTTTTTTAAAGTTTCTATAATTTGAATTTGGCATGATCTACAGTAGCAGTATCACCCTCTCACAGTTATGTTTTATTTTCATTCAAAGTAGCCCTTTCACCATTTGCTTTTAATAACTGGGTGTTACAAACTACTGTACAGAAAGGGATTACATCCTGAACTTTCAACCCATTCTATGGTTGAGAAAGGGTTTTGAATAAGAATGCCAAAAATACATCAGATCTTCCTTTTTTTTTATCGGACACAGACTCAAAATTAATTTTGCTATACAAATTTGTATAGCATTTTTGGTCATAAGAGAAAAGCTATCAAAACTAGCACATCAATGATGTGGAGCTCATCCGGCATCTCGCAACGAAATTTAACACAATTTTTATTTCAGCCAAGTTGACACTGTAGTGAATTATATTGGTGACATAAATTGAGGATATAGAATTGAAATTGATGAAGGAATGACAAAGAAGCATTTTTTGTGATCTATGAATAAATTTCATATAAATTAAGCATAAATAATTTTATAGTACAAATTTCTTAACTCTGTGTAGAACCTTGAGGTGAACCTCAAGTAGCTCTAAGATGGAACAAAAATAATCAAAATCAATCAACAAATAAATAAGTATTTTTTGTGAGTTAAGAAAATATATGAATAAATTAGCATATTTAACCGTATCTTATCTGGGCTATTTCAGACAAGTATATACTGGGGGGGTCAAATTGACCCCCCCCCTCAGATCTCGGCCGCTGATCACGTGATCGCTGCGAAAATTTGCATGCGCATAAGGCCGGATGTAAACTACAAGACTGTATAGTAAAATTTTCAAAAAATTGTTTATATTCTTTAATTAATAAATTATGCCCTAAATTTTTTTTGGTATGTTTTTGCCTTTAACTCAATTTATATATAGCTAGTAAAATGCTCATTTTTGATGGGATTGTCAATTATTACATTTCTAACAAATATCTACAAAAAATTGCAAAAATATAACTAATTTCTTATGCATTTCATTGTTTTTTAAATTCTTATGTATTTCTTTGTTTTTCAAACCTTTGTTTTTTATTGTTTTTTCCAATGAACTTTGACGGGGACCCTTTTGCGATCATCAATAGCATGAAATAAATCAATTGAAACCAACAAAAGTAAAAATAAGCATACATTTATGATTTTTGGTTGAAAAACACAATTCGCGTTGACTTTGTACACGGAATCACGTTTTTGAGCAATTTGGGGTCTGACATGCGTACCCGTGCATCAAAAATTTTGTCTCAAACGATGTGGATTTCAAAATTTGATTTAAAATTTGTGGAGCAAATTGCAATGCGATAACAGGAAAATTATTCCCTGCTACAGAAGTTCCAAAGGTATTTTAAACACTCTCATTTACAAAGTCTGTGGTCAGCAAATAAAAATCCATTCCCCAGTCTAAACGCAATTAGGGATTCTTTTAGAGGAATACTACCAAGTACCACATAAAAATATTATGACTAATAAAAGTGATTGGTCGCCTACGCTGTACTGACACAATGGGCACGGATTTGAATCCCACTCTTGATATTTTTTCGTTTAACAAAATATTTATATTATCATCCATCTATTGAGCATGATTTTAACATGTGCAGCGTAACTTATTAATGTTAGAGATATATCATAGCTTAAAGGGGTACCGGTACTCTGGGCTGAAAATAGGAATAAATACAGTAAAATTAACTAAGCATAATGCTGAAAATTGATCAAAATCTTGATATAACAACAACAAAGTTATTGAATTTCAAACTCAAACTTTAGTCATATTTTGTGAAAATTTTAAGCCTACATGTATATATGCATACCATCATAAATATTGATTAGGTTAGTTAATGTCATGCCCCCACTGTCCGTTTTCTTATGCTTTTACATCAAATTTTACATCAAATCATAATAATTTTGTGTTTTTTTCATACACATGTGTATGATAAGCCTACCTTTATTCTAAAGCATTTAACCAGTTGTCAATCCCAATCTGTTTGTCATAAAAATTTGCTACTTTTCAGCATATTTTCTAGAATGGTACTGTAGTAAGCTGATTGTATTTTAATATAAATATATTTTTATTATTTCTTCCTTTTTCCCCCATCAAAAAGCAAAATTTATGAGTAGGCCTAGATCTAATGGAGGAAGGTGCAAAAGCACACACTTTTACTTTGTTTAATTTGCTCCACCATTAGTACAAGCCCAATGGCCGTCATCGACATCGGTCTATAGACGGAGGGAGCATGATATCCCTGACAGAAATAGACCTATTTATCGGTCTAGACTCTAGACTACATGTATATTTGATGGAAAAAGGGTAAGAAGAAGAATTTTGAATTTAAACATAAGCAATATATATAAGTTATAGCACCCCAAATAAAAGGGGAAAAAAAATTATGCACTGCCAGTACCTCGATTACATGGATGAAGGTCTATCTTATCAATATCACAGAATCCTGACATCGAGGCACAAACTGGACCCTAAAAAAAGTAAAGTTATGTCGCGTTCGTTCTCGGTATCGATGGGCCTGGTTCTGGATCACCCAAGGGTTCATTACATGCCGCCGCGCACAGAAAAATCAAGCCATAGAAGTTGTGTGTTGTGGACACACTGCCAAACGCGGTTCATGGTGCGAGGTTAGTATACTAACCTCGCAATACGTGTGAGTGGATCTGGATGTAATACAGTGCAGGACCATTATAGGTATAATGCACCAGGTCATTGTTTTCAATTTGAAAGGGAGAGCAAACGAGACAGAACTTTTCCTTTTGTAGAGGGTCCAGTTTGTGCCTCGATGTCAGGATTCTGTGTCACGATAGACCTTCATCCATATACATGTAATCAAAGTAAGTGCATGATTCATTTTTCCCCCTTTTATTTGGGGGTACTAATTCGACCCCATTCTACCCTAGTCTTGAGGACTCCATGATGATGTCTTTTTTAAATCCTTTGACATATACTTCTTCATCATTGGAGTCTTGAACCTTCGCCCATGTATAAGAGACCCAGGTAAACAAGGTCAAAGATGGATTTCCCCACTTGTTCACTGCAACCATCCTGCCTGTGGGGAATCTACAGGTAGGACTATGGTATGCCAATGCTGTACATAGCACACATTTTTAAAAATCATTAAAATATCACTTATGTGACCAAAATTACTAATTTCCATAGTTACATTTTATTTTTCATTAGTAACTTGGGAATATTTTTTGTATTCACCAGAGCACTCAAAAACTTGAATATTGGGCATATTTTTGTGTACGCCCTTTATTGGTGGAAAGTAATATGGCAAGAAAATTTTCATTTTTCAATCTCTATTTGTAATTAAGAAAAAATAATTTAAAGAATCAAATTTACATAAGAGCCAAGTTATATGATCAATAGCTGTATTGGAAACTGACAGTGTAAGAAAATCAAGCATTTGTCCCATAGAAAAGAGAAAATAAGCCAAAACTACCACCCTTATTTTGCCACACATGGAGATGTAACTGAGAACAAGGTTATTATAACCTCGTTCGTAGGATGAGTGGTTATATCATAACCTTGTTCATTGAATGAGTGGATTTCCCCAGGAAATCTATCTTTTCATAAAAGAATCACGTAAAATATGCTGATTTTATTAATTTCTACACCTTCCTATGCCTTATTTGTTTTATATTTTTAGGGACCATTTTTTAAAACCTTCCTACGCATTAGGCGTAGGAAGGTGTGTGTAGAAATTATAATAATAAAATCAGCATATTTTACATGATTCTTTTAATTATGAAAAGATGGATCTCCTAGGCATTGGGAAATCCATCTTTGTTTACATGGGTCTCTTATGGGCGGGGGTTCAAGACTCCAATGATGAAGTATATGTCAAAGGATTTTAAAAAGACATCATCGTGGAGTCCTCAAGACTAATTCTACCCCATTTATAGTGACCATTTCGTCTGCCTAGTATACACGGACGAGTCCTGGGGCCCGTTTCTCAACACATGGACAAGTTAGTCATATCTTTATCCACCAACCACGGAGTTAGTTCCAATCTTACTAAACCTGTTTCTCGAAAGTCTTCCTAACTATAGAATACCTTGATATCGATACTATCGGCAAAAACAGCAGACGAGACGTAGCCTTAGTTACAAAATAGCATAATATTCAAAAAGAAAAATTATGACAAAATAGCAAATATTGTGATGAATTGGGAAATAAATCTTTTCAAAATAGCACAGGTGAATTATGCATCATACATACTTAGACCATGAAGACTGGAGCATTCAATTGCAGAGAAAATTAAATTATGAACAATTCATTTCATGACTAAAAAATCACATGTGGACGTTGAGATGGGTACCCCCGGGATATCCAATTTTAATAGTTTACGAAAGTAAACCTGTACGGTTTTCTTTGTAAAATGATGATAATTATACGGTATTTTACGATTCCAAACATCATCAAAATATAGTTTAACAATTTTTTTAAAAATCTTTGATACCGAAACTTACGATTTGACAAATTCTATGCATAAATTATAGATATAATTTATCCAAATGTTAATAGGGGTCTGAAAACGACATATAGGAGTCCAGTTATGGATGGCCTGACGTGGTAGAATCTTTATCGATTAAATTATTTTACTATTTCAAAATGAATGGTTTTGTGGCGTTTTACCAACAGTTTTATAGTTTCTTTGTATTACAATGATCATTGAATGCATAATCCCACTTGTTTTGCAATGTAATTTCAACTTCTATGATTGATTACGTAAGATTATAATTTTCAAATTTCTAGGCACTTTTGCATGTCATAGTCTACCCACGTGTAGCCAGGCGGCTTCTAGAGAGTAAAAATCATTTACTAACGTAAGGTTACTCTCATACGAAGCCAGGCCTTCTATCTCATAGACCCACACAAACTAAGCCAAAACCTGAAACTTTCACCCCCGAGATTTCTACTTTCCTTCTAAAAGATCTAGCTCTAAATCATGTACATGGGATAAAACTTAATTTCCGACATTTCTACGCTCTCGTTATTTTTAAAACAAGAATTCATCAAAAAAATGAAAAAATATTGTGAAAAGACGGAAGAGACTTGCCCGATGTTTACGCCGCCATCTTGTTTCTTATTGTACCTCCCCAACGTTACGGACGCTCGATGAATTCTTGTTTTAAAAATAACGAGAGCGTAGAAATGTCGGAAATGAAGTTTTAATCCCATGACATGTAGGCCTACATGATTTAGAGCTAGCCTAGGCCCTAGATCTTTTAGAAGGAAAGTAGAAATCTCAAGGGTGAAAGTTTCAGGTTTTGGCTTAGTTTGTGTGGGTCTATGAGATAGAAGGCCTGGCTTCATATGAGAGTAACCTTACGAGTTACGTTAGTAAATGATTTTTACTCTCTAGAAGCCGCCTGGCTACCCACGTGATGCCACTACCGCCTTCCCAGGACGAAAATCCAATTGAAACCAGTTGGATTTCCAACTGGTTTCAATTGGTTTCAATTGGTTTCAACTGGTTTCAATTGGTTTTAACTGGAATTTAACAATTTCCAGTTGAAACCAATTGAAACCAGTTGGGCAACTGGAAATCCTAACTGGAACCAGTTGGGTAACTGGAAATGACTTCCAATTGGGAATGATTTCTAACTGGAACCAGTTGAGTAACTGGAAATCCCAACTGGAACCAGTTGGGCAACTGGAAATCCTAACTGGAACCAGTTGGGTAACTGGAAATGACTTCCAATTGGAAATGATTTCTTACTGGAACCAGTTGAGTAACTGGAAATCCCAACTGGAACCAGTTGGGCAACTGGAAATCCTAACTGGAACCAGTTGGGTAACTGGAAATGACTTCCAATTGGAAATGATTTCTAACTGGAACCAGTTGGGCAACTGGAAATCCTAACTGGAACCAGTTGGGTAACTGGAAATGACTTCCAACTGGAAATGATTTCTAACTGGAACCAGTTGAGTAACTGGAAATCCCAACTGGAACCAGTTGGGCAACTGGAAATCCTAACTGGAACCAGTTGGGTAACTGGAAATGACTTCCAATTGGAAATGATTTCACTGGAACCAGTTGAGTAACTGGAAATCCCAACTGGAACCAGTTGGGCAACTGGAAATCCTAACTGGAACCAGTTGGGTAACTGGAAATGACTTCCAATTGGAAATGATTTCTAACTGGAACCAGTTGGGCAACTGGAAATCCTAACTGGAACCAGTTGGGTAACTGGAAATGACTTCCAACTGGAAATGATTTCTAACTGGAACCAGTTGGGTAACTGGAAATCCTAACTTGAACCATTCAGTTGTGTAACTGGAAATCCTAACTGGTACCAATTGGGTAACTGAGATGACTTCTAACTGGAAAGATGGGTAACTGGAAATTAATTCTAATTGGAACCAGTTGGGTAACTGGAAATTATTTCCAATTGGTTTCCAATTGGAAATTTTCCAGTTACCCAACTGGATCCAATTGAAACCAGTTAATTTGCATATTATTTGCCAGTGTGCACAGATTAATGTTTTATGAGATTAATCATCATTAACAATGTATCTATTTAATTCTTTACAATTTCAAGTACCACACTTTTTAAAGATTAGTATTTAGAATGCTTAGCAGTGAAAACCATGTTCATAAATGTTATAGATTATAATTAAAACAGATTAAAGGATAATTAGTACACCACTAACTGTTACCAAATTACATCAAATAAAAGTACATATATTTGAAGATCTTCCATATAAATATATATACATGAAAGTCTGTATTTTATCAATGCCCTTTACATTGGTATTAATAGACATATAACACTGCTTCTGTGTTGGCATGATAAATAGTTACTGCAAATGCTAATTAATTTGTAACTAATTAAGTTCGTTCCAACTGGAAGTTCCAATTGGATCCAGTTGGAAACCAATTGGTTTCAACTGGTTCCAGTTGAAACCAGTTGCCTCCAATTGGTTTCAACTGGAACCAATTGAAACCAGTTGCCTCCAATTGGATTCAATTGGTTTTAATAGGGAAATTGGAACAACTGGAACCAATTGACAACAATTGCCAACTGGTTCCAGTTGCCCAATTGGTTTTAACTGGAACCAATTGGCAACTGGTTTTCAATTGGTTTTTAACTGGAACCAATTGGCAACTGGTTTTCAATTGGAACCAGTTGTTCCAATTTCCCTATTGAAACCAGTTGGCCAACTGGTTTCAATTGGTTTTGCCCTAATTGGTTTTAACTGGATTTTGGTCCTGGGTTACCGGTACCGGTACGTACGTCATTAAGAAAGAAGTTATGACAGGTTCGGAGGTTTCATAAATATTTAGTGAGGTTGTTGTACCCGATCTTGGTAAAGAGGGCTTCGTGAAACGGTTACCGGACAAGTAGCTCACTATCTCCGATTTAGTCAAGAAGTTAGACTTATGACGGTGTTGAGAAACGGGCCCCTGGGCTGGCCGGGCTCCGGCCCGCTTCGCGAGCCGGAGCGGAGCTCCCTGGGTTAAGATCACACATTCACGAATCACAGCAAACAAATCTCAATCCTTGTCTCGTTTCATTTCAATTTCATGGAGCTTTCTAGTTTCTAAGTACCGGTACGGTACGGTACCGTAAGTATGATACTAAAAGTTTCACAACAACGCATTCGATTCCATAAACAAGACACAGATCTGTATATTTTTCAAATGTTATTTTTCACGATCAACATGTAAATACATCTAGCTTACCAAGCGCAGCCGCCAGGTCCGGTACGTCCTCTTGCTACGTTACGTTAGCGCTTCGAACGAATGGTCTATCTATGGTACGTACCGGTACTCGGATTGGCTCGGATCGTCGTGTTCGCGGAATCTTCCACTGAACCAGTGTGTTCGGCTCGCACGCTGAAAGTGAAAGGGGGGGGGGGGGGGGAGAGAGGGGGCTGGGTGGCTCAAGCAACGGAATGTAATATTCTGTGGGATATTGGGCTACATAGGATGGGAGTTACACATCGGTATGGCAGTGTATCCTATTACCGGACACCTTTATTTCAGTGCTTTAAAATGACAACTAAAGGAAATACAATCAAGAAAATTTTGCATTTGCTATTCTAAATATTATGAAAATTATGAATATGATAAAATTATTTGACATTAACCAACTGTTTTCTTTGCATCGCACTTGTCGCATACCCCTCTACGGAAAATTCCGGACGCGCGCCGAACGGGTAAAGATATTCTTCATTAATGATGTTTAAAAGAATTTGGGTGATTTTTTTCTTCATATATCATATCATGCATAAATTCTAGTGAGAGCGGATAAGCCGAGCAATTGTGCAAAATATGACTAAAGCGTGAAAGATGGAAGGTAAATTTATAAATGCCATTTTCGTCCGTTGCCATGGCAACGGATTAATTTCTCAAAAATAACATATATTCCCATGTAAATGGTAAATAAGCATGATATAGATGACCCAAATGAGTTTTCAGGCTCCCAATTGAGTACATATGAAATTTAAAATATTCAAGATCACCAAGATAGCATCAATATATTTGATAAAGCTAAATCAACCCAGGCTATAAGTGCATAGAATGTTCAGTTTTAGGTCGTAAATTAAAAAATTATCAGCTTGCGCTTTGCGCTTGCATTAATGTTGAGATATAGATACCCATCCAGTTCTCGATTAACAAAAGTCAGTGCTTACAGAAATTCCATATTCGAGGTCAGAATATCAAAAAATTTCCGCTCGCGTATCGTACTCGCATCAATAATTGTTTAGATATACGTATACCAATCATGTTCACGGTTACAAAAAGTGCTTAGAATTTCCGATCGGGAAACATAATAGATGGCAATATTTTTCCAACCCCCCCCCCCCACCCCATTAGCGAAAGCTGGATCAGCCCCTGGAAAAGAAATGTCCTCTCTCACATAATTTTAGTAGGGCCTACTCTGATGAGGAGTTAAACCCCGAAGTGCTTGTACATTAACAGCGTGACTTTAAGAACGACTGGTGATCCTTTCTTGTGGTAAATGATATTGAATATTTAATGTTCATTGGTGCTTTGTTTATTTAGAGCGTAAAAAAAGTTTACCGGTCGTTCTAAAAGTCGCTCTTAACTTACGAAGAGCTTTATGAAACGCCCACCCTGTCGCATTCATTCTTTTGAAAAAGTAGCATGACAATTCTTTTTAATGAACATGTTAAAAAAGTGGTATTTGATTGCCCTTTTTCACGTGATTATGAAATAAGATCATTCAACATGCATTTAAGGCACCTATGTGTGCCAGGCGGGAGGTATAGTCTACCAAGAATGTAGACCCACATCTGCAGTGTGTGTACCTCAGCTGATTCAACGAGTCTGCATAGCAGACTAGGCGGGAGGTGGGGGCGCCATTTTCTAAAAGTTCACCGGAGCGCAAAAATTAGGTCGCCCCCCCCCCCCCCGGGTGCAAAATCCTGGATACGCGCCTGATATACTTGTTGGATTTTTCTCTTTTTATTCAAATCAACTTTTTGTTGGGGTGGACTTGTCATTTAAGTTAGTTTTACGGGGGGGGGGGGGCAGGGGACATAAAATAACCTGTAAGTTGCTCTCCTCTGGCTCTCAACAGAAATATGAAATGTGCATTGTTGTGTTTTCAATTTGTATTTATTTTTGTGTTTACTTTGTATTTTTGTTATATGTTCTGCACTATGAAATGGGAGCCACAAGACGATTTTTATGCAACTTTTGTTTGTGCATGACAATGAATTCAATCAATCAAAGTAAGTTGACTAGTTGAGGGGGGACAAAAACGGCTTGAGCAAGGCAGCGACTTTCTTATATCCCCTACTAGTACTACAGATATACATTTAATATTTTTGTCATGGAAGAGCATTGATATCCCTTGCCCCCCCCCCCCCCGCAATAAAACTATAACTTCAACATTTTAACAATTTCACATTTGAGTTATTGGCTATATACATATACACCTGTATCGAAGAAGAGCGACCATATACTATACTGAAATTTCAGTATATATAGGGGAGAGATCGATGGGATGGGAAAGAGGGGCAAGAAAGAAACAACACAAACGAAATGTAAAAAGAAGAGGGTAAGATTAAAAAGAAAGAGAGATAAAAAGAAGTGATAAATAGAGATAGAGAAAGGGGACGATTAAAGAACTACAAAGGAAAGAAAGATATTGAATATTTCACTACATTATGTCTCATCGGTTTGCCTGTCCCACAAAATGACACTATCATAACGGCTTGAGCAAGGCAGCCAATCAGCAACCTTCTTATACTCCCCATGCTTTAGTCATAATTTGCACAATTGTTCGCCTTATCCGCTCTACTAGAATTTATGCAAGATATGATAATACTAATAATAATAATAATAATAATAATAATAATAATAATAATATAGGGTATTTATATTGCGCACATATCCACCTTGTTAGGTGCTCAAGGCGCTCCTATCTCACAAGGCCTAAATAAATAATGCGAACGCGAAGCGCGATCTCATATTTTTTATTTTTCATGTATTTCACCCTGAAAGCCTAAGTAGTTGTTATGGTGAACACGATGCATATCATGCAAGCTGAAAGCTTTTATAATGATGGAATGAAAAGGAAATTTTCAGTTGTCAGGTGAGAATGTCAACAATTTTCAGCTCGCGTTTCTCGTTCGCATAAAAACTGTCAAGATGGGATGCGTATATAACTAAACAGTTGATGCCAGCGCGAAGCACGGGCTAAAAATTTGTTATATTCTAACCTGACAACTAGAAACTTTAAGCATGTTTTAAAAATAAACAAATAGCTGTGTATCTCGCGAATCAAGTAAACGAGCTCAAAGCACCAGCCTGAATTTTTTTTTTATATTCCTATCTCAAATTTCGACATTAATTTATTTAAGCACGTTTTTAGATAAAGATCAATTTGTCTAACGATAACTTGCAAATGCAATGCTTATGTGCAAGTTAAAAATACATATACTATGGGACAGATCCAGCTCTCGCCAATGGGGGCGGTGGCGGGAGTTGGCAGAAAAGTATTTTCATTCGCATGTTTCCCGATTGGCCGCAAAAAGCTTATTTTTTAGGGGATATTCCTCTCAAAAGACTTATGTTTTAACTACATATCAGGTTCGTTCTTACACACAAGATATCAAGATAAGGCATAAAGAAATAACGCGAGCGCGAAGCACAACCTATTTTTCTTTATGTTTCATGTATAATGATAACAAATTTTACATTCTGAGCAGTTTTTTATAATCATGAATAAGATGGGTATGTTAATGCGAGCGCAAAGCGCGAGCTAAAATTTCAATACACTGATCTAAGGTATACACTTTGCAGTGACTCATGAAGAGGATATTGCGAGCGCGAGCTGAAAATGTTAATACACTGAATTAAAAAGCGACCTGTTAATGACGGTTTCCAGTGACTCATGCAAATGATATATATGTCACCAATCATATTCCCTTTTTTATGAATAGAAGGTGATTTATAAAAAAAAAATGGAAATGTATTTTTCACGATTATTCAGAGGTATCTAACTAAACAATTAGTGCGAGCGCGAGTTGAAATATTTTGATTTTCTCACTTTTGAACTGCAATTTCAGCACTTTTGTAACCATGAACAGAAAAGATACCTAACTAAACAATTTATGCGAGCGCGAACCGCGAGCTGAAAATTATTGATTTCCATCTTTTAGACCGGAAATGTTTGGCACTTTTTGTAACTATGAACAGAATTGGTTCTCACTAATTGATGCGAGTGCAAAGTAGAAACTGCAAATTTTGATTTTTCGACTTTTAAACTGGACATTTTTTAGCTTTTTCGACCCAAAGTTGCACATTCTAAGCACTTATCTAACCATGAACATGATCGTCACCTAACTATCAATTGATCCGAGCGCGAAGGGCGAGATGAACATTTTTTGTATATTCTGACCTAAAGTTTTTGACTTTCTAAGCACTATTGGTAATCATGAACAAGATGGTTATCTAACGCCGAATCATTATACGCACATTTTGTAACCATAAACAGGATGGGTATCTATTTAAATAATTGATTCGAGCGCGCGAAGCGCGAGCTGATAATTATTGATATTCTTACCTTAAATTTGGAAAGTCTATAAGCACTTTTGGTAATCAAGAACAGTACAGGATAGGCATCTAACTATGCATTGATGCAAGCGCGAGCGACAAAATCATGTGAAACATGAATTTGGCACCCCCTGTCAAACATCAAATTTGCGCCCCAAAGGTCGAATACGAATTTTGCGCCCCCTCCATTAGTTGAAAATTAATTTGGCGCCTCAGGACAAACATCAAATTGGTGTCGAACATCAATTCGGCGTCCACTCGGCTGAACATCAATTCGGCGCCCCCCTAGGTCGAACATATAAATTCGGCGCCCCCTATATCAAACTCCAATCCTCGCCCCTAGGTAGAACATCAATTCGGCGCCCCCTAGGTTGAAGATCAATTCGGCACCCCCTATATCAAACTTCGATTCGGAGCCCCTTGGCAGAACATCAATTCTGTGCCACCCTAGGTTGAAGATCAATTCCACGCCCCTAGGAAGAAAACCAATTTGGCGCTTCCCAAGTTCGAACATCAATTCGGCGCCCCCCCCCCCAGTTTGAACATTTTGCACCCTCTAGTTCAAACATTGCTTAGGTGCGCCCCCCTCTCTAGTTCGAACATCAATTCGGCGCCCGGTCCCCAGTTCGAACGTCAATTTGGCGCCCCTAGTTCAAACATTAATATGGCGCCCCCTTGTTTGAACATCAATTTTGCGCTCCCCTATATAGGTTGAAGATCAATTCAGTGCCCCTTGCGCCCCTAGTTCGAACATCAATTCGGCGCCGGCCCCTCCCGTTCGAAATCAATTTTGCGCCCACTAGTTCAAACATCAATTATTTTGCACCCCTAGTTTGAACATCAATTTGGCGCTCCCCTATGTTGTAGATCAATTCGGCGTCCCTAGGTAGAACAATCAATTCGCCCCCCCCCATCGGTTGAAGATCAATTCGGCCTCACTGTGACATATTAATTCGCCCCCTATATAGCTATATACGCCGAACTTCAATTCGGCGCCCCTATATAGTTCGAACATCAATTTAGCGCCCGGCATAGTTCGGACATCAATTCGGCACCCCTAGGTGTAGAACTCATCATTTCGGCGCCCCCTAGGTTGAAGATCAATTCAGCGCCCCTAGGCAGAACAATCAATTCGCCCCCCTCTCGGTTGAAGATCAATTCGACCCCCCTAAGTCGAATTTCAATTCGGCGCCCCTAGTTAGAACATCGATTCGGAGCCCCCCCTATAGGTCGAACGTAAATAAATTTGGCACCCCCTATATCAAACTCCAATTCGGCGCCCCTAGGTAGTACATCAAATCGACATCCCCGTCAACATCAAATGGGCGCTTTCCCCTCTCCCTCTCTTTTTCCCTCCTCTCTCTTTTCCCATATCTCCTTTTCCCTTTTTCTTTTTCTCTTTCCCTCTTTTTTGTCTCTTTCTTCCCCCTCTTCCTCTATCTTTTTTTCTCTTCCTTCCCCCTTTCCTCTCTTTTTTTTCTTTTCCCACTTTCCCTCTTTTTTCCCCCTTCTTTTCTTTTCCCCTTTTCTTCTCTCTTCTCTCTTTTTTCTTCTTTCCTTTTCCCCTTTTCTTCTCTCCTTTTCTTTTTCTTTCTCCCCTCGACCTTTCTCTCTCTTTTTCCTTCTCTTCTTTCCCCCTCTTTACATCTTTTTCTTTTCTTCCTTTCCCGCCTTCCTCTCTCTTTTTTCTCTTCAATCTTCCCCCTTCTCTTCTCTATTTTCTTCTTTCCTCCCCCTTTTCCTCTGTTTTCTTCTCTTCCTTTCCCCCTCTTCCTCTTTTTTCTTTCTCCCCTCTTCCTCTCACTTTTTTCTCTTCTTTCCCCCTCTACCTCTTTCTTTTTTTCTTCTCTTCCTTTCCCCTCTACGTCTTTCTTGTTTTTCTTCTCTCTTTCCCCCTTACCTCTAATTTTTTCTTTTCCTCCTTTCCCCCTCTTCCTCCCTTTCCTTTTTTGAGCGGGTGGGGGGGGGGGGGGGAGGGGCAAGGCAACCTCGGCCCCCCATGGATCCGCTCCTGATGTCGACCTACTTTCTTAAAGGGATGTTCCAGGCTGGAAATATTTATATCTCAATAATAGAGTAAAATTCACAAAGTAAAATGCTGAAAATTTGTTCAAAATCGGATAACAAATAACGAAGTTATTGAATTTTAAATATTTTGTTTATTCCAGTGAGACAGTTCTTGGCACGTCTTCATGAATATTCATTAGGTGGGCTGATGATGTCATATCCCCACTTATATTTTATTATATGGAATTAGGTTTATTCAAAATGTTTCTACCAAGAACTAAAACAACTGGCTTGACAACTGATTAAGTGCATTAGTTATTTATTGCCGCAACTTATTTCATCATAATGGAGACACATCATTTACACATGTATGAAATAATGAAACATTAATGATTTCATGTAATAACGTAAGAAAAAGGAAAGTGGGGATGTGACATCATCAGCCTATCTAATGAATATTCATGACGATGTGCATATATTACTATTATTGATACATTTTAAAATTATTTGTTATCCGAATTTGATGAAGTTTCCAGCATTTTGCTCTGTGAATTTTACTCTATTTAATTAGATATAAATATTTACAGCCTGGATCATCCCTTTCAATACCAGTCTTTTCCACACTTACTTGTCTTGCCTATATCAAATACTTAATATTACTATAAAAAATTAAGCGGCACAATCTAAAGGAACCAATCTATTAAAAACATAAACAGGAAATTGAGCAGGTGACACTCGGAAGTACTTCCGGGTCATTTTTGTAGCCGTAGCAACACACACCGCTGACTTGCGCATAGGCAGTGTACATTTTCGTATCTCCGTGCAAAGTCTATGTAACGTGTACGTCGCGCAACTCGATTAGCTCGACTGATGACAGTGACAAGGCTCAACTTTATAAATGACACAACGCTTTTGCCTATCGATTGCTGTATCACAATAAACTAAATAAGATATTTGTGCCCATAGGAATATTCTTATAAGAACGACATGCTGAATTAAGTTTTGTACGATAATCTGTGGCCTAAAAAACAAGGACATAATGGCCGACGTCCAGGTGGGTTCTATTTTTTTTTCTTCAGACATTGACATTTGAAATTGAAGTTTTGAACATGTTGTGTTGATGTCTGTGTCAGTGTGTGGGTTAGGATGGGGGATCGGGTGTCCGGACACTTTATATTTTTGAAGCCTTCTTTTTTGTCATTGGATTACACTACAAATACGAAATCAATAGTTGTAATCATCTTCTATTTTGTTCTCTGTAATATTTCCTGACATTTTGTACTAAAAATTGATAAAACTTTCCTTGTAAATTTTTCCAAATGACTTTCTAAAATTGATCGTCCGGACACACAACCTGTCCGGACACACAACAACTGGGTATACTAATCAATGGGATGGGGTGACAGTAATTTTTGCATATGTCAAATGTAAAAAAATTATCACAGTTCTTTAATATAATGTAGGCCCTATGGCAGTGAGTCCAAACTTCGCGCGTGTCCATACTTCGCGGACGGTCATTATCTCAAAAACTAGCCAATATCCTTAAAATCTGACTTCATCAACGTGAAAAGCGACCTAAAATTACCCTTTTGTGTAAGTTACTTTAAGATGAGTTCAGTATTCATGAAAATATTGGCAAAAGATCGGCAAATTTGTCACCGTTAGCGCCCGTTTTGAAAAAATCTGATATTCTCAACAAGCATCACGATATCACCATTTTGCAAGCAGAAATCATCAAAAATGTGAGTTAAATGTGGTACTAACCAATTCTATAGCATTTTGCCATCAATCTGATATAAATATTTTACTTTTTGAGCCTGAGTTTTTGTTTAAATGTCCACAAAAACTTTCGTCCGCGAAGTTAGGTCACACTTTTTCTGAACGTTTTCCAGCACAGCGCGCATTCGCCGATCGGAATAGAATTTTGAGATCGCGATACCGGCGAATTCCCTTGACCGACTTTACATTTTCGTCCATGATTTTATAGTTTACGATCTTGCCGTCAATGTGGTAACTATTTCTTGAATTGGTTTTGTATAAATTACGAATATTTTGTGAAAAGATTTAAGCCCGATGAATATTTTTGAAAAGTGCGCGAAGTTTGGACACCCCATCATAATAATGATAGTAATGCCTAAGTAATGGCATTATCGTTGTCATGACCACGTACTCCATTCACTGCCGTTCATTTCGTCAGCGGCAGTGTCAGTGACTTCTTTCATCTCCCATGCCCATGCATGGCCATGCCTGGCATTGACTTTGAAATTGTATTTGTAATTAAATATGGCACTGGCAGTGAGTGAGTCCAAACTTCGTGCGTGTCCATACTTCGCGGACGGTTATTATCTCAAAAACTAGCTGATATCCTTAAAATCTGACATCAACATGAAAAGTGACTTAAAGGCTTTGGTGTAAGTTTCTTTAGGATGAGTTCAGTATTCATGAAAATATTGACAAAAGATCGGCAAATTTGTCACCGTTGGCACCCGTTTTGAAGAAATCCGATATTCTCAACAAGCATTACGATTATCACCATTTTGCTAGCACTAGCAGAAATCACAATGCAAAATCTCCCTGATGGGGCTTATCGATTTTTGTCTGTATTTCATAAAAATATATAAAAAGAACTGGACCAAAATAAAGATTATTATTCCGTTTTTATTGGTTTTGGCCTGAAACGCACCAAAACAGGAAAAAATAAACTTCAAAGGGGAAAAATCAGTGACTTACATGTACATATACTTCGGCTGTCGCGCAACTCCCACTTCCCTGGTTGATCCGAACTTAATACATAATTCATAAACATATGGCCATTGAGTCCCTGTACAGATCGAGTTAGAACTTGGGTCTCTGTAATTGGTGAGTGGAGCCAACGGAGTTCAGCAGAACAACCAACATAACAGAGACCGAAGCTTTTGGTCTATGATAGACTAGATCATGATCTAACTTAGAAGTTAGATTAGAGATGGTCGCATTTCATAAGTTGGGTATGCAAAAAGGGTAGGGAATGAACAATTTTCCACTCGGTACCATGGATAAATCGTTGCTACATCACAGAATCTTGACCAAATTTATTGAGTAAGATCTCATTTTCAAGCTAGAACTATAAGCTAAATATATTACTCTAAATTAAATCAATGCGATGTCAGGAACAAAAACTATCAGCACAAGTTTGAAGTAACAGGGGTGGTGGAGCCGGTGGATGCAGTGAATGATAGAATGTCAATTAAACTTAACAACTTAATATGATATGTAATATGACTGTCAGTCTCATATTTCTAGGCAGTTTAAAAGTAGGGATTAACTAAATGTTACAAAAATTTGACAGTTTTGAAAATATGCAGGAATTAACTAACTTTTACATGTGTATGTCAGCTCTGACAACCTAATCAATTAGTAAACTGGAGAAATTTGGTTGATTATCTAATTTGTATTCTTAATTTTTAGTACAAATGTTGTGTATCATTGCAACAAACATTTCTACCCGTGATGTAGGTAGTCATTTTGCCAAGCATATAAACAGTGACAGGCATTTTCGGGGCAAAAATGTGAAATTAAATATTGTTAATTAATCAATGTAATTAATATGCATACAATAAAAGATGATTATTCGATTTTAGTTACAGATCTAATTATTAAATTTACAAGATTAAAACTGCAAAATACTAGGGTGATCCAATGTTGTATTAACTTTTGACACTATTTTATGTGCAGCAGGTCCAATTTGAGAAAAACACATTTCAAAATTTTCGCGAAATTGGACCACCTTATGACATGCGACCAGATCTAACGTTACATCTAGACTAGAGCTACAGATCTAGGCCTACTGCATGTACTACTACTACATGAAGCAGTAGGCCTAGATCTATAGCTCTAGTAGTCTACTAGCCTAGATCTAGATCTTAGACTGATATTGATAAATCCGCTCATTTCGGAGGAGTTTTTCAACATTTTCTGATTTTTTTGTCCTTGGCCTCGCACTAATGTTAATTGTTAGTGGGAGTGAGGATATGGTTGGACCTACGTTAGGTTAAAATTAGACAGCTGCCAGCCGTCTGTTTCGAGGAGTTTTTGAACCTTTTATAAATTTTTTTTAACTTTCTCGTACACCGACGGCTCGCGATCGTGCAGCTGCCATTAGGGGTCAACAATGCAAAATCCCCCCGACGGGGCTCATCGATTTTTGTCTTTATTTAAAAAAAAATATGTAAAAAGAACTGGGCCAAAATAAAGATTATTATTCCATTTTGGCATGAAATGCATCAAAATGGAAAAAATAAACTTAAAAGGACAAAAAACAGTGACTTACCGGTACTTCGGCTGTCGCGCAACTCCCACTTCCCTGAACAAAAAAATAGTGCCCTATGTCTGTGCACCAGGCCTCTACAAAAAAAAAATTCATCACTTGCCCTGTCGGGCAAGTGATTAAAAAATTTGCTTGCCCGATAGAAAAAACTGCTTGCCCGATTTTTTTTCAAAAATTCTTTTGCTCTTAATTATTCTTTTCTGTCCTGACTGAACTTGATTTACTGGCGCTGCCCTTGGCATTTCTTTTTCTTGACTCTTGTTCAAGTTGTTCTGGCCGCCGATCACGACGACAAAAGTCGCCTATTTTAGTCTGACGACTCATTGTTTTAATATTTGGTTTGAAGTTGAAGCCGAGTCCTGGCCAGGGTGACAAGATTTCACAAAATGAAATACGGGACAATCGACCAAAAAAAAGATCAAGAAAGAAAGCTACACAGTGTTAGACTTGTGAAAAAAGTACAGAATTGGAAGGGAGGGTGAACAAAAGAATGAAGGAGAGAAAGAAAAGAGATGAATTGAGAAGAAAGAAAGAAAAAATGAAGGGGAAAATGAAGGAAATAATAAAAATATAAGAAAGTTCTAATAAAAGAAGGATGAGAGAATAAAAATAGATAAAAAGGTTTCTGTCATTCTTTGAATTGAATATAGAAAGAAAAAAAAAGAAAAGGAAAGATGAATAAATGTGTGAAGGTCAAAACAAAGAAGAGAAAGACAAAAAGAAAGTAAGAAAAAAGGAGGAGGAAAGAAAGAATGAAGGAAAGAAAATTTTCCTTCATTCTTGGAAAGAAAGAAACAAAGAAAGAAGAAAACAGGAAGGAAGGAAGAAAGGGAAAGAAAGTATAAGGGAAAAGAATAAGGACAAAATGAAATAAATAATGAAAGAAAGAAAGGAGGAAAGAGAGGGAGGTCAGAATGAAAAAAAAAAGATATAATGGAAGGAGAGATAGAACGAAAATAAAAACGAGTGGAAGGGAGAAGGAATGAAGGAAACAAAAAAAAAGGAAATGTAATAAAGAAGGCAAGTAAGAGAAAGAAGGAAAGAAAGAAAATGAACAGAGAGAGAGAGAGAGAGAAAGGATCAGGAAATAAAAATAGATATGTAACAAAAAAGGGCAAGAAGGAAAAATTAAGATAGAAGGATAGAAAAGAAAGAAAGAGGAAAAAGTTCAAGCTTCAAGCAAATAAAAACAATCCAATCATATAACAAAAATCCTAATGATATTTGGTGGTTTTTTTTATATATTAAAAAAAAAAAAAAAAACTAAAATGTTTTAGAAATGAATAAAATACGGGACGTCTGGTCCTGGCCGAGTCAGTTCGAAGCTTGCATGCATGCAGCGCGATCTAGCTCGAGACTCGGCTGGCGCGATCGCTCGTGTACGTCCGTACATGCGCTCAGAGGGCGAGAGAGGGGTTTCCCCAGCTAGCTCCTTCGTCGTTTAGTAGCGCATGCGCACATTGTAGTTTAGAAATTAAGATGGCAGCCTCCATCGAACGGGACCGCTCGCGATAAATTGTCGCCTTTTGTCGGTAAATTGGTGCTGATTTGACATGTTTCCACTGTTTTTTTACTGGTATGACATTGTATGAGAGATAATTGGCCAATAATTGCAATTTATCAAAAAATTATTAAACTTTACTGTCAATTTATCTTTTTCATTTTCAAAACAACCACTTGCCCGATCGGGCAATTGACTTTGAGAAATGCTTGCCCGCACGTCATTTTCACTTGCCCCGGGCAAGCGGGTTTGTCGCGCCCTGTGTGCATCTAATGATCTATTCACTTCACACATGATTCAACTCGCGATCATGCAGCAGCCATTAGGGGGTTAACAATGCAAAATCCCCCGACGGGGCTCATCGATTTTTGTCTTTATTTTATAAAAATATATAAAAAAATAACTGGGCCAAAATAAAGATAATTATTCCATTTTGGCCTGAAATGCATCAAAACAGGAAAAAATAATCTTGAAAGGACAAAAACAGTGACTGACCGGTACTTCGGCTGTCGCGCAACTCCCACTTCCCTGAACAAAAAAAATGGTGCCCTATGTCTGTGCACCTATTCAATTCACACACAATTCAGGGATTTTGATGAGGAAGGCTGCAATTTTTATGCCATCACATAAATCACTTAAATTCATTATTTTTCCATCATTATGAGTCAGATTTTTAATGAAAATCTTTCAATGAATTGCATGTGTAAAGTCTGTACAGTAGTCGTCCTGTATCTTAAAAGAATCGCACAGATACATGTACGTGTATGAACAGACAAGGGGCCTTGTGCAGATTTAGGGGATCTAAGTACCATAACAATTGCATATTTTAACTGCATTTTGGGTAAGTCGAACCTTTAGAATGGTAAGTTGAGCCACCACCCCCAGGTCAATTATGAATGAGTCAGACATTTTGTTGGTGTCATATTGATGACCTATTGCATATCCCCTAACCCCACCACATTGTTTTCAACATTGAAATAGAAAATAGTTTTTCAGAGGGAAAAATACAAATTTCAGCAAAATAAAAGTAATAAAGTATCAAATAGATAAGTGCATTTTACCCACCTGTATCTTTAGATGAGGACACAAGATGACAATATTGTTCATTACAAGTAATTTGTACCTGTAGTATGGGTGCATACATGTAAGTAATGTGTGGATGTGAAAATATCACATGAAGTTCGGACTGGGGTAGGTTATGCCAGCCATAATGGGGCAAGTTGAGCCATGGTAATTTGTAAGGTAATGTATATATATATATATATATATATATATATATATAAAACAAACAAACCTTACAAAGCTATTGATATACAGGCAGAAAGGGCCAAATTCACAAGACAGTTGTTTTAGTAGGATTTTAGTATATTTATACACTGTATAGAATTAGCAAGTGAAAAGACTTTAAATAATAAAATATCATGCTGCTTTTTGCCCCATGGCTGGGTGGGGCAAGTTGAGCCATTTGATTTTTTTTTCAAAGGTGACAGTGCCTTTCAGTGTGGGAGTAGAAAGTAATATTGGTAAAAAATGTTTCTAAATAATTAAATTTTACGGCAAGGTACTTATTTCTACAAGATTATTAGTCGGTCCTAACATGCAAAAAGCAAAAAATGACTTAACTTACCCTGCCTTCCCCTAAACCTAAATTGGATTGAATGGAATATGCCTGTTTACTATGTGGAAGTGATTCAGATTTATGGATAGCACATTCTTTCATTGGAACATTATTTTATTATCCTTTTCTTTATGCAGTATCAAGCTCCTCTAAAAAATAAAGGAAAGAAACCAGATGACATTCAGTCATTTCTGCCAACATTACCTGCAGTAAGTGATAAACACTTTTTGATTATTTGATTTACATTAATTTAGACATTGTAACCATCAATGTTGATAATGTCCTTTTTTCCATTTTCTATTTTATTTGTGTTGACCTAAATGTGCTAAATTTATTAGTATGATATTGTGATCAGTATAAATTTGTATTCCACTTTTTTTTATTTATGAGTACATATGCATATATTTCAAATGTAGTGCCTACATGTATACTGTTCAGATATTATGCATTTGGACATTTGTATGTACATGTACATGTACCAATAATGAGAATTATAGTAAATATGATTTCTAAGAAATGTAAAATATGAGTAGCATTGCTTGTGAAAATTTCCATGAGGGTTGAAGATTTGGATACCTGTATATAGGGAATATATGAATATATTTCAAGAGTCTCTTGTTTCTGTACTTATTATTTTTTTTTGTATTGCTCAAAATGACAATTAAGATGGGCTGTTTGTAATAATTGGAAGGGATACTATTTTGAATATTTCAGGTTTAATCAGCTTCAATCCCTATGCATTATATTTCTTATTTTATGAAGTGACCCTTTCCAATTAAGTTTATTTCAAAATTGTTATTTTGTTTGTAACAGAAACGAAGCAAGCCAGTATGGCAGGCCAACCCACCTTCTTTTGTCCTGTCCGGGAAACCCCCTGAAGATGAAGTAGAGGATATGAGTGTATCAGCACAGATCACTCCAAGTAAGCTTCTTTTCTTTTAATCTTTAGATTGACATCTTCACAATCACATATATTCATGTTTGAAATTATATTACTAATAAGAATAATAATGAAACTTATAAAGTGTCAAATCTACTCTGTAGATTATTTGAGGTGCACAATGAGTTATGATTTAAGTGGAAAGGTTTTTAGAAGATCTTTAAATGATTCAACAGAGACATTTAGTTTTGATGTAAGAGCAACACATCTGGAATATTGCCTGACCAAAGAACCTGCATTGAGCTCAAACCCGTCAACATTGAATATTCCACATTAAATGTGCAATTCAGAGATACATGTACGTGATGCATAATGTAATTGTATTTCTTATTCAAGGATCAAGGAAAGTTAGAACCAGGACCAGGACCAAGTCTAATGAAGCAGAACAGAATGGAACCAATGGGAAAGGAAAGTCCTTTGGGCATCCACGCAAGGACAGAGAAAGCTTCAGGAATGCCCTTGTCAATATCATTATGTAAGTATTTATGAGAAGAAAAAAAAAACATCTAAAATTGGTTCAGTGTAAAAATACTTGGATTAACATGGTGCCTTTCGAAAGTATACAAACAGCCTTAAGCAGTAGGCCAAATTATAGTCATCTAGACATCACATTGGCCCCAAATTATACAAAGGTGGTATTGAGACCGTGGTCACACTTCATGTATTAATTAAACGTAATTTAATTTACAAACTTGTGTACATTGAAAAAGGATTTCCTAATAAACGCATGTCTTATCACTATTCACTCAAGTCATGATGCTTTTTGTATGGCTTGAAATGACTATTTATGTAGATTATCTGGATAGTGTAGGGTCAATCAAACCCATGGCAACAAATGTGAATTTTGCACCCTATCTCAAAAAAATATTTTGGAGTGGAAATTATGAAAATTGCTCTTTTCATATTTTTTCCTTCAAATTCTACTATTCTTGATGCAGTATTTTTAGTGTTTCATTAAAGCACAGGTTTACACTTTAAAAATTCCTCTGATCCAACAGTGAATTAATGAAAAAAAACAACCAAATATTGCCATTGTTGATTGATAATGTTACATGTATTAAAGGCAAGATGCCATAAGAATGTCATGACATCAAAAACACATTTGTCTTTTTTATGACACACCTTTCTTACAGGCAACAAGAAACAGAAGCAAGACCACCTTCTGTTGAAGGGGAACTCCCTCCTCTATCAAGAACAGGGTCACCTACAGCTGCTGAGAAAGATATTCTGGTAAGTCGCAATGAATTTATTTAGGATTTTAGTGTAATCTGATATGGCATGGTGTATGTGATATATATCATGAACTAAATTTTGTTATGATTTTGCCTCATGATGGAAAATTCACAATTAATTATTTTTCTTTCACTATGTATGTCATGATGTAAAGAGTTTCTGAAAATAACACCACTTTGAAATTTTTAGCTTGTGCAATCCTTAATTCCTCGTTTCAAAAAAAGAAATGATTTTATAAACAAATAAGTTCATTTGTATGTAAACACGAATAGTAATTGTAATACCAGGGCCTTTCTTACAAAGAGTTACGATTGATCCAATCAATCGTAACTATGGAAATCCATCTGTGTCATAATTTTCTCTACAGGAATTATGCATAATGTCCTTTGTAAACGAAGAGAAGCGCAGTGAATTTTCCAGAAAACGATGAATACACATCATAGTTAGAAAATATTTTGAACAAACATGCATAATAGATGTTGACGTTGCTGGCTGTCCATAGTTGTGATTGATTGGATCAATCGCACCTCTTTTTAAGACATGGCCCAGAATGGCAAAGTTTTATACTACCAGACCAATAAGAAGGTGGTTAAGAATGCTTTAAATATTGGATTGATCAGTTTTTGCTAAATATTTTCTTCTGCACTATAACAATGTCAATCATGAAAAGTAATGTAATTTTGTCTATGTTTTGTGTTTCGGCAGCGCTACTATTACTACATCCACAATGGGATAGACACAGAGCATGTAGCTCCTATGGAAGACTCCTGGTTGGAGAACGTCCTGCAGCTGGTTGCTAAGGGTCTCAAAGAAGGTCATGGGGAAACCATTGAAACCCTCTCAGATGAGATGAAAGAAGACTACTTGCTCAGCGTCAAGAAAGCCATTGGTAATGTCCAGTCACAATTTACTCTTTATGTGATTCTTTAATACTTCTTCTTATTTTTCATTTTTGAAAATAAACAATTTTCATTGTTTTAGAGCTGTTATCTGGCCAGTGCCTTGTGATATAAAGATATGATCAATCTTATGGTCAATTGAAACAGCAAAAAAGAATATTATTTTCAGTATGGGGGATATTTTTCTGCTTAATGTTCAATCCAAGTACTATTTGCATTGAACCCATTGGTAATTTGAAGGGGATATTTTGCAAATAAGGGGGTTCCTTTTTTTTTACATGTAATCAATTGTATCTTTCATGTCGTACTAATTTTCTAAAGAGTACAGTATTCTATTGGAATGACAGTTAGAAAGCAAGTACAGTAGCAAAACATGGACTAAAATTTATTTTTAAATGAGAGCATTTGTCTAAAGACCTGTGATATATTTTTCATCTCAGTTGACTTTGTCCTGCGTGACCCCCGAGAGAGGGATGATGACAAGCAAGAGGAAGTTATTCCTCATCGTGCTGAACTTTCTGTTGTACCCAAGCCCTGGAACAAGTCCTTCCTTACTGCCCAGGCTGCTATTGTCCAAGATCTTGACATTACCAACCCTACCATGCTTCAAGTCCTTGAGCTCTGGCATGTCTCCTTTGGGTAAGTGGATCTATCTGAAGGTGGTCAATATTCTTGTAGCATTGACTAGGTAAAAGTCAGTTTCTCTGAACTTTCATGGGAAATAGGTTACAGATCAATCGAGATGTGTTGAATGATAAATGGGACTTTCATTTCTAAAATATTAATTTTATATATTGCCCCTATTAGATTTGTACAGATGTAATTTAAGCTATATGTCATATCTCATATGATTGAACTATGAACTTTTTTTATTCTGTTGATAACTGATCACACTCCGTTTGGGGTTTATTTGAAACAGAAATTTGAGGTTGGTTGACATCCAAGAGTTTCATCAGAAGTCTACATCCATGGAGCTACCATTGTTCCAGACTCTTGTCATGAGACACATAGAAGGAGCCAAAGAGAAATTGATGAAGAAGTAAGTGGGGTGATACTGTTTTTGTTTTCAGCATTTTCAAGCATTTCAGCTAGTTTTAAAATTATATTGCTTGCTAAGACAAGTAGGATTTAACCTTAATGATGAATCATGTTAAAGCTAAATTTTCTTTTGCATTATTTAACATCTTGACACTTATATACAGATATCACCTATGACCAATATGGCATGAATTCGCAGATATGTTAAACTCAACCCATGGGCTAAATTCAACACATTGTTGTTGAAGTAGTTATAAATTTTAAAAGGTGTCTCAAAATTGATCCAAACTTAAAACCAGAAACTAAACTATAAATACCTTCATCTACAAAAATCATATCTGATCCTCTTGGGATTGTTCATGAAAATGGTGCCAATATTTTAAATAGTGAAGATGTTTTCATAGAATGATGTAACTTTCCTCATCAGGTGGTTTCCTGAAGTTCAGAACATCTACTATCAGGGTAACCGTAGGAAGCTGGTACCAAGCAACCACAATGGCAAGAAGCTTGAGGCTTTCTTCAACTGTGCTGCCACCTTGATGACCCAGCAACTCCAGGAACTCTGTCTAGTATCCATGGATGACTTCAGTAGTCTCATCTACCAGTCACCGGTAAGCAGTCGAGACTATCTGAATGATTGTGTGCAACAGTAGCTATCAACAAGTTTTCAGAATATAAAAAAAAAAATAACACAAAAAAGAATCTCTGATACTGAACATGAGATCAACTAATCTGGCATTTTGCTACTTGGACAGAAAGATTATATATAAAAAAATATGTGCCACTGCTGAGATCTCCATTTTAGCTCTAAATTTAAGTGCCAGAGCATTACAATTTAAAAGAACCATAAAAATTCATAAATTTCCATACCAGAGACTCTCAAATTTACTGTTCCATGTTAAACTGTATGAATGTATAGGTGCTGAGGGGCTGCCACTTAATTTTATGTTTGCCCTGTACCTTTGTGTGATCAAACTTGAGGTGTGTGATAATTGATGGTGATCGGGCAGCCTCAGTGTACAAAAACAACCAGACATATCATAGTACATAGTTAGGCACTTACATACATGTATTTGAACTTGTTATATAATTTTGTAATAATCTTGTGCATTCCTTATAACTTTTCTCACTCCATACTTACAGACCTCCATCCGTGCCTTTGAGCACCCTGGCTTTGTTATCAGGCTAGTGTTGGATGGAAGTGACATCAAGTTTGAACCAACTTTCCCGGACTTTGAAGTTGTTCTTCTTAATGTCTATGATGTCATGATTAAATCTGTCAGTGTCATTCCAAGGGTTGAGACCAAGCTCTATTCAGAATGGGTAAGTACCGTCAAACCTGCATTTAGTGACCATCTTTGTATAAGGACAACTTGGCTACGAAGATTACAATTTCACCATTTCTGTCATTCTAATTAAGCATGAGTCCTTACTGCAGCATGCTATAAATGGAATCTGACCATAAAGACAACTATTTATAGCACTATCACATTTCAGTCAAATGTGCAAAATATTTCTTTTCAAAATATTTGTTTTCCAAGGTCAACATATGTTTGTTTAAAAGTACCATTTTAGATGATTTTCATTTTTCTAAGTAATTCTGAGTGTTATATCTACCTTCTGCATATAACAATCATTTTGGTATCCCACAAGTGCTCTTTATGCACAGGTCTCATTTTAAAATGTTTGTATTTAGATAAGAAATTTTGTGAATCTGGCCACCCTGTTTAATATGGACAAATGGGGTTTAAAATTTTGAATTACTGACTAACTAATAGCCTCTATGAAACAGTATTTTTGTCTCATGGGTAAATATCTGGAAAACTTAACAGACATCTTCTGTTCTCTCTATCCTCAGAATGGACCCAAGTCTACATTGCATCCTATCATCCTTGATGAAATCCTGAGTGAGCACAAGGCTAAGGTCAAAGAGATCATCAAACGAGAGAGTGAACGTCCAAAGGAACATCTGAAGATATACGACAAATACATGTTCCTAATCAACAAACAGGTTGGTAAACATCCCTTTATCACTAAGAGTTCAGGTAGTAAAAAATCAGTTATTCCTTCTAATATTATGTTGCCGTATATGAAGAAATGTGTAATTATGGAAGTTTGTGGTAAACACCATGTATGTTGTCCTGAAAAGGACTGTTTATCTTTCTTGGTTGTTTGATAGCTCTTATAAGAAATGTGTAAGCTTCAGCAGTGCCTCGTGAAGAGGTTTTGAAGTAATCCTTGTAAATGGTCTCCTCTTTGCCAGGGTATAATTTATTCATCCTGAAATATAAATTGTTCTATTTCGTCCATTCATTGCTTCTTATCATCTTGTGTCTGCCCAGGCTGATGGTGATGTAGATCAGTTCATGCAGGAGGAACATACCTTTGATGAATACACCAAGGAAGTGGAGAAATACCATCAGCTTAATGAAGAGATCATGTTCCATACCAGAAAGGTAATGTCATACATTTGGTTTATCCAGGGTGAAAGGTCATGATCGGAAGCACAGGGGTTTCCATTTGCTGTTGGGCACCACATGATTTTTTTTCCGGATGTCAATATTTTGTTCTTATGAACCAAGATGGCATGAGGATGAGTTACAACATATTTCACATTGATTTATTTTGATGTAGATATTGTGCAATAATTCACCAGATTTGATGGGGTCTATGGTTTTGGGTTATCTGGATATTAAGGGGTGATATTTCTCTTTTGTATGTATTTACACTTATTTTGAATGGCTATTGTGTGGATGGTTATAGGAAAGCACAATGTTATTGATAAGATCTCTATATTGGTTAATCTCAACTCTGTTGTATGTACAAAATATATGCCATTAGAGTAACAGAAGCCATACAAAATTTGAAATTAGCTATCAAGAAATGACAAGGAAAACAACAGAATTAAAGTCACAAAATAATTCTTAGAAATCAAATTTGCTTTCCAATTCATACCATTCATAGAATCAGAAGATGGCTTTTAAACTCCCAACACACACAGTGATCTCTAATATGCATTCATGTAATTGACATGAATGTAGTTATGTGGTTTATGTTTAAATGTTACTTTCTTCATTTTGTTTGATTTTTACTTGTTTGATTTAGGATGGTGCTGATCAGAGAAAGGTTTGTTGTGATTGGTTGAAGTGGGCTCTTGTTAACATATTGTGGTTACATTTTCTTTGTGTGTATAACTGGACACTGTCTGTTCTAATCAACTCTTTGACAACTGAAGTTTATTGTTTCCATATGTTTTATTGAGGGGTTACCAATTCCCCCATTTCCATTGAGTTCACAAGTACTTCATTATGTTAACACTTGTCACATGACTAATCTATCAAAAGTACAAGATATTCCGTCTGAAAATAGTTTCCCTAGATATGTCAGATATTCACTGGGATGGATGGTGCATTTGCATTTAGATAATTTAATGCATTACTCTTGGCAAATCCAAATCCAAGGTATCTTTTTAAACTCAAATTTTCATAGAAAAATTCAATATTAACAGAAAGTAATAACTACAAAGTGTTACATTTCAATGAAGATATGTACAAAAAGTAATCAATACATGGTGTTATATTTCCATTAAGATATCAGTCAAGTCAGTATGCTAATGTAGATTAATTCATTTGTGGAATAATTTGTATTTTTTGACATTGGTAAGCAAGTTAGGAATGAAAATTTTTCATTGTGTAGAACATCTCAAATTATGAATTTGTTTTTCAATTCAAGTTCTGCTACCTCTCTTGATGACATATATATATACTAATAATTATGTAATAGATATTGACCTTTTTGCAAGAATTAAAAGAAAAATATTTCTTCACTTTGTATGAATTGATTTGATTCTTCTTATTTGTTCCATAAATCAGAATGTGGAAATTATGGAAAAGGTCTGTAAATTCTTATGAGAAATAAGTATTAGTTGTACACATATTTATGACCATATATCCAGCACTACTGAATTTAATGTACTTATTTAGATCTTTTACACTCTTACAAATATCATCTCCATCAATTTATATAATGCAATACCTGATATTTAAACAATTTTAGATGGAAATATGTAAGATAATGATGATAATAATAATAGCTGGATTTACATGTATCTAGCACTTTCTACCATAGTAAACAAAGCACAACTACCAGTATATTGAATCAAACTGTCTAATAAGTTGCAGTCAAGTTATTTGTCTAATTTGACTTTTTTAAAACCATGAACATCAGGAGACCTTATCACAAGCAGTGATGCCAGAACGTTCTTATGAAAGGAATGGATGAGCAACTATCGTTAACACAAAATAGCTTGCCCCTCTTATCTTTCATCTCATCAGAACGTTCTGGTGCCACTAATCACAATTTATAACATTAGTCTTCATGTTAAATGTTAAGCACTTCATATATCTATTGGTACATTATTGCTGATGTTCGTACATGAGTACTAATGACTCAAAAATCTTTATGACATTTCTTTATTTATCTAATTAGTAGAACCTTTTTTTTCAAATGAATTGTACAAATGCATATCACTTAAGCATTTCATGTTTCTACCTTCACTCATACATGTACTTAATCATCACTATCTCTCTCTGTTACATATGATCATCATTAGATGAACAATAACACAATGATTTTCCCTTTCTCAAGTTAAATGTACATGTGGATTAGAAATAGATACATCTTAATTGTTTAATTTCAATGTTGAATGTGCTGTGTCTGTTTGTGCAATGCGCAAATTAACTGTTACATCTGTTTTTGTTTTAGATTGTAATATAAATATGTCTGTCACCACTATTTTGTATTTGTCGAATTTAAGATACAAGATATCTGAAAACTTCAGCTGCACATATAGTTTTTCTGCATTACTGCAATTTTATTTGTTTTGCATTTGATAAGAACACACATTTCTATTTTTTTAATCATTAAATTTAGACCCACACATGAACAGATATATCCTGTTAACATTTTTTTTTAAAAACAGATACATTGTCAACACTAGTTATATTTCATAGTTATTTTTTTCTGATGTGCAAGCGCTTAGCTTTTTTGCTGCTTTTGTTTTGGGGATCTGTAAGATTTTAAAGTGCATTTGTTTTGCTAATTATGCCTTTTTTCCCTATGGGTGGAGACCAGATATTCTTTTGTTAGGCAGCAGTAAGTTACTGACAATCTTGAAATGTCCTGTTCTTGTAACAACCAATGGTATATTGGCATACAGGTAAACTTCTGCAAGTCGATAAATTTAAACTGAATGCCTCCTATTTTGCTTCCCAATTTTGCTAGTTACAGCAAGTTTCTGTGGATTTGTGTGACCTTCTTTAAAAACAAGTTAGAGAAAATTAAAACAAGTAAAAGCGAAATAATCTATCATGATTTTGTAAGATTTTCCCAGAAAGTTTGGACCCTGTTTGTTGACATGAAGTGTTCAGTGCACATTTATTAGCTTATTAAATAAACATGATTCGTCTCAACACCTATGGACACTATGACAAAATTTTGTAATGATTTTTTGGCATTGATTACATCATGATAATTTGTGGGTTCTTGATTTTCATATCCTAGGTGGTGAGATTAGGCATGTTTGAGCTGCATTGTGATGAACTGATCCGAGCCCTCTCCAAGAGAGCTGAAAGCCTGATGGAACGCCTCCTTGCAAGGATGTGCAAGGATCATGCTGAAGCCAACCGCAAGTGAGTCAGAGTAATCATTTTCTTAAGTTTGATGTTGATGAAACAATGAAACAGTCATAGGGTTATTCATGCATGTATTCCTAAGCACACAGGTGAGAAGCATCACAGGATTACTCCCTCAATATCATTTCCAAGTATGACAAATCTAGAGCACATCTCCCCTGGCATCAAGTCTCCCTAGAGGGTATCTTCAGTAGGTTTTAACTGGTGTTGCAAATTTGTTACTATAACAAGTTTTATAAGACCTGCCCCAGGATCAGATGATGTGAAAAAATTCTCCTTGGCATCATAAGTCCTGTTGAGAAGGTTCAATATTCCACATGGATTAAAAAAATTGTATCTTAGCTGATAACACAGATAGGAATGTGTTGTTTAGTTGTGTTTACTCAAAGATCTTTTTGTAAGTTTCTGATATGAAATGTTTATTGCTACTTATATGTCTCACTTGAACTTGAGAGTACAAAGACATTGCTTTATTAGTTGATATAATATCTCAATACTAAATTCTAGGAAGAAATTGTTTTAGTATGTGAAATGAAATATTAATTCCTGCTTCTATGTTCTATTCAATTAGACTGTGTGAAGAATACGAAGCCATTGCCGAGAAAGCTCTCACCACACCTCCAAACACAGAGAAACTAATGGAACTGCGGGCATTTATTGAGAACGTTGAGAAGAAGACCATCCATGAGCTTGAGAAGGACCTGGTCCAAAGTAGGGACCGACTAACCTTCCTGGTGGATTATGCCTCATTTTCTCCCGCTGAGATACGTCTGAACAGCAGTACGTTCCAGTGGCATGAGCGCATGCCAGAGATCTTTGCAGAGCATAGGACCATTGTAGATGAGAAGACTGCCCAATACCAGGAGGGACTCACGGTAGGTCATCTTTCAGGTTCAAACCCAGTGCTGCGGATGATAGATTTAACCTGTACTGGGCCCTGATGCAGAAAAAGTTGCATTTTAACGCAGCTCACAATATCAATTGAAAGTCCAAAATGTTCACTTTCAATTTTTGCAAAATCATATTTTCATTTGTTTGATGGAGTTCATTCTGATTGCAATACTTTCTGCTCTGGTTATACTAATAATTTTTTAATGTGATTTTTCTTTGCTCATATATCTTTTCATGTACAAATTAATCATTCCAATGTGCTTGCTGCATCAAGGATTTTCTCAATAATTATTTTTGTGTGTGCATTCAGGCATTTATCATTGCCTTTTGTTACTTCCATAAATTTATTCAGTGTAATTCAATTTATTTCACAAATAAACTCATTCAGCTCCTCTATTGATATCAATTTTAATTTTCTCTTCACTTGTTTAAATTTCTTTGCAGTTGAGGAGAGAGAGATTCCAAGAAGAGCTGGAGAGCTACACCAAGCAGCTTGAGGAATTCCAGACATTTGGTGATTTGTCAGAGGTCAATCGATACCTCAAAAAAGCCCAGGCTCTCAGCAACAGGCTTGAAGCAGCTGCAGAGAAGGTATGTCAATTTGTCATCTAATTTCATTTTAAAAGAGATAATGAATACTTTTATTATATGCCTTACAATATCCAGTCTCCAGATCCAAAGCCAGGTTTGTCAAACTGGATATGAAGGTCTGAAAAGTTTACTGTAACTAGAATTTAATTCCAATTTGTTATTATATCAACTTAAAACCTTGGCTATTTAATTCTTGTGTTAAACTCCTTTCAAGACCCATGAAGGGCCAGGTATTTGCAGGGTAAATAACCAGATTAAGAAGTTGAGTATATTTTTTTAATTAATACAGTATGTACAGTCAATTGCAGGTAATTACTTCATCATTTTGACTGGGGTATAAGTCTACATATAACATACAGAGAGAATAATCTTCAGGGGTGGGGGGGGGGGGGGTAAGACAGGCACACATTGTGTTCAGTAATGATGAGACATTCTTGACCCTCTTGACTACAATATGAAAGCTCTTGAATAGTTCATGTCTCTCGAGGTTCTTCATGGATTGAATGGATTTTGTCTCGTTTTCTGCTCACACAGATTGAAGCCTTCAACACAGAAGAAGAGTCATTTGGCTGGCAGACATCTGCTTATCCTCATAAGAATACCATCGTCAGCACCCTAACCCCGTACCTCAAGCTCTATGAAACTACTGTAGAATTCAACACAAAGCACAAGTAAGTAGCAATGAACCTGTGGTTTATTTTTTGTGAAATGTAGCATAGGGATATGAATGACTTGCCATTTCTTGAATATGAAGAGCACAAGGGCTGACTAAGTATGGCCTGACACTTATAGACACTTTGAACATATTTTTGTAGTTTTATGTTAATTGTGGCAAAACATTAAATTCATTATAATAATAAATCTCTAGCTACAAATATCTCTCAACAATGTAGTATTGGTACCATGACTTTAGCAGAGCAGCTGTAATGCACTCTGCGAATCAAGAATGAATTCCTGCCAGGGCCCCATATGCCATACAACATATGAATTACTTGTTAGAGAAAATTGTTGATGATAACTGTTAATCTGCTTCTATGGTCTATAATATTATCTTCTATATTCAAACACTTTATTTGGCATTCTGAACCTTTAACAGAACTTAAGCATAATCTAGGAATGTCAGTTATCTGATGGAGGAAGTCTGAACCCAGTTAGAGGCAATGCATTTTCAGGCAATACTTCAAGGCTTGTAGTTAATTCTAAAAGATTTCAGAACCCTCTGGTCATTTCTTATTGTAATTTTGTTTTCTTGATTTGACTTTAACAGAAATTGGATGGAAGGTGCTTTCTCTGAAGTGAACCCTGATCAGGTGGATGCTGATATGGGTAACTACTGGAGGACACTCTATAAGCTTGAGAAGCAATTCTCGGAGGTACCTACTGCTAAGAAGATTGCTGAGAAAGTCAAAGACAAGGTATGACCAGACCTGAAAATGACCCAACCCCATTCACTGTGTGCCATACAACCCAAATACAATTTTGTTTCTACTCTTCAAAGACCTATTAATCTCACTAATAATTGGCTTCATTTGCTTTGTAGGTGGATAACTTCAAGGAGTACATCCCATTGGTCACATCAGTATGTAACCCAGGTCTTAGAGATCGTCATTGGGAACAGATGGCTGATATTGTTGGCTTCCCGCTCAAACCTGATGAGGTAATCATAAATAATTGAGTATGTACAGTACGATATACCATTTTTCAGGCAAAATTGAAAATTGAAAATTCTTTGATTATTATTTCATGTGATATTTTAGACTTTGTTTCATTCAAACAAGGTCATTCCAAAAGGTTACTATTCGTAAGGACCTTTAATCAATTCTGACTGTTAATGTTATTCTTGTAATTTAGAAAATAAACACTGCCTGTGTGTGAATGTTTCAAAATAGTAATATAAAACTAACTTCAAAGAGGCTTATTCCAATCAGTAAAATCAATAAGAGCTGTTAAGAATAAAGTAACTGCAGATAAGCAAGTAGTTTACTTATCCATCCATCTGTCCGTTCGTCCACCCACTCACCCACCCACCCATTTAATTGTAATATATTATACATAATGACATAAAGGGGAAAAAAGAAGAGCAGAACACTAGCAGACAGGTGTAGCCCCTCCATCTTGTCTGAATGATTATTATGAATTACCTCCCGTAATAAATGTTATCCTAATCAACTTCCAAAGCCATGGGAGGAGAGAGTGAGGAAATTCAAGGTAAGATTAATAGCATGGCATGTTAAAACTAGTGGCACAAGTATATAAGTAAAGTAAATTATGTACATGTATTATATATTGAATATTGTTCATGTTGGATTTTTACCACACATTTCTCTAGAATATATTTTCCATTCTCCCTTTGCACTTGACAAGATTATATGAATATGTAACAACAATTCAGTATTTACGTCAGAAATGTCAGCATTGCTTCACATGAGACCTTTACACCAATAAATATAGTTACCAGAATATAGCACAGAGAGCACAGTCCACATTACAGATCTGTGTTTTACCATCACATGTCATGTACACATATTAAATAGTGTTGTATAAGATAGCATGCAAACACAACACATTGTATTCCACTGTGAAACACAAATTTATATTGTAAAGCTGTAATTAGCACTCAAAATGTTAATTTGTCATCATCTAGATTTTATCAGATAGACTGTGCAAAATTTACTTGACCTAGTGCACATTTTGCTCAAATAGTATGAGAAGGTAGCTTTAGTAATGTCATAGCTTCAACTCCAGTTAAAACTCGGACAGCAGCAGAGTGCCAAAAAGGCAGACTTTATTGCTTCCACACTTTTTGGCAGATGATTTCCTGCCATGCTGTTGTTACTGTTGCTGTTTATTATATGTGGGCCATCCTGGGAAAATGGGTATTATAGGTGAAATTTTGGATTTTGTTTTTTTAATGTTTTCTGGTACATGGACACATGTACCATGTGTATACAAAATATTAGAGTCTAATTCATATTTAAATTAGAGATATGGCCAATTGAATCAGGGATACCCCCCCCCCCCTGCCTGGCTGTTTGGGTCGTCATGGTAGTCGGGCTTATTATTCATCTTTTCATGATAGGGAAATGTTGGTTCCTTTGTAACGCCCAACATACCTGGCATAGGCGAGGTGATATTTTGTAGTGCAGACATAATTTTTATATATACACAGCTAGGCGAATACAATAAAACAAATTATTCTACATATTCAACCACACCCACACTAGAACCCACACCCACACACTCACATTACATGCAAAAAAAAAACCTTATGGAGACTATTTGTCATACTATGTATAGTTCGTCATAGCGCGTAGTTTTAAAATGGGAGGAGGTTCCCAGATCCAATGACCAGGGGAAGATGAGGTTGGGTTATATATCTGATTTTTTTGTTGTTGGGGGGGGGGGGGGGCAGCTTATCATTTTTTGGGGGATGCCCACCCCCACAGGCGCCGCAGAACATTTTTTGAAAATAGGAAGGGCTGTCCATGCAAAAAAAAAAATCACAATCAAATGGTAATTTTTTACATGTTTATACATGCGTTCTGGGGGAAAAAAGTGGGGCCAAAGCCCCTGCCCACCTCCATCCTAGATTTGTCCCTACCCTTAACCACCCCCCCCCCAAAAAAAAAGACACCACCTTGCTGTTGGTCCATACTTCACTTTCTCGCAAAGTAAAATCTAAAAAAAATCATGCTTAAGCTTTGGAAAATAACCACAAACAAAATTCAATTTTGCAAAACCAAGTTTTTTCGGTGGCAATACACAATGGTAAAAAAGCTGATGCGAGCTACATTTCATAAAGATTTAATATGACAGCAACTCTTGATGAAATATCAACTTTCATTGAACTAGCGAATCAGGAAGCAGAAGGTTCACTGTTTTCATGGTAGTTTTCATTCGAGCAAGGGATCATATCAACATTTAATGAAATGGACCACATTTGGTTTCTTTTTAGGGATGGGGTAGTCATGAAAATATATTTCACAAATTGCTGCCAAATTATCTGGATCACTGAAGGATTTTTTTTAGGTCACTTCGTTTGAAAATAAGAATAAAACTGTGCATAAAAACTTGGCTCCACATATTAATACGACAGGTATTATAACTAACAAATACTCACAAATACATAGTCATCTTTTCTCTGCTACACTCTGTACACGTGTAATGGTATGCGTTGTAAACATCTTATGCTTGAATAAAAAAATAATATCAGAGTTTAATTCTTGATATGGAAGAGACTACATACATTTACTCTCTTCTATGCAGCAGTATTAGCAAAATTCAGGAATGTGCATCGCTCTCCACTGTCCAAATTTGCACTAAAAAGGATGTAAAACACGATAATCTCTCCTTAGTGTGTGTGTTTAACATTATCACAAACTTCTTATTACAGCAGCAAACTTACCATATTTCAATTTTCTACAATGACATCCTTCTAATGGGTTAGCAAACGTTACAAATTAAGTATAATTTTTTTATCGAAAAACTTCAGAGTTTGTTCATTCAAAGTAAAACATGTATTCATTGTTCAATTTCCTCTCCTACCGGGGAGGCCGCGAGGTGCCTTGTCCTCATCTAAGATCTTTCCATATATCATATTCCCTCTATTTGGAAAATCCAGTATCTGAGAGACTATGTCAGCAGGGTTCACCAAAGGGGATAATTTTCTTCCTCTGCATTGTTTGCTTTCTTCATGTTCCAGTCTTAAAAATGCCACGTTCCGATGACTCAAATCTACATTTTTGATGAATGCAATTGAAAAGTTCACCGATATTAATGTGTTATAAAAACAGTCACATTACACTCTCATTTCTTCATGATTCATGGACATTTATCAACAACATGATATTTAAAATACATTAACTTTTCACTCTTTGGCTTTGTGTCAATGTTACTTGTATTTCTAATAAAGGTGGAAGTACTCCCTGATGTCATATTTTTCTACCAAAAATAATAAGATTTAACTATTGTTAGGTAAAAAAATCCCTCCAAAATTCATGAGATGTTCATATTTAAATGTTTAATTTTGATATCATATATCACTTGCAAAAAGCTTTCTCTGCATGAGCCTTTATCCAAATTCTATATATTTTTTTTCATTTTTTATTGTTTTTATCATTTTATATTTTTTATATTTTCCATAATTCTAGATTTCATGTACTAATAGTGGTAAAATTAATTTTTAAACAATATCTTATAAAACGGCAATTAATTCGTGGAAAAATCGGTTACAACCATAGAGATGTATTATTAGTATATATCTTTATGGTTACAACTGACATGATAAGGGTCAAAACTGGCACACTATTTCCATATAGAATATGGATAAAGCATGGAAAGCTACCTGAAGCTGTGGTAATGGTGAATCCCATATCAGAGTCTTAAAGTACTTCTTGAAGGGCTGCTGTCAGCTGTATGTTGGTGATGTCTTGTCCTCATTGCTCTGTAGATCCCGTGCCCTTAACATGTTTAACACAACGAAAGAAAACAAGGCCAATTAGTTAAACATTTTCAGAGTTAAAGTTTATTTTAAAAAAAACACTACTTAAGAAAAAAAAAAAAAAAAAAAACAATTAAAACTATAATTTTTTTTTATTTTCAAAAATATGTCTTTTCATTTTTTTTTAAATATTGAATGATTTTGTGTAGAAAGTTGGCGAACCTCATGTAATGTAGCTCGACCAGATTGTAGAAAAAATAAGAAATACCCCCCCCCCACACCCGCCCCCAAAATATATTGTTATTTTTGAATAAATTTCTTATAAATTGTGACAATCTGTTTTCGAGTTATAATTTCGATATCATTTGCACAGCTTTGGTGAAGCTCATACCAAATAGACCCCACCCCCTCCGAAAAAAAAAATTGAAATCAGAAGTCCGACAAATAAGAATTTGTTAGGAGAGGGGATTTGAAAAATGTCTATAATTAACCGATTTAAAAGGGTACTCCGAGCTGAAAATAATTTCATCAAATGTAAACAAAAGCTGCAAATTTCATCAAAATCTGAAAACAACTATGATCTAAAAGGGTTTTTCATGCATTATAAAAACAGTTATATGCACGTCTTAATAGATATTCGTTAGATGGGCTGATGATGACACCCCACTTTAACTTTTCTTATAACAAAACATGAAATCATACTTATTTTATTTGGTCATACGTGTGTGAATGATATGTCACCTTTTTGCATTAATTAATATCTAGTCTTGGAGGGGGGGGGGATAGAACAAACATAATTTCATGTAACAAGGTGAGACATCTTTGCATCAGTTTGTCAAGTAAATTCATAAAAACATGCATAGAACTGTTTCACCGAAATCCATATTTTTAAATTATCATCTTTTACTCCTTGTCCGATTTTGATTTTTTTTCATATACATTTTTTACAAACTTGTTGCATGTGATAGATTTAACTTAAATGGTTACAAGTATGTAACGAAGGCCTATCTAAGTAGGTGCAGATCTAGATCTAGTTGATAGCCTAGGCATACATAAGTTAGATCTTAAAAAGGCCGTCAAAGTCCCGGACAAATACCGCAAATCGCTGCAGCAGTCGCATGTAATTTGACGTTTGAAGACGTTCCTAAAAAAGCTCTCTCTCGATCGATCCACATAAACACGCAACACAAAATTCACATTCACGTGTTTAGTTGCCATGCCCATGTTCCTCGCATCGCAATTATCAATTAATTTAACAAAACAACTCAATCTGCAACATAATTTAACTTACCTTCATGGATTTCAGCCAAGGGAATTAAATTCAATCAACATGTATCCGAACCCGCCACCAAATATATCGAGCCGATATCCACAGTTCTGAAAAATAAAAATGCGCCTGACATTTTTTTTTATTTCCCGCGGGTTGTTTGTTTTGTTTTTCCTCGCGACGCGCGCCAGACAAAAGTTTGATGACACGCGTATTTAAATGACGTCCTAGCGCATTCATTGTCTCTCACCAATAGTCTGGTTTTTGCGCGACGCCACACATATATATTTTATATGCCATTCAATTAAATGATATCATGTATTAATTTTCTTTGATTCACATCAGTAAATGTAACTATATGATACATGAGGCTTAAATGAATAATTGTGAAGTGCAAGCAAGTTTTGATAAGCATGCGGCTGAAACAGGTACATGTACACACTTATACAGTCAAAATTTTGCCAGTGCCTGACAGGGTATGTTTAGACAGATAGTATCAGTCAAGTGATATAGGCTGCTCAGAATCTACTTGGAGGCACTCTATTATGTGAGCATGAGTACAAGTGCAAAGAGAACCAAGTATATACCATTTTTAAGGAAGAACATTATTTCAGCATAGGACACTTTAACAAAGTAATCCAAGTCTGAAAGGACCTGTAGTGAGAGGCCCTCTGCGATATCTTTGTATCCTTTTCTCCAACCTTTCTTGCATGTTTTTGTTACAGGACACCACCCTGTCTAAGATGATAGATATGAACCTTGAGCCATACCTAGTAAAGTTTGAAGGAATCAGTGAGGCAGCTTCTAAGGAGTATTCCCTTGAGAAAGCCATGGAGAAGATGGTTGCAGAATGGGCAGAAGTAAGTTCTTGTCAATATATAGAGATGTTGATATTGTTTTGATACTTATAAATAGAGTAGATTACAGATTAAAAAGATAAATGTCTCAAGCAGTAATGACCATGGGATGTGCACTGGAATCTGAGCCAGACTTTTATTGATTCTTCTAACAGCTGTTTTGAAATGTCTATCTGAGCCTTGTAACAAAAGCTTAGTAGTGATTGTAGAACAACTTTTATACAATCAATTGTGAGGATTTATTTTCATAATCTCTGTTACCTGCCTAACATATTTCACTCATTTTTGTGTTTGTTTCAAGATATTTAAGTAAATTATATGAAATTATTCATTTACATAGCTCGTCTTGGCTTAGATTTCTTATATCATACTCTCACAATGTTCTCTCAAGTCTTTGATACTGTTTCAATACCCACTTAATGCTATCTATCGATATTCTTATAGATGGAGTTTGTAATGATCCCATACCGTGAGACTGGTACCATGATCCTGTCTTCAGTAGATGATATCCAAGTTCTGTTGGATGATCAGATTGTCAAGACTCAAACCATGAGAGGATCACCATTCATCAAACCTTTTGAAAATGAGATCAAGTAAGTCCCCATGCAGTTATATTATTTCATGATAAGACATTATTTTATGTCCATATATTGAATATTGCAAAACACTTATTCAATTAATTCCAGTATGAATAGCTAGAGTGAAGCGATCTAAAATCAACTATGTGTAATGTCCAATTGTCCACCTTGAATTTATCTGTGAGATCTTCTGATGTTCCACTCTTGATTACCAGAGATATCAGTGAATTTCTGAAATCAGCATAATGAGCATTAATTTTGACCCTTTCTATGGATAATTGACACCTTCCCGATGCCGCTCACACAAATATATACAGGGAAAGAGATCCTGTGTATTTGTTTCTACAGAATGAAATCACATTAGAGATGAACTCATTTCCATTGAGTGAGGAAAAATAAAAGAGACCAAACTTATATTTTCCTTGCATTTGATTGTTAGTCATCTTGATAAGGAAAGTACTTTATGGCATCTATATTTTGCCTTCATCCTTCTTCAACTATGGAATAGCTAAAAAAAAGAAAGAAAAATTTAATTAAAAAAAAAATTATTTTCCATGTCTACATTGTAGGTGTAGATTCAATGTTTAACTCATTTTAATAATTCCCCTCTATCTCTTGCTAATCTCCCTAGGGCCTGGGAAGCCAAGCTCTTGCTTCTTCAGGAGATCTTAGATGAATGGCTGAAGGTCCAAGCCACCTGGCTCTATCTGGAGCCCATCTTCAGCTCTCCTGATATCATGGCTCAGATGCCAGAGGAAGGGCGTCGCTTTGCCACTGTTGACAAGAACTGGAGAGACATCATGAAGGCTTCTGTTGTGGTGAGTTCCTTTGTATTCTGAAATGTCGCTTTGAGTTTAAAGGTCCAGTGTTGGTATTCATTTGAAAACTTGGATTAAGCAAAAAAAATTGTATTTTATTCAGTTCAATACTGATAAATTCTTTTTATGAGGTATTTGTTGTTACCAAATAACCTGCAACAATAATGTTTCACCAAAAAGTGCTACATTATAAATCTGCACTGTTCAGGATGATTGCAAACAAAATATTGGCAAAATATTTTGTCTGAGCAAAGCACTATATTCGTTTTGAAATGAATATTAGCCCAGTATTTCAAGTCCATTCGGAAAATTGTTCATGTATTATTTTGCAAATATGGAAAAAAATTCTGATATTTAAAAAAAAAGTTCAGGAAATCATGAATGAGTGAATTGATAAATCTATTAAAAAATGTATGAAAATATGACAAAATCAAGTAGAAAATCAAGATGAATCGCCTAGTAAAGGTTCATATCAATCAAAGAATATCTTTGCTTTTAGGACTTGATGAAAAAAAATTGACTGGACTATCTTGTAACCATTGACACATTGATGATCAATACAATCTGAGTATTGACCATTGGTCCAATATTGTTTTTATCTTCCAGGACAAACATGTGTTGGCTGTGACAGAGATTGACAAGATTCTTGAGAGACTGAAGAAATCAAATGAGCTCCTGGAACTCATCCAGAAGGTAAGTAGATCTAACAGAATATGCTCTGGCTTGTGTTATAGAGCTTCTTATCAATGGAAAGTTGTATGCTGTTCTGTAAGCTACTGAAACCTTGCTTTATGATTAACATAGAGCAATTTTATTTGGATTTCAAGCATTATTTACTGTTTCAAGCTTAATGAAATAGGATCAAGACTAGAAGGTCTGTGTAACATCGTGTATTTTTGCAGAAAGGGATCAATATTTGACAACAAATAACCCTGTCACTTTACACATTTTCATATAAATTGTGTACCACTACATTACTCTCATATGCGAATATGAACAGGGGGGCATTTCACAAAGATTTAAGTATGACTTAATTACCGAGTTGCGTACGGTATGAGGACGCGCACTAATGCGTATCTTTACAACTTCTGCCCAAAATGGTCTTGCAAGAGAAAATCTATATATTGCAACTGAGAAGTAGGTAAAAAGCGCTGGTGTATATAAATCTGTTTTTTTTCCTGAAACCCTAACTTACGATTACTTTCTCTTTGTTTGTTAGGGTCTGAATGACTATCTGGAGAAGAAGCGTCTGTATTTCCCACGATTCTTCTTCCTGTCCAATGACGAGTTGCTTGAGATCCTGTCAGAGACCAAGGATCCAACCCGTGTACAACCTCATCTCAAGAAATGCTTTGAGGTAAACACTCTTATCAAGTGATTTACCGCAGTCATTAATTTTAGCATTGGTGTGAGAAAGGCACAGATGGGACTAGTCATCTATGTTACTAATGATTGTCTTTGAGATGGGAATTGTCCAAAACAAAAGACGGTTCCTAATAAGGAGGTTTGATAAAGAAACTTACAAACTAATTTATTTTTACTAAATGATTCCTCAAACTTACTAAATTTTGTCAATATCCCTTTGTAATGAATTTCTATTGCAATATTTCTTTGGAATAATCCAGGAGACTGATAATTTATTCATAAATGTTGCTTATATGCAATACAGTCATGTAGGAGCTGATTTTTTGGTGGTTTTGTTTTCGCTAGTTTCAGCATTTCATTTCCACTTTCATATAATGCCTTTGCTGTTAATGAAAACAATTCCAGAGATTTGAATACAACAACTTTGAATTTTACAAAACTGGTTATAAAAGATGCTAATATACAGTATTATCTTGGGCATCGTTGTTCATTTACATTTTTTTTCTGGATTGGACATTCTTGAAAATCTAGTGCATATAGTCCTCATATTTATTCACTGAATTTATCCTTGATATGTTAGGGTATTGCCAAGCTTGAATTCACTGACATCTTGGACATTACTCACATGAAGAGTAGTGAGGGAGAGGTCATTGAACTTATCACATCTATCTCAACGTCTAAAGCCAGAGGTCAGGTGGAGAAATGGCTCCTTGAACTAGAAGGATACATGATTACTAGTATCCATAAGGTAAGTCAACACTACTCATTCCATTCAGTAATGACTTATATTAATATTTTTAATTGTTTTAAAGTAAATTGGATTTATCAAGGTGACCAATAATTTTTAAAAGATATTCTTTAAATTCAAAGTTAAATGACACTGTTGGCATAGATTTGCATGAAGGAAATTCTTACATAGTTTGTTCATGTTGATATGTATGATTTATGAATGATTGGAATATGAAATGTCAAATGTGATCATTTTGCATTGAAAATGTGCCATAATTATCCTAATTTCATCCACATATATGCATGTTTCATAGCTTATGTTAAAGCAATTAGAAATGATTTGAGAATCTGGTCTAATTCTGCAGGTATTGAAGGAATCCATGGATGCCTATGCTAAAACAGACCGCAATGAATGGGTGCTGTCCTGGCCCGGTCAGGTCGTGCTCGCCGGAACTCAAAAGTACTGGACCGATGAGATCCACAGGGCTATTGCGACCAGCCAAGAAGCCCTACAAGCCTACTGGGAACTCAACAACAGACAGATTGATGATATTGTCGCCCTCGTCCGTGGCAAGCTCAGCAAGCAGAATCGTACCACTCTTGGAGCTCTTGTTGTGTTGGATGTCCACGCCCGTGATGTCTTGACAGAATTGGTGAAGAACGAGGTTCACAATGAGAATGATTTCCAATGGTTATCCCAGCTTCGTTACTATTGGGTTGAGGACAACATGATCACGCGCATGATCAATGCCATGCTGGCATATGGATATGAGTACCTAGGAAACTCTGGACGTCTGGTTATCACTCCACTCACTGATAGGTGTTACAGGTAAGTCTCATTGATTGCAATCCACCTGAACCTCACAAAAGAAACCTTTGAATTCATTTGGGACAAAGTAACCACAATTACCATAAATAACTTTTCATGATAATGAAAGCATTTCCAAAATGTCTGTATCATTTTAGTCCTCTTATTATGGCCATGTTTGAAATCTTAAGTTGATATTTACTCAGTTTTTCAATGGTCATAAAAAATAAAATTGAACAATATCTCATCTTTGCTCAGAACCCTGTTTGGTGCCCTCCATCTCCATCTTGGTGGAGCTCCTGAAGGCCCTGCTGGGACCGGTAAGACTGAAACCACCAAGGATCTTGCCAAGGCAGTGGCCAAGCAATGTGTAGTGTTCAACTGCTCCGATGGTCTGGATTACATTGCTCTGGGCAAGTTCTTCAAAGGTCTGGCATCCTGCGGGGCTTGGTCCTGCTTTGATGAGTTCAACCGTATTGACCTTGAGGTGTTGTCTGTGGTAGCCCAACAGATCTTGACTATCCAGAGAGGTAGGAGACCAAGCTTACCATAATTTGTTTGTCATATATTTGCCTTGATGGGCAATTCTGTGGTCAATAAAAGAAAATGCACTTGCTTGCTTCCAAACGTATAAATAATATGAGTTGTTTCATATATTAATCTTTAAGACCAAATCAGTTTTATCTCGAACTTGTATCTATTGAATTATTTTATCAAATAAATTTAAGGCCATTACATGAGTGTGTCATAAGTGTTTTTTTTAATTAGATTGATGTGCTTTTTTACCCTTACTATACCATATATGTTGTAATGTTGTTACAAGTGTTAGAAGGTTTGATATGGAACAACATGGTATATTTTTTTACTTCTCTAGGTATCAATGCTGGAGCTGATACAATGCTCTTTGAAGGTTCTGAGATTAAACTAGATCCTACTTGCTCTGTATTCATCACCATGAACCCTGGTTATGCTGGTCGCTCAGATCTACCAGACAACCTAAAGGTAAATAGAAAAATATTGATTAATTTCTTTCTTCATGTTTTACTTCTAGTAGGGTAGACCCTGTAGACACTAGAGTTCATAGTTATTTGTGTTTCCTTCCCTTGCTATCCTCTGACTTTTTATTACTCCCCAAAATAAGTCACCTTTAATTTAAGACACCATTTCCATTTTTAGTCTACTTCTCCCCCTTGTGCCACTAACCCAATGCCTACTGGAACCAGGTGGTCCCTGTACAAGGCCTATAGGAATCATAGAATTCACTGGCCAACAGGTCAATTTCCTCCTGTAGTATGCCTCGCAACATGTTTTGTTCTGTGAATGTGTATCTCCTTGTGACTTTTTCCATCTTTTGATGGTCTTCGGCAGATTTCTTTCTTCATTCACTCCCCTTAGTACTACTTCATTAGTAATTTTATATTTCTTACCTTCCATTATTCTCCATAGCTACCATTTCTCATCCATCCCATGATTAAGAACCCTTTTATTCATTTTAATTGAGAAAAATATTATTTCCATTAACATGTAAACTCACTGATAATTATGTTATTGTATTCTGATGTAGTTTAGTATCAAGCCTTATATTTTATTATCATTCATTTTCTTTGATTGCTTTCCCAGGCCTTGTTCCGTACTGTGGCTATGATGGTTCCAGACTATGCTCTCATCTCTGAGATTGTGCTCTACTCCTGTGGGTTTATCAATGCCCGCCCTCTGTCTGTCAAAATTGTTGCTACATACCGTCTGTGCTCTGAACAGCTCTCATCTCAACATCATTATGATTACGGCATGCGTGCTGTGAAGTCTGTGTTGACTGCCGCTGGTAACTTGAAGGTAAAAAATAGTATAATCCTTCTTTAAGAATGTAAGATATGATGATGAAAATGATTATGGTGTATGGGCTGTTAATTAATTTTGAGATGTAAATGCTGACAAGATGGTAATGATATATGTAGTGATATGGACTGTGATGATGATGATTGACTTATTGTTCAGACATGTATTATTTGTAAATAGCTTTTGTTGTTGTTCTGCTCTGAAGCGCCTTGAGCATCTAATCAAGATGTAAAGTGCGTTATACAAATCTCATGAATTATTATGATGGTGATGATGATGATGATAGATGGTGATAATGATTATGATGACGGTGATAAGGATTATTATAATGACGATGACATTCATAATTTTGGGTTGCTGTAATGAATATCTTTAAAAAAGTCAAGCTCTCTATTGGACAGCATCACATGGTTTTGTGCCATGTTTTCTTTATGTCTTCTCTTGAAGTTGTATTTACAAAGTGTATCAAAGCTCCAATTGATCCTTCATAATATCTTGGAAAGTTAAGATTTAGAATACAATTTACTGAATAAAGTTTCATTTTGTGTAACTCTTTTTCCCCCATAGCTCAAATACCCTGAAGAGGATGAAGATATTCTGATGTTACGTTCCATCAATGATGTCAACCTGCCCAAGTTCTTGTCACATGATCTGCCTCTCTTTGCTGTAAGTTGAAGAGACTAAACATTTAAATTGATACTTCTCAAAGTGTGTTGAGTATTATGTTATTTCCCTCATTACATTTTATCCTTATGATTTTTAGCATAATTGGTTAATGTTTGCTCCAAATGTATGCAAATTTTATACCAGCATTTCAGGATGAATGATTGTTGAATATATAGACGTATATCTTCCATATTTGTTGTAAGAATCATCACATTGAAGATATCTGTCGATATTACCACTATCCCTTCCAAAAATTCTAGCAATTAACTGTCTGATGCACTTATGCACTGTAGTTTCAGTATGCTATCTACTTGCTTACAATCCATGCATTTATCATTTAAAAATTTTACAAAATTTTCTCAATACATAGGGTATTACATCTGATCTGTTCCCTGGGGTAGTCCTTCCAAAGCCTGATTACGCTGTCATGACAGAGTATATCAAGGAGAATTGTGAAAAGTTGAACCTTCAGCTGACTGATGTCTTTATGGACAAGATCCTACAGGTAAGACAATATAATGATGATGATGATTGTGATGATGATGATGATGATGATGATTTTGATGATTGTGATGATGATATTGATGGTGATTGTGATGATGATGATGATGATGATAGTGATGATGTTGATGATGATTGTGATGATGTTGATGATGATGATGATGATGATGGTGGTGGTGATATTGGCAATAAATTCAGAAACAAAAGAAAATTATCAACAATAATAATTTCAGCTCTTCGAATCAATTGAATTTTAGTAGCTCAGATCGTATGTTGTAATTAATTATACAATAACATGAAATATGGCCCTGGTTAGGAAAATGTTTGGATATTGAATTTGTGGTTATTCTTGGATTGTATATGCCAAAGAAGCATCTATTGAATGAAATGTTGAGTATGAAGTCTATGTAAGATTGCTGGTTAATATTTGATTATTTTCCTCCAGATCTACGAGATGATGATCGTTCGTCATGGCTTCATGATAGTGGGAGAGCCATTTGGTGGCAAGACTTCAGCCTACCGTGTACTAAGCATGGCTCTTGGGGATATTGCTGAAAAGGTTTGTGAGGTTCAGATTTTATCCAATGATATGAATGGCATTTTACAAACGAACTACCTGTAGTAATCTTTCTATTCATTAAGTACTTAAGTCATAGTATTATAGCACTTACAGGTTAGTGTTACACCTGTCATACCATATAACCCAAGCATTCCCAATCTAAATCACAAGCATACAAAGGACAAAGTTTATAAAAGTGTCAACCTAGCCAACTCTTTGCCTTCTTCCAATACTTTTGTCTGTATGCTTTCATAAACAGAACATGTTTAATGTGAACATTATTAAAAAATGATTTGTGGAATACAATATATATCGCCTTCTAATATTACAGATTGTAATACTAATAGTCAAGTAATCAAATATGCAATATTGTGCATCCCTAAAGATGGCTTACATTAAATCATTCATAATTTTATTTCCCATCATGAATTTCTTATGACAGGGACTAATGGAAGAGAACAAGGTTCAGATTACAGTCATCAACCCCAAGGCTATCACCATGGGTCAACTCTATGGTCAGTTTGACCCTGTTTCTCATGAATGGTCAGATGGAATCTTGGCCATTAGCTACAGAGCCTTTGCCAGCTCAACGGTAAGTGATTCAATTTGAATGTTTGCCACTCTAGAATGAATTGAATCAATTTTATATCAAAACTGTATCTATTTGGTAATTGGTAGTAAGACTCCAAGAAGAATTGGATTTGAAGATTTGAAATGAAATTGATTTGTCGTCATTCAGAGTTCAACAAGTTATTTTTATAAATGTTTGGTAGATCAATTTAAGGCTGTGCCACATGCCTCCTTTTTACAGAACTGGGACCTGCTTCAGTATCAAACACTAGTCCAAGTAACACGATTCTCAATGAAGTGTCCTTCATCACTGTAGAATCCTTCCTTGAACAGGTGAGGGCCATGTGTCATGGCTTGAGTTGAATATGTTTGTGTTGACTGATGCTATTTTCAAACATCCCCTCACAAACACACAAAATAAAACCTTCCAATGCTTTTTATTTTTCGCAGAAATAGTCATTTTTTGTTTTTTCTGAACAGACACCTGATCGTAAGTGGCTAATCTTTGATGGTCCTATTGATGCTATCTGGATTGAGAACATGAACACTGTCCTTGATGATAATAAGAAGCTATGTCTGATGAGCGGTGAGATCATCCAGCTTGCTCCTACAACCAATCTCATCTTTGAACCCAAAGATCTTGAAGTGGCTTCTCCTGCAACTGTAAGTCATAGAGAGTTATAGATGTTTCAAAAATTCTAATAGCTAATTTAAAGTGCACTAGACTAAGGCATGCCATCGATGTTGATATCATGAGTTACTCTTGAAAGTATTTAAACTGTAAGTTTAATAGTGACAATGCTTGAACTAAAATAATAACTGTATAGTTGTGTGTAGGTGTCTTTGTGTGATATGATTCCAGATATTATTTATGAAAAGGGCCCCTGAGTGGTCAATGTTAAAATCTTGAAAATATTACCTCTCACAATTTTCTTCTAGGTGTCTTGATGTGGTATGATTCCAGATATTGTATCAGGAAAAGGGACCTGAGTGGTCGATGTTAAAATCTTGAAAATATTAACTCTCACAATTTTCTTCTAGGTGTCTCGATGTGGTATGATTTACATGGAGCCTCACATGCTTGGATGGGGCCCTCTTGTTGTGTCCTGGATGAATACCCTACCCGCTGGTTTCACAGACATGCACAAGAAGATGATCAAAGATATGATGTATCGCATGCTCCCTGCCTCCCTAGAGTTTGTACGCAAGAGTGGGGTCAAGGTAGGTTTGTCTGTCTTAGGTTTAAATTTGTTCAGCCTTAATTTAATTGGGTGCAATCAAGACAGCCTAGCTGAACATATTGAAAAACAGTGTAGAAAACTTAAATTATGAAAATTATAGAAGTATTAAATCTACACCAGTTGATAGGCATATAATGATTATGCTCCTAAGCAAATTTTTTTGCTTCTTACAGATTTATAATCAGATATCTAGGAATTCATATTAGGGGAAAGTAAATGATGATGTTTTAGTTCAATTAAATTTCTAAAATGTTGAATAGAAAATACAATTTTTGAGAAGTAATCAGTAGTATCAGATATTTTATGGCCTTGTAGAAAACGGTACTCACAGTGTGATTTCTAACATTTCTTGTAATACCCGAAATTGATGTAGACCTTTGACCTTGTATCCTTTTGTCTTTGTGCAGGAATTGTCACCAACCAATGACACCAACCTTGTGAAATCTCTGATGAATCTGATGGACTGTCTCTTTGATGAGTTCCAGGATGAGGGCGCTGTTGCTAAGATGGATGAACGTGCAGTAGTTGGATGGATCGAGGTATGACTTGCTTCTTTGGTTTTAATTTTTTTTTCTTTCAATGTGCAGCAAAAGACAACCTTCCCTTGATCAATTTCTCAGGCACCTGTGAAACAATTTAATTAATACAGTTCGACCTGTTTCAGATGAAAGAAAGTAGATCAGGGGAGTGTTTCATCAACATTTACATCCGACAAGTTGTCAGATCTGACATCTTTCTCTGATGTTGATTGGCTGAGAGGTACTGTTACTATGGTAACTGTCGGATAAAATGGGACTTATCGGATAAAACGTCCGACAAGTCCTTACATGAAACGCTCCCCTATACTGATTGACAGTATAATTATTAATATTAGTAGTATAACCTGTTTCTTCAGAGTGCCTATCTTGTACATGGTACTGTATATGTGCATCCTGAATAAATGTTATTGAAGCTTTTTGGGAACAAAGATTAAGATCAAATTAACTATAAGTGCTCAATTTTATGACTGCATTTGGACGATCTTATTTGTACAAAGAATATAAGTCTGTATATTGTACACTACCTCTGATTTGATAATTCTGGTGCTTCTAATTTGTTGCATAGATCTCCTCAATCCTCTGCATATTATTGATATCAATCTAATAATTCATATCATCATTATTTACACCACCAGGGAGTATATCTGTTCTCATATGTCTGGTCGATCGGTGCCAGCATCTCCGGCGAGGGTCGGGTCAAGTTTGATCTTCTTCTCCGAGAGCTGATAGCTGGAGGACTTTCAGAAGAATCTCGTAGCAAGTTTCGTCTGATTGAGTTTGTTGATCCACCCATCAAGCCGTTTACCATGCCGTTCCCCAAAGAGGGCAGTGTCTATGACTACAGATTTATCAAAGAGGTAAACATGGTGTCTTTGATTAGAAAAAATAAACTGTTAAATTTTCAAAATCACAACACATTAGAAAATCTGACGTGATTGTGTGTTTTTTTTTTTTTTTTTACAATATTGCTATATGAAACTAATAAAAGCTTGTCATTTGTCAACAGGTTAACCATTTATATAGGAATACAGTATGTATGTTTTCAGTTAAATATTTTAGAATGACCAACTTTGTTATGATGTATGATTTGTTTAAGATGACCTTCTGAGACATGACTACATATGAAGCCATGCTGAATTGAAAAAGACTCAGTAAAAAGTAAACCAAGAAACAAAAAATTAAATGAACCCTGAATGTAAGATTTTTCCTTACAATTTATATTTGCATGAAAGAAGAGAATATTTGTCTCGCATGAACGAAGTTCGGCAGAGACCTAGTAATCACTTTTCCTGTTGGTCTGTTAGTCCATTGGTCTGTTGGTCCATTGGTCTGTTAGAAAATGTTTTTGTTCAACTTACTCTCATTTCTTTATTTCTGCATCAATTGTGTTTATGCTTGGTACATATGTACCTTGGGTTATACCACATGTGACTGTATGATAATGAAGGGGTCAAAAGATCATATTGCATATTTTATTGATTGAAATCAGGCGAGACTTGTGGTTCGTGAACCACCTTATTTTATAAATTATATGGATATTAGGAACTTAGCTTACAATGCTACATCATCTCTCCTTATTTCTCCATAGGACCTCGGTCGATGGGAATTGTGGATAGAGGAGATAAAGGAGGCCCCGCCCATTCCGAAAGATGCTGCAGTCAACTCCATCATCGTGCCAACCATTGACACAGTCCGATACACAGCCCTGATGAACATGCTGGTTAGCCATCAGAAACCTTGTCTCTTTGTTGGTCCTACCGGTACTGGAAAGTCTGTCTACATCACAGTAAGTTTAAGTAGTCTTTTTAGCAGTAGTTTTAGTATGCTGCACTATTTGGAACCAATACACTAATTAAATGTACTCTGTTATTGCAGTTACTTGTAAAGTTTGCAATGTGCAGCTCCTATTTTCATTTCCAACCATATCCATTTTTTTTCCAGGAATTCTTGCTGAACAGTCTTGATAAAGAATTGTACAAACCAATCATCATCAACTTCTCTGCCCAGACTTCAGCAAATCAGACCCAAGATATCATCATGTCTAAGTTGGACAAGCGCAGGAAGGGAGTCTTTGGTCCACCCTTTGGAAAGAAAACTGTAAGTATTGTGGAATTCTCAGGATGATTTTGTTTTCATTTATAACCATTCATGAAAAACTGCTTATCAAGTCTCGTTATATTTCCAAGTAATTTTATTTACTAATTTATAACAAATCTTCATATTTTCCTGACATAATATGCCATGTATTAAAAAGAACGTGGAACACACTTGATAAATATATGAAGTATATTCACACTGCCATACAATGATAAAGTGTCTTGCGTAGTGATTAGTTGTGATAATAAGTTTTTGTCTCACCTGCATAGCAGAGTGAGACTATAGGCGCCGCTTTTCCGGCGGCGGCGGCGTCAACACCAAATCTTAACCTGAGGTTAAGTTTTTGAAATGACAGCATAACTTAGAAAGTATATGGACCTAGTTGATGAAACTTGGCCATAAGGTTAATCAAGTATTACTGAACATCCTGCCTGAGTTTCATGTCACATGACCAAGGTCAAAGGTCATTTAGGGTCAATGAACTTAGACCATGTTGGGGGAATCAACATCAAAATCTTAACCTAAGGTTAAGTTTTTGAAATGTCATCATAAATTAGAAAATATATGGACCTAGTTCATGAAACTTATACATAAGGTTAATCAAGTATCACTGAACATCCTGCATGAGTTTCACGACACATGACCAAGGTCAAAGGTCATTTAGGGTCAATGAACTTTGGCCGAATTGGGGGTATCTGTTGAATTACCATCATAACTTTGAAAGTTTATGGATCTGATTCATGAAACTTGGACATAATAGTAATCAAGTATTACTGAACATCCTGTGCAAGTTTCAGGTCACATGATCAAGGTCAAAGGTCATTTAGGGTCAATGAACTTTGGCCAAATTGGGGTATTTGTTGAATTACAGCCATAAATTTGAAAGTGTGTTGGTCTAGTTCATAAAACTTGGACATAAGAGTAATCAAGTATCACTGAACATCCTGTGCGAGTTTCAGGTCACATGATCAAGGTCAAAGGTCATGTAAGGTCAAAGAACTTTGGCCACGTTGGGGGTATTTGTTGAATTGCCATCATATCTCTATAAGTGTATTGGTCTAATTCATAAAACGTGGAAATACGAGTAACCAAGTATCACTGAACATCTTGTGCGAGTTATAGTAATTTTCAAAATCAGCACTGCTGCTATATTGAATCGCGTGATGCAGGTGAGACGGCCAGAGGCATTCCACTTGTTGTTGCTGTTATTTTCTTATTTTTCATGGCTGATTAAACTTGATTTATTAGATTGATACATCATAGATGGCGTTTGTCTTATATGTAATTGGAAATTCTCACCTAATCTGGAGATATTTATTTAAATAAGATATTGGTCTAAATTTTTGTTTTTTGTATATTTTTATCTTTATTTAGATTGTATTTGTTGATGATCTGAACATGCCTGCTAGAGAAGTATATGGAGCCCAGCCTCCTATAGAGTTATTACGTCAATGGTTAGACCATTGGAATTGGTACGACCTCAAGGATTGTACAGCTATGAAACTGATTGATATCCAGATTATGGCAGCCATGGGACCCCCAGGTAAAACACCAGTCATAACTAGGGTTGAATAACATTGAAATGGAACATGAAATGTATTTGTATATGGTGAAGACATGTTCAGAATGTAAAGGTTGTTATGAAGGAGGCATAATAGTTCAGTTAGTCATCTGTCAAAGGCTTGTTCAGACTTACAGTGATGAGGCTTAGCAACAAGTCAATGGGATATAATGCATTGAAAATGTGCCGCAAACACACAAGACCCCCCCTGTAAAGTGACAAAAGATTTGTACCAATCAATTATTCAAAATAGTTATTGCAGCATAATTTGTCTAGACTTGAGCGGACAACCCACACTTCAACATGACTTTTGACATCTTAATGAAATCATTCTGGCATCATTTGATTTGTGTCATGATATCCTAATGAAGTCATTATGATGTCCCGATATAATGCAAGTTTATATACAGAATAGATTTCTCACACTTTCTTTGAACACCATTGATGGGCTTTTTCATCTCAAATATTTAGTGTGGCTTTAGGCTAAAAGGCGACATTCATGTCTTCCCACTTTACGCAAACTACATCAAATTGTCTTGTCCTTCCAATGAGTTTTTCCCTCTGTAATTCATAATATTATATATTCCCTCTGAGACCTATGGTTTACCTATTTGATTGGAAAGCTAACATTTGAAATTGAAATCCATTTTGAAAAAAAAAATAATTGTCACTCTCACTAACTAATATGATGCATTGAAGTATGTATTGTAAATTTTTATTGTTGTCTCCTCTAGGTGGTGGTCGTAACCAAATCACACCAAGATTCCTCCGTCATTTCAACACTATGACTATCAATGAGTTTGATGATTCTACTATGGTCGGTATCTTCAGTAAGATCATGTCTTGGCATGTTTCATCAAGGTAGGTTTTTGCTATTTCTGCGCCAAAATTTAGTTCTGAATAAGAATGATTCAACATTTTTCATCTGTAAAATAACCTTTTGAATATTTCCTATGAATGAATGTAATTTATGATGCAATTTTCCTGCAAGAATGCATCCTTTTGATTTCCTACAAATATTTGCTAAGAAGTATATTGGATCAATAATAATCAAATTGTATATGATAAATCCATTTCCATATAAAATGGTATCCCAAGTATCATTTTGCTTTTGTATATACTATTATGTATAAAGATATTGATATTATGATGCAATTTAGTTATAAACAATGAAGAATATAAATACGATGATCATCAACATCAGTCCTTTTATGTATCAATTTGACCTAAGTATGTCCTAAAATTCTTTTACCAAAGACCGATTTATTAGATAATTAAGAATGAAATATTCAATAATCAATTGACCTTTTTTCTTTTGTTTTCTGGGTTCTATCATCTTGACAGACTGTATGTATCAAGAACTACATGTTCGAGTTCTCATTGTTTTACATTGTTTCATGTTTGTTTTCTAGAATGTGTTATTATTATCTTTCATAATCAGTAAATCATGATCTCTATTATGAAAAAAAGGTTTTCACTTTTTTTTTGCCTCTCAGATTAGTTATTAACAATACAACACAATCTAGATACTCACTCATATAAACACACCATATTATATTGATTTTGTATTAAATGAAAATCTGCATGCCTTTACACATGTTGATTTTAAAGCAAAAAGTAAACTTTGATATTTTCACATGTCAATATTAATATGATGAAGTAAGACAGATGCACATTTTTTTGTTTACTTTTATATCTCGTTGATGATGATTATATTTCTTTTGTTAGTTTTGAGATAACTTGCTACTGAGTTTGACATTGTGTTATTATTTTGTTGGTTAATTTTGTGTTACATCACATTCTTATATCGTATTGTATTTTTTTGTTTTGATATATTTTTTAGTATAATGAACTATCCATTCATTTCAGCACATCAACCAATGATATACAAAGTTAAGAAGTTACTTTTGAGTATCAGTTTTCTCTTTTGTGGAATTTTTTTTTTGTAAAAGTAAAAATTGTGCCATTTAACCAATAAATCAATTTTATTATTTTCTGACTTTATTCAAAGCACCATTGAGTACACTATTTTCCATTGTCTTATCTATCAAAACTGCTTAGAATAACATCAGAACATATGTATCCATGGATATCAACTTAATCTAATAACATGAGCTGAAAAGTGCATTTTTGTGGAAAACGGTATTTACACCTCTCCTGCTATAAATATTAATATCTATTTTGTGCACCCTTTCAAAACATCCCAACCTAAGAAACATACACATCAAACTAACAATAATATAGGGTATTTATATTGCGCACATATCCACCTTGTTAGGTGCTCAAGGCGCTCCTATATTACCCGGCTAAGCTAGGCGTTCATAGCGCACACAGCTTTTTAAGGAATTACTTCCTACCGGTACCCATTTACCTCACCTGGGTTGAGTGCAGCACATTGTGGATCAGTTTCTTGCCGAAGGAAATTACGCCATGGCTGGGATTCGAACCAACGACCCTCTGTTTCAAAGTCCGAAGACTAATCCACTGGGCCACAACGCTCCACAGTACAGTAGAGTACAAAAAAGGAGGAACATGTGACTCCTCTGTAGATATTTCTTTATTCAATCACATAATGTTTATTGGCTGTGGAAATAGATCTAAGATGAATTGATCAAGTGTAATTCTAAGTATTTCATGCTTTTTTTGTCAACATAGGAACTTCTCCAAGGACTTTGAGCCAATCGTTGACCAGATTGTGTCAGCAACTGCTGAGGTATACAAGGCAACCATGTCCAACCTCCTACCCACCCCAGCCAAGTCACATTATCTGTTTAACCTGAGAGACTTTGCCCGTGTCATCCAGGGTGTTCTACTCTCTGTACCAGACTACTGTGAGACCCCAGCCGTTATGAAGAGATTGTGGGTCCATGAGGTTGGTTCAAGCCAATTTAGTTCAATTAAATTACTTTTACGTCATTTCAAATTGCATTCCAAAGTATGCATTTGAAGGAAAAATATCTTACATAATTGTAGGTCAAATAAAATATTTTGATTTGTATTAATTAACCCTGTGTGTATAAATGCATATAACACAAATATCTAAATATATTATTTTTTCCAGAACATTGGCATGAAGGAATTATTGTTTTGAATTCTACTTGGTATAGAAATATTTTTTTTTTTCAAAATGGATGTATGGATTTTGAGAACATCATATAGTCCTGTTATAACCCCCCCCCCCAAAAAAAAAAAGAAAGAAAGAGAAAGTAACTGAACTGAGGTAATTGAAAAAGATGTTTGAATAGAGTGTGCAAGGAAAAGTTTGATACATTTGAATCTGAAATTTAGTAGAAATATAGTAGAAATATAGTTAGAAGGGAAGTTATTCACGGGCCGTTCATTCCACAACATTCCTGCAGGTATTCCGAGTATACTACGATCGTCTCGTGGATGACAACGATCGCAAATGGACGGTGAACTGTGTAATGGATATCATGAAGAGCCATCTGAAAGAAGACTTCCACACACTCTTCACCCATCTAGACTCCAACCAAGACGGAAAAGTTGAGGAGGATGACCTCCGTAGTTTGATGTTCTGTGACTTCACCGATCCTAAGAATGAGAATAAGAACTACATTGAGGTGTTGGACGTGGAGAAGCTGAGGGTGATTGTTGAGAGTCACTTGGAAGAGTTTAACGCCATGAGCAAGAAACCTATGAATTTAGTTATGTTCAGGTGAGTCAGTCAATACATTGGCTGCTTCGTTTTGGGAGATACACATTTGCACATTGCTGGATGTTCAGTGAATTCATCTTCAGCTTGATAACTGACTGCACTGGGTTCACTAGCTAAAGTACATTTAGACAATTTAAGCTCTGTACTACTTGTTCTATTCAGTCATATGAATAATTTTTAATTGATCAAATTGTATTTGAAAATTCCACTATTTTCTTTTTCAGAGAAAGCTTAAAAGCTCCACTCAACATTCACTCTTTTAAAAAAAGTCAAGTGCTTATACCCTGTTATGAGTATATACTACATTGGAGCAAATTTATAGAAATTGAAGTTCATGTAGGTACCAATTTGTTATTAAGTCAAAGACACTTTCTTGTGTTGAGTGGGTATTTTTGGGTTTCCTCATTGAATCTTTTGATATTTTCTCTATGAAGGTTTGCTATTGAGCACGTATCAAGGATATCACGTGTGATCAAGCAACCCAAAGGTCATTGTCTTCTAGTTGGTGTCGGTGGTAGCGGACGTCATTCCTTGACCCATCTGGCTAGTCACATGGCTGACTATGAACTTTTTGAGGCGAGTCAGTCATATTGAATGTTATACTTCTACATAAGAACCACTGAAATGCACAATTGGATTTTCATATCCAACCATTTATTGTGGATGCAATAATTCTTTTCAAATACTATTGACATGTTTTTTATGGGGTTGGAATGGTCGCTATAGAAATTGTTGTTGTGCAATGTACACCTTTGTATTATCCAGTATTTTCATGAGGAATATGACACCATTAGGATGTAAACCTAGTCATTGTTGATGTCCATCACTCAGAATGGAATAGAGTTTTATAACCAATAGATGTTACGTAATGTCCTGTATATCCCACACATCCCCTTCTATCATACATTCATTAACTCATTCCCCTTGATAAACAAAGCCATAAGCAGGCTAAGAAATGTCTGAGATTGGACAGCTTATGTGGTAAAGCCAAAATATGTAGCGTTATTTTAGGTCTTTCTGTGTCAGCAAATCATGGTAATATGGTTGTTTTCGATGTTGTAGTACATTTCAAATAAAAGAATAGTTTAACAAGATTTGATGAAATGATTATTCTAACAGGTTGAAATCTCCAAGAACTACACATCAGTTGAATGGCATGAAGACCTGAAGGTCATTTTGAGGAAATCAACAGAAGGAGAGCAACATGGAGTATTCTTATTCTCAGACACACAGGTATGATGTCATTATTGTTCTTCTTTCTACATTGCACTCATCTGCTCTTTTCCTTTATATAAATCATGCATTCCCACCCAGTTTCTCATATATAAATGGCTTAGGGGCAAATTCAGGATTACATAGAAGATGGGTTACAGTACAAAAATCTCTGGACATTTTCAGACAAGCAAAAAAATAAGTAAGAACAAAAAGTTGTCACTCCATGATAAGATGCAATTACCCCCCAATTATCTGATGAACAAAGAAAAAAAGATAAAAATCTTGATTTGTGATTTAAGCATATTCCTTTTGTATTGCGCACTTTTTTATAAAGACACAAAATAAATTACTTTGTCATTTAAATGATATAAACCACAATTACTCTGTAGCAGCTGAAACATCAGGCTTTACTTCAGTATATTTATTCCTTACATCAGTCTGAATTTAAAACCCTGTGACAACTTGAACTCTGATGGTAGGTCTTCACACAAAATAGGACAGCAAAAATTGACTTGTAGCAATGTTGGGCTCTCATATAATTCAATTTGCATTGGTATGTGTAAAAATGTAAAAAAATATCTATTCATAGTTAGATAAAATTTAGTAGATCTTCAATGTATTTTTGTGACTCTTTCCCTGTTTTAGATTAAACAAGAGTCATTCCTTGAAGACATCAATAACCTTCTAAATGCTGGTGAAGTTCCAAATCTCTTTGCCACAGATGAGAAGGCAGAAATATGTGAAAAGATGAGAGTCATTGACAGGTTTGTGCATGTTCCATATCTTACATCATTATTCATCTCAAAGTTTTCAAAGAATTCAAATTAATTCAGTTGACTCAATTTAAGGTTTATTCTGAGCATGAGTCACAGTCCAATAACTGAATCTATGTGTACAATTTAATAGTTTAACAAATATTAAATGAATATATTTGAAATGGGAAGGTAACTTATGCAGCATTGATAAGAAAACAGTATTAAGTATGAAATAGTAGTGGTGATATATGAAGAATAGAAAAAAGAGAGTTACAGAATTACATTTTACAAAATATGTATTGCATATTGTACTTGATAAAAAAAAATTGATAAGGCAATATACAGATTTAAAACATGTTAATCGTCCATCTTGATATTATCTTTGTTGTAATATATAAATTTAACTAAAAATATTGTTGATGTGTGTAAAGGAAGATTGAGAAAAATCTGACATCAAGAAGGTTGTGAATTTTATCTCTTTCTATTAAATTATATAAAGTGTATAACTTTCACTATTACATGTATGTCATATTTGAATGTTTGATCCAAATGATAATTATATATGTCACAAATTAGGTTAAGTAGAATGTATTGGATTAATGCATCAGAGGTGAAGAACTTTTTACAGTATATGAAGAGACTAATGGAATTTGGCAATAATTTATTACAATATTTTCCCTCATTTTATTTTGATTCTCATCATGATCTTGACAGAAAGTATGTATTATCATTCTATTGTATATTCTATTATATATTCATATTCAATATTTATGGTCATTGTACTGTTGTCCTAAGAAATGCAATCTGCAATATTTTCAAGGCCTCTTTGTTTCACCATGTTTTTGTTACAGTTTATAGTCCACGTATGTTTTCTTTTTCAGCAGTAATTATAAAAAAAACTTATTATTAGCAGTAGGTAGTTTGAAATCAATTTTACTTTTTGAAATTGATTTATATCATGTTATCCTAAAATCAGTATTGCCCGTCATGTAGATATTTAAATGCATATAATCAATTAGCCATTCACGAGAGTGTTCAATTCTCCCCGTAGAATATGCTGATTAGATGTACATGTAGATTGTACGACAGTGACCATTGATTTGAAAGACTTTCCCTAATATTTACTACACATCCCAATCAGCTGCATAGTAATGTTCTTTGTTGTCATGAAAAGTCAAGTTCATTAGTGAATTAGTTATAGAATTTAGCAAAACAGAAGTCACTTGTGGTACCTTCTACTCTTTGATCTGAATATATGCACTCTACATATTCCAAATGACATTTTCAATATACAGCGCGTCCCAAAAAAAATGTCCCTCTGATATGCGGCTAAATTACTTCCAAAAACAAGAATTATTCTCATTGAAATGTATGAAAATAGGAAGCTCATCTCATGTTCTAAATCCTATAAAAATTTAATTGGTCTCGCTTCAGTGGTTTTGAATACACAGTCTATTATGTAACAGAAGTGCTTTTTTGCCCATTCCAAGTTTGACCAAGGAATTCCCTGATCTGACCAGGGAAATCTCCATGATCTAACCAGGCTCATCAAATCACAACCTTGAGCATGTTCAGAAAGCCCGGTCAGAAGGGCAAAAACAGTATTTGACAGTTCATTTCATATTTAATAACGGGAGATGCACAATGATTGAGAAACGGGTCATGTCTGTTTCATGCCTAATTCCAACAATACTGCATTTTTGTTTTCATTCCTTTTGTTAATTAATAAGCTACTGAAGTCAAGTTAATTCAATGTAACTGTTTAAAAGAAAAAAGTCAAATTTTTCTCTAATAAAGTTTTTTTCGTGAAGGGTGATTAACTTGTGGATTCCCCTTAATTTTCAGCTTATTTTACTCATCCATCATTCACATTTTCTTTCAAGTTAGTACACTGATTCCCCTTATCAATAATTAAAAAACTTATTTTTTTAAAGTTTCTTTGTCCTTCTGAACATGCCAAAGTTTATGATTTGATGAGCCTGGATATGATTAGGGAAATATCCCTGCTCAGATCCTAGATGTAAAAATGGGGGTTAACATGCCATAGACAATGCAGAAATGTACCAATGCTGCAAACTTGGAATGGCCTAAACTACAAAACTGTTACGTAACAGAGTGTGTATTCAAAATCGCTGAAGCAAGACCAATGAAATTTTCATAAAAGTTAGATCATGAAGTGAGCTTTCTACTCATGAACATTTATTTGAGAATACTACCACATTTTAGAATTAATTCAGCCCTACGTCAGAGGGACATTTTTTTGGGGACGCGCTGTATCATAAAATATCATATAAATACTATAAAGTATCATTGATACTGATGTGATATTTAGTATATTAAGTGAATCACCTTGAATCACGTTCAATAGTTGATGAATCCTTCACACTTCATGATTTATTCTTGATATCAATTATTTGAGTGACCAGAGTCTCAACTGAGCTGGCATTTTCAATTAATTCATGAATAAATTAATAAAGAAATGAATGATACAATTAATAAATGTATTGCTTTTAATACCCATTAGCAAAATTATTACATATTCTATATTGGCTTGTTCCAGGTTAGATGATTCTCTTATTGTGGTTTTAAATGGGTATTGTATTATTGTGCTTATTTGCTAAGAAATTCAGCAGAAATTACTGAGCACTGATGTTTTGAAAATACGATTCAGTTCAGGGTGCTCTTCTATTTTTTTTGTCCTCATCAGAGGTATTTATTACATTAAAATAAATAAACAAACACAAACAATATATACAATTAGTTTCACATTTCACAAGCTTTTGATTTCATTGTACTGTTTTTTCTGTTATTTTTATCTTATTACTCTTTTAAAGAAATCTCAAATTAATGACTAATTCTCTCTTGAAATCTGACAACATAGAAAAATAACTGGCATAGACGTTTACAATTTCTAGAGATAATTTCTTTCTTAATAATATTGAAACTCCTTTGGAGTGGTAAGACCCAGTACTAAAAAAAACTTGCACCATTCCATTCCATCTAAATACATTACCCCAGATCAATGTACTGATTTTACTTTTTTGATGTACGTATTTATAAGACAGTATGTGTTCTAAAAGGTGAGATTCCTCATTTCATCCTTGATTAATGGAAAATTATTCATCTTTTTTTCAGGCAACGTGACAAGTCGAAACAGACCGATGGTTCTCCTATCCAACTCTTCAATCTTTTTATTGAGCGTGTGAGAGAGCAGCTTCATGTGGTCTTGGCTATGAGTCCCATTGGAGATGCATTTCGGAACAGACTTAGAAAGTTCCCATCTCTTGTCAATTGCTGTACCATCGATTGGTTTCAGGTACACTCATCCACTTAATTTTCGGGAGCCTTTCAGTTTTGTTAGTGATCTGATTGGCTGAGAGCATGCTAGTCAGTGGAAATCACTGACAAAAACCTTTCATGAAACCCTCCCCTGGGCTCCGTAAGACAAAGGTTTGCGATGAATTGCAAATATGAAAGAAACGCACTGATTGACTCCCCGTCAGTAGTTTAAACTAGAGTGCACATGCAACGGTGATCTTGATTTGTCATTGGTATTTAGCGACCGTAATACAAAGCTTAGCAATGATCGTACAACATTTTTCTGCGATTGATTGTACTGACTACAATGTACAATCAGTCGTGAAAATCAAGCATATGATTAATTGCTAACCTTTATGTTATGGGACTGGTCTCTGTTTTGCATGTAAATCTTTGTAGCATGTAGAGATAAAATTCATACTCTTATTTGTGTGTGTAATCGAGATATACAATACTTCTATTTACTGAAGTTAAAAAAAAGGATTGATATGAAAATTCCCCATTTTATTATCAATTTCTATATACATGTAAGATAGTGTTTGATGGGAAAGGTGACTTCAAATGTCCTTTAAAATAAACAATTCTTCATAACTGCTCTTTGATATCGTTGTGCTGATTTTTTTGTCTGTTTTCTCTATCCTGAATGGCTTAAATAAACTAATTGGAATCTGTCTCTAAAGGAGGTATTTGAAGAATAATGATAATGCTTATTGGTCTATATGAATACTGATCAATGATGCAGATCTACATGTATCCATTTCACTTTATTAATAATTTCTAAAATCTCATTATAGTCATGGCCAGAAGACGCTCTGCAGGCTGTTGCATCTCGTTTCTTGGACGACGTTGAAATGGATGATGACATCAAGGAAGGCTGCATCAACATGTGTAAGCTGTTCCACACCACAACACGTACCCTGTCTCAAAAGTTCAAAGATGAGCTGGAGAGGCACAACTATGTGACTCCGACCTCTTACCTGGAATTAATCAACACTTTCAAGACTCTACTAAACAAGAAGAGACAGTAAGTCATAGCTTCTGTTGTAATCATCTGTTACAAGCTATTGCAACAAGCTACTGTAATTTGTTTGGTTAAGAAAACATTTGTAATATATTTTGAGAATATAGTTATTTTTGATAAACAAGTTTCATGAATTTTTTTTTAGAAATTTACCTGGAAGGAGATTTAGAATCCTATTTTCCAACCGATCCTAAGAAGAACATTCCTAATTTTATTCCCAGCAAACAAACATATTGGGGAGGCGCCTTATGCCATTAAAGCAAACTAACATGATTGTTTATATTTCTTATGTATTCAGAGAGGTGTATCGTAACAAGCGTCGATACGAGGTTGGTTTGGAGAAACTCCAGTCTGCAGCATCTCAAGTCTCTACTATGCAGAAAGAACTTGAGGAACTCCAACCTCAGCTTGTGGTAGCTAGTAAGGAGGTCGATGAAATCATGGTAGTCATCGAGAAGGAATCTATTGAGGTTGCAAAGACAGAGAAGGTAATGATTTCTTAGTATTTTTTTTTCAAATTAATATGATACACATTTGTATCAAGGTTTTTTATTTAAAAAAATCTTTCTGGACAATTATTGAATTTTTCTGAAATGGTATACCATATTTAGGCTTTAATGATGATAATGATGGTGATACTGATGTTGGTTAAGTTTGTGACTTTGGTGATGATGATGATGTTGATGATGCCATTGATGATTGTGATGATGATGATGATGATGATTGATGATGATAATGAAAGTGATGGAGATGAAATTAATGGTGATGATGGTACTGATCATGATGTTGATTATTATGATGATAATTAATGTGATCGTGATGATGATGCTGATGATACTGATGATGCTGTCTGATGGTGATGAGGTAATGATCATGATGCTAATATCTACCAACTACTCATCATGCCTAATCAATGATGAACCTTATTTCAAAGTTACTGTAGTCATTAAAGAGTAACAAACAGTTCTAATAAATGTAATCTACATGTATACCTCTCTAGATTGTGAAAGCTGATGAAGAGGTGGCCAATAAGCAAGCCATGGCTGCTAAGGCTATCAAAGATGAATGTGATGCTGATCTAGCTGTAGCTCTACCCATCTTAGAGTCTGCTCTAGCAGCTCTTAATACCCTAACAACACAGGTAAGAAATGGGGCTGCTCCAGTACTCACAGGTTTTACTGAATGTTGAGTGTCTGAAATTATTTCTTGCAAGCTGCTAGACACTTGGATAGTATGTATGACCTAGCTTATATAATGAATTATTTATTAAAGCTAATAGCTACAGGGGCTTCTTATTCTGAAATAGGAAACTGTGGAATATTAAATTTTAGCATCATTGTAGGATGGTCAAGGATGGTCTGCATTGTTTGTCAGGAAGAGGAGTCTTATATCAATAATGATAGATGTATGTTATCAAGTATGGACTCATATACTACTGCCTATTACACAGGACTACCAACTTTTGTTTAAATCAGTGATCTCACTATCGATAGTAACATGATACACAAAGCTCTTAACAGAGGTAGATATTGTGGAAGTGATTTACGGTGCACTATGTGTAAATTCCTGGAAGGACTGAGATAAAACTGGATAGAGATAGAAGTGAAATGGAAAGGCGAGAAAATGGAGGTTGGGAAGTAGAGTATTCTTTTTGGAATAAGAGTTAAGTGTAGGTTTAAGTTCATATTTATTTATTAGAATTTCCATATTACACAGACTGTATACAAATAATACAAAAGGAAGATTGAAAAGAGGAAAGAGTGCACTGAGTAAAATATCAGTTTATCAGTGATCACCATATAGTTTCATGACCAAGACATTTGTAGCATGGAGCATGAATATGCAATTTACACATATGTGCGTTTTATAATGGATCGATGATTGTTTTTCCTTGATAGGATATCACGGTAGTAAAGGCCATGAAGAGCCCTCCTGCTGGTGTCAGACTTGTGATGGAAGCAGTCTGTATCCTGAAAGGACTCAAACCAGACAGGATCCCTGATCCTGGTGGATCCGGTAAGAAGATTGAAGACTTCTGGGGTCCATCTAAGAGGCTCCTTGGAGATATGAAGTTCCTTCAGAGTCTGCACGAGTATGACAAGGTGAGTTGCAATGGTGATTTTGGGATGAACTTAAAAATATCTGAATCTAAATATGAATCTTATTATTCATTATTAGTTGGCTCAAATTATTTTAGCATCTCTTTAATAATGGAAGGGGCAATATGGATCTATTTTCATTCATTACATCAATCTTTTCAACTTCATATCATCTTTCATTTTGCAATAGATATTGGATTGAACTCTGTGATAGACATTGATCCATCTTGCTCTTAAAAGAATATTTCATATTTACCACTTTCATGCTATCAAATTTTAAGAAATTGTCTAAGGTGTATTCAAGAAATGAAGAAAAAAAAAACATCTTCCAATAATTATCTGGGATATATATGAGAACAGAGATATTGCTTTAGAATAAAGGTAATATAAAACACACAGATTTCTGTATTAAGATTTGTCATGCCATTCTGAGCCTTAGCTAAATAATGTTCGTACATGTATATCATATAATTGGGCAAGGTTGATTGTCCACAGCATGGTAGGGATTAAAGATATATTGTTGAAAAAATCTTACTATGTGGGGCCTGGTTCATAAAGGGCCTATTTATTGTATTTATTGCAACTGCATGCATGGTGAACACAATAGTGAATACCTTGATAACAGGGCTCAGCAGCAAATCAAAATCAAGGTTTCCATGATAGTGTATTGGGAAGTCATCATAATTGTTAGTCTTTATGAAACAGGTCCTAAGATGAGGTACAGACCTTAGTATAGATGTCGCATTAGTATAGTGATGTTATTGGATTTTAATCTTTCTTTTTTGTAGGATAATATCCCTCCAAACATTATTAAGACAATCCGTACCAAGTACATCCCCAATCCAGACTTTGATCCTGCCAAGATCAGACAGGCCTCTACTGCCTGTGAGGGTCTCTGTAAGTGGTGCCGTGCCATGGATTCATATGACAAGTAAGTTATCTTTCATTATGAAAAGAGTCTTGAGTTGTGATAAGTGGTGAAATGTAAAAAATGTTGCTTTAGTCAATTATAAACACTCTAAAATTGGTATACTCAGATTATATTGAATTTTTCTGATAGCTTTTTTTTTCTTCAAAATTCATAAATTTCTTATCCCTTGTCCAATTTCTTCCAAACTGCTACTGTTCTGTGTCTCTTATTTTTCTTTTCCAATACATCTATTTTCATTACCAAGATCAGATTTCCCCTTTAAATAAGATTTCAATTTTTAACTATTCACTGACATTTTCCCCCTTTGAAATCTTCAGAGTGGCTAAAGTGGTTGCGCCCAAGCAGGAAGCCTTGGCGGCTGCTGAAGGTGAGTTGAAGGTAGCCATGGCAGGATTGGAGAAGAAACGAGCAGCACTCAAAGAAGTCCAGGACAAACTCAAGAAGCTTGAAGTAAGTCAGATCATGTTTTTTTTTAAAAAGTGCCAAGGACTTGTTTTACAACTAGTTGAGTATATCTGAATGAAAGTAGTTTTGCCATGAGGTTTTAGGGTCATCGCTTCGTAAAGAATTGAAGCAGATATTAATCACTTTCAATATCTTCAGCCAATTGAAGATTTTAAGTCTCTTGTTTTTCTATACATAGGTACAATCAGTATATCTATATGGTCATCTCATTGGTCAGTCATCCTGTGCATATTTCTATAAATGTATATTTTTATTTATTGTGTAATAGGTCACATATCATTTATAATTTTCATGTTTTATATTTTTGATGTTTGTGCATATACATGTACATGTAGTGTGGAATCCAAATTTATGTTGTATTTCATTTATGATGAAGTATATCTTGGAACGAGCTTCATCAGATTTACAAATTGCTGCACTGAGCTGGTTTGAGGACCTCTCTGCTGCCCCCCTCACCCTATGATCTAATAAAGTGGCGACACTATAAATGATTGCTATTTATGATAGTAAAAACCATTGAATTATTCTTCCAGGACAAACTTGAAGCTAACAAGAAGAAGAAGCTAGATCTTGAGAATCAGGTAGATCTGTGTTCCAAGAAACTTGACAGAGCTGAGCAACTCATTGGTGGATTAGGAGGAGAGAAAGACAGGTAAATTTTTTTCAGATTTTAGCAGAGGCATATATGTTCAGTAAAATAATCACAGGGCAACGACTTGTTTGTCAATTTCTCAACCCTTTGAAATTGCCCCCATGAGCAAAAGATGAGATGGATGAAAATAAAAAGAAAGAATTTTACACTGCCTCCTGGATAGGTAATAGTGATATTATTCCTCTATTATCATAAAACAAAGTGGCTTAATTCAAGCCCACATGACCTCTTAAAAATCTGTGGTAAAAAAAAATCACAGGGCCAATTTTTCAAAGCTATTTTTTGAAAGAAAATCCTTCATGAATATTTTTCATACCAGTATTTAAAAGTCACTTATTAGTATGGGCCTTACCATATCACAATGATATATTCATGACTCTACAATAGCCTCTTCATCATGTCAGAAATAGGGTAATTTCAATTTGATGTACTCAGTCAACATATACTATTACAATGATGCTGCATTATTCATATTGTTTGTAAGTTTTTAAGCAGGAGACCTCTCTTTCAACTGAACTCATATTTTGTCTACAAGCTTTCAAGGTTAATTGTCCTGTGCATAAAATTTTCATTCTAAATAATTGTTTTGCTATCAGTTTTAAATAACCCTCATTCATTTTGTGCAAAAAATTGAGTTTAATCAAATGTTTTAAATCATTACATCAAGCATTCTATGGACATGCTGAAAAAGACTGCTTTTTAAAAGGTGGATTTTGATATAATTTTATTGAACTAAACAAACCTATAACACCTATAACAATGGAATGAAAGAAAATATATTTAAACTTTCTAACTGGGCATTAAAAGAAATTTATTACAAAGTTTACTTTCATTTTTGTTTCAAGGAAAAGAGCAGTAATCTATATAATATGATTGATTTATACTTTGAATTGATTGCAAGTTTCTGTCAATGCCACCTATTAAAGATTGAAAATTATCTGTATTTTAGATGGAACCAATCAGCCGCTGACCTTGGTAAACTCTATATCAACTTGACTGGTGATGTGCTCATTTCTTCTGGTCTGGTTGCATACCTTGGTGCATTCACATCTGCCTATAGACTGGTGAGTAGAAACTAGCACAGTCTTTTTTTATGATGAGATCATAGGATATATTATTGAATAATTAGTGTATGTAGCCTTGATCTGCTGAAATATTATTGTGATGTTTGCTGAATGGCCGATGCGTGTGATGAGAGAAGGCACTGATTTGACTCATTATTTATGGATATCATATTTACAATGTTTGCTATCTCTTCCAAAGCTGTATTACCTGTCACTTGCCCATTAGTGCTACAGCTGCAATCTAAACTTGTGATGTAAATTGGCATGCAACAAAGAGATTCAGTGCATTTTGATGGCTTTCAAAAGAAGAAAAAAAAGAAAGAGAGAGTCATAAGAGGAAACAGATTGAGAATAAGAGGAAGATGGAGGGGAGAAAGAAATGTGCAATATCTCAAGAGAAAATACATGTATAATATGATTCAAATTTCTGCTTATAGGGGAGAAAGGAGGGGGAGGAGGAGGAGGGGAAATGGGAAATAGAAAAATAAAAGAGGCAGAGATTACATAAAAGCAAACAGAAGAGCATATGAAAAAGAAAATGAAGAAAAAAGAGGAAAAAGAAAGAAGGGTGAGATGAAGAAGGGGAGCCAGACGAGGATGAATAGAAGAAAAAAAAAGAATTTACTTTGTATAAAGAGAGTCAGCAACTGCCAAAGAGAAAATTCAAATGAATGCAAAAAAGGTAAGTTCTTTATATTAATCAATACTTTCATATTTGGGAGGGTTCTTTTTATTTCAAACAAATGTCGATTAAAAATAAATGAATGATGTTTTAATGTATTTTATCACAACTTCATGAATGGAAGAGAAAGCAATTAAGGTATTCAAAAGCAGCAATCATTTTGCAAATGTTAAGTACAACTACTTGACATTTATGATTATTTGCCAAGCGAAGATCGAGTGCATGATGATGAAATTATACTCTTTCAGTACTGACATATTTTATTTATTCTTGTTCATTTTCATATACATGTAGTAGTTTTTGATGTTCCATTCAAAGTTCTGTAATTTAATCAATATGTGATTTATCAAACTTCATCATTTATTATCACATTCATCAAGCATATTTATGTTTCTACTTAAATAATTAGTCAGTTTTCTTCCCAGTCCCTTTTTCAATCAGTTGCCTACACTTTGATTCTTAAGTTTTCTTTACCAATTAATTTCACATTGCTACATCACTAATTTCCTCATCTCCTAAATATTTGTGCATATTTCACCTTCTGAGGTGTCCTCATATGTCACATTTAGTTGAAAGGTTGATTTATTTGAGTGCAGAAGCAAACCTCGTGGGTTTGTTTAACTTTTGTCTCCTGTACAATGTGTAAGCATGCCTCAACATTTTTACATCATAGTAGTGTATGATTTTATTTTTTTTAGAGTCTAGTTTGCAGACTTACCTAATGTTTGTGTTCACGTGTTGCAGTGGGACTGAACTGAGGAACTACAAAATGACACCAGTATGCTTTAAAGCATCCATTATTTGGAGGAGATGATTTATTTTCATCGTCTATTTTCTATTGCAAATTTTTCTTTCTTTTTTAATGAAAAAAATAATTAATGTATTCAAATTTAATTATGAAACAATGAGATGTAATCCAAGGCTGTAATTGTAGCACCTCCCTCCAGATCCCTCCCTCCTATCCCCATCTCTCCTCTCCTCTCAACTTTCTTGTCCATTTTTAACTTTAGATGATAATAGCTCCATGATAAGAAGCAATTTTCTCTTTCCTGTTGCCATGAATCACAGGTTGTAACATGCTCGACTAGAAATTGGAAGATTTACCTTTGAATCTTTGTCTTAAGATCATAAATAGGAATAAATGATAAAATTTAGTAATCGATGGGTGTGGGGGAGGTAAAAGAGAGAAGAGAAATATATAGCATAGTCGTTTTTGCAATTTATTATTTAAATGGTCGTTACTGTTTTATGTTAAGTGCATGAATTAGTATATCTGAACCCAAATTTGTTTTGAAATGTGTCTGTATTCTTATTTTCCCTTATTTGTTGCCTGAAATATTGCCATTCCCCCATCTTCCCTCATTTCCTCAATTAATTGTAGCCCTTGTCATGCTCTTCCCATAATGTCAACATTGTCAGCGATTACGTGGTCAACCCTTCCGTAAAGTGTGTGATAAATGGACGTTTGTTAAGAGGCATGAGAGAAATTAGGAATAAAAATCCTTTGTTGTCAGGGAAAAGCAGAGTGCTAGACACTCGCCTTGAGTGTAAATGGTACTACAGTATTTTATTTGAAGCTTCCATTTGCACATATTATCCCACACATTAACAATTATTCATCCCATTTATCGTTTGATCTGGAGCTAAATTGTGTGCTTCAGTATGGGATTGTAAAGGAATTTTATTCATCAATCATGGCATTGTTTACCTGAAATCGCTAACAAAGTGGTCAATAAATCATTTGCGCCAGCAAGGCAATGTATGAAACTTTGGAGTTGTTGTTGACTCTCTTCCTTCATTCCCCTCTTGCCCTTCCCTTTCCGCCCTTCCCTCTACTCTCACTACCATTCCTCCCATCTATCATTTCCTCAATTCTCTTGTCTCCTCCACACCCTTGTTTACTCCCCCCCTCTTCCTTAACTTCATGCCCTACCCTCTTCTCCCTTTCCCCTCCTTTCACTTTCACCCACCATTCCTCACATCCTCCTTCCCTCATCTTTCCCTCCCTCTTCTATTTGTAACTCCCTTCTTCGATGATTCCTCTACGTCATTTCTTTGTCCCATAATTAATGTATCCAGCAAATATATGTAATATCTCAGATTTCATCCACCACCATTGCATTTCATTTTGATATAGATCTCTTATCTTAATAAACTACATTGATTATACTTGGTTGTACTCGGCTAATAACCTGATTTCTTTATCTTGTAAATGGCACCTGTTGACATATTAGTAAATATTGAGATTGTAAATGGCATTAAGTTGGCCTAATATTGGGTTATTTCCTGAAGGGGAAGGGGGGGGGGCAGTCATTGATTTTAGGCAAGTCATCACCAGCCTTTTTCAAATAATTTGAACTGTACCCTGTTGTAGAAACTAACTATCAAACAAGTCAAAATGAAATAGAACTTGATTTCTAATCAAATAAAAATGAGATGGGACTTGTGTTTGATTTTCTATTCTTTCTCCATTGTGCCTCTGATCTGGTAAGACAAGCACATGGTTATATCTACAAAGATGTAATAATTGGCATATTGTGAATATCAAAATATTTGTAAACTGGGACCTACTTCCTTTTAGCCTGGCATTGATTTAATATTTCAGGAGAGAGAAGGGATATACAAGCCTGCTGCAAGAGCGATTATAGTTGAAGTGGCTACCTATGATAAATAAGATGCTATCATCATCATCATCATCATCATCATTTTCATCATCTTCTTTATCATTACTACCAATAGTACCATTATTATTATTATTATTATTATCGTCTTTGTTTTTGTCACTATTATTCAAATAAGAAATACATGTAGTATTGAAGAGGATTAAAGAGGCTATAGAATATCAAGATAAACAGTCATTGGCTGATGAAGACACACCTGTTGGTGAAACCAAGCTGGATGAAATCCCATGGTAGGGTTCAGAATTGGACTCTGAACTACTCTATTTGACCAGATGGATTGGTCAATGTTTTCTTGTAGGCCAACATTTAAGAGAAAATTTCCAAAGTAATCTTTTAATTTATTTGTATATTAGAGCTGTTTGATATTTCTTGATAATTCCTGATGTAGTAATTTGATGAAACCATATATTTTCACCAAATTCAGGCAAATCTCTCTATTTTCTCAGTTTTTCACATCTGCATGATAGTATAATTGCATATATATCTTTATTTTTTTATTTGAAATTGAGAGAGAGAGAGAGAAAGTGGATAATACACAGCGCCAGGGGAATAGCAAAGAGATGAACCCAAAGAAAGCGATTGAAAAACAAGTATCTTGGGATATAAATAAACTATTGAGCAAATGGAATCTTGTGGCTGTCAATAGCTAGTATTATTGGATATATACAAATACATTATTGAATGAATTTTATCATCTGACCATGAAAATACCAAATGGACTTGGCTTTGTGTATTGTTGAGCCAATTAGCCATAAATAAATTCATTGTGCTTGTCGTTTGCCGGGAACTGTAATGAATAGGTAGGATACTCAAGGTTAAAGGAAGATCAGGCTTGAATGGTCAATACAGAAGAGCTAGCCTGATGAAGTCTCATTACATGTTTGACCACATCAATAACGATCCAACCTAGTTTAATTATGATTAAATAAAGTTATGCTTCAGTTCTTTCATCCATTCCAAGTAACATAAGCTTTGGTGATATATTGTTTGAAGGTTTGTGTTGTTCTCACAACAGAATATTAATATCTGAAATTAATCAGTGCTTGTGAAATTTAATTAGCCACAAATGACCACATTGATCAATAATGATCAAACCTAGTTTTGTTATCATTTTATTAATTCATAATTCAGTTTCCCCTCCCCCTTTTATTCAGAATAAGATCAGTATAGTTATCATGATATTTGTAATCATAGGCCTTGAGTAGTGCCTACCTCATCAAAATATGAATTTCACTGTTGACCAGAGATGTATGAAATGTCATCTACATGACCACATCAGTATTGATCAAACCTAGTTCCAAAAAACTTCCAGTACAGGACAATTAAATTGCATTCTTCAGTCTTTCCTCATATTCAAATTATGTGAGCTATTATGATCAATATCATATTGATCACATACATATACATTGTTCATGTTTTGAGTAGCTAACCATCATATTAAGATATGAAAATTTAATGACATAGTATACTGTTTTCTATTGTTAAAGAATGCAAAATTTTGTAAAGTGTAATCCCCATGGTACATGTTGATTAGAACGATTCATGAGTTGCAATCCTATGAAAGTATGGTATTTGTTACACATTGAATTATTAACATTTGTTTATATTGTACTTCATCCTTCATTCATTTCTCTTTTCATTAACCGCTTTCATCCATTTATTACTAACAAGGTCGACAAGCATATACTTTCATCTCGTCGAAAATTAGTTAATTAATGTTGCCTTGGTGACAATATACATTCAGTGATCTCATCCCAGTTAAAATAAATTCGTTGTGTATGAGACTTATGATATTTGTACCAAGTTTCTTCGAATTTTGATTGATTTGGATAAACAGCCATTATGGAGAAAAAAACATCAACGCTAACGAAAAAACAAACAAAACAACCCCCCCCAAAAATCCAAAATGCATGCACTCATTTATTTCTGCTTCTGGTTTTAAGTGCTTATTTATTTTGAAACAAAATGACATTAAAGTGTAACAATTCATTTACAAACCCTAAGGAAAAAATCAAATTAAAAATTGAATCGTGCATATATATATATCACATTCTATACACTTTTTGTAATCATGATAAAGATGCCGCGTATCTTCCTAAATACATAAATGATTTGAGCGTGAAGCCCGATCTGAAAACTGGACAGATTAAGCACGTTTTTAGTTAAAGAACAAGCAGTGTAATTAAGCACGATGTAAAATTGTTGATGATCTGATCCGAAAGGGAAAATTTTAAGCACTGTCTAACATGTAGACCTATAGGAAAATTCGTAAGAGGTTACGAATCTCATTGAATTAATGATGCGAGCGCATAACAAGATATTCTAAGATCTTTTTTGTTAACATGAATAGGATGTCTTTCTGACTCAATAATTAAAAACGATGCAACGCGGGCTGAAAAAATACTTACTTGTAAATGGGACATTTCAAGTACTGATTGTGGAAAATCTTGAGAGGAAAGCATCTCACCAGTTATTTTTCATTTTTATTTTTACGTTCAGCACATTTTTGTAATCATGAACAGGATGCACATTTCGCTAAAACAAAGTCATGAAAACTCGAATCGCGAACAGAATGATTTGTTCACTTTGACATGGAACTGATATTTTAAGGCCTGTTAAGGTCTTGAGCAGATTATCATCTTACTCAACGGACAATGCGAATCGCGAGTGATTTTTTATTTCGTATAATGACCTTAAAGTTCCTATTTCCCAATTATTTTGTTTACCCCATAACGATTCTTTTATCATTCTGGTTTTATCCTATCTTCTTGTTCTCCTTTTCTTTTCTTTTCCCCTTGTTCACCCCCAATTAGGGGGGGGGGGATGGGCGTGACCGCTTCACACCCTGGATCCGCCTATGCACTATATAGCTATAATAGTCAGTAATTGTCTTGTAATGCCATTTAGTCTGGCCCTCGCTCGATGTGAAATACTCTCTAGGAAAATAATAGACTATTCTTAAAGGGGATGATATCTCACTGATTGGAGAATACTTGCGAGGGTAGCGAATAAGGGATCGTGAAATTAGTGCCAGAATGTTCTAAGCATTTTCAATCTTCGCAAACAGTTTTTGTTGTTGTCACAAATGAATTTTGAGCAGCAAACAGTTCCTCGCGTACGTGGCAAGAATTGATAGAATCATTTAAGCCATTGCGAACGGTGGTAAGATGATGTCGCTGAAGTTTTTTTTTTTATTCGCCGATTCTCGCGACGATGAGACCACATTAAGGGTCAACTGAGAAGAAAAATGTTCGTAAAACGTAACTCCTAAGAAATGGAATGGGCAAATCAAAATATTGCTATAGTCGCAAAATTTTGTTTATCCGTCAGATTCGCTCTTTAAAGTAATGAATTGGGCTTATTAAATGTAAACAGAAATTTGATTTCGATTCATATTATGTTTGTATTTTCTCTTGAGCTATTGCGGGTTTGAGTTTATTGCAGCCCTTACCTCTTGGAAATGGGGAGAAATAATTTAGAATAGAAAAAAAAGAAAAATAAAAGAAATATTTGAAGGTGTTATTCAATCAGCTGTTGGAGTAAGTCATATCACTTAGTAATAAAATATGGCGCCAGTGTTGTTAATATAAATAGCATTTTTGGAAACCAATTCAATCTTCTTTTTTTTTACATTTTGACATTGAATAAGGATTAATTTGTTTCACCATTTTCCATATTTTTTCATGAGCTCATCCATTATTGTCTTGAATGTATTAGATATTTGAACATGGTTCACGGTAGACCTTTAGTAAGGCAATTGGTTTTTGTGAGGATCATATCTGAAATAAATTATAACGGAATGTCATCAAAGCGGACGTCATATCCTCTTTCATTTTCATCGACCGTTTAATCTTAAAACACGGACGAGTTTTTATCATGATAATTACTATACGATACTGGCATACTCGTTTTTCTTTTCGTATTATTTCAATTTTCTGCTTTAATAAAAAGTTCATTTATAGATTACTTAAAAAAAATACGACAAACAATGAATAATATTTTGACAATAATAAATCTTTCTAAGTATATATTTCTGACATTGAATTAATATCAGAATGCAAAATTGCAGTTATTATTCAGGAAACCACGGTCCAAAAATTAATAATAAAAAGGGGCCATTAAAAAAATACGACTATAAATTCACTCGAAATATTGAAAGTTCTGATTTATTTCTAAACAAAACGATACGAAGTAGACTATCAATTTCACTTTTCTTTCATTCATTTATTCATGTTCGTCAGCCATACATGTATCATAATTTTTTTTTTAAATCCTGGATGGAGGTTTGTCAATCTCCATAATTTCATTTTATATACATAATGTGCAGCGCCCACAATACCGAGCATTAAAAGGAATGCCTTGATAATTATGTCACTTATTTGCTTGAAGATCAGGTTAAAAAAAACCCATATATCTATTAATCACAGCCCGTGTCATTTCATGTACACATATATCCATTAGTGACAAAAAACAAATATTAAGGACACAGGGAACGAGTCTTTATGATGATGAAAATATCGTTCTATATTTGTTTCCACCACACGCGGTGATCAGAAACACAATAGCTTGCTGAACTGACAGACTTAATAGTTTCCTTGACTACCAAAAGAGTAATGTGATTATTTGCTCTTCGATGTTAGATAGGTGATAATTATAGCATATATATTTACTGTGTCCACTAACTGTTTGTAAATTTGCAATCCCTCATCAAATCTTATCAGGCATTATTCAAATAGTCCCAATGCTACTGGACAGGTTTATCCAACAAGTAATCTATTTCGATTGCTTATTATTGAGCTAACTTCTTAAACTGGCATTGATTCCCCTTTGATCTTACATTTATGCCCATATTATCCAAAACAAAATAGGCCTATTATCATATATATACAAACTCTCTATATATAAGTTTTGGTATTGTGAGATGTATCTTAATGAGACCTATTTGACAACATATTGTTATAAAACGAGGCATGGCTTTGTTTTAATGAGACTTTGTTTTTAATCAGGCATTTTTTAACATCATACAAATCGCAGTGGGCGTGTTACAAGGAAATATTGTATTGTATTGTATTCAAGGTAAAGTTCTTTCTGTTTGATAAATAACATCATTTACAACAAAGCAAACAAATTATTACAGAGTACATGAAAAATGCATGTATTATATCTGTAATTCTGTATTTAAAGAAAATATTTGTATTGTCCAGTTAATAATTTTTGCAACTAGACTTGTTTTTATAATTGATATTGATTAAATGAAATGAACTTGACTTTGTATAAAGACGATTATCATTGTGCAGTAAATGCATTTTAAAAAAGTTTACTGACAAAAAGACTGTTCCCGACAAAGTATGTAACTGAATAGTCTTTCATATGATTTTCGATATGTTCGTATCATCCAGGCATAGAGAAATGGATTGATGCAAGGGTTTATCCAAATGAAAAAGTTTGTTGCGCGGTGAACCTGTAAGGGCACTGTGGAATGCTTGTCCGCAAGAACGGTCGCAGTATAGGGTATCCAACACAAAACAAAGAGACTGAAGAGAGCAAAAAGTTTCTTGGAAAGCTTGACTTCATAACGACTCATGCTCCGCTGTGGATTGTAGTTATTTGCTGATTTGTTATTAGACTTGTTACTTTGCTTGGTTGAATGTTCTACGCTAGAGGTTGGTGTCGTTCGACTTGCTAAGCTCATGCTTTCGATGGACCTTCTGCTCTTGCGGACTTTACAGAAAATTAGGCCGTAACAAGTCGGAACGATGACGAACGTCGCTATGAATCCGAATGTTATTAACGCAGCACAGTAGTACCATTCGTGCGGATCGGAGTACCTTAAAGAACAATGTCCCAGCACTTTATTGTAGCCGACATCACCGATCCCGAAGATCGGAAGGAGTACTGCTACGATTGCCATCACTAATAGAGATGTCGAAGCCGATAATACTACCCTACCATGCATGACTTTGCGTCGTACAGGGTTGGTGTATGCGACTGTCACATAACGACAAACCGCTATGCAGTTGACCGTCAAACCAGACATGGCAACACTCAAGATTGTTACATATCCAATGAAAATACAAGCGTTTTCTCCGTAGGGCCATCCGCCGTTAACAAGGCAAAGCATGAAACACGGCGTTAAAATTGCCGCCGTGACAAGGTCAGTAATCGCAAGAAGAAAGATGAAGACATTCTGCCTGACTTGAAGGGCTGGGGATGTAAATACAGCTACAACTACTAGAAGATTTCCAAGAGTACCTACAACACAGATAAGTCCGAGAAGGGCAGTTTCCACAATCTCTCCAATTCTCATGGAATGCTCCGGCTCAGTTAAACTGTTATCCGTCACATTCATGCTAGAACATTGTTTCACCAATAACAAGTTTGAAAGACGCTTGAGTCCACTTAAACCAATGATCAGTAATGTTTAGAACGTGGATGAAAAATGAAACGTACGTATGTTTTATATGCAGTGAAGTTTCAGTCCCGATCCCTAACCCCAAAAGCCGCTTCCTCTAAAAACTCGATTTGTTTTCGCCTTCTGCAATCAACTTCTGTTTCCTGAATTTACCGTTTCAACAAATGCTGTTCATTTGTGATCTTTGGTCATTATAACTTCTTATCGATTTCACATATCGATAAGCATGTATCTGTGTGATTACATAACAATCCCTCCTTAAAGGATTATAGTGATAATAATGCTGTTTTTCGGTCGGGGGGGGGGGGGGGCAATTGGGATGTACACACCCCATCTCTTGCGTTCATCTCTATGAAAACAAAGAATAACGTGCATATTCAGTCAATTACAAGCGGTATTCATGCAATTATTCCTGTTGTAATAATTCAACATGAAATACACTGGATTTCCACGATGTTACACAGCCGCCATATTCAGAATCATAGACTAGCATGCAGAAGAAATAGTTTGCTAAATATAAACATGATAAATAGAATCAAACAAACAAGTGAAAATCATTCAATGAAGCCGGCTCCTTTAAATTTCTCGAGTCTTTCATTATTTGTTGTTTTGATTTTCACGAAAATTTTGGCGAGTTATCAGTATTCTCAGTTCGAATCACCAAAACCCTTTTTGACAGAACAATCTGCTTAGGATTCTTTTGTATGCTTGTCGATAGTTTTGTATCATCCAGGCGTAAAGGAAGGGGTTTAAACAAGCATTCATCCAAAGGAGAAAGTTTGTTGCGCGTTGCGCTTCTTTTGGGACGGTCCCATTTTTGTCGGCAAGGATAACCGAAGTATAGGGTACCCAACAGAACAAAAATAGTCCATAAAGCATCAAAAGTTTCTTCGAAAGTCTTAACTCGTCGCGACTCATGTTTCTACGTGGATTGCTGATCTTCGGGGAATCAGCCTTCGGCTTCTCGGATATGTCGTTGCATGGGTCAGTTCGACTGGCCAGTGTCATGTTTTCAATTGCAATTTTGCTTTTTCGAACGATCCAGAAAATAAGGGTGTAGCTGACTGGAACTATCGTGACCGTGCAGATAAGGCCTATCACGAACATCATGGCGCCGTAGTACCATTCGAACTGATTTTCGTATTTCAACGAACAATGTCCAAGCTTTTCGTTAAAGCCCACGTTACCAAATCCGAAGACAGGTAGCAGCACTGCACTTATAACGATGAAAATCAGTGCCGCCGAAGCTGCAATGACTACCCTTCCATGAATGACCTTCCGACGTACTGGGTTGGTGTATGCCACTGTAACGTAACGGCAGACTGCGATGCAGTTAACCGTCAAGCCTGACGTGGTCAGGCACAGTATCGTCACGTATCCAATAAAGATACAAGCTTCCTGTTTGAAGGGCCATCCACCATGAACAAGGCAAATCATGAAAAACGGCGTTGAGATTCCCGCATTGATAAGGTCTGTAATTGCGAGAACAAGAATGAAGACATTCTGCCTGACCTGAAGGGATGGGGTTGTAATTACGGCAACAACTACGAGAAGATTTCCAATCGTACCTATGACGCAGACTAATCCTAGGAGAATGACTTCCACAATCTCTGCACCCGCCATAGTGTAAGAAGGATCATCCGTGTAATTCATTTTATAAGGAAGTCAACTATATCATTTCCACGAATTTGTTAAAAATTGTCATACAGCAATACAGAAGATTTTTCGATGAAAAATAGTTGCAAAGATAGTAGAGGACAAGCGAAGTGTGTCTTAGAAGTACCAACACGACCAAGCTGTATCGGAATAATTAGTTACGGCAAAGTCACGTCATTTTCTATGAAAGCATGCGTTCAAAATATCATAATATATCCACATTCTTGACGGTGACATCAATCTTCTTTCTTAACACCTTTTGAATGCATTCGAAACCAGAAAGCACAATATTGAGAGCATGCTTGTCTTCATCACTGCTTCGTTTCGGGTTCCATCTGTACATACTATATATTATCTCCTAGCCTGTTCAAGCAGACATCTTCTTGTTTAATTATTATTATGCTCTTGCTTTAGCAAATACAGCGCGAAGTTGATCTTTGATCATCTACTTCGTAGCGACGGTACGGTTATTGATAACATTTTCATCCGTGTTCCTTAAGAATGGTCGTTTATCTTTCCAGCCCAATACACACCCATATTGAAACTCCGTGGCCTTATTTATATCTTTATATTTTCAATATTGTACTATTTTTAACGCCGTTCTTCATAAAAGTAATGGCCCTAAACTACAGCTCGTGTAATTCCAAAAGGTAATTGATTCTTTCATGGAGCCATAAAGATATCTTCAATGATTTATCCAGTTTCTTTTTCCTAGCTTGTGTAGGGCTTTTATGATTTATTACTTCCGTAGCGCGTGTAAATGTATAGAAAACAATTTTAAAGGTCAAGTTCACCCCAGAAAATTGAGGATTTTAATCGATAGAGAAAAATCAAACGAGCATGACACTGAAAATTTCATCAAAATCGGATGTAAAATAAGAGAGTTATGACATTTCTAAATTTTGCTTGTTTTTTCACAAAACAGTTACATGTATATGCACAACGCAGTGATATGCAAACGAGAGAGTAGATGATGTCACTCACTATTTCTTTTGTTCTTTATTGTTTGAGTTATAAAACACTGTCTTGACGTAACCATAAACTTTTGAAATAATGTTGATTCCACATGTATAGGGGGGAATACAATTTTGTTTCACATCACGATGAGGAGCAAATTAGAATTTTTCATATTTCATATAATAAGATACGTAAGAAATAGTTGATGACGTCATCAGTCCCCTCATTTGCATACCGACCAGGATGTTCATTATATAACTCTTTTGTGAAATTAAGTGACACTTTGAAACGTCATAACTTTTTCATTTTACATCCAATTTTGATGCAATTTTTGTCTCACCTGCATGGCAGAATGAGACTATAGGCGCCGCTTTTTCGACGGCGGCGGCGTCAACACCAAATCTTAACCGATGGTTAAGTTTTTGAAATGACAGCATAACTTAGAAAGTATATGGACCTAGTTCATGAAACTTGGCTATAAGGTTAATCAAGTATTACTGAACATCCTGCCTGAGTTTCATGTCACATGACCAAGGTCAAAGGTCATTTAGGGTCAATGAACTTAGACCATGTTGGGGGAATCAACATCAAAATCTTAACCTAGGGTTAAGTTTGTGAAATGTCATCATAACTTAGAAAATATATAGACCTAGTTCATCAAACTTGGACATAAGCTTAATCAAGTATCACTGAACATCCTGCATGAGTTTCACGTCACATGACCAAGGTGAAAGGTCATTTAGGGTCAATGAACTTTGGCCAAATTGGGGGTATCTGATGAATTACCATCATAACTGAAAGTTTATGGATCTGATTCATGAAACTTGGACATAATAGTAATCAAGTATCACTGAACGTCCTGTGCATATTTCAGGTCACATGATTAAGGTCAAAGGTTATTTAGGGTCAATGAACTTTGGCCAAACGGGTTATTTGTTGAATTACCATCATAACTTTGAAAGTATATTGGTCTAGTTCATAAAACTTGGACATAAGAGTAATCAAGTATCACTGAACATCCTGTGCGCATTTCAGGTCACATGACCAAGGTCAAAAGTCAATGAACTTTGGCCATAATGGGGGTATCTGTTGAATTACCATCATAACTTTGAAAGGTTATGGATCTGACTCATGAAACTTGGACATAAGAGTAATCAAGTATCACTGAACATCCTGTGCGAGTTTCGGGTCACATGATCAAAGTCAAAGGTCATGTAAGGTCAATGAACTCTGGTGGCCATTTTAGACGTAATTATTAGATTGCTGTCATAACTTTCAAAGTTTATAGATATAGTGTATAAAATGTGGATATAGGGGTAATCAAGTATCACTGACAAGTTTTAGGTCACATGATCAAGGTCAAATGTCAATGAACGTAGTATTGTATCATTATATGAATGGTGTTTTTTGTGAATAATTATTTTATAGTAGTTTTCAAAGTCAGCACTGTTGCTATATTGAATCGCGTGATGCAGGTGAGACCGCCAGAGGCATTCCACTTGTTATTGTTATGCCAGTAGGATTTTCCTCCTTTTATTAAGATAAACTTTTTGTTGGGGTAGACTTGTCCTTTAATAAACACTGAACAGATGTTTAGATGTTTTCCTCTCGAAGTGCTCTATTTCAGACATTTTCATGATCTTAATTCATATGGATGGAGGAGCAGAATGTGGGGGAGACCCTTTCTCTGCCTTCTCCAAATATCAATTTTTATTTATATCCTCAAAATTATATATTTCTTTTTTTCGTTTTAATTCTTTTGATTGTGTTTGACTTGTATTTTGACTGGGAACACGTGACATGAAAAGTTAGCAAAACTTAAATGTTGCTAGAAAATGTTTGAAATGATATTTCTGTTGCAATATTACAATTGATAGAACAATATAGCAATTCAGTGTAACTCCTTGTTACAAGAAGCAGATCATTTATTGCAAATTTGAAATAAATTGCAAGACATAATGTCTGATTTAGGGACCGTTCAGATATATTTGCAATTGATCGCAAGTTTCTTGCAATACCCCATTAGTTTTGCAATCTAGCAACGCATATTTACTCAGGGACGATTGTTACAGGAACCCATTAGTGTATTGACACCTAACAAGTCGAGGTCCGCGGGTGTCGACTCAATTAGTCACGATCGCACTAGTAATGTGCGATACCTGAAAAATGGCAAAAGCATCAATGTCGATGCTCGCAGCCAAGATTCATCTATTGAAAAAAAAAACTTTAATAAAAAAGCATTGCGTATTAAATCTATACCTCTTTCCAATAACCTAATCGAAGAAAACAAACGATACTCAGCGTAAAGTGGCGAATCCAATGAAGGGAGGGGGTGATATTTTCCATGCCAAATAGATTCTCGATGAGAAAGTCCGGGGGAAAGTCGGAAGTACGGGGACATGACCCTTTTTTGTATCGCCTGCAAAGCAGAGTGAGACTGTAGGCGCCGCTTATCCGGCATCGTCAACATCGAATCTTAACCAAAGGTTAAGTTTTTGAAATGTCATCATAACTTAAAAAGTATGTGGGCCTTTGACATAATGGTTATCAAGTAATACTAAATATCCTGCCAGAGTTTGAGGTCACATGACCAAGGTCAAGTGTCATTTAGGGTCAATGAAATTAGACCACGTTTGGGGAATCCACATCAAAATCTTAACCGAAAGTTAAGTATCTGAAATGTCATCATAACTTAAAAAGTATATGGACCTAGTTCATGAAACTTCGACATAAAGAGTAATCAAGTATCACTGAACATCCTTAGGTCAAAGGTCATTTAGGGTCAATGAACTTAGATTATATTGGGGGAATCAAAACGAAATCTCAACCAAGGTTACGTTTTTTTTATGTCATAACTCTGAAAGTATATGGATCTAGTTCATGAAACTTGGACATAACAGTAATCAAGCATCAGTGAACATCATGCGTGAGTTTCAGGTCACATGACCAAGGTCAATGAACTTTGGCCTTGCTGGGGGTATTTGTTCTAAATCTGGCTAAATTTTGTAAAATAATTATGCTTCGCTTCTGATAGAGTAATCAAAGAATAGAAGTATTCATTTATTTCGTTTTATTTGTCTTTTAATAATTCATCTTGATTACTATATAGATATAGATATCACATATGTATTATTTGATAAACTGTTTAATTTTTGTATTTAGTTTGCTGCTGGTGCCTTTGTACGCATCATGTTTTACTTTTTTTCTGTTAATTCTAAAATTTAATAATTCAAGAAATAATGTATTTATATCTTATTATAATATGTTATTATAATATTTCAGTGAAATATGTGGGTTTCTTGTTTGTATTTTTTGTTCATATATATTTTTTGTAAATATTGTTTAAAATTCAAATGTAAATATGTTTCAAATATTGTTGTGTTTCCAATACCCGTTGGGGTGATCTGAGAATAAATATTACTGTCATTACTGTCATTACTGTTGAATTGCCATTCAAAACTTTGAAAGTTTATGGATCTAGTTCATAAAAATAATGTAGACATAATTTTAAGGGTAATCAAGTATCTCTGATCGTTTTGCACCAAGTCTTCGATCACACTATCAAAGTCAAATGTCATTTAGGGTAAATGAACATAGTATTTTATCATCATAATTAGAATGGTGATTTTTGTGAGTGATTATTCTCTAGTCGTCTTCAAAGTCAGCACTTCTGCTGTATTGAATCGCATAATGCAGGCGAGACTGCCAGAGGCGCTCCACTTGTTTTATGAAGTGGATCCCTTTGGGGCTCCTTCTCGTCAATTCCAGGATCCCCTGCTTTCACTCTCAATGTTCGTCACGAACTTTCGCTCCATCTTTTGAACTTTTGCTATACCAAGCCATTTTGTTCTCTTTATTATATAAAGCAAGTCGAAACTTGGAACCACTGTGTTACCATGGACTGGCTGTCATTTCATCGAACCCTTTGTTTTAATAGTAGCGTACACGCAACAGCATGAAAAAAATCATTGTTGGTATATATCAAAACATGAAATTTATCTCCAATCATTCAGTTGACAACTACTTTGTTGTTACTTTATTTTCAGGAATAATAAGTAGAAATCAGATTAAGAGAATACACCAAATATTTATTTTGTGATATGTGTTGTCATAAAATAAAACGGATACAAAGCTATCATCGGGTGCAAGCACTTCATTCCCTTTAAGTGGACATAGTGGAGTAAATTAATTAATCAACCAAAGACATATAAACAGCATCAAATATTTGTTACTGTTGGAGATCATGTAAGAATATACATGGGAGAAAAGTATAATCATGATAATTTGTGAAATTAAATGAGAATATCTTTCAAGCGGAAAGCTTTACTATGGAGGAAAGAAAATGAGATCTCAATATGAAAAACGGGGAATAATAATTATGATTGATTCTGAAAAGGTTTCATCGTAATTCACAATAAGTTGAATTGATAGTAGATCGATGTATATTGAAATTTTATAAACATGCGCATAACCCTATCCCCCTTTCAAGGCCACCTTACGATTGGTCTGCGACCAGATTTTGGAATAAAATGTAGTACAGAACTATTGGATGACAATATGGAGACGTATTATGTCTTACTGTGTAATGTTCTAAATCATCTTACGAATATGTATGTTCAAATTTGTGACTATGCTATGTTCCGTGTTAGAATAAAAGCGAATTTAATATCTAGTAAAGACGTCATAGCAATCGTACGATTGGCTACGATTTGAAACTCATTTGGCCTTTACTTCAAAATAAAGGCCTGCAAATTTTTGCAATAATCCAAAATTGTTATAGTGCTTTTAATTTCAACCTCATATAAAAAGATACATTTCATTCACATTTTCAGAAGTTGAGCAAACTGCGATTTGTTCCGAAATCGAATTGTGGACCAGTCGTAAGGTGTGCGACGCAACTTCTGTGACGAACTTAATCTGTTAAACTGACTTCAATACTTATCTCAATGTATTGCATTTTTCATTATCATATTTTCTCGAAGTCAATTCGTTTTTACCTTTTTAAATGACAAATTAATGACAATGATTTTTTTTAATAAAAAAAATGTATATTGCCCAGCTCAAAATTACTAAAGAGATTTATCAAATAAATGAGTGAATGTTACTCCACTGAATATATTTATCGTACGACACATTTCTATAAAGGACAAGTCCACTCCAACAAAAGGTTGATTTAAATAAAGAGAAAAATCCAACAAGCATGCCACTGAAAATTTCATCAAAATCGGATGTAAGATAAAGACATTTTGAGGTTTTGCTTAATTTCACACATCAGTTATAATGCACATCATGGTCAGTATGCGAATGGGGTGAATGATGATGTCACCCACTCACTGTTTCTTTTGTATTTTATATGAAATATTCTGTTTTTCTCATCATTATCCTGTAAAACAAACTTCTGTTCGTCCCTGAACATGTAGAATTGCTATTCAACATTTTATAGTTCAGTCAAGTTGGTCATTATTGTCACATTGGTAAAAATGGAGATATTATATAAGTCAAACAATAAAAGCAAAAGAAATAGTGAGTGAGGGACATCATCAACTCTCTCATTTGCAAATCGCTGGGTTGTGCATATCTATTTTGTGAAAAATAAAGCAAAACTTTAAAATGCAATAACTTTCTTATTTTACATTCGTTTGTGATAAAATTTTCAGTGTTGTGCTAAGTTGATATTTCTCTATTTTTTCATATCAACAATTATCTAAGGTGGACTTGACCTTTAATCATATTCCTAGCTGTGTCTATTACTATTGCCTCCCACACGCACACCACCATCACCCGTATAAAGATGTCAATTATATATGTATGTGCGTAAAGTCCACCCCCGAAACAAATTATCTACCTTTTAGATTCCTCATATCTAAAATATATAGCGAGTCAATCAATCTTGTCGTGAAAGCCCTGTCATTATATAAAAGTGATATGCATATTGGTTAATCCATCCTATTCATCACACAATTCCATAAGTCGTGACAATAGAAACTCAATTGTCATCTCACATTTTACGCAATCAATATTACTACCAATATACCAACAAAATATATTACGATACCATTGTGAGAAACGAACTATTGTTTTGTTAAAGAGTTAAACATTAAGCAATTAATCTATAGAGAACACATTTTCAATTTAATAACACATTTTCATTTTCAACGAACTTATGCATGCTCGTTAAAAAGCAAAACCTTTCTGGCTTACCTTAGAACTGTTTTCATTATTCATTGGAGTCTAAATCAATGAAAAGAATAATACCAATTTATCTGCTGGCGCTATCATATTCCATCATTAATAATTCAAAATACTCTAAACATCGCTTGTTAATTCTCCGGTACACGTATTCTAATCTGGGGCCCGTTTCATAAAACCCGGCTCACACTATGCACTGTAAAAAATGTGGTGTTAAAAGTGACACCAGTTGGTGTTAATAGAGGACCACACCCTGAGGTGTTAAAATTACACCCTCGAGATTTACCATAACACCAAATAGTGTAAATGTAACAACCAATGGTGTTGCAATAACACCTATAGGTGTTCAAATAACACTGTCAATATAACACCGGTGTAAAATAACTGGTGTGGTCCTCTACGTACACCGGTTAATACCACAGTTTTTGCTGTGTGCGATTCGTTGCGATCCGAATTTCAAAGAAATTGTGATAACATGTGATATGGACATTCCAATTAATAAAATCTTACGGATCAGAGTTCAGAATAGTATCGGACTACTGAATTCGAAAATTCAGTCCAGTTCGAGCCTCACTGAATGAATAAAAAACAAATTCAATTTCCAAATCGTAATGACGTCATCATCAGCTGCGACTTGAAGCCGATTTGGACTTTACTCCGACCACAGCGCTTGCCGCAAAGTAAAAATATGATTTTAGTATTTCTAACATCATGCCAAACTTTAAGTTAGGAATCTATTTCCCCCCCATTGGACACCAATAAACGTTTACTTTTCATGATCATTGATAAAGCACGCTTGGGGTGGAAAAAATCACCAAAAACTATATACCTGTAATCTCTAAATATTATTTTTTTAGAGGACTGCTTTATCATGTATAGCATTCGGTTTGCAAATTTATATTTGGGCTCCGCATGTCATGTTTTCGTAGTATAAACTTGCGACTTTTAAACGATTTCGATTGATAAAAAATAAAACCTGTAAATGGTTATCTCAATATTCTGTGATTTGGATTATGTGTATTCACAAGAAATCTTTACGGAGTTACATTTGGTTACACCGTTTGCAATCCACATGTTCAAGTATGTAGGAATCAAACTTCGTTTCACATTATTAGGAAAATATGATATTTCATATTTCCTATTATATTATGAAACAAAAGAAGTAGTGAGTGGAAGATTCTAAACCCCGGAGCACATTGCACTATCCGTTTGCAACCCGATTTCGAGTTCATTCATACAACTTATACACTAGTATTTAATGTACACTTCTGGTTGGTTAAAAAAATCATGTTACCATCTTTCGGATGGTGACGTTAAAGGTCGGTCCCAGACGTAAATAATCATATCTGATTGATACACGTCTGACAAAACTCAAATACACACACACACACACACACACACACTGATTTGGGGAGTTGGTTTTAATTGCCCGTCTACTTCAATGGGCCACTGGAATATATAACATTGGAGGTAATTCAGTGAATGAATGTGGATTAATTAAAGTAGGGCTCGAGTTTGCGGGTGACATTTATGATGATAGTATATTTTCAAATTTACAATCACTCTGGTGAACCTCCAGCATTATGTGGGATTAATTTCTATTCCCATCAAGTCAATACTATTTTATTCAGAGTACATGGAGCATTTAGCGTCGCTTGGTGACTTTATATCAGGAAGGTCATAAATTTTCCTCAAATAACAAGGATTGTCATCACATTAATTAACACCAACTTTCTTCCATTATCATTTTGCTCATATTAATTTTCAAACCTGACTGAAAGTTATACAGCATTAGTATATCATAAATATAAGGAGATTAAAATCAATTGATATTCATTATTCATATATTCTGAAATAAATCGTTCACATGGTTAACTTGTTTTCGTCAGACGATTGAGATTTCAATATATTTGTTTCGCGAATATCCAAAAGAACATGTATACATTATCGATATAATCATAGATTAGGTATATACATGTGTATCCAAATTATCCGTACTTGATTGTACTAGAAACAGAGGCAGTCAAGTGGTATGTCGTCCACTTTGAGATGACAGTCTAGATGTGTTAAATGAAGTCAAAGGATTTATTTGTTATGCTTTAAAGTACAGGTTTAAAGTCTTTCACAAAGTCGCCCCTCGTGTCATGATAATGGATGACCCAGAATCTACCCCTTCACGTACTTTCTTACAAGGCAAATACTTCCTCCATTTGTGAAACTTCGTCACACTTTTGTATGCATTTCGGAACGAACGCATCATCCAAGCGTAAAGATAGGGGTTAAGGCAGGAGTTGACCCAGACGAAAAGGTTTGTGAATCGGTGTAGTGGCGTCGGGACGATGCCATTCCTGTCGGTAAAAATCACGATGGAGTATGGAAACCAACAGATAAAGAAAATAAGAAACAGAAGCATAAGTTTCTTGGTCAATCTTATCTCTTCGCGGCTAAGTGTTGGGGCTCGGTTGGCTGCTTGAGGAACGTTGCCTTTGACGTTAGCATGATGTCTCTCACTGTTGCGGTTGATCGCAGCAACGGTTATTCTGCTCTTGCGAACCACCCAAAGTGTCAGGGCATAGTATGCAGGTGTGATGGTCATTGTCGTCACTACTCCTCCAAGGAACAAGGTCGCGCAGTACCACCAGTCTCGATCTTCAGAGCAAAGCATGGAACAGTGTCCAAGATCAGAATTGTACCCCACGCTGCCAAATTGTGCTAATTCCGGCAAGATAACGATGAGGCAATTCAATGTTGCCAGCACCCCGAATGCAATAATGATGACACATGTATTACATTGCTTTTGGAAAACGTGCTTTGGACGAGTCACGGCGACGTATCTCGTGATAGCTATCAGGCCCAAAGACATAACAGATAACGAAAGACATATCAGAGCTGCGTATCCTAGAATATCACAGTATATTTCGGCGTAAGGCCAACCTCCTTTCAGTAACGTGAAGATGAAAAAGGGCGCCAAGAAAGCTGTTGTTATTAAGTCTGTGATGGCAAGAAAGATGATGAATACATTGCCACGTGTCCGCAGAGTTGGTGTGCTCAACACCGCAGCTATTACCAAAATGTTTCCAAATGTCCCTAGAATCGACACCAAAACAAGGAATGTGGCTTCAAAGATTTCCGCGAGTCCAGTGTGGAATTCTTCTTCATTTTCAAACGTGATGTTATCGTCTGTTACGGCGCCTGCTACTGTACTTGAGGTTAGAGCCATAGTTGCCGCCATATATAACATATGGGAGGAAATGTTAAAACAGAGAAATTCTTGAGAAATTCTACTAGCCTCACTTCAGGTAAGACGGGTTCGCCGCTTTTTTGTCAATAAGAAAGAAGCAATGACCGTACAAAGGATAGAATGTATTTTGTCATTTCACCGTCGATGGTGTAAAGTACAACTACAAGCCAAAGACAAGAGCGGTCACACTGAAGAAGTACGTTTTCAAATTTTGATGAACTGCAGATATCAAAATAATTTTGTGAATTGTCGTCTTGCTTCCCTCACAATGGACATCTCGTTTGATTAATGCAAATGTGACATTACATAATCTAAATGTCCCGTTTATGGTGGTGTCACAATAATTGTCCGACAAACATTAATGATTCCGTCAGGAAAGTATACTTCCTCATTGAGATTGATTAATGTCTCAATAAAACGATTTGCTGTTAATCATTGAATTGACCATTTAATCATTTGTGGAACTTGTAGTATCACGGATGCGTTCTTACGGCATGTCCTTACAACATTCTTCTTACTATTCCTACTAAAATACCAATATTAATGCCAATAAATCCATTTTAGTTGAAGTCCCCTTTGTAAGAAATATGAAACTAATGTGATTGATGTGACAAACGTTACTCGTATAGTGATCACTTTGAATAAAAATCTCGTATCTGAATAATGTCATAATTGATACAATCCATGTTCTCGTTAGCACTTGGACTCAGTATGTGAAGTGTAAATATATCTTAAATTTAAGTAGGACATAGAGATCATTTGATATCTCGATCTCTTTCCTTGCTCTTGAAGTATCGAAGAAATGAATTTTCACCAGTCGTTGTGCAGATTATTAGTACTGAACTGGTGAATATCCTTCATCATGATTCCAAAGTTACCTTTATTTGCCGATGTCGGAAGAAATTCGCTATCACACAACCTTGCGTCACAACATCTCAGACGATTGGTTCAAGTCTTGCCGGTTTTTTTTTTAAATCTCTATAGTAACCATAAATCATCAATGTAATGGAAAGCAGAGAAGTTCAACTCAAAGAAATTCGGTTCCTTTGATCCATCCTCGTCGTTGATGCCATTTTGATGATCAATAAGAGAAGTGGTGTCAATGATGACTTATGTCCTTTGTAGTTAAGCGTCGATTTTTTTTTTCGCCACTCGCCTATACCTCCTAGCATGGAGTTCCCTTTCTAAAGACAAAGTTGTTTCCATCTAATAAAGGCAATAATGACAATGGCGTTGGTATTGGTGATGATTCAAGTCTTTGGGCTCGAAGCGTTGGTTGTAGCGATTCGCCTTTACCCCCTTGCAAGAGACAAAGTTGATTTTGACGTCAGCCATCGAGTATCTGCTTTGACGGGTATGAAAGCTGCTATTGAACCAATTTCAACCATTTCCAAACAGAGTCTGGATTTCACCAGGTGCGTTTGCTTAGGAGTAAAATAAATAAAATCTTCGAACACTCCGCTTTCTGTAATAACGTTGATCAAGCGCGATTTTACTATATTTGTTAAGTGGTAATTGTCTTAAAATGCAAGTTCATAATTATGCACGTTTTGAGAGGGAAGGCTATTTAAAAGTTTAGTTCATTGCCGAGGTGAGCGGCATTAATACGAATGAAATTAAGACTGCCTAAAACATGTAAAATGTTTAACCAGTAGTTCGGCATTCACACGATCATGAATGTTGAGAAGAATGCATCTGTTGCTTCAAAAAATGTGTCAACTGTCAATTATTCCACTCAGAACCATAAAATCCAATTATTGTTCATTGTAGTTGTTGGCGGTGTCAAATCGACCAAGTTTTGGCCAGTCTATTTATTTATAGATTCTCGTCTGCTGTCGATTTTTTAGGGCGCCAATTTTCTATCTTTGAGCGTCATCACGCACGGTTCGATGTTGTAGTTCATTTTGGGGGATGTTTTCTATCGGCGCAATACGCAGTACTCTTGCTATACTGCGCCTACATCGACAACTTTATTGTCTTAATGATAATTTCTATTTTAATTTCTCTCATGTAATAGGTCATGTGATAAGATCGTATATTGATTTTATGCCGTGCGTGCTGATTTTTAGCATTTGAATTTCATTGGAATTTTATTTTAGTGTAATCAAATTACTAAATTCAGAGACTTTTTTTATGTATGATTTTATGAGCATGTAATCAAGCAAAATTTGACATGAATCCGTCATGACCAAGGTCAAAGGTCATTTAGGGTCAATAAACTTTGATAGTATTGTGGTACATCAATATATAAAAAATAATGGGTTATAAAAAAATCAAGATAGTTTCTAAAGTAAAATTCTCTATTCCATATGGAACTCTTATGACACATTACTCTGCAGCCGTAAGTCACTTTTCAACCAAACTTAGATGGTAGATGTACTTAGGGGACCTGCATGTTATACTGCAGTCAGAGGTCACATGGTAAGGTCAAATGTCATTTTCAGGTCAACGTTAAAGTTTACATGCAAGACTCTTATGACACATAACTCTGCAATTGTAAGTCACTTTTCAGCCAAACTTAAATAGTAGATGTATTTCGGGGACCTGCATGTCATGCTGCAGTCGGAGGTCACATGGTAAGGTCAAAGTTCATTTTCAGGTCTGCGTTAAAGTTTACATGCAAGACTCTCTTATTACAGATAACTCTGCAACCGTAAGTCTCTTTTCAACCAAACTTGGATTGTAAATGTACTTAGGGGACCTGTATGATATGCTGCAGTCGGAGGTCACATGGTAAGGTCAAAAGTCATTTTTAGGTCAACATTAAAGTTTACATGCAAGACTCTCTTATGATACATAACTCCGCATCCGTAAGTCAATTTCAAATCAAACTTGGGTTGTAGCTGTACTTAGGAGACCTGCATTGTGTTTGGAGGTCACATGGTAAGGTCAAAGGTCATTTTGAGGTCAGAATTAAAGTTTACATGTAGTATGCAAGACTCTTACGACAAATGTTATTCCATCCCAGTTATTTCACAATGAACTTTTGAGACAATTCTGTTGCGTGCCCTTGCAAATCGCGATATTTTCTGGTCATTTTCACAAGTGGGCAAGACACAACATGGCTTACACCTTGTATGAATGATATTTCTTTCTCTCATGTTGCTCAGATAATCTGTTGCAATTCCAAACTCATGTTAATGGGTAGTATATGGAGATGAGCACAATTCTTTGCATCATAATGAATACGGAAATAATGCTGAGATGTTATTTTCATACAGGATCAAATCAAAGAATGGTTCAGCGAAGTCAGTGCTAATGGAATCCCAACATCAGCAGAGTTCTCTCTTAGTAACACTCTTGGAGACCAGGTCCAGATTAGGGCTTGGAATATTGCTGGTCTACCAACAGACAGCTTCTCTGTTGAGAATGGCATCATTATCAGGTTAGTACATTTATCTATTTTCAGTTTTGTGGGATTTTACCTCAGTTTCATTAATTTTTTTGGACTATTTATTTTGTAATAGGTATTTACATGTTTGATTTCACTTCCTATGATCTGTACTTGAAAGAAAGATGCAACTTTTTATGTATGTTTTTATATCCTTGACAAAGTTCAATGCCCCCCCAAAAAATGTAATATTAGAAAAAAAAACACTGAACGATGTTTAAGATAGTCAAGTCACACCAATAAGAGGGATTTATGTTGCTAAAAATAAATCACAACATGCTTTTTTTGTCTCCCTCTTCCAATAAGGAGCTCTATTGGTCTTCGAGAAGTAGGACAAACTGATCTATCATCCTTTTTATAGTAGATATCATTTAATTTTGTTGATAAATGAATGGATGTATTTTGTAGACTAAATGAATATACTGGAATTTTTGGACGTTATTAATTATTCACTGGACAAAATAGTTGAACTTCAGTCAGGTAATAAGAGCAGGAATAATTTGTCATTAGATTTTCAAGGGTCTACTCCATTCTGAAATAGTTTCTTAGAGATAATTTATCATTTCAAGAAAGCCATCTGCCACGTGTGTATTATCATAAACGAAATTGCCCATGAGCATATTGGGTGCAAAGGGTTTTCATTTGCAATAGAAGACCCTGGAAATTTGTTTATCAAAACACTTGTTATGATTAATAATGTCATTCATTTTGAAGATCTATTTCATTATACATGTACATGTAGCTTCATCAATTTTCACAAATGACAATATTATGTGGTTTTTTTTTTCATTATTGTGTGAGACGCAACTCATGTACATGTAAATATTTTACAAATCTGCACGATTCTAGTTAAAGAAGATACCCAATGAACACAAACTTTACACATGCAATACATAAAAATCTGATTCAAAATGGTGGAAAAATAATGATTTTGGGGCATTTCTTGTGATGGCCTCAAAATGCAGCCTTTATCATCAAAATCCTCGAATCACGTGCAAAGTGAATGGGTGCGCATACATGGGGCATCATTTTTTTGTTCAATCTGAAAATGACTGCCTGATGTTTTTTCCAAGAAAATCATGTATTTCTTTCAAGTTTTCATGAGATATTTGGCACACTTACTCATAATGATGAAAGGGACATTATCAACTGAAAGATTTTATGAAATAAAAAGAAATTCATGTTAAATCTTAACGCAAATCGTTAGGTGGGCAGACTTGGGGACCACCATCAAGATTTAAATGTTAGTTTTAAAGAGAGGCTTACCTGGAATTCATGAAATTATAAATGATTTGCAAATAAATTTCCACCTGTGCCAGTTTAATATTACAGATTAAAGAGGTCAAATGGTTGACATGAGTATTGTTTTATTAATTCATTTGATTTGCTTTTTTCTCTGATTATCAAATAAATGTGATTGATATCATGACCTGTATGCTTGGTGAATCAAGTATAGAAACAGCTGCACTCAAGTTGTTTTTATTATTATTTTTTGATAATCAGAATTATCACCATCAAACAAAGGGACAGCTGCAGTTAAGGAATGATGGATTATTAATTCATTGATTTATCCTCGTAGTATTTCTTTTCTGTCTATTTTCTTGCTCTTGTGTGTAATTGGTTCAATATTTCCATGACACAATTGCACCTGTGTGTGTGGGGAGGGGGAGATATTATACCCCGTTCTCATTACACTTTCTAAAACTAGTTTACTGTAAACTGGTTCAGGAAACCAGTTTGGAAGATCGCTTTGCAAGCATTCCCAATTGATCACCCGAAAGTGGTTTTCAAAATTACTTCTCGTAAACCGATCTTGCATGTTGCTATGGAAATGCTGTCAGTGGGGTGACATGTTTCGCGCGAAATTTGAAACCACAGTGTAGACATTCCACATACAGTGTGTGGAGTAGCGCGCTCGAAATGGGCGAAGATTGCCTCCCGAAGAACGGTTGTGTCCTCACTTATGCTAAACCAGTTATGCTAAAACGAGGAAAGCGATCTTCAAAACTACAACGCGAGATGGTTTCCTGAACCGGTTTGAAAGATTGCTTCCAAGACTGCTTCGTCGGCTTCGACTGTTCTCATTACACGTTAAACTAGTTTCCACTAAACTAGTTTTAAGACGGTAGTGAGAACAGTGTCTTATTCAAGGAAGCATCCTTCTTTCAAATCATCTTGATTTAATGAACAATGATTTTATAAAAAAATTCATATAATTTGCATGTAGTGCAATTTTTCAAAAATTCATTGAAGACAGAGAACTGTTGCTGGGCTAGCCTGAATGCCCTTGGATGGTGTGTTTGCCAATGAGTTTACACTTTTTTAAAAGTCAAGAAAAATCAGGTTGATCATTTTTATTTTCCCAAATCATTGTTTTAATTGAGACATTTTACTTATTTCAAATTGAATGAGTTTATTCTCTTGAATACCTCACCTTTTTCATCAAGTTACTGGTCGGCTTTATAGTTATATCATGAATTGAAAGGAAAAAGTGTGATACACATCCATTTAGTAAATTGAATTGAGAGTATGTTAGATTAGTCTCATTTGTTGATTATCACTTTCTGATCATATTATGGATTTAATTATTGTATGATTCACTGAACAGAGAAAATAGAATTATTGATTTATTGGTGTGTGTGTTCACTGTTGGGGCATAAAGCTAATGCTCTATTTGATATATCATAAAGTACACTGACACCATGTGTATGTTCATACAGGCGTATTATTGTTCTGTAAAAGTTTATGTGAAACTTTTTTATTTTATTTTTATTTGTGAGGTGATTCAGCTATTATGTTTATACTTCCACCCTCTAAAGGTGATTGTTGGAAGTACAGTATAAGGTTTATTTTTTGTTGTTTATGTCCATATTCTGTTGTGTTATCAGTTATTGCTTAATTCATTAAATGAATCAACTTACACTTGGCACATGTTAGCATATGAGAGTGAAAGTAGATATAAGGATCACAAAAGTTTAAGTACAAAGGTCCCTTGTTTGTAAGTGGATCTTTAATGCAATAACCAAAGGATCACTTGATGGATCAATTTCAAACTTGGTTCGTATATGCATAACTGGAGAGACAATTAACTGATTAGACTGTTTTAGTCTAGTATCAATACCCTTTTCTTTTCTGAAAAGATCGATTGAAACACGAATTGGTTTTAAACTTTTTAGATTATGATTAGTGCTAAATTTCCAGCAAGTACTTGATTTCAGGTCCAAGCAGTTTCATTTCTGAACACTTTTTGTAATTTTCTTGTGAAAAAAAATGCTAGTAGTATTCTAAGTTTTAAATTATCACTGATAACTTGATAAGGCTAAGTTTACCCCCATTTACTTCCAACTAATGTGTAGTTTAAAAAGGCAAAATGCCATAACCACCCCGGATAGCTTTAAATCCAGATTACCCACAATGAAAATTTTGATAATACAAGTTACTTCAAATAGATTAGGTGCCAAGGATCAAAAGGTTTCTAAAATCTTCTGAGTAATCTTGTTTCCCAGCATATCAAGGGCCTTTTACTCTTTATTTTATGCTTTTATCAAGAGGTTTATCAATCTAGACTAATTCTTCAGCACATTTGCCTATTCTTTAAAGTTTATTCTTAGAAGACGGTGCATTTTAAAAATGATTCTATCATTCTATAATTGTTGTTTTGGACAGCAATGCTCGTCGATGGCCTCTCATGATAGATCCTCAGGGTCAAGCCAATAAGTGGGTCAAGAACATGGAGAAAGCTAACAATCTTCATGTCATCAAATTGACCGATGGTGACTTTGTGAGAACCCTGGAGAACTGTGTACAATTTGGAACTCCTGTAAGTACAGTAGCCCTGTTTCATAACTGGTTATCGATGGGGGTAATGCCATGAAATGTGTTATCTCCCAAGTGTAGGACTGAGAGAAAATTTGTCATGGAATAGAGGTGTTAGCATTTGTTATCGATTTGGGGTGCCACTTTTTTGAACAAAAATATTGATTGTTTTCAGCCTGCATGCATTTTCTTCCATGAAAGAAAAATCCTTCAGGCTGATCAGGCATGGAGGGTTTTTCTCTACCTCGTTTAAAATTCTAATCGAAATTGTATGCTTGTTTGGTAGAATCACCAAGGGATACATGTAAGACAAAAGAAATTGACTTTTGAGTCCAAAACCTCTTGGTAGAGAGAATGAGTTTAATTAAAAAAACAGGAAATTTGCTCCATTTTTCAGTTTAATGATAACCTTGGGCAAATGAATAGGCTCTTCATGACTTCTTGATGAGGACATAAAACAAGCGACACTTAATATAATTGATATAATTCTGAACATCATTCTCATTACATTGCAACAACTTCTTTCAACAATACCCTGTATCATAGAGATGCAATTAATCTTATGATTGATATTAAATATAAGTCTATTTGGGAAATAAATCATGTAATAATATTTGCAATGTTGATTGTACAGATTTATAATTGGCACCCTGATGGGTACATTTATGATGCAACATGCACTTTTAGTTTTATTTGAAAAAAACCCCAACAAACTATATAATACTCCACCTTGAAACAAGGCATCTTATTTATCTCTTTATACCATCAGGTTCTGCTGGAGAATGTTGCGGAGGAGCTGGATCCTATCCTGGAACCATTGCTCCTGAAGCAAACCTTCAAGTCTGGTGGAGCCATCTGTATCCGTCTTGGAGACAGTACCATAGAGTATTCCCATGACTTCCGTTTCTACATCACTACTAAGCTGAGGAATCCTCACTACCTCCCTGAGACTTCAGTCAAGGTATGTCCTAGGGACGGTTTCATGTTAGTGATTTTCATTGACAACTGTTATTTCCTATTGAAATACTTGCATTTGATTGGCTGAGAGCTTGTTTGTCATTGAAAAATCACTGATTGGAGACTTCATGAAATGCTCCATGTACTCTCAATCTGTCCAAGAGATTACTTTAATAGCATCCATTAATTTATTTATGATATTGTTTATTTAGGTTTTTAAAACAAAGTTTGAAGAACAATGTTGAAGAAAGATACCCAAATTTCTTTCCCCATAATTTTTTTTTTGCTATTAAATTAAAGTAGGTATGAAATTTTCCTTTTTTCCCCCAGAAAGTGATGACAGAGTAAATTAGTTTTTTGAAATATTTTATTGACGATCCTATGTATTATGTTTATGTACATATCATGTATGTTTAAAAGCCCTTTTTAATGTGTTTGGTAGCATGTATTTGTGATGTTAAAATAAATTGCTAACCAATTACAAAAAAAGAATATTGAGCTCAAATCAAATCATGGACCACTTTCACATCTAATGTAGATATGAACATAGTCATTTTTGTTTTATCCTGATAGATGGTCAACAAATAATCAGTAGGATTTGTTATGACATTTTCAATGATTGTTCAGTCTACTTTTCATACATTCACATAACTTATTATATTCTGACATAGATGGTTTTGCATTGTTGAGTTTATTTTCATTTGCACTCATAACAAGATGGTGTTGTTTCCCTTTACGAACTGATACATAAGGATTATTCACTCTACTTGTTTTTCATTACCGTGATTTTTTGCCGTGTATAGGTCACTCTGTTGAACTTCATGATCACCCCTGAGGGTCTGGAGGATCAGCTGTTAGGAATCGTGGTAGCCAAGGAACGCCCTGAACTTGAGGAAGAGAGAAATGCCCTCATCATCCAGAGTGCTGACAATAAAAGGTATGTCATTAAATGGGGGACAAATTAGGAGAAAAGGGAAAAGGAAAAGGCGAAGGCAAAGGAGTAGAAAGAAGTGCAGAAGGGAATGGTTAAAGAGGAGTACAATATGGAGAGAGATAAAGAACAAATAATATAATAATTAGTAGACATAAATAGGAAAAGATTAGGAAGAGAAGGAAATTGAAAAAGAAGAAAAAAGAAAAGGAGAATTTTCGAGGGAGATGGGTAAGGGAAGAAAGGAGAGGAATCATTATGACAAATAGTTAATTGTATGTGACCTTTCAAACTTATATTATTCTATACATGTGTAAATGATGGATGTTGTAGAAGAGAGAATTTATATCAAGAAGATAAAGAAAGAAGAATATGCTAAAAGCACAAAATGGAAATGTAGAAGAAATTGGTTAGGGTGGAGAAAGAGAAGAACAATATGAGATGGGAATGAATGTCCTACTATTCTTTGTAAGGGTTTTCAATGTAGCACTAACCTGTACCCTCTGTCCTTTCCACCAGGCAACTGAATGAAATTGAGAACAAGATCTTAGAAGTGCTCTCCTCATCTGAAGGCAACATCCTTGAGGACGAGACGGCCATCAAGGTTCTATCCTCCTCTAAAGTCCTTGCCAATGAGATCTCTGAGAAACAGGCTGTTGCAGAAGAGACGGAGAAGATGATCAACAAGACTCGTCTAGGATACAAACCCATTGCCACCCATTCTAGTATCCTGTTTTTCACCATTGCTGACTTGGCTAACATTGAACCCATGTACCAGTACTCTCTTACATGGTATGTAATATGTTCTTTTATTGTTAATTGGTTGAGATATAATTGGCATGGCCTCAGGAGAGCATTCCATGAAGTGTCCAGTCAGCAATTTTCATTGACAAATTATGCATAATAATATTAAAGCAAAATGTACTGACAGTCTGGATGACAGTCCAATCTTTGTCAGTGTCAATTTGACTATAAACGATACTAATTTACTTGATTTAAGATTTTTTATTTGAGAGATGGCTACAATCAGACACTTTTTATACATCCATGGCATCATACTTTATTCCTGCAATGTTATTAATACAAACAATTCTAAATATTAATTTATTTCAAACCCCCTTGTTATTGTTTTTAATCATCCAGGTTTGTGAACTTGTTTATCAATGCTATTGAGAACTCAGAGAAATCTGACAATCTTGAGAAGCGTCTTGAGAACCTGAGGGAGTACTTCACTTACTCACTCTACTGTAACATCTGCCGTTCTCTCTTTGAGAAAGACAAGGTAAACAGAAAACCCATACCCTTTTCATTAAACCTGATATTGATTCCAAATATTAAGGTGTAATAAAAAGGTGATGTAATGGTTCAATGTGATTAGTTTCATGAAACCTGGTCTTAATAGCAAGTAAGAAGCTACTGTTGTAGGCTTAATAGTGCAATTTCATTGGTCAAGAACAGATTTGACATAGAATTCTAGCATTTGGTATTAATGACAAGTTTTATGAAACAGTGCCAAGCCGTCCTTCAGATTGCATCTGTCAATTCTTGAAATTCATTGTCACTTGTTATTAATTTGCATATGTTGTAGAGCAATATTGGAAGGGGCTCTCAAAGTCATGATAGTCAAAGAATGATTTACATGTGAAATAGTACAATGAAACATACAATATATGTTATGTCCTTGTAAAGGTTAGAGATTAAAACTTTTGATAAGTATAAAATACATATTTAAGAAATATGAACATTTAAAAAGAATCGGAAATAACAAGGCCAGATCATCCTATCAATGCCAATACTCGCATAAACCTCTTGCAGTAATCATCATGCATTCAACCAAATATTTATTTTAGAAAAACCCTTTTTTGTTTGCAGCTGTTGTTCTCCTTTATCCTGAACACCAACCTGCTGAAACACACTGGTGAGGTCAAGGAAGAGGAATGGCGTTTCTTATTGACCGGTGGCGTAGGTCTGGACAACCCTCACTCTAACCCAACTTCCTGGTTACCCTCTACCTCCTGGGATGAGGTCTGCCGTGCTGATGATATGCCAAAGTTCAGCGGCATCCGCAAGAAATTCCCCGCCCAGAAGGAAGGCTGGAAGGTTCTTTACGACAGTGGTGTAAGTTGATTAGTTAACTGATGAAAAGTTACTTTCTACCAACCTGAGAAATTTTGTTTTGAAGTAATATTTATCGTTCCTGTGGTCTTTCTTAAGGCTTTTCTTGTCGTTTTCTGTTGTCTTGTGATCCCATGGCTAACTATAGTAGATTATATTTACCAATCAGTGATTTAAAATGTTGTTAATGTAAGAATCTTTTCTTTGATTATTGCTGGTTTCACTCCAATATTTTGATGCATATGTGATTGATTTGATTTTTTAAAAGTAGGCCAACACTTAAGTCAGTATTGAATGGTTGAAAAACAGATAGCATACACTGATTCGTGTTTCTGGATGAATTTGCAATTTTGTCATTCTTTTCATAGGAACCACAAAATGAGAAGCTGCCGAGTGACTGGGAGGAGAGTCTAGGTCTCTTCCAGAAGCTCATTATCATCAGGTGTCTACGACCAGATAAGGTGAGTGTCAAATATTAACTAAGTCAATAGGTTGACATTTATCCATCACTTGAATATTCCAAATTTATCAAGATTAGTAAGAGCATGCATCTCTATAGATACAATCAACACACAACAGGAGACTCACAAAAATGTTGGATTAAAACAAAAATTAATACATAATTACTTAACTATCATACACTGTATTTAGCTTATAATATTAAATTTTTTTGGTCTTCCATGCTACTAGATGGTACCTGCTGTCCAGGACTTTGTGACCCAGAAACTGGGCAGAAAGTTCATTGAACCCCCACCGTTTGACCTTGGTAAGGCCTTCAATGACAGCCATTGTTGCGCCCCTCTCATCTTCATCCTATCACCTGGTAGTGATCCTACTGCTGCTCTCCTCAAGTTTGCTGATGATCAGGTAATCCACAGATCAAGTCCTAGGGAGTGTGTCATTAGGCATGTTTCACGAAGCAAGTAATCACTGATTTTCACTGGCTAATTTGCTCTTAGCCAATCAGCTGCAAGGTGTTCAGTAGCTTAAAACTGTTCTCAATGAAACTGATTCTCTTGAAATATTCTCCTGGGCCCAATAATATAAAAATTAAAACAGAATATATGAAGAGCAATTTTAAAAAGATTTTTATGGTAATTACAATTGATGTCAGAGTAATCGTCATTGGTTAATTTTACACAATAGGATCCATACCATTACGATTCTGCAAATTGTACCTATTGTACAGATTTACTGAATTATTCTTTCTGGCTATCACCCTGGAAGATCAGAATGAATATTTCATATTTACACAAATGACAAATGATGCAATGGACTATCCCTACAGGGCTTTGGAGGTAGCAAGCTGAGCTCCTTGTCGCTAGGTCAGGGACAAGGTCCTATTGCTATGAACATGATAGAGAAAGGTGTGAAGGAAGGTACATGGGTCCTGCTTCAGAACTGTCACTTGGCTGTATCATGGATGACAACACTAGAAAAGATCTGTGAGGTAAGAGCACTAAGATTTCATTTTCAAGATAAAACACCATTGTTAAGAAAGATGAAATACATAGTCATTGTAAGCTTCCCTCCGTGATATGTTGATGAAATATCATAAAAATGTGATCATATGTTGATAAAATTCGTAATTCTAAAGTGGATATGCGTGATATTGCTTTCATTGGGAATTATTAAAAGAACAGATATCCACATTTGATATTCATGCACATGTTGTGATAGAGCATCTAAAAGATGATTTGATTCTGTGGTTCTGTGTAAAAGTAAGTCTATGTGTTCTATTAACTGCTCACAGTCAGCCAGAGCAAAGAAAAAAAGTGTGCCATTTATATGAGATATGAGCCATGCTTAATAAATACTGAGTAATTAAACTTCTTTCTTTTTTATGATCCCAAGACTATCCTTGTAGGTCCTAGATTGTGTATGAGTGATTAGGTATACATGAATTGTGATACTTGATTTGGTCATCTAGGATATGTAATTTGCTGAGTGCTTAGTAATTCTGAGCAACATTTGTTTCCTTTCTAGGAATTGAACCCAGAGGCGGTCCATCCAGACTTCCGTCTATGGCTGACCAGTTACCCATCCCCTCACTTTCCTGTGGCTGTCCTTCAGAATGGGGTCAAGATGACCAATGAACCACCTAAGGGTCTCAGAGCTAACATCATCCAGTCTTACCTCAGTGATCCCATCTCAGATCCAGAATTCTTTGGAAGTGTCAAGGCTGATGTAAGAACTTCTTTTTGCATCTTAAATGAAGTGAAAATGCCTTGTTGATTCTCGAAATGTGTGTTGTTTTGCTTAATTCACAAATCTACCCATGAAATTCAGCCAGTAGTATATTTCAAACATTGCTTGTTTGGTTTTGATATCTTGAGAACTGCAATTCCCAAGTTTGTTAAATTGGTATATCATACCAATGTTGCCAACTGTCTTTGAAAAGGAAATCAATTTTTAAGCTTTAAGAAAATACACAATTGCTGCGTGTGTGTATTGTGAGAATTTAGAATGATGGTGGAGGTTCTACCACTCCATGGTATCAATTTCTGTTGTGATTTTGAATCATGTCATTCAGCATGTCATTTTAAGTTATTGCTGTAAAGTCTTAATATTGGGAAATTGGTAAACACAAAGTTGTCACATCTTCTCTCTGTCAAAAATACAGAATTAAAAGTTTGTGAAAACAATGATATCATATAGACTCGTACCATGGGGGAGTATCCAAAATAATGATCAAGCAGAAGAGATGCTATTGCCAAGTGATTAATTCAACTGGGAATATGAGGCTGGTTGGTTTTCAGCCTCCTATGGATAAATGTCTTTTTTGTGGTGTTTGTTTGAAGCAATGTGTTTGTAGTATTTTTTTTATTGCAAAACTTACTGAGATTTTTCATATGATTTGTTTTTATGTATGTTTTTTACCCTTCCTTTCTCTTGCATTTTTTTCTTCAAACACTCTTTCCTGTACACAATTTTTCTCTCCACATTTCTTTTCATTCACTCTTTATCTCACTCTTGCTATTTGGCTACTGGTATATCACTATTGATTGTGGTGTTTACCCCACCCCTCACAATGCTGATTATTGCAATGCTGTGGCATCCTCCTCTTATATCTAGGCTCAGGTAAGCAAAGCACACTTCTCTCTATTCACATGGCAAGAAATTAGTTAACGATTATCCTTGAAGTTGATTTCTTTATGATTGTTTTGTGATCATGCTTAAAAATATATTGTGGATTCTCAAATCAATTCATCAAAATTTTCAGCCGTCATCTTGCAAAATATCAGCTATGCTATTAAAGACCCACCCCCCCCTCAAAATGAATTAAAATCCACCATTATAAACAAATTTTCATTCACTTGGCATCGGGGTGTCGGTGAAGGAAAATTTGGAAATAAGGATTTTTTTGTATAAAAAAGGGGGAAAACTCCTGTTATTATAGGAAACACAAACAAATTTTCAAAATTTTATATTACGGAGAAGCAAGAGTCAACAAAAGGGGATTTGTTCAATAAGGAAGGGGATTTAAAAGGAAAATAAATTGTGAAAGCTTTAATAGTTGTTCATTCTAGAAAGATTAGAGAACAAGATAAGAGATCCCACCATTGGAAAGTTACCATTATTTTATTTCATATTGTAGATTGTTGATACCAAGCTATGCACAACTTTTTTCCCCTATTGACACTGTTAACCTATGGACTCCAATAATTTTGTCTGTTTACTTTGAAGAGTCTGATCTCTGTTCAACCAAATCTACTCTATTCCATGTTTGCAAGAGCACCTTTAAAATTAGGTCCCCCTTTCACATGACTTTACTTGTTATTCGCACCATTTGATTGACAAATTTGTATGGATTCTATAATCTGTAATCAATAGACAAGTTGTATGAAACAAAACCCCTTGATGCAATTATGTATTTTCAAGGTCAAAGAGTAGAATTAATAATCCTATTCTATCTTTGTTTCCTATATCATCAGCATGTATGGAAGAAGATGCTTTATGGTCTGTGCTTCTTCCATGCCTTGGTGCAAGAGAGACGTAAGTTTGGTCCTCTTGGATGGAACATTCCTTATGAGTTCAATGAAACTGATCTTAGGATCAGTGTCAGGCAACTGGCTATGTTCCTTAATGAATATGAGGTGAGCACTATATCAGCTTCCAAGATTTTTTTTCAATTGATTTATATTGTATAAATTTGATTTCATGCATGCCAACAACCAGTAAGATTTTTTTATGTAGAAAGATTCTTCTAAGCTGAAAATAAGAAAATTAGAGTTTGAATTTGATATAAAAAAATATGTCACAATTATTTATTATTATACTTCGATAGTCTGTTTGGGGATTTAGAATTGTCTGGAGATATTTTTTAACTATTAGATTACATTAAAATAGGATTTTTATCTTTAGAGTTTTGACAAGAGAGAATTAACATTCCTGCAATTATCATAACACTGATAGATATTTGTAGAATAAACACTATCATATCAAACAATGGGAATATGTTGCATATATTCTAATGTGATATTAAGAGGTCGCAATTTGTTTGTTTCAATTGAAAATATTTGCTTTAATTCATTTCATTTTCTAGGATGACATTATTTCATGACGCTTTCAAATGCCATTTGGAATATGCTTGAGTAACATTTGAAAGATGACAATATGTGAAATATGATTTTCAACCCACCCATATCATGATTTTTTTCAAAACATCATCTATTCAAAAGATTATGATATTTTCAAAACACAATCTATTGTGCAATACATAATTTGTCTTTCAATACCAGTACACTCACTAAGCAATCCGTCACAAGAGACATTCCGTTGGTACTACATACATACGTAATAACCAAAAACAGTTTGTGTATTAACTCATCAAGCCTTATATGAAGACTCCAATGGCAGTACAATGTTAGTTACACACAGTTAGCCCTTTCTTTGTGACTCTTCCCATGACAACTTTGCACATTTATATTAAAACATCTAGGACATCCCATATGATGCATTGACCTACCTGACCGGTGAGTGTAACTATGGTGGTCGTGTGACAGATGATCGTGATCGACGTACCCTCCACACCATCCTGGATAAGTTCTACACTCCTAAGATTGAAGATGAGTCCTATAAATTTGATTCAAGTGGAACCTACTATGCCCCTCCTGCTGGCGATGTAAGTCTCGACCTGGACTGTTTTTTTTTAAGTATTCATATTTAGCTATACAATAATTTGTTGCTTGATGATTTTAACAAAATAATGAAGATATATTCTGTCATTCTGTATGTATATAAAATCAGTCTTTTATATTTCACAAGACATAACCAGTAATGGTGTATCTACATGACCTACAAATTGTTATCACTCATGTTATTTGAATCAATTAAACTTTTCCTCACACAATATGATAGTGTATGCACGTTCTCCACTCCTGGAGAGTGTTGTGATTGATAATGATTCAGTCTCTTTTAATATATCATGAACCAAAACAGAAAATATCCCCTTTTTATAAAATTTTTTGAAAGGAAGTTCCTGTTCAAAAGGTTTGAAGTTATGCTTATGTCCAATTATTACTGATATCATTTTTCATGAACATTGGTACTGGTTGTCATCTTATTTGTCTTTTAAAATGTCTTGCTATGAAAACTTATTATGTTTTGCTTTGTATACTTTGTTTGACATCCAGTATGAGAGCTATCTGACGTTCACCAAGAACCTTCCCATCATCCCTCACCCTGAGGTGTTTGGCATGCACGCCAACGCTGACATCACAAAGGATCAGAGTGAGACCAAACTCTTGTTTGACAACATTCTTCTTACTCAGGTAAGAATTAAAGCACAGTTTAGTCAGTCTGTCTTCTCTCTTTCAGAAAGATTACAAATTGATATATGGATAGGTGATGTCAGGGGCTGTTTCACACAAACTTAAGTTTAACTTAAGTCATGCTGTAGAGCCAATGTGCAGATGGTGTTTATATGTAATCTTATTATTGAGAATTATGCAGTAGTGTACATCCTAGCTTTATCTGAACAATAAGATGCGTGATATACTGCATACCAATGTTATTTACTGCGTGAAACTAAGAATATGAGTACGACCCTCAAGCCACTCTTAATTCTGTGTGAAATACCCCATTTATCATATAATATACCTTCACTGACCAGGGGGTCGTTTCATAAAGCTGTTTGTATTAAAGTTAAGAGTGACTTTAAGAACGACTGGTGATCCTTTCTTGTGGTAAATGATATTCACCATCAAATGTTCATTGGTGATTATTTAGCGCGTAAGAAAGGATCACCAGTCGTTCTTAAAGTCGCTCTTAACTTACAAACAGCTTTATGAAACACCCACCTGGTGGGTTCATAAAGCTGTTTGTAAAGTTATGCAAGACTTTACGCACGACTGGTGACCTTTCTTGTGCCACACTATCCCTATATAGCTCACTTAGCACCAAAGATAATGTCCCAGTTGTACGTAAAGTTGTGCGTAACTTTACGAATAGCTTTATGAAACACCCACCTGATTTTATACCCATAGAATAAGCTGATAGAAATTTGTCATGAACCTGTTGACTACTGTATTCTCTAACCCTATTCCATTATCATTCATTGGTAAAGTAAAATGTTTTTAATATTATTCAAAAGGAAGAATGCATTTACATGTAAATGTTGACTTATTCAGAGTCTTAGAATAAGGGTAAATTAACTTCCCTGTGATTTCCCAACAATGATTCATCCTAGTGGATAGATTGATGTACGCCTACTTGTACTTGTATTACTGAATAAGAAGTCTCGGTTACTGAGATTGGAAAAGAAGGGTAATATCATTCCCTATTGGTCTCTATTTTATTTCTTTATTGCTATTTACCCAAGATTTCTTTGAATTCTTTGATCTAATCTATAATAACGTCCAAAGAGCACCCTTTCAGATATCCAAGAAAATAATTTAGGTCCAGCCTTGCAACCTCTAAAGTCCTCTAAAGTGTGCACTCTTACCTTTTATTCATTCTTTGTGTCTAAATAACTCTGATTGTATGCTTAACATCAGCCATTTAATTATAAATCTCCCTTTTGTATGCACTTGCTGCTTTTCATGTCATATATCTGTTTTCTGTGCTACCTAACATCTTTATTCATATCTAGCTCTTCATTACATTTTTCTGTAATTTTGTAAGCTTTTTCATCATACATGTAGATCTTGATACTCTCTCTATTGTATTTCTATTTCTAACAATTTCTTACTTGCATACACATTGTTTCTATGCTATTTATATGTACCTATATTGCATCACATCACAACCTGCTTGTTATTATCATCTCAATTCTGCTCTTTGTGACTAAATCATCTGTCATCAGGCTGAACAACAGAGCAAGGTTGGTATTCTTTCATCTTCTCTCTGTCCTTCCTATTTTTGTCTTCCCTTTCTCTCTGTGTCTTCATCTCTTCCCTTGTATTTTTTCCTATCTGTATCCCTCTTATATCTCTTTTCCCCCTCTTCATTTCTTCCTTTTTTCTTCCTTTTTCTCGCCCCTCCTATCCCCTTCTTATTTTTGTCCTCACTCTACCCACCACTATCCCCTCTCCCGTATGGTTTTATATGTCATGATGGGAAGGGGGCATTATTTTTTCAAAACCAGTTTCTTTAATTGTAAATTTTCACAAGGTCCACCCCAAGTGCACCTTATGTTTCAATTCATAATTAAAGAAAATAACCACACCTTTGAATTTTTTAACACTGTCCATATTTTTTCACCCTAGGAAGACAAATTTCTGCATATGATCATGTCTCCTCACCCCTCCCCCTTCTCCCCCTCTTATTCTCTCTCTAATACCCCTCTATGTTCCAATCACCCTCCATTACTCTTCTTCTATGCTGTTTCAATCTTCTCCACAAGAATTCTTGAATACATTTACAGACAATTTTCAAATAGTTCTTGATTTTTTTACACATTCTAAATAGATACCTTGCTAATAACGTATCGTGGTACCATTAAATTGTTTAAGTTTGTTATCAATAACAGTGTCAACTTCGGTTAAATTCTGTGTTGTTCTTGGCTGATAACATATTTTGATTTTTTTTTATGAAATTAGAATGTTTCCTCTAAGGCTCATTGATAGTTTTCTTTACTAATAACAATACTTCAAACTAATATTCATCTTGTCGTTTTCTCTAAAAGACTTATTCTGTTTCTTTAACAATCATTTTGCAGCTTTCTTTATCTTTTCTTACTAACGATTTCCAATTTAATTTATGATTTTGCTAAGAATGGGGACAGTCAGCTTTTGTATCCTCAGGTATGACTTGTCTGTTTTGCATTGTAATCTTTACAGAAAGTCACAGTGAAACCCTATTGGCTGCACTGTAGGTATTCATGTAGTCACCATGCAGAGATTCCCTATTCTTTTCATTTCCTTTCAACATAGATTATATTTCTGAATGAGGGTTTTGAAAATATTTGTATGTTAAATATTTTGTTTACATCAAAATTTCAAAAGTGTGAATACAGGACATTGTGATAAATCAGTACTCTGGGATATTGTATTACAAGTTCAATTTTAAGGAATCATTTCTTTATTTCCCGTCGCAGTTTGTTGCATTAAAGGCAATACTGTATATTACAAATTTGCTGTACATGTATCATATTACAGTTTTTATCATTAGATGGATATATGACATGTATGACCTTTTGACCAAAATACTCTGTAAACCACAACTTGTTTCAACTGAATGCACTATGTATTCTATATGGCTGCAACATAATATATTTTTATTTTTGCACATATTAGAAAGAGATGATATTTCATTTACTCCTATGGCATAATTATGATTTTTAATATAATTGTATTATATTGGACAAAAATCTGCCACATATTGTATTTCACAGTACCATATTAAAATTTGCAGTGAAAGAGACATTTTACATTTAAAAATGCAGAAGTGATTATATGTACTGTATTAAAAAATATATTTGTATATGTTGCAAATGAATTTCTCCACTTTAAAAATATTCAGTGTTTTGTGTCTTAAGTATGTCTCTTGAAAAAAGACTGCGTGTATTTTTTGCAATTACTGTGATTCAAATGGTTTTCTGAAAATACTAAATTTGTAAGGAACATCTTGATTGATGCTAAAATTTACAAGAACGTTTCAGTAAAGACCACCTGAATATGCAGACCGATTTTCATGTCTAACTCGCTTGGTCTTTATATACAGGGTTACTCCAGCAATATTCTTTTCGTTTGACATATGAAAATGATGATTACTTTGTTCAGTCTGTAATGTTCATCAAATATTCAAGCTTTTCAAGACAAATTGTTGTCTCATGGTCTTAATGCAAAATATCCTTCTTTTTTATACATGAGATTTGAAAAAAAAATTTGAGTGTATAGGTATGCTCTAAAATGCATTGCCAAGATAATATGGTTATCAGTGATTTCATAAATGATAAATTTAATTCAATTTCATGTTTTATTCCCCTTATCCCTCATCTTATTTTATGCTCCATATCCCTTTCCTAAAATCTTTTCTATCATGAACACATGGTTAAATGCATGGTATACTATGTTACTTGCCTGTGTGATATGAACCTGCCTCCTTCTATTACCCCCAACCCTGCCTTCTCGGACTATTTAAATCCAAACCCCAATATGTCATCATCAGGCTCAGGTATTGTATGATTCATGTATGATGTTTTGAGGTGTTGGGTGTGATGGTTGGTTAATCCTTATTAGCAATCAAACAGATGTCACACTTGCACCTGTTTTTTTTAATTGTTATTCAAGAGATTATCTTTATTTTATTTTTTATATGGCCATGGTTTATTTGAGATGTCTTGGATACTAACAACCAAGGTTTTTTACTTAACCTCTGTTTATTTATACTTTTTGATAATTGATTTTTTTTTTTGCTTTGTGCATGGAAATTTGAAACAATGAAAATAATTTAAAAGGAATAATGAATTGTGTTTTAAGTTTGAAAAATGATAGAAACCTGTAAATCGGTTAACTCATCCAGTCAACTTATCTATGGGTTGCAAAGTGCAGATGTACATCAAAGCAAATGTTTTTTTAATAAAAAACATTGTGTTAAGCCATTGGAAACTGGCTGATTATACAACAACATGCATTTTGATAGACCAGAGACTGTATGTGTGGGCTCAGTCTACAATCGGTTAAAAATGAAAAAAAAATCAAATAGTCAAAAAATTAACTTAAAAATCAAATAATATTGAATAAATCATTTTTAAATTTGCACATTTATTTCATTTTGCACTTTAATATTGCAGTTGTGAAATTAATAAGACTCACTCTAAATACCGGTATATATATTGACCTCGTTGTGACACTAGAATTAAAAGAAAATAAACAGAGCACTGTTTTTCTTGTTTGTGGGAAATGTATTGCACTGGATAGTATATCACATTATAAGCACATTAATACTATATATAATTTGGTAATATGTAAATTATATATTAACAATCAGCTTCGAAAAAAAGTTAGCTTTTTCAAGGTTAATGTGTGAATAGTTTCCTTTACCACACAATATTGTGACACAGCATACACTCAAATTCTGTTCAACAATTTTTGTAAAATAATAATGTTGATATATTCACACACCTTCCACTTAATTTGTGCACATGGTATATTTTATCAAGAAATTATAAAGTTAATCAAACATCAATTGTGGATTTCTGAGTAATTAAATGTGTGCATGGAAAGAAATGAGAGGGAATGAAGCATAAAATGTTTTTTAACACTAACATATTTGATGAAAATGTGATGAAAAATTTTCACCTGAAAAAAGGAGGAAGGGGTGGAAATCATCAAAGTAATGCATGGCATGGATACTAATCAAATACTAAACTTTTTGTGTGTAAATATTGGTATAATATGAAAAATGGCATAAGAAAATTGTTAACAGCTTACCAGTATGCCTCACAAGTTTTTCTGAAGATACAATGTCATTAAACTTTTAAACTTGAATGCAGTGCATGGTAATACTGTATTTGGAACAAACTAAAATGAAACACACACTTTGAATGTAAAAATATAATCGCCTACAATATGCTAAAAAATTGTCTGAACATCAGAGATTAAAGCAACCTTCATTCAGGCCTACCCAACTGATTTTTAGTGCTCAGCTTATGTGCTTTATATTCATCCTGTTTATTTGCATGTTGTTCTGCGTGGTTCTTATATGGAATAACTGCAATATTGTAGAATTATCTGATTTACAATTTGAGGATAACATGTTTACTTCATTTGTGATTTCAGTCTCGTTCTTCGGGAGGCGGTGCTAAGTCTAACGATGACATCGTCAATGATGTTGCTGCTGACATCCTGGCCAAGCTACCACCACAGTTTGACATTGAGGCCGGACTACGCAAGTATCCCACCACCTACACCCAGAGTATGAACACTGTCCTGGTGCAAGAGATGGGAAGGTTTAACAACCTCCTGGCCGTGGTTAGATCAAGTATCATCAACATCCAGAAGGCTATCAAGGTATCATTTACTGTTACTACCTTGCTAACTCTGAAAGCTATTTATTCATTTCAGGGAAGCATTTCATGAAAAGACTTGTCAGATGTTTTATCCAAAAAAGTATTTTATCCAAATGTTAATATGGTAACTGTCAGACATGTGTGCTACTTAGCCAATCAAGATCAAGGAATTTGTCTGACAACTTGTCAGTCAACAAGAATTTATGAAATGCCCCACTGTTCTTCTCTTTGCTTTCAAAATATTTCACAAATATCTTTTTGAGGAATATCTACCACAAAATGTAAACAAATGTTGCAAAATACTTGAAAAAAAGGTTAATTTATCCCCCATTAGAGTGAATTATATATATGATATTATAATGAATTCTATATCATCTTACACTTTCTTACCTCTTTGCATGTGATTTTTCTCTCAGGGTTTGGTGGTGATGTCTTCAGAGCTTGAGGATGTGGCTAATAGCATCCTGAAGGGCAAGATACCAGGAATGTGGATGACTAAATCTTACCCATCACTCAAACCTCTTGGTAGCTATGTCAATGACTTCTTAGCAAGGCTCAAGTTCCTTCAGGTAAGCATAAATCTTAGAATAAAAAACAAGTTTGAAAATTTATAAAAACTCATGAAAAAAGATCTGGGCTCAGTAACAAAAAGATTAGCGATCCATCGCTGAATGGGCTGACCAATCAATATCAATGTTACATGCGCATTTGGTTTAAAATACTAATTTGGAACCAATCAGAAGTGTTATTTCATATTTGCTATTCATCACTAAGCTTTGTGTTACAGGACCCTGGTCTTACAAGGAATGATTTGTGGTCCTAGCTGTAACCATTTTATTGATAAGATTACTGCCATATCATGGTCAGTTTTATGGTCTCAAGCAACCTTTTCTGTTGAGGTTTTACAACGTATTTGTAGAAATATGCATCTGTGGAATGCATCCATGTGCATCCTTCTGTTTAGTGGATACTTTCCATGTCTTGATTGACACTCATTAGACGTATCTTCTTCATCTGCATCTGATCTTGTTTATCAGGACTGGTATGATGTAGGACCACCACCTGTGTTCTGGATGTCTGGTTTCTTCTTCACACAAGCCTTCTTGACTGGCGCCCAGCAGAACTATGCCAGGAAGTTCACCATACCCATTGATCTCCTGGGCTATGACATGGAAGTTCTTGATGACAAGAAACACGAAAAGGCACCCGAAGATGGTAAGCAACTCATTATTTTTTGTAGGGACTGTAGATATTTAGTTGTTTAAAATTGGGTGGCCAAGAACTATTTTCATGTTTGAAAGGACTGGATGTCTGCGTAAAACTTTTCCTTTGATAGAATTCCGTAGAATTTTAGTTTCTTGTAGTTGGGAAGAAGAGTTTGTCAATAAAAGAGGTAATAGAAAACCACAGTAGAAACAATAGAAAACCATCATTTGGGATGCCTACAGCAATGTTAATGATAGCAGTAGTGGTAATTTTAGTGGACTAAGGAGTTTTTATAGTTATTGGTACTTATTTTTATAGTCTTGGTAGTTGCAGTAGCAGTGATATTTTTATTTCGGGTTTGCTACTGTACACAATGCCCTGTTAGACTCTCCTGCAAGTCTCTGAAGTGGTGGCGATAGTGGTAGATTTTGTAGGGGTAACTGGGGAAGAAGTGGTGATATTAGTTGTGTTTGTGGTAGTAGTAATGGTATTTGTAGGAGTTACCATGGAAATGATTTTGGTTCCAAGGTGTAATAATACAGAAAGTCTTTGTGCAGTATAAACTTAGTTATGTTTTCATCTCCCGTAACTTTCAGGTGTGTATGTGAGAGGCTTGTTCATGGAAGGTGCCAGATGGGACCGAAAAACACGACAGATTGGAGAATCTCATCCAAAGGTACTCCATGACACAATGCCTGTGGTAAGTCAGTTTATTATTCTTTATCCATGATGAATGATGATTATAAGTCATATGCCAAATATGCACAGCAAAATTCATATGTATTTTAGATAATTACCAAGATAATTTTTTTCCCCAAAAAAATTTGCTAAGTGTTTTACCTTAATTAGTTCATGTAAGCAATCATCTTTCGTTGCAAGGAGTTATAATGTAGTGCTCTAGTGTTTTATTGGTAGTACCCGTTAATGGCATATTCTTTTGCATAATAAATTCAATTCAATTCAAATTCAATTCAAAGTCTTCTTTATTCGCATAAAAATGCACATATACATAAAAACATGTTTTTCAATTTACAAAACAAACATATTCAATATATAAAAAATACACTTAAAAACATCCATTCAAAAAAAAAAAAAAAAAAAAAGGACCAGGAATTAATATGCCTGTAGGCACAGAAAGGCAATCAGTTCTTTCAATTCACTTTCAGTTAAATGAGATACATCCTTTGCATCCCTCATTGTAATGAGTTCCCTAATTTGCTCAACCTTGCGATCCACATTAGCTAAGTTGCATTGAACCTTATTCCACTGCCTATTTACCTGTCTAGGGTCCATCATATATTTACTATTCAAGTATTTGATATTCCCTCCAAGCACAGAGAATGAACCAAACTGACTAATTTTTGTTATATATGATACAATAATGTTATCAGCCTTGAGAGATGACAAGACAAAATTTAAGCATCTTCTATGAAACCACAATTTTATGCACATCGTTTTGGCCAAAAAGGGTAATAACACATTGTGTGTTTGCCAAGGAACTTTCCACACTCTACGAACAGCTATTCTCCAGTGTCTAAATAAAGCATCCAAAGATGAGTCAAATAGTGCATATAACTGTGTTCCATAAAAACTACAACAAAATTTTTGAAACAGAATATTACGCAAATAACACTTGGCATGTTTGAAATTGCTTAAAACCATATTGCACTGAGGATTAAAGTCGCCTATAGGTTTGGAAACATCATCACTAAAAATATCCTGACTGATGACGTGACCAAGATGACAAATTCTATCCACAACCTGAACTGGATTACCACTGACTTTAATCTTTGGGTCCATTACCTTTTTTCTATCACATGTAAATATGATAAGCTGGCTCTTTTCACTATTGAATTTTATATCATATTCCGAAGCATAATCTTGACAAATAAGGATCATTCTGTTGAGGGCAACAACACTAGGTGACAGTAGGATTAAATCATCAGCATAAGAGAAAGCACCTGCAAATACTTGTCCCATAAAACAACCCTCACCGTTATCTTGGAGTTTAGACAGAAGTCTATCAATATATAAACAATATAGACTGGGAGATAATATTCCACCTTGTTTTACGCCGTTAGAGACAGTAAAATAATCAGAATAAACACCGTTCCATCTTAGACGGATCTTTTGGTCCAAATACATATTCAATAGAAGTTTACAAAACATGGGACATACTCCTTTACATAACATGATTTTAAACAATTTAACAAAATTAACTCTATCAAAGGCTTTGCTTGCGTCTAATACAAGACCATATACATTACTCTTCTCATGAACAAAGTATGACACTGTCTCTTTTACCATACTGGTACACATAGTTGTCGACAGCCCTTCTTTGAAGCCAAACTGCAACTCACTAGTGCACAGGTTATTAATTTATCTTTTCATAATCACCAACTCCAACACTTTTCCAATTATACTACTTAACGTAATTGCTCGAAAGTTGCACGAATCACCCAAATTAGCCCAACGTCCTTTCGGAATTGGAATCATTGTACTTCGAAGCATGCTGTCAGGTGTCATTTCATGCCAGATCATCCCTGTGAATAACATAGCAACATATTTACTGATAACCTTCTTACCATGAATTAAATGGTCAGACATTAATCCACTAATATCGTCTTTTTTAGACCCATTCAACTTAGCTATTGCATTACATATCTCTTCTTCTGTTATTATATGGTCATCTTGTACACACTCGTGGCATCTGCATTTATTATCAACAGAGTTATCAATATCATTTTTAAGATCTACCATATCCATAACACTGAAAGATACACTGTTATATAACCCGTCAAATTTATCAGCAAACATTCCAGCTATACTATCTTTTCCTTGAACACCATCAACAACATTAGGGTATCTACTGACATTCTTGGATCTATTGTATTTCTTAAGCTCAGACCAAAATGATCTGGTACTACCTGATGCAATCGCAGTTGCCATTTTATCAGTCTTTATTACATCTATCTCTCTCAGTCTTTTTCAGAATTTTGTGATAATCCGTTCTCGCTTTCTTACGCAATTCAAAAATTTCACCACTTTTTGGGCGATCATTTTCAACCCACAACTTGTGCCAAAACAGTGCATTTTTAAAATATACCTCTACATAAATGTGATATCGTAGAGATTAAGATTGTAAAGTTTTAAGAATTGAATTTCATGTGATTTAGAATGAATAATTTTTGTACAATAATAGATACAAGTTTAATCCAATAAAAATCTTAATCATAAATCCTAACATGTTCATCTTTACATCCCACATCCCCATTACAGATCTGGATGAAACCAATGAAGCGTTCAGAGCTTCCAGATAAACCTGTGTATGAGGCACCACTATACAAGACCAGTGAACGTAGGGGTACTCTCTCAACCACTGGACATTCTACCAACTTTGTTCTCATGCTGAAGATACCAACAGAAAAACCACAGACTCACTGGGTTGCTAGGGGCGTGGCCTTACTCTGTCAGTTGGATACATAGAGTGCTCTCACCATTCCTTATTTTATTATCATAGAGAGAGTATTTAATTGACATTATACAAAAACTGGAGATTCAAAAGAATGTTTAAAAATTTAATTTTCCTTATTGACAATATAGTATCTACCTTCTTTTGAATACATAATGATTTAGTTATCTGCAGTGATGCATCTAATCTCCAGTCTTGCAGTTAATTTGATGGAGTTGCTTTATAGGAAGCTTTTTACACCTGAAGTTATTTATATATATTTTTTGCATTCAATTTATATGAACTTATTGTAATTAAAAGAATAAGATGAAATCTCTGAACTTGGAGCTGAAACACCTAACATTCATCATTTATGACTAAGCTTTAATGGAAAATGACAGATTCATAAGATGTTACATACAGAAATAGAGCTCATATTCTACATCCAAATTGCAAGTTATTTCATCTTGTGAACATTTATGTAATTTCATTTAAATTAATAATTAAATAACCACACTTCCAAGCATCTTGTGTGATATAGTGAAGAACATTTCTTACAATATTTGTGCTTTAGCTGTAAGTGAATGAATATCTATTTTTGTTATTCTGGCATCCAGTTTTATTTTTAATACATTAAAAGTCAGTTCTTGTTCAACCAAAGATATTCTTGGTGAAGTCATATTATTCAATGATGGTGCACTTGATATTAAGCTCCTGATTGATTTCAGATATTTTAATGAAGACAATGCTGTAAAGATACCATCAAAGTTGTTTTTACACAAGGATTTGGAAGAATATACTATTTAAAGTTGCAATGAAAATATGATGTAAAATTAACATTGAAAGTAGGTGTGACTTAGTCCCAGAAAATGGAACCAGTCTAAAAAATGTTTGTGCATCTAATTTGTTGAATATTTCATATAGAATGTCAACTTCAAATTGTTATGTATTTAATTTACTTCTTACATAAAAACTTATTTAGAATAGAAATGGATATAAAAATGTGTCAAATTTCTTCTTGTAGTCTGAGAAGATAAATTAAGTGGAAGATGTAGAAATTTTATATACCTTTTAAAAAAATTACTTTCAGACGAGACGACGACATAGGGTCAATATAATGTACATTGTGTAAATATAATTCATTGTATATTAGATTTATTAATATTGCATTGAGATAGCTGTATGAAAGTCAACATTTTAATATTATTTCTCTGCTGTGGTCAGAGATTTCTGGAATCAGTTGGAAGACTACAATCTATGTGTCCTAAATGTGTATAGGTATTTGATATTTTCTATCACTTGTGTTTTGAAATGCAACAATTGCATATGAAGTAAACATTTGACTATCAGTCAAGTTGTACATGTATTTGGTATGTGAATTTAAAGTAGACATGCCTGTACAGAGGAGATGAATTATACTTTTCTTTGGCATATCAAACTGGATCTATTCAAAACTTGTGAAGAATAAAACATGAAAATAATGGGAGATTTTTTGTTAATGAAATTTTCTTGATTATCTCAAGTCCTCAAGAAGGCAAAAGATTGAAGTGATGAAGTTTTTTTCTGTACAGAGTATAAATTGAGAAAATTCAGTGTTATTCTACAAATGACCCATCGGCTTCTTATTTCTGTATTCTACTGTCCGTCCTGTCATTTTCAAAGTATCTTTGAGATGATAAAGTATGATTAAATCACTAAACCTTGATTCTTTTATTTCAAACTATATGCATATTGCATTTGAAACCGTCCATTTTTTGTACGCATTCACTCTTCATGCAGCTATTTATGAAAAAAAGTTCATCTTTTCTGTGAATTAATTTTTATATATAATATATTAACTTTACAGTGAATATGTCTATTGATTTATTATAATGAACTTATTGATGCAGTATATTTTTTATGATGAATGAAATGCAAATGTCTGTGTATGTATATATACATTTTGATGTGTAGCCCTACTTAGATTTAATCCCAGTCAAGGCTGTAAGATATGATTATATTGAATAAATTGAATTTACCTCATTATTCCAAGAGGAAGCCGAAATAGTGATTAAATATTCAATGAAGAAACATTAATGATCAGCTGTTCATTGAGGAATTGGAAAGAGTAGTTTCTTGTACTATCACTGAATAAGGAAACAAGGCATCTTTATATTGTCAAAGCCTAAATTTTACACCACAAATGAAATGAATATCTTGTGTTTATCCCCATCCATTGTAATGAATTCAGATTATTTTTGTACATAATATTCTTCCAAGTGGATCCTTTGTATGCTGTTTTGAATATGAGTTTTATTTCCCAATAAAGTCAAAGACAAGCACAATAAAAAAAATGTTCAGTTGTAATTATTTAATAGTTCATAATGAATTCACAGAGTTGAACAAAGAATATTTATTATATTTTACATAAGTATAGCAATTAAAAAAAAACATAAATTCATTTATTGAAATCACATGAAGGTAACATGTATTAAAATCATTTTTAAGTTTACATGTAAATCAGAGGAGTGTTCAATTAGATATCTTCTTGGTGATTGACAAATGTTGCTCCCGTTAGCTTAGGCAACGGTCATAACCATCAAAATTAGCCTGCTCGGCAACTGGGCGGCGAGTTTTTAGCCAATTTCGCCCCGGCACCACTGGTTTTGGGGGCATCGCTCGGTTTTCACTCGAGATTTGGCGCCGAGTTAAAATTATGGCGACGCCTGCTCACTTTTCATTCACCACCCTAAATGCGCTCAAAGCCAGGGTGGTCGCCATCCGGGCGCCGACACAATCGAGCAGTCGCCCTCGAACAATTCAGGTCAAAAATTGAACTTGTTGGATCAAAGGCTGTCGAGCGGTCACCGGCCACTCAGAGATTGGTTGATGATTTCGGTCAGCCAATCGCTGCTCGGACGCCAAACAGAAAAGTTCCCCAGAATTGGCATTGAGTAATGGTGATCACTTTTTCCATAATCATGGCAAAGATAATGTACCACCAATTAATCTGTAAAGATCATATTTTCATTTTGTTTGCTGTAGGATTAGAAAAATGTTTACTTCGAGAATGAGTTTAAAACTGGCAATCCATAAATGTATATAATAATAATAGCTATCTTTTATATATCACTTTTCCCATAATGGCCCAAAGCACTTTACAGCATATTATTACCCTGGTCATCGGATCTTTGCATGCCCACATAATTTACAATGTATGCACCTTTTCCACTCCCTGGAGAGCATTCCAACAAGAGTTCCAAGACTTGATTGCTAAAAATATAGGCATACTACATAGGCTTTCACATCCTATCGGGTACCCATTTAGCACCTGGGTCGAGAGTGGCAAAGTGTGGATTAACGCCTTGCCAAAGGACCCTAGACCCTCTGTTTTCAAAGCTAGAGTCAGAACCACTACACCACGGCTCTTCCACAAGGTCTAAGTTAACCCTAAGCTAACTAAACTACGGCTATCAGAATAGCATCCTATAGATTTATTATTTATGAATAAAAGCTGCATGTCCTTCCACCAATAATATGCCAAATGAAATTGATATTTTGTTATTTTTGCAAATAATGCTTTAAGACAATACCGTACATGTAAAAACCTATCAATGACAATATTTTTTTTTCCAAAGGGACAAGAATGGGTCAAATGTTCATGAACCATACATATATGTAAGCAAGGAAACAAAGTGACCAAGCTGATCATGAAGGCATTTTAATATGGGTTCATATGAGAGTCATGTATCCCAATGAACTTGTTACCATTAAACAGATTATTATGATTTACATATCTATAGGAGAAATATAAAGAGAGGCATGACTCAATTTTCTGATTTAGATAATTATGCAGGTAATGTATAGTAGAATCTCCTTGAAACAGAAGTCTGTAAATAGACTAAGCAGAAATTTAAGTCTTCAGAAATAAATAAAAACAATTGCTTTAACAAAGGCAATTATTTGACACATGGAATATATTATATCTTCAAGATTATTATAATGAGCATAAGAAACTAATGCTGAAATTGCACAACCAGAAATTACATGTTTTAAAGGCAATTTTATTAGGCTTGTAGTTTCAATGCTGTAGCATCTAAATATATTAACAGCATTGGAATGTTTGTATACATAGAACTGTATGGAGGTACATTTTGTTAGCCATACTTTCTTTTGTGTTTCTTTTTTCAAAAGTTATTCCACCTACCATCAGAGCTAATCAATCATTGATAATAACTGGGTAGAGCTTGGATTGCGTGTTATGCCCTACAATCCATAGTGCAATATTATTTGCATTCTGACATGCCTTGGACAATTATCATAAAAATTGCTACAAAGTTCAAGAGGTGATTACTTCTAAATGACAAGTTACTGATTGCCTGACCTTGCAATCTATTGCAAGTGGCAATAATGTATGAATGACAAAGTATTGATCGTCACTGGCTGCGGATAGTGCTACCCATTTGGAATAGTGACAATATCTGAAAGCACCCAAGGCATCCTTGCCATTCTAAACATCACTATGTTATTCATGTTTCCAAGTGATATTTGTATCATTCCAATGACAATGGTAAATCAAATCTTCCATTCCTTTTAGAATATGAAGATTTTTTTTCACAGCATTTTCAACCATCAAATCGTTCAGAGTCATATAAACCATATCAATGATTTGATTCCTTTGCATAGTAAAAGATAAAATAACATTTTCATGAAAATATTTCAAAAGAAATGATAATGGATGTACAGCTGTTGAACTGCAATGAGAAAAAAAGTTCTATAGATAAAATGACAGACATCCAACATATCTGCACAAAAATTAAAAGGACATACTCAAGAAACAAAGGTCTGCATTTATGCTGCAGTCACATATTGGCTGTACAGAGAGTAAAAAACAGCTGTTTAATTTATTTTTATTCTTCTTCAGGTTACATCTGCCTCCTTCAGGGTTGAAGATTCTTGCAGAAGGTTTATTTGGCATGTGTGTATGGCCAGGTTTAGGTGTGCTGTGCAAATATATACAGGTGAAGTAAAAAGTCCTATCAAACCACCTATATGTAGCTGGTCCAAAAAATTATAAAATGACTGTCTTCGACTCGCTGTAGGGAAAATGTGACTGCGCCAAAAGTCATATTTTATATCAAAATTTACATGTTGCATTGCAGGCTTTAATTCATGATTCTTCATCAGTGAAATAATTAAATATCCTTCTTGCTCTCAATGTTTGCTATAAAAATTCTACACTGTATATGAAACTTTCATTTTCCTGCTTCCATTACAATACGTCCCTCTTAGCAGCATGCATGGCATGTTGCATTCAAATCTGATTCTTTAGATCTTCAATTAAGTAATTATAGCAAATGATGGCATGCCAGTTCTTATGCAATGGACACAAGACTCCTACACTAGGGAATTTCTTTTATCTTCTTAAATCTACCACAGCCTTTCCCATTAAACGTGATACCCAATGCTTGGAGATCTCAAGCAATGCAGGATTTATAGGAATTAGGATTTGGTGTCTCTAGTGCTTTTTGACAAATTTTCTTGGAACCAAAGAAATTTGTTTGGCTAAAAGGAAACTTGTCTCATGAGAGGTAAATACATATCATTGCTGGAATTTAACATGTAAAACTCAAAATTTTGTATTTTTTAAGGAAAGCTCAGAAAAATGCTGATTTAATAGTTAGACATACATGTAAGTAGCAACCTTCTTTTACCTAGATAGAGGTCTCTACATGAACTAGGAGACTGTTTTCAGATAATGTGAGGTTGTCACCATTGTCATATTCCATTCAGCTTTCTCTTAACTGCTCTAAAAAAAAATTGATTTTGAGATACAAGATTGTGACAGCCTAGCAAAGATATGTTTATATGGCCTATCCTACATGGTCTGAAATGTTGCCTCAACCTTTAGTCTTTTGAGTGATGTAAAGTTTAACTTCACTGCAGCTGTGTTCTGATGGTATGTAAATTAAATTACCCCGCTGACTGGAATTCCCAGAGCTCTTGTAGATTAATCACCAGGTTCTAGTAGGCAGCATGATATACAACTCCGTTGATCATTTCACAGTACAGGCTTGCTCAAAGTCCTCGAGACTACAAAACAACACTGAATAACAGTCACGATTCCATTCATCCAAACATAGAAAGCATGGCAGTCAATTCTCTAATTCAAGTTCATGATTGCTGACGAGTCTATTTACAGATTTTTTGTTCACCACAGGTCTCTTCGTCACATGCTGAGTGATTTCTTTACAATATCGTACGCTATCCTGTTAAAACTCTCGCGATCATCTCTCCACATCTTTGAGGCATCAACGTTTGCTCCACTTTCATCGTTGGGTTCTGATGAGAAAATTCAGAATAATTTTGCATTTAAAATACAATGGCCCATATTCTGAAGTCAGGTTTAACTTAGACCACGGTCTAACTCTATGCTAAAATAATGGAAGCCAAAAAATCAAAATTTATGTTTGTATTGTGTAGATCGATCTATTTCTTATGTTTAATCTTTCGTTTCCTTTTGTGTTTATAATTAATAAAAATATTTCAGTTATCATTCCCAAACAATTCATAACATGAGTTTATGAATTGAATGTGTACTGTCAGGGATTTGTGCTCCAATTGGCTCTCCATAGTTAAACCACAACTTTAAACCAGGGTTTAATTTAAACCCGAGTTTAGAATACTGGCCAATGAGGTGAAAATTGTAATACAGACAGATGGTTTATAGGTTGATAACAATACTACTTATCAAGACATTAAACATTGATAATAAAGATAAAAGATGCCAGTAAAAAAATAATAATAATTTAAAAAGTAAAATTGGGTGAGGGAATACTTTTCTAAATAATTATAGAATCAGTAGCATCAAGTTGAAATTAGCAAGATGTGATTAGACAACTTCACTAATAAAGTTTTCAATACAAAGTATATTCCTAGTCATAATTTTGATTTATCTGAAATAATAATCACAATGTAACTTACAAAATTATCAGCTCTTCATGTTCCAGTAATCATAAAAGTCATGTATAATGTTACAATAGTTTTATGACATAGGTCTCAGTATTTTTTTCTGTTATACACAATTTTTTCAGTTATTTGCCTTATAAAAAGTAATATACATATATATATATAACAAACCTGCCAGCATGCTGACGACTGAGAGAAGGATCTTTTCAACACTCTGTACAGGACTCCATCGCTCAGCACTGCTTTCATATCCCATAGGATCATCGCCAGGTGCGTGCAGGATTGATATGCATACTCGACCATCTTTATAAACTATCAATATTAAACAAACAATTCATCTTTTAACAAGGAGCAAGGTGTTTAGAAGATGGTATTGAGACTGACTAGTATGGATAGTATACAATTAGCGAATAGGCGTGAGTGTGATGGTGCGAGATGTCGCATAAGGTGAAAGAAAGATGCTCTATTCAACGAGGCATAGCCTCGACTGTCTCTTTCTTTTATCGAATGTGAAATGTCGCACCATTGCATGAATAAGAAAATTCACTTTTTCTTATTTGTGTAGTACAATGCCTCAGGCGTTAGCAAAAATACAAACAATTATCTACTTCTTCCTATGTTTATAGATGAAAATTTTAAAAAGAATTATTGAAAGCGAAAAGCAAAATCCCTCAAACGCATATCTGATCTGCAGCAGCAATACAAATTTGGTAGTAAACCCTAAGCGTATTGCACCTGAATTTACTATAAAGCGTTTTATGACATCAAGACAGTGCAACGGTGCATTTTGGAACAATACAAATGTTTGACATTCAGCCTCCTATTTGCTTGTGTACAAGCTAAGTAGGAATTGTACAAAAATAGATGTTCCAAAGACCCCAGCCTGCATCTTTGCTGTTTCAGTCTCTAGTGAGGTAAGTTCATGTCATAATTTAAGATTCGGTTCATTAGTGATAGCTAAAGGAAAATAAGTAAGACACATATCATTGTCCAAAATCTTCAAAGATATCCTTGAAACTGAAGCCTCTTACTATTTGGATGAAACATCTCTGTCTTGAATCGCATCTTAGGAGGGTTGAGTGGATAGTCATTGGGAAACTTCAGTTCTGTCTGGAAGACACCACCCTCAAAGCATGTACCTTCTGGACCCCTGATGATGGGAGATATGATCGGTGGAGAAAAATATATGCTTTCAACATAGGAAAACGAGTTCTACATGTAGCCTCAACCAAAATGGTGGCTCAGTGGTAGCAGGCCCATTAAAGGACTAGTCAAAAGTAAAAAGACAAAAATCTAGCGAGCATAACACTGAAAATTTCATCAAAATCGGATGTAAAATAAGAAAGTTATGATAATTTAAAGTTTTGCTGACTTTCCTGGTCGGTATGCAAATGAGGAGACCGATGATGTCATCCACTCATTACTTCCTTTGTATTTATGAAATATGAAATATTCTTATTTTCTCCTCATTGTCAAGTAAAACAATGTTGAATTCCTCCCTGAAAATGTGGAATTAGCATTGTTTAATACTATATGGTTAAGTCAAAGATGGTCCATATTGTCAAATATGTATAAAATGAAATATTGTATCATTCAAACAATAAAAAAAAGAAATAGTGAGTGAAAGACATCATCGACTGTCTCATTTGAATGTCACTTAATTGTGCATATCACTGTTTTTTTAAATATAAGCGAAAATTTAAAATGTCGTAACTTTCTTATTTTAACATCCAATTTTGATGAAATTTTCAGCGTTATGCCAGTTTGATTTTTCTCTATTTATTCAAATTAAAATTACTCTGGGTGGACTTGACCTTTAATTAAAAATAATAATAATTGAAGAGTATTTTGTAATACTGGTAAAAAATAATGCCCCATATTCCCCCACCAACCAATTCTGTATTCGTGGAATTGCCCCTGATGGCTTTGAAAAAGTTCAATGTTGATTCATTTAAAGTACGATAGTGAGTCAATGATTTACATGTAGTTTCAACTCTGCAATCATCTCATCTCCATCACCTCCATCTTTCTTCATATTCCAAATATTCAAATGTATGTTATCAATATCCCATCCTGCTTTATAACATTGTATTTTTGTTGTGATGGTTTAAAAATCTTTAGTAACAACAGTAGTTCTTTTACTACAGAATACTTGCATGTACGTTTGGTAATTTAGCTGGGAATAATTAGAGGTTCGCATTTACCATTCATTGTCAACAAGATAATTCATTACAAGTTTTTGTTTGTTATATCATAGAACAATATTCTACTAATATTCTGAATGCGAAAGAAAATAATCAAATACATGTAAAAATCATGAAAGCAGACTTTATGTGACAAAGCAAAGAATAGATTTTAGAAAATACTCACGTAATCAGAGCCTCCCATTCGAAGAAATTTTTTTCATCGACAGGGCCTGCTATAATACCCTCTGGAGGGTTCACTGTTAGCTCTGTTCATGACATAAAATAAAACATTAAACTACATAACTTATTGTCTGCATGCAGTTTAAATTTATAACTTTTTCAGTTGATAATTGGAGTAACTTTACAATCCAATGTCATAATCGATTATTAGAGCATCACACACACGATACATTCACGACATTATTATATCACATGACAATGGATTCTAAACGTAAAGTGAAAAAGTAATTGAATTTCAAAGAAATTTATGATTATGCCCTAATCTTAAGTTAAAGGTCACAGGTGAGCAAACATGTCCCCGCCCCGGGGGGGGGGGGGGGGGGGGGGCACTCAGTATATAATGCATAGTGGGTATGTGCCGCGGAGGGGACCCCCATTTTTACACTCAAATTTCCGTTCCCAGGCATAGCATTTTTGTCTTATTGAGAAAAAGAACAAAGAAAGCCGCTCCAAGGCATAGCATTTCCTTCTTATCGAGAAAAAAGAAGAAAGAAATCCGCTCCAAAGCTTCGCATATTTTTCGTTACGCCGTTCCGGTCGCATTGATCTGCTACAATTTTGGTGAAAAGCGGCCGTAGAGCGCTTTTCGACCATCGCCTAAGCGCGAGCGCACCCGGCGGAGGCCGCGCTAGCTGCGTCATGCACGATTGCCCGTTCCATAGGGATGCATACGCACTCACAGAGATACGGAGATCCGTTCCGATGACCCCCGTTTTCACAAACATTTGTAGTTCCGAAGCCCGTTCCGAGGACCCTCCTTTTTACAATAAACCCGCTCCAAGGCCCCCGTTTTTTGCATCGCCCGTGGCACACCCCTACCACTTTTTTGGTCGAGTGCCCCCCCCCGGGGCCCCCGCTCAGCTGGCGACCACCACCAAAAATTTTGTCTTCTGATTTTTTGACTAATTTCATAATTTTGTTTGTCTATTTTACATGTATTATTCACCATTTTTGTATGTTCTCACATGTTGCCGTTTCATTTATATTTGTAATGCTGGTGGAAAGAAAATTTCCATGAACTTGGACTACAATAAATACGAACTTAAGAACTTTATCAAGACACAATCGAATCACAAACACGGGAATCTACGAATGGGGCACACGCAATAATTGCAATATGCCACACATAAATAAAGATCGAGTTATCAGTTAAAATAATACAAATTTAAGCCTTCAAATATAATTTATGAGTTATACCCACGTTTATATTCAGCCATTAATCTCTTCAGTGCAGCTCCGGCCATATTCAGTTCTAATTATTCTCTCAAAATATGCCCGTTTTTTGACACGTCAATTGCGGGTCAATTGCACTGACATTGACAAACCAAGGAGATGAAACCCAACTAGGCCCAACAAATGTTTATTTCAGGAAGGTAGCCGTGAGAGATTTATTTGCAAAGCAAAAATGAGAGGCGATTTCGTGAACTGATGCAACTAGTACTGACACATGTAAAGAGATAAAAACAAATCTCTCCATCATCATCTCTATCACTCAGAAATGAATTAAAGTTTATTTTATAAATGGTCTGACATTATATATATATTTAGATTTTTATTGAAGCAAATCAACCAAATAACAAAAAAATTATAATATTTGAATGTCCTTCCCTCCCTTAAAAAAATTAAGAAAGAAACAAGAAAAAATAAAAAAATCTTAGCATAATAGGTCTGGATCAGCTGAAAATTCGAAGTATAGTGTGCACAAATTATTTTAATCCGTTCTATCATGGATATCGTGATCTTGATTCCATTATTATCTCTAACAAAAATGATTTACTTTTTTTTTACTGCTGTGAAATGTGCAAAGTGCCGACCGAAACTACTGCCGAGCAATTTTAGATTTATTTAAAAGGATGGTCCGGGCTGAAAATAGTTAATTTAAATAAATAGAGTAAAATTCACAAATCAAAATGATAAAAATTTCATCGAAATCGGATAACAAATAACGAAGTTATTGAATTTTAAAGTTTATCAATATTTTGTGAAAACAGTTATATGCACATCGTCATGAATATTCATAAGGTGGGCTGATGATGTCATATCCCCACTTTCCTTTTTCTTATGTTATTACATGAAATCATAATTGTTTCATTTTTCATTCATGTGTAAATGATATTATGATGAAATAAGTTGCAGTAATGCACTTAATCAGTTGTCAATCCAATTGTTTTAGTTCTTGGTAGAAAAAAAATAAACCTAATTTCATATACCAAAATAAAAAGAACAAGTGGGGATATGGCATCATCCGTCCGCCTAATGAATATTCATGAAGACATGCCTAGAACTGTTTCACCGGAATAATGCAAATAACTTCGTTATTTGTTATCCGAAAAAGTTTTGATCAAATTTTCAGCATTTTGCTTTGTGAATTTTACTCTATTTATTGAGATATAAATATCTCAAGTCTGTAGTCAGTAGCGGATCCAGGAAGGGGGGGGGGGGGGGGCACATCCGGCCCGTGTCCCCCTTCTCTATGATGTGAATATGCCATTTTTACCAAAGTGCCATTTTTACCAAAAGGTCCTTTTAAATAAGGACCTTTTTGTCAAAATTTTTATTGGGGAAATGTGCCCCCTCCCCCTTTGGAAAATCCTGGATCCGCCCCTGTTTAACACCGTCCAGAAAGGAGAGCCCCTTTGCATCTTTTATTAAATCACTCCTAGAGTGACATATAGGTAAAAGTTTTCTCAGAGTGCCTCGATTTCGAAGGAGTCGGGGAAATAGCTTACAAAGGTACAGGCCTATCTTCCTGATGATTTCTCCTGTTCCTGATATTTTTTTTTCAATGACTGTCATCTGATACTGTTTTGAATGTACATCATATTCTATTTTTTTTTGGTGTAAACAGCCAGTCTCATTACAGTTGGTAATTTTATCATCACTTACGGGTAGCAAAGCATTTTGAATCGTGTCTACATGACGTTCATCACGGAAACGTGATAAATCTATAGTATGCGTGTAAATTCTTATCTTACCATAAGGTACCATGCTATATAATATCGCGTGGGTGCTCCATAAAGGATATCAAAATGAGACGCCATGTAAACGAAATCACTCGCTTACATTGTTTCTATTACTAATTAGTGCCTTAGCCGTGTCAAGCTCAATCAATAGTTGGCTGGTATCATTTTAATTATCCATTTGCGTAAGGAGCTGAACTGTACGTTGGATTGAAAGTATAGGGAATACATGACAGGTGAGTGATAATTTTCTTTGATTTCTGATAAATCCTGGTATGTTGCAGCCGAAAAATTGATTTTTTGAAAGACCCGTTTCGAGATTTGAATTTGGATATTTTAGATTCGAAAAAAAAGGTCTTTACGGTTTTTAATGAAATTTACGTACATAGTAGGTGCGACTGGTCACTCAAACTTAATTCAATCAAGCTGACCTGAATTATGTTTAAATCCTTGTGCCTTATTGGTAAGAAAAATCTGTTATAAATCAATCTCCATGCCAACGCACACCACGATTGGTCCACGATCAAATTTTTGAACAAATCGAATTTTGCCCATTTTCCGAAAATGTGAATGAAAGAGTATTTTTGTTTGAGGGTCAAATTAACTGCATGAATACTATAACAAATTTGGATAACTACAAGCCTTTTTTTTTTTTAGTAAAGGTCAAATTAGTTTCAAATCGTAGCCAATCGTACGAATGCTATGACGTCATAACGACTAAATATCAAATTCGCTTTTATTCTAATATAAGGATGATAGCATAGTCACAGATTTGAACATTGGTATTTGTATGATTTTGGAACATAAGTCCATGTCTCGATATCATGAAATTCTACTGCTTTTTATTCAAAAATCGGGTCACAAACTAATCGTAAGATATGCGGTGCATGGCCTTACGTACATGTATTGGGGAACGTTCAAGTAGTTTCATTTTTAATTTTCAGGGATCAAACAATCAAAATTCGTTTGATAATGTGATACCTATAATCATTCATTTATATTCTTTTCAAGGGAGATGTGTAGAAAACCTGTCCTGAGAGAAAAGTTTCAGTTTGTACCCTATTCCCTATATACCGGGCCTTTATACCCCCCCCCCCCATTAACCGGTGGACAACTAGCTCTTGGTTCCAATAATTGTCTGACTAACATTAACGTTTAACATTTAGAAATATTGATTGTAAGATTACCAATGATATCAATCAATCAATCAGTCAGTATTATTCAATCAATCAATCAATCAAACAAACAATCAATCGAGCCCTACACCAAAGTTCGACTTTGACTAATAGCTATATAATTCAGCTGTATAAATATGTCATTAGGCCCATGCCTATATAAACATCAGTCTCTACCCTATATAAATGCATATTGATAATCTTTGTATTTTTAGTTTCTTAAAACATTATCGTAATATCATCGTGGTCATGCATGTAATGATTATAGGGAAGTTTGGTTAAATAAAGAGCAATTATCGAGGCTCAGTTTATTTTGTATTTCTTCCGCTTACGTACCTATTTATCAACTCTTTTCAAGCAATCTGCTTATGATGACAATCCTCCTCCTGCAAATTGTGAACGTTATAATAATTTGGTAGTAGATCATATTTGTTTAGAATGATATTTTAGTCCATTTTCATGTCCAACACATTAATCAATTAACTAAAACGTATCATAATTATGAATGATAATCCAGTCCAATCAAAACAAACTTATTTATTCATAGCTCACAGGATTCTCTGAAGATTTTCCTGAATGATCCCCTCCCCAAAAGGGGGAAAGATTAAACTAAACATTACAATTCATCTGATTAACTTTTCATAATATGAAAATACTCTAACTTTTCTATACCTACCATATACATTATGACAGATGGAGAAACCTCAGTGTACAAAAATGGACAGAAAAGCGGATATATGAAGACAAAAATTGATTGATGTCTTATTAGGAAAATGGAACATGATTGCAATGTGTTTTACAAAGGAAAAACAGATTCGCAGAAAACCATGTATGTTTTTCTATCCGAAAATCATTTTTCTAATCCTAGCTTTTACTTCTGATATAACCAAGAGGATAACATTTTATAAGCATCAAGGGCATTTTGAAAAACACATTTTAGAGCCATTATGAATGCCATATGACCCGCTTTAAGAAATGAATCTAGGTCTCGGATGTTCTTACTGCATGAGTCCGGTATTTTAATCCGGACAATAAATTGTACTGAATATTCCCAAATACAACCTAGACGTTATCTTGAACGTTGAAATAGGAAAAACACACTTCAGAATGTTACAAAAAGGGAAATGACAATTTTATAAACAAACAGAGTTCATCCGCAACGCTCTATCCCAAAGTGTGTAATTGAATATTAAAACTATAATGGCATGCAAGAGACTATAACCAATTATCATCATCCACTTTGCTAAAAATATAAAACTTTTGAGTTCATTAGTCCTGCTATTATATATTCAAACTATTTAAACGTCGCTGAAAGGGCTGCCACATTGGCGTTTAGATTGCATGCATGCAGGCCTATATAATTATGCCGATGTCTAAGATGGCAACCCTTTAAGTCATGTAATTACCATATACTCGTTAACAAAGCAAAATGATGTCTCCATAATAAGAATGTAATTATTAGCATGATGAATTGATTTTTTTAGAGTAAGATAACTACATGGAATACAAACGTCAGCATATCGCTGTCTAAATCGTCCAAGGTGATAGTCCCTTAACAAGCAGCGAATGTATGTTTTTTTTTCTAAAATAGTAAGACGAACTGAAACCCTTTTCTCAGCCTATCTTCTGACGTCTTATAATATTTCCTTTCCTCATTCTTTTGCCACCCCTATACCCCTCGCCTTCTTTTCCTGCACACTTCTTCTGGCTTTATAGTCACTTTCTTTTCTTAACACACTTTTCACTTTATAATCTTCTCTTTCCCTGTCCCAATCTCTCTCCCCTCTTCTCGTTTGTTCATTCAAGCTAATTGGACCTAGCCCAACACTTAAAATAGGTTGTCATCAATAACGCATCCGATGGGGGGGGGGGGGTATATTTTAGGGTTCGGAAAAAAAAATCCCGAAAAATCGTTTGAATATGGGGTCTTTTGATATTTTTCCAGAAATATTTCAACGCACAAAAATGCTGATATTGCCTCAGTAAAGTCTTTTAAAGAGGGAGAGAGAGAGAAAAAAACACTTTAGATATCATATGTGATTTTGTTCAGATTGAACAATCGGGAGTTATCAAGTTCTTTGAGATCCGACACATTGTACACAAGTTCAAAGGTAACATCCTCGAGGAAATAAGTATATGGTATTCAAAGGAAATATTATCGGAGACAGGATAACTGCCAAGAGCATGATCGTATTTCTTGATGTATAAATGAATTGAATTGAGTTTATTGGAACGTCAATTGGCGTCTGCACATATTCTGTTCAAAACAAACACACAAAGCAATATAAACCAAACAAAACATATATAAAATTTGAGAAACATTGAGGGGGAGGAATAACATGAGGTAAAAATGGGAATAAAACTTATTAAATACAAGTTATTTTAAATGAATGTAAACTATCCTGCAATATACATGGACCATTCTTATGAATATCATACCATTATATTTCTACAGCAGGAGTGCATATACCATTATGTTTAAATCACATAATGCACTTAAAAAATATTGGGTAAAAGTGCTCCATGAGGATAATTATATGTGTCCAACCAACAATGGGCATTTATATTTATCCAGTGTGATGAAATTTTTGCCCATTCCAAAGTGATTGCTGCTTATATTTTAACCTTACTGGTCAATATGCTTCCCGTATTGGGTAATTATAATAGACAGTTCTTGTTTAGCGCATATGAATAACTTCTCTATGCGCTTCCAAAGGACTTGGATAATATTATTATTATACTACCCCGATACTGCCCCAATATGGTTGGACACATAATTACCCTCGTGGTGGAAAAAATGTTACCCAATATTTTTTACAGTGTTTAAGTCCTGTCACATATGCATATTGCCACCAAGATACCGTTATCTGTTCGTCAGAAGGCGTTAGACATACGGTTCCAAATTAAAAACATATCCAAAGTTTAAATCAGACAGCGCCGTCTGAAAAAGACAATATTTTTTATGGGAAACTTCATAAGCCAACTGAAGAACTGAAATAAAAAAGAAATTGAAAATATAATGCTTAAAGCAATTTAAAATCAATCTCTTTGGTCCGTGGAAATGGAATGAGAGTTTTTACTTTCCTTACTTTTCGCTCCTGAATATGTTAAAAAGAAATATTGAAATGCACCTGTACACCTACTCGAAACAGATTTGACAAAATATGAAAAATGAAACAAAACACGAGGAAACAAATAAAGCTGAATAATGCTTTGGTTTCAAAATGACACAGATAATAAAGCCGAAACTGTAATTGCGTCATTTGAACAAGGATAGGTGTATTTCAACCGCTATGATCATCGCCGACCTGAATATTTAAATGAAAGTGTGCACCTCTCCTGCACTGGGGATAAATAGCCTTAAATAATTGGGATTAAATCTTTCTAATGAAGAGATGCAGTTGATTCGGGAAAATTCCCTTTTATTGTCAATTTGCGAATTGGTTCTATATCATTCATTAGCATGTCTATTTCTGTGCATGAAGGGGGAATCGAAAGAAGAATACCTTGTTCTAATTAAAGGATCATTAGCACGATCAGAGTGGATACAAGAATACAATAATGATGCACTCTCTTCGGTGATACCGACGTTAATTTTAGATCGTGAAGTGACCAACCACTTAATGGGGTGGAATATTCGTATTTATGGTAGAGGCAGGCGAAGTTCTTTTTTGGTATCAGAATAAACGCTTTAAAGACATTAATTGTTTTGACAGCAATGTAGGCATTATACCACATGCTATATACAGTGACTGAATGACATCAGCTTGTGACCTGAATAGAATTATACTGTGAGGGTCTGAGATGCCATACCCTTGTCGATTGGATACTTTTTGAAGACTTTAATATTTCCGCGGGGCAAAAGGATTTAGCCTACGGATATACTTCGAGATTTCGACAATTTCCGACCATGCTTTGGATGGCTTTAGATGATAACTATACAAGGTTTATACACTCGCAATAGTTTCATCTTCAGTAGGTCTATGGATGCAAGGCTCACGCCCAAGTACAGGAGTCTATTACAAACCACCTAAGACGAGTCATTGTCGTTTTATGGTCAATAATAATCCGAAGTAACTAGTAAGTTAAGATGATCTATTAACCGTTTGAACTTAGACCCGTTGAAAAATACATGTCATGGTTCTACTTCTTGGTCCTTGAAAAATGATTAGTTCTCTTCATGCACTTAATGAAAAAAAGAGACATACAGAATATTTTGAAGAAAAAAAACAACAACATGGAGACCATGCTTCAATATTGTTTAGACACTGATGATAAATTAAATGCACTCCATGTATCATGAATGTCCTGCCATTGTTGATTTTAATTTTGATCTTTGTTAAAACGTTCGTTTTGTCAGACGATGACATACATGTCGAATGAATAACATTCTATACGTCAGCAACATTATCATAATTGATTGCTTTATTGATTACCGGTTCTAAACACGATACATGTAACTTTTTACAAATTGTCACCGAGATCTTGTTACATTTCTTAGGAGATCGTGTTCCTGGCAGCTTAACCCACCATGGCCGATTTTTTTCCGGCCTAGAGGCTGGAGACGATCATTTGTTAATTTTTTTTTTGAAAGTTAGAATACACAAAGAGGGACAGAATTATGTAAGTAGAAACAAATAAAACAAGTCTTTAAAAATATTTGAGATTTAATAAATTTCCATCATCTTTATCTCAAAGGTAAGTAACTTGAATATGAATGACCTCAAAAGTTACACTCAACATGTTCGATATGTCAAGCAAGTTTGGTAAAAAACTAAAAAGGGATATAATTTTTTTGTAATTTCTTCCCATACAAATTAAAAATAGACCTATGTGTTTTGTGGATCAGCCTTAAGGCATCACATGATGAACTGAAAAGTATATCACTTTTATATTTGACTATACTTAATAAACTTGTATGTTGCTATTTTTAGAATGTTAATTTGTAAAATGTGTTTCTAATCACATGTGTCCTTACAAGAGACAATGCTAATAATAAGGATTATGAAATGAGTAAACTGATAATAGGTTTTGGCGATATATTGATTTATCAAAATGATTGTGATTTGATTTCAGAATCATGGATTTATCAACGGATTCGAAAAATGTATCGGTGAATTCGAGTACCGATCATCATTCACATGACATGGAACACAGTCTATCAACCGTCATCATCGCCGCCATCAGTCTCTCCATCATCATCGTCGTGTCTGTATGTGCAAATGCCCTTGCCACCTCCACGATACTCCGTGTTCGTCTTCTCCGTGAGAATCTCCACAACCATCTCATTGTCAATCTCAACGTCATCAGCATGCTCATCACAGTCTTTAGTATGCCGCTGGCGTTGGTGTCTATCTTCGACGACGGTAAATTGTTGGAACACAACACAGGTCTCTGTCTGGTAGGTCAGGTCGTCATCAAGAACGGTGTTATATAATCATTTGCGTAAAGCCGAGCGCACACTGTACAGTTCGATACGACGCGGTTTTTTGAATAAATCCCATTTTGCATTACATCTAAAATTTCCAAGAAGTAAAATCATTTCATTTAAAGTTTCTGTTTCTGTTTCTGTTTGTGGTAACTCTCGTAGGAACTCGGCAGGACAGCATTTTGCTGGTAAACGCCAAGCTGGTATATAACCAATTACCTATGAAACATTTTACGTCTAGGTTAATCAGTCATAGTGGCTGACGTTATAGACGACAGATATCACTCTCGGGCCTTTTTATCAAAGTGGAGACAATGGCAGAGTTGGGATTCGAACTCACAACCTTGCGTTCAGGATTGTTAGGAATAATAATATCATAAATTTGCTTTGAGGCAAGCCCTGTGGTCGGAGTAAATAAAGTCCATATCGGTTTCAAGTCGCAGCCAATGATGACGTCACTACGATTTGGAATTGAATTTGCTTCTGTTCCTGTACAGCTAGAGGTTCGAATTAGACAGAGTTTCGATTACAGTAGTCCTACCACTATTCTAAACTCTGATCTCTTAAGATTTTATTGGTTGGAATCTTCATATCAAATGTTATTCATTTGAAATTCGGATCGCAACGAATCGTATAGTATGCGCCGGGCTTATCTTTCTTACGTGTAGGTCGGTACTGTGACCCCATTACATGATTACAATAGAAAAGGAAATAAATAAGTTGGGGAAAATGGTAGGGTAAAACAGAAGACAGTGTGGGGGAGGGGGAGGGATTTGGAGAAAGAGAATCAGTCAGTGAGTTGGTTGAAAAGCTCGGGACGAATACATATTAACAATTAAAAAAATAATTTATTGAGTAAAATCGTTGGGTAACTACATGTATATGCCTGAATTTATAATCATACAGCTCGTTCAGTTTCATATACCATTTAAAGTAATTCCTATAAAATGTTTGAAAATGGGCTCTTTTGAATGAAGAAATATTGTTAAAGCTTTTGGAAATATCATGTTGAACAATGTAAACATGAGAAACAGGATGTAGACGCATGAACACAAGAACAAAAAACATGATCATGTTGTTATCACACACGGTCTACTTACAGTGACCTGAAGCTGTAAATGAGTCTTATCATTTGATATAGAATATTAACTTATACCCAATAGAACCATATTTCATTAAAAAAAGTTTGTTACTTTCCATGTTGATTTCTTTTTAACAGTTCAACGGGTTTTGTTCAATCGCTTTCCCAGTAGCAAGCTCGTTCACCGTTCTATGGATAGCTGTAGACAGGTAGGTCCACCAAAGCATTAATTTTGCTGAACAATTAATCAAAATCACTTTGCATGGCCATAAAACTCTAGTATTTATGGTCATGGTAGCTATAAAGATCTTGATTATTTGTCAGCGTTGATGGCAACTGCCATAAATGAAAGTGTTCGCTATAATAAGATAATGCTAGTTTCTCTATACGCATGCAACAGGTCCTAGAAGTTTGATGACCCATACATTTCATTTTGATGATTCTTCTATTTTTTGTATTCGAAAAGGTAAACATGATATTTATTGATTCTAGTATTCATGAATTCTTTTATTTCTTTGTTGGTATTAATCTGTGCATGTGTTTTTTTCTTTAAAGATACCTAACAGTGGTTTGGTCGAAACGTTTCCCTCCTTCAAATGCCCGTACCATCTTTATGATAGTCTCCACGTGGGTCGTCTCCTGCATAGTCGCCATCTTGCCACTCCTCAATGTCCTCTCAGAATACTTTTACATGCATGACACCCACCACTGTTCACCAGTCTGGGAAAAGTGTGAATTCTACTTCGTAATCTTCTTCGCTGTGTACGGTCTCAGCATTCCTATCATGGTAGTATCCTATGTCTTTGTGGTCTACCACCTCTGCAAGAAGGAACGTAAGATGCAGTCTCATCAGTCATTTAGGTCTAGGTCGAGATCACGATTCTCTCGGTCCGAACGATCTGTGAAGAAAACGAAGCGGATTAAAGCAGAAAGAAACACCAAAGAACAGAGTTCCTCTCTGGTTACTGATTCAAGCCACAAGAACTCGGAACCGACTAAAGGGAAAATACATCATGATTCTGGGTACGCGTCCCCTCCGAAGAACTCTCTGGTTGGGACGGATAGTCCTCCGGGAAGTGCGAAAATTCTTCCAGGAGAAGCTGTTAATCTCGAGTATGGAAGCTTGAATAAAAACAACTCAGCAAGTACCGACGATGGTCCAGATGAAAAAAGATTGTCGGTCTGTGTTCGCCATGGATCCGTACGAGATATGATAAAGCGACTGGAGAAAAAAAAAGACAAGACCAGATCAAAATATGATTCATTACCAAAGGCAAGACGAAAATTGGGTGTGACACCTAACGATCTACGAAAGGCAGCTTCCGCAAATGACATCGTGGAATATCATGATCCCAGTTTTGATAATTGCACCTCCGGATCTGAGGACAACACTGTCAATATAAAATATTTCGGAGAAGAGTGCTGTCACGCGGATCTTTTAAATCAAGGCGAGGTCCATTGTGATGACGACAGTACACCTGTAGTGGTAGAATGTTTTGTTTATGAAGATCCTGAACCAGATCACAATCCAGAAAGAACAATGCTCTCGGAGCAAGTTAGAGAATGTGATTATCCAATCATACCTCACATAATTATAGACCACGTCACAAAAGAAGAACCACTACCAGATTCAGATGATGAGAACAGTTCTGAAACACCAAACTCATCAACATATGGTTCCCAAAACGAGGAAAGTGGGGCAACGGTACTGTCAGACACCGTTGAATCAGGTCTTTTAGCCTTACCAAACAGCTCTTGCATGAATGATGAAGACGGGGAACTATCGTCATGTAATGAGAGACATGGCGACGATGTCAGAGCGCGAAGCGTACCCGGGTTGCAGTTTTCTGTGGTTATCCAGCGTCTTGCGACTTCGGACGAGAGTCCATCAAATGGCGAAGTTCGACCAAAGAGAGAGGGATCCATTGGAAGCTTATCTTCTATGAGAAGCGTAACAGGTACCATGAAACTCAAGAGAGGCAGCACACGACGACCAAGCATGAGGCCCACCCTAACAGCCGATAAACAAGTCGCGCTCATGGGTAAGTAGAGGCATAAATGGAATCTTTAACAAATGCTTCTGAGACAATTTGATCATGTAGGCCTATTGTGAAAAATTTGGACATTAGACATGTTAGACCAAACCTTAGCAGTAACATTAAACATAACCCGAATCTCAAACCATACCTCATCGCATCCTGCGTGAAAACCTCTATTCAAGCCTATTTAAGGCAATGCCTAAATTGTTGCAGGAGCTACTGTTGGAACACCCTTATGAATGACTACCGTCAATCCCTTTTATCATATCAATCGATTGATGTTCTCAACTGCCATCATCTAAACTAAAGGGAATCTTTTCTCCTCACTGTCGTAGCTTAACCTTCATGGCCAGGAATTGTAGTTTTGGAGGATCTATAGAATTGATCTTTAAAACTGCCATGATGTACATTATAAAAAACACGGTTATTTTGTATTGCGCGTTTTGTGTATATTCATCCGTAACCATCCAGACAGTGAAAAATATCTTTATTTTTAAATCACGGTTCGGAGATCCACGTCATGGATGCATTAGGTAAGTTGCCGGATCCAATTTGACCGAACTGTTACGGACATATTGAAGTTTGTATCGTGTAAACATGGAAGAAATCGGATAGGTTATTATTCCTTGTAACAAAATCATCTGAAGGATGACTTGGTCAGCTGTAATGTTGCTGGTAGGTCTGCATGCGTCATGATAGGAGTAAGTAATTCGTATTTGTCTGTAATATGAGAAAGCACCTTTAGTTAATGTACTGTACAGTCAGACAACGTCATCATGCAAACCAAGTGCACAGTAATTATACTGAGAGGTGCTCTTATATTTTCGTCTGTAAAGCAAACGGACACGGTGTCCGTGAATGAAGTTATATATCAATGCGCCGAAATTGAATAACATGTTTGCTTTCAAATGATATAAGTTTGTTCTCTGGTCCGTACATTATTGCCAATGATAAGGAGAATGAACTTAATAAACACCCTTCTATCCGGCAAGATCAAATAACTGTACCAGGATTGAAGTGTTTCACGCAATGGGTGTCAGGTTTATTCTCACAAAGTACACTTAAGGTTTGTGACCTATTGTGGCCGGTAACGCCCCTGTGACGCCGAGGCCCTCGTACTTTTTGTTCATCATAACTACACTTCCATACAATTTTACAATTTTTTAATGTATTATTATTATCTTGACGTTGGGAACTCAAAAGTATTCTGGATATATGTGAGGAAACACAATCGAACAAATGAGCTTACTGAATTTGCTCATGTGCAATGCAATCTTAAGTAAAAAAAAAAAATGTGCGGCCTTATCTGATCATAAACACATGGGAGAAGCGTTTTGATTGGAAAATTGGTGCCACACCCCAATGAAAGCTAGATTATACACATTGTTGTTCGAAACTATCTATATAGTAGATCTATTCATAAGAAGCGTTCACACCTTGTAGGTAAGATTTGAACCGTCAAGGTTTCTGAGAGATCTTCTTCATCTAGGTTTCAACAATACAAATATTTCCAGATGCTCTTGCAAAATCCCATACGTTTACCTTTCATTTTGAACAATCAATCAAATAGCGCTAAAGAAATCAAGCTACTGTTATTGTTATTGTTGTTGTTATTACTGTTATCATTATTACTAATAATATAAATTCGTATCTTATTAATTCTATAGTAAAGACTTTATATGTACATGTATTTTTGTTTAGCTTTTCGAAGATCTTACCGTCATAAAATTTTACATATTCCTGCTGTTTGATTTGTCTCCCCTCGATCTTTACAAAAATATCAGGCTTCAATGACAATTAGTTTTGTGTGGGATTGACCTCTTAAAGTAGCAAGTTCTTCTTCGGCAACAATTTATAATTTCAAGTATTAGGGCGTGATGTCGCTTTTAGATGCTGACACTGGTTCAAAAGCTCATTACAAACACTTAGGAATGATTATGCCAATGGTTTCAATTAATTTCTCTTCATTTTTCTCAGCACGTGCTGTAATGGAGGTGTTTTTAATATAATTAAAAAATCACATCCTGATTGCAAAGTGCGTGGGTATTCAATTTCATATCCCGAAGAGCACTCAAGAAGGCCAAAGAGATCTAAACAAACACTTTTTATAGAGAGGTTAACAATCGAGTCTGTTGCGTTGACAGCATTGAATTCGTCTCAACACCTGAATTATAGTTTATCGACCTTTCGGGAAAAAAAGACAGACCCTTATTTCATTGGGGCCGAGGGAGTATTGATTTCATCATCGATCAATGCGGGCAAGTGTCAATGGGGAATTAATCCAACATGCATGACAGGTAATTATCATGCCTTTAAACCTGAAAAAATATTATTCGTATAGTAATAATATCTTAATGTTGGCTCAACGGTATAGGACCCCTAGGACCCACCTCGTAGGCGTAAGGTCGAGTCATACCAAAAGACTCACAAAACTTGAACCTTCTGCGTAAGCTGCGCCCATCATTTACTTTAGAGAAGAGTAATGATATACTATACGGTAAGCAGGGTTCCATCGTATTATACGTTTTCATTAATGTTCTTTCCACTATCATCATAATTCGTTAGATACTTTGACTTGACACTGAATGAATGATGAATTGAACAATAACTCAAAATCACATTTTTTCACTCTCATCTGTAATTTTTTCAGGAGGATTGCTGGTACTTACTGCTGTAATTTGCTGGACCCCATACTTTGTTATCCACTCGTGTTTCTTCCCCATGAACATTGCGCCTCATTGGACCAGCATATTGACCACGTGGTTAGCCTACTTGAATGCAATGTTTAATCCTCTGATTTACTCATTTACCAATCGTCGTATCCGCGCCATGGTGGCAACGTTTTGTGGAAAGCGTTGCAGAAGGATGAGAGCGTTGCTGTGCAAGAAAAGTCAGGAAACGGCCACGATCGTACCCCATTAGTCATTTGTCGAGAATGGCTTAGTTATCTTGGATGACTGATATGTTAATAAAAAGTTCTGCGTGAAATTTATACAACAGAGCTTCTTTTTTTCAAGATTTCCACTTTTATGAAATGGTGATTTTTTTTACCTGATTGTTAAGAAAGCGGGAATCCTTTAAGCAAGCAACCAGAGGACCGACGACGGCTTTAGGTACTCTCTGAGGGGCTTGGTAATGGGGATTAATGCCTTACCAATGGGCACTAGCGCACCAAGTGGGAATCGAACCATAGGAATAGGAATCGAACCCGGGTAACTGGAATCCGACACCCCGCTCTACCGACTAAGCTATTGCGCCTCCTCTATTTTTTCTTTATTCGTACCTTTTTACAGTATTACATTTTTACCTTTTTTCATTCGTATTCCACGAATGCTCTTTCAAAACAGTGCTCCTTTGACAACAAATCAAGAAATTTTAATACTTCAATTAGAAATTCGAGTATTTTTTTCATATCATACCTTACTTATAGGCCTACATCCTCAACGCCTTTAAGGAGTTGGCTGATGCCAAACATTACCATTTATAGTCGTTTTCAACTTTCCATAGTTCTTAAACCTTCCCCTTTTCATTATCAATCTGAACACAGACATGAAGATCGTCGGATTATATTTGTCACGATATTGAAATTTCATGGTATATAAATATGGTAATTCTGAATATACCCTTTTTCATGCTTCATGCATTACTATCGCAGTCGTTATTCGTCGTCTATCGTATTAAATGCCCATAGTAACGGGGCTCAAATGCCAATCAAAGGGAGTAATGATTGGTGGTATCATTATAGAAATGTAATGCTGGTAGGTTGGCCTATTACTTCCTGGAGTTAAAGGGCTCCACATTACATAAGGGCCATAATTATTATAAGCCCACAGACTTAAGATGTTGGGCAACATTCTGTCCACTGTGTTTGGTAATGTATATTGGAAATGTATATATATATATATATATATTATGGGCAATTATTATCCGATTGAGCAAATCTCCTACCCAAGTATGAGTTTTTATTACCAAATTTGGGCAGATTTCAACCAATAGATGTGTGGACAGTATGTTGTCTAATAGGGGCGGATCCAGGATTTTTCGAAGGGGGCACATTTTCCCGAGGAAAAATTTGACAAGCAAAAAAATTGGGGTTTTAACCAAACATCAAGGAGATTTCGTCCACGAAAAAAATTGACAAGCAAAAAAAAAGGTCTTCACTTCCAAAGGGGGGGGGGGCACACTTCTGTTTTAATGGCATTTTTACATTACAAATGTTAATTGTGCCTCTCAAAAGGATCCGCCAGTGTTGCTCAGGGTTGGTCAAATGTTGGGCATTTTGTTAAGAGTGCATTCTTACAAGAATGAAAGAATATAGAGACTTATATGCCTCTATGAGAAATCATCATCGCCTTACCTATAGTTGATGGAAGTTTTGGATCACAAGATAAAATAACAAAATGTCCCAGTACTTCAGTCGAATTAAATAATATAGAAATAAATTAATATAATATAATAATCAGAATTGATGGGATTAATTGATCAAAGTGAAGATTTGAAGACAATTTATAAGTGAATTTGAAATGCTATCTACCGTAGATAGCAAATCACTTGTTAAGCTAAACGATTTACCCTTTTTACGAAAGCTGACGTGATTGGATGAAATTAATCAGAGTTAAAGGTTAAAAGTTCATAGCTTAAGGTTCAAGGTTAAATCAAGGGCCTAAATTGAAATGCTATCTACCGTAGACAGCAAATGACAATAAAAGCAAAATGATTAAGATCTTTTTTGAGAACACATTATATGGTCTGAAAAACATTGAAAACAATTAAAGGTTTACAGTTCACGACTCATTTTTCCAAGGTTCGAGGTTGAAAACCAGGGCAGATATTGAAATGATATGTCCATTCCATCGTAATAAAGGGCTTACAGTAATCATTATTAAATTTCCTATCATTATCATGATTGGGTTTGCGGCTAATCATCTTTCAAATCAACGCATATGGAATGTGATCTCATACCATGTGCACTGTGCATTGTCTTTTTCGGGGGGGGGGGGGATTCAAGATTCTTGGAATATAATTTGCGTGTTTAAAGACCCCTGAGAAAAGAGGCGTGATTCATTTCAGCCGAGAATGCACCTATAGAGACTATTCATGATATTATAGATATATTTTTATATCTGTCCTCGGTGCCATTTTCTTGATATTACTTGTCAGTTATGCTATAATATGTAAATTGGATGACCAGTAGGCTAATATCCTCTTATTTTTGTAACCTTTAGATCCATTGAAGTTTCCTATTTCATTTTGAATTTCCCATATGCATTTCATTTAAAATTACATTCATTTACAAAATTATAAGTAGAGATGTACTTGTAAATATACAGATTCTTGTAAATATTTTATGTTTATTACTGATATGATTTTTCATTTTGTAATTATTGTTTCTATATACCTGATGTATATATAATTTTGATAATGAAATACCTTGGTGACATACATTAAGCATTTACTGTATACCATTCTTAGAAAATATAAGAACAATTTTTCAGGATAATCTTACAGTAATAAAATACAGAACATGCGTGTTTATTGAAACGTATACGATGAACAATCATCCGACCTATCTATTTGTGTTTTATCTTATACCAGTTAATTTCTTTCCCATTGGAATTAAACCGTATACATCATTGGTCCTGTGTGTAATATTGATTGTTCGGAGGTGCCTTACCTGAGGTTCACCCATCTTGTTGGGTTCACCGTTACTAGACCATAATTATGATATTAATACGAATGGTTTCCAACTGCGAGTGGAACTTGCAACACAGTGATACACATGTCCGCGTTTTGAGGCCTGGGACCCGTTTCATAAAGGACTTGCAAAAGATGTAACTTTGCCATAATGGCAACTACCATGGAAACATTGAATATGATTGGCTGCTAAGCCCTGTTATCATGGTAGTTGCCATTATGGCAATGTTACCACAGTTGCAAGTTCTTTATGAAACGGGCCCCTGGGTCACTTATGGTCCAGTTTGATGACATCTAGGCGTAAAATAATCTTTAAAAATATACGTCTGTTAGATATTATTTCTGCCTATCAAAATGTAATGCATTACCATTTATTTACCTAGTGTTTTTGGTTGTTATTATGAAGGATGATTTTTAAATGTTTCATCTCATTATACACTATAAATGCAATCTGCTCAAATTCATTGTATATATAATGACACTCGACTAAAATATTAATTTCAAAATGACTAATTTCTTGTCAGAATAAATAGACTATATTGATTGAAATGACATGATTTTATTTTTTCGTCATTTTCATAAGAAATATTCATTATGGAAATGAAATTTATATATCAAGCGCCTTTGATCTATATGAGTAGATTATTCTAGAAGGTTCAAGATTCCTTTAGTAGTTTATGCTATAAAAATTGTGTTTAAGCTAAACGAACTGGGGTGATTGTTTTAATATATCACATAGTGCCTATAATAATGCTATTCCATGTCACGTGAGAGTGAAATTCATGGCATAGTGGTAATCCTATTGACTAAAACCAAGTCGGAATCAGGGCAGTAGTTGTTATTGTGACAGCAGCAGTGACATGATTTGGTATGACCGTGTATGCCGATATTTGATTATAATATCAAGTTACAAACATTCCCACATTGCTTTGCATTTTTTTTATTAGGTAATGTCTCTATTGTAAAACGATCCCGTTCTTCAGTGGAACACTATTTTATACACTGCAAAAAATTTAGCACTTACAGTGCTTGTATAGTGACTGCACTACGAGTGTTGATTTTCTAGGTTAAATTTGAACTAGAAAATCAGCACTAGTAGTGCAGTCCCTATACAAGCACTGTAAGTGCTAAATTAGCACTTCATTTTTTACAGTGTATCATTTGGTATTCAATGCAAGAATAGATTTGTTAAGTGTATTCTCCAAATTCACTCTAGCTATGATTACGCAAAAACTGACCCGCTTATTGTAAATAGAAATGTACACAGGTAATAAGAAAAGACGTAAATACTAGTCTGTTTTCTTTATATCTTGAAGAATATGTAATAAATATTTCGTATAGCACCAACATACACAACGTGTTAAGGCATTCAATATATATATATTTTTTACATGATTATGTGGTGAACATAGGCATAATTTGATGAATATTTCAGCAAATAAAAGTACTGTATCAAAAGTGCTATATAATATTGTGGCGATGTCCATGCAAAAATATTTTGTTCTATATGATCATTAATGAAAATTACTATCACAATCATGAGCCCTAAAATAATACAATGAATGAAATGATGGAAATACAAGATATCAAACAGTATGATATATATTAGAATGTCTACACATAATGTATTGATTTAATAGAATAGAACACATATCTATTTCGCTATACCATGTCAGTCAAGAAAAACTTGACACCTCACAAATCCCCAATTTAAGTAAAAAGATATGTCATGAACTCATGATTATGATATATGGCCTAAAAGAGTATGTTCTCCAAAATAATTTGATACCATATTTATGTGGTATTATATAACGTTTGAATAATCAGGACGTATTCTTTGCAGTGATGTAAATTTTCATTAGCGCAAAATTAAGGCATAACTGCAATAAATGAATCCAGATGTCAATGATATCATAATCCTTCAAGGGTTCCATCAAAATCCATTTCAAAACAGCTTTTCAATAATTTACATTATAATTTTTAATAAACACATTTTGGTATCAATTCTCAATTTAATTGCATTGAAAATGGATATTTAAATATGTTTACTAACTCATGTAGAATAATGACATCATTGGCATCTGGATCCATTCATTGCAGTAATGCCTTACATCACTGCAAAGAATACCTACTGATTATCCAAGCGTGAAGACACACCATATAAATATGGTATCAAATTATTTGGGTGAAGATATTCTTTCCAACCATATACAATGATTGTGTGTTCATGACATATTTCTTCCTTAAATTGGGGATTTGTGAGGTGTAAATTTTTTTTTTTGACTCACACGGTATATATATATATATATATTTGCATAAAAATATATATTTGCATAAAAAAGTGGGATTAAGATGCTTTAAAACACGTAAACTCTTGTAACAAAAAAACAATTTTTTTCAATACTCAATTACTGTTAAGAATATGTAAAAGCACAAGGGCACAAATTTCAAATAATTTATTCTATAAAATGAATAAGAAAAGAATATTACATGGTCTAACCCCTTATGGAAAATTCCGGAATATTGACTTAGTTTTTTTTATAAGTCCATACTTTTAATATAATTTTCTTAGGCCCCCTTGTAAACGATGACTCGAACAGATGAGTTGTTTAATTGGAAGAAAATCACACAGCACATATTTTAGATTAACCTCAATTTTCTTATACCTTGATCTCCAATTGTGTCCATCGCAGGGGCCGCGGAATGGTTTTCAAAGTGGGGGGGGGGTGGCTGACCATGCAAAAAATCACAATCATATGGTCATTTTAATTTTTTTTACACGGTTTTGGACAAAAGTGGGGGGCTGAAGCCCCCCAGCCCCCCGCTTCCGCGGCCCCTGCATCGCATGTTTCTAATAAAATAAATTCAATTAATTCTGATGCATTTCTTAATAAAAATTTAAAAAAATATTTTGCTTATTTTTTTATAAAAAAGTTACAACCATATCAGCACATTGATAAGCAAATAAGATAGTTGATGGCGGAACTCACTGTTTATTTCGTATCATATTGTTTGACTCGTATAGAATTGCTTTATGGAATCACATTATGTTACGACATGCTCGGGGAGGATTCAAACTTTGTTTCACCTTATCAGGAAAGAAAATTCAGGTATTTCAAACATGTAACATGAGTGACTGTGCGACGTTTTCGATTCCCTTCTCCTTTAAACATAATTAAAACTGGCTGCGTCCCTGCTCCCGCATCCATGTTCTTTTTGTTAATCCTTGAACATCAATATTCAATAAATTACACATTATGGATAATGTATTTATTCCGAATGAATTTATGAAGAATAACAGTTCTATTATCTACATTAAGCATATGAAAATCCCCTCGCGGTTTTCAGTTCTTCGATAATCCCACAAAACAATATTCCCGGTGGGAAATATGTTTTAACAGTTGCTTAAAGAAGGAACAAGATCCGTAAAAATAACCACAACCCATACTTAATATCTCCTGTCAAAAAATCATCCTCCTCGGTGTATGGTGAATACAATTACCGTGGACACTTTTACCGATTCAACCCCCCCCCCCCTTGCCCGACAGAAAAAAAAACATTCGAAACAAAATTTTTATACAAAAACGAAATTTTGTCGCTATTCATCAAATCTGATAATATGAAGTGAAATGTAAGATGCATAATACTTTCTGTAAACGCACTCCACCCGCATAATAAATGGACGTGGATCAATGCCTCTTAATTCATATTTTGTACGTAGCTCTGGGACAAACACTTTACATTTGATACAAATTATCAAAACTGACTGGATATATCCAGGCTAAGTTTGGTGAGAATATTACGTTCTGATTTTTTTTTGTATTATCCTGCAATATTTGTAACACCGTCATGTCAAACTGTCAAACAAATAAGCCGACATTATCATTTTTATGTTGTACCTCGGTGAATAGTTCTCTAGTAATTTTAAGTTGAGTTAGTTGTTAACACACAAAACCTTGTCTTCCATAGCAGCATGGACACAATGCAGTCTAGAATACAAGTGTTAACGTTCACTCATCAATAAGGTCCTTCCGAAAGTCAAGAGGATAGAGGAACGAGGAAGTCAATTCTGATAATGTGCGCATACTCATGCTTAATAATATCAGGGAAGTGTTATAAGCTCAAAACAGGAATCGACCGTGCCTGTTTCGAAAGCTCTCAAATGTCAGGTATAGTCAGATAGAAACATAATCGATATATGCAGAGATAAAAATTGTGAGTCTTCATCAATTCAGTAGTAATCTCTCAGAATATGATTTCTAATTTCTATTCATTACTTCGAATTTTTATGACTTCTTCAAAGCAAAATATGAATCAATGATTAAAAGTAAATCGCCAATTGCCTACACCTGTGATTTTTTTTCTTGTTATAAAATTATGATAGTGATAGGCTCTACCTTGTTTCATGATTGTTATCATTATGATGAAATAAATGAAGAAAAAAAATAATTTCTATTAATCATTGTCATTATTATCATTCTTATTCACTGGCGTACAGAAGGTGGGGCCGGGGCCTTGGGGGCCACGAATCCCAATTTTTTTACGACCAAGAAAAACAGAGAAAATGAAAGCAAAAAGGGGTGAAATATGATATTTTCTAGACAATATTTTTGGCTCATTACGCTAATGTTGTTATCAGAATTACTGTCTTATTTTCTTATCATTATTATACCTATCAATACCGAAATCATCTTCATTAGTTTTATCAGTACAATATTATTATCATTGTATATCAAAACGATTTTATTTTTTTCTAAAATGATATTCTTCTGGGAGGAAAAATTGTTAGTTGTGCTTTTCCCCTTTTAGCTTGAATTCGGATTTGGTAGTGTTGAGCGTTGTCATAATCTAATAAAACTGATCTGCTTTATTATGTCATCACTTAAGGACGTTCTACAGTTAAAGTGAAATCCATGTCATTTTCACCAAACTTTGCACATAGATACTTTAGAACCTTAATATTCGAAATATGCAAAAATTAACATAGTTCCATGTGCTTGATTTTTTGCTATAGAGCTTCAAAGTTCACCCAAATTGATGTTCTTAAGAATTGCGCATTCAAAATAATTTGGCATTTTTAGACCGCCCAAGATTACTACAATGAGTTTAAACCTCCATTACTCATTCAAAATACATGAAAAAGTCATCAAATTTCGCAAGAGAGTTAATAATTGTATCGTTAGAATGGAGAATATATTAATAGTGCTATTTGTTTGCAATTTTAAGTTTAACAGCACTGTCAGTTCTTAAAAATGGCGTAAAAGATAACAAAATCCCAATCTGAAAAATGTAAAATTTCAGTAACAAACTACAAACGTACAATAAATGCTGCACTTTATTCAAAATCCATGTCATTTTCACCAAAATTTGCAGAGTTGTAGAGGAAGGTATACCTAAGAGGTACAAACATTAAAAAATAGGGGTTCATGTGCTTGTTTTTAAACTATCAGCATTTTTATTAGAGCAAATGTGCTTTTTAAAACACCAAAAATGGGCCGAATGCTTAGTATCTATGTGAAGAAAAAATCAAAACCACTCTACCATTTATTCAAACTCGGGCTGATATTCGTGATTCTTGGCAGCACTGCAGAGTAAAGTATTTTGAAATTGTAGAGAATATTTTTTTGAATGGTCCATGGAATAATTCAATTTTTTAGCTTCATGAAATAACGCATCGGATCTGCAGTTAAAGTGCAGAAGATGAGAAAAATCAGCTCATACCCGCAGCTAATTAATACCTGTTCATCCATTGTGACGTCAGCGCGCAGAGTGTAAACTATGCGCAGATCATTATGATCTGCGCATAGTTTACACTCTGCGCGCTGACGTCACAATGGATGAACAGGTGATTAATTAGCTGCGGGTATGAGCTGATTTTTCTCATCTTCTGCACTTTAACTGCAGATCCGATGCGTTATTTCATGAAGCTAAAAATGGAATTACTCCATGGACCATTCAGAAAAAAATTTCTACAATTTCAAAATACTTTACTCTGCAGTGCTACCAAGAATCACGAATATTACCCCGAGTTTGAATAAAATGGTAGAGTGGTTTTGATTTTTTCTTCACATAGATACAATGCATTCGGCGCATTTTTGGTGTTTTAAAAAGCACATTTGCTCTAATAAAAATGCTGATAGTTTAAAAACAAGCACATGAACCCCTATTTTTGAATGTTTGTACCTCTTATGTATACCTTCCTCTACAACTCTGCAAATTTTGGTGAAAATGACATGGATTTTGAATAAAGTGCGGCATTTATTGTACTTTTGTAGTTTGTTACTGAAATTTCACATTTTTTAGATTGGGATTTTGTTATCTTTTACGCCATTTTTAAGAACTGACAGTGCTGTTAAACTTAAAATTGCAAACAAATAGCACTATAAATATATTCTCCATTCTAACGATACAATTATTAACTCTCTTGCGAAATTTTATGACTTTTTCATGTATTTTGACTGAGTAATAGAGGTTTAAACTCATTGTGGTAATCTTGGGCGGTCTAAAAATGCCAAATTCTTTTGAATGCGCAATTCTTAAGAACATCAATTTGGGTGAACTTTGAAGCTCTATAGCAAAAAATCAAGCACATGGACCTGTGTTAATTTTAGCATATTTCGAATATTAAGGTTCTAAAGTATCTATGTGCAAAGTTTGGTGAAAATGACATGGATTTTACTTTAACTGTGGAACGTCCTTAAACCTCATGAAGTTTTCCTTTAATTTACATTTTTTGTCATATTTTCTTTAATTTCAAGATTATAAAGGCAGGGTGAGCATTTTAAGTGATTGATCGTCTAGTATAAAACTGTAATAAGTGTATTCAGGTCGAGATGTAAACCAGTCCTTTGTTACTATGACATCTTAATAGATAGAATACGTTGAAATAAGTAAATGAATCAATCAATCAATAAGTTATCATCATCATTACCACATGACATTAATTTGAAGTTTATCAGCTATACGTACACTCTTAAAAATGTTGGGCAACATACGGTCCACACAACAATTGGTTAAAACTTTATCCAATTCTGGGTAGTTTTACACCAATAATGTGTGCTTTGGGTGAAAACTACACAGTATTGGTGTAAAACTACCCAGAATTGGATAAAGTTTTAACCAATTGTTGTGTGGACCGTATGTTGCCCAACATTTTTAAGAGTGTAATGGTGAATTGACATTAGATAGTCCGATGAGCTTTCTGGACGCCTCTCGAAAACTCGACGTCATCAGGGCGTATAAGTATGGGTTGACCGAAGAAGTCGACCAAAAGAGAATATCCACAGCCCTCCAAAGCCAGACAGAGAAGGTGTAATGTTCGTCAAAAATTACAAAAACATAGAAAGGTATGAGGGACAGCATGAAAGTTACAAAGGGGAGCCACAAGTTCCTCGTCAATCGAAGGTTGTCTTTTTGCTGTACACGGCGATTTGAAATAACTTGGGCAAAGGCGGGAATAGATATTTCTTGATTTCGACTATCTATTTCAATGTTGGACTGTTGCTCCGCGATGTTCTTAGGTAGAGCCGTTGTCGACCATGCATGAACCCGTGATCGACTAGCACCCACATGCTTCCATATCAAGATGTAGTTGAATGGGATGACGAATGTCCCAATCATAAGCCCGAGAGACAGAAGCACGATCTCGTACACCCACACGCCCTCGACGTCGTATCCAAACGAGCAGTGACCGAGCATAGGGTTGAAACCAGCGAAATCCATGCTTCCAATGCCAAAGAATGGGCTTAGGACAGGTACACCAGCAAACAAAAATGCGATGATGAGTTGTAAGATGAAAAGCTGCGGAGTGGTATATTTGCGATAGATATGCAGGGGCTTGGTGATGTTTAGGAAACGATTTAGTGCGATAAGGCCGAGCACGTTGAGTGATAGTGCGTGGAAGAGTATTAGCATGAACCCGTGAACGCGACAGAAGCTGACATCGAAGGGCCACTTGTTTTCTACCTTGCCAACGACCATGAGAGGTATCAAGACAGCACTGGACGTTAAATCCAAGCCTGCCAGGGTTGTAACTAGGGCGTTAGGTATGGTTCGTAATTTTGGCGTCATCACTATGGCGTAGATGACGAAAGCGTTGCCTACGGTACCCGTCAGAGCGAGCAGTAGGCGAACGATAATCTCGAGGATGATGAATATCTTGTTTGCTTCATCATCAATTCTAATGGTTGTGTGATTCATTCTGCTATGTTGTGTCTACTCGATCCATTGTAGCAAGCTTCGAGCTCATCTGCAAAGAAAATAACAACATCATTGCGTTAAATTATGGATGCCAATATCAACACTATTTATGGTTAGAGGATGATAACATTTTCGATTTCCATCCAATATTTTAGGGACAAGGTTCCTATGTGACATGTTACCCTGCAACAGATTTAGAACTTTCTGTTTTATTGCAGTGTTGTAGTTGTAATCAAATTAACAGTCATTATATTGGAAGTAGGGCAGTAGAAGAAGTTGTAGTAGTAGTAGTAATAGTTGTTGTTTTTGTTCTTATTGTAGTAGTAGTAGTATAGTAGTTGTAGTGGTGGTTGTGGTAGTGTTGGCAGTAGTAGAAGTAGTAGCTCTAGTAGTAGTAGTAGTAGTCATGGTAGTAGTTGTAGTAGTAGTAGCTGTAGTAGTAGTATTAGAAGTAGTAGTAGCTGTAGTAGTAGTAGTAGTAGTAGTAATAATAATAATAGCTGTAGTAGTAGTAGTAGTAGTAGTAGTAGAAGTAGTAGTAGTAGCTGTAGTAGTAGTAATAGTAGTAGTAACTGTAGTAGTAGTAGTAGTAGTAATAGTAGAAGTGGCAGTGTTGTTAAAATTGTAGTATTCGAAGTACTGCAATGATAACTGTTAATTAATGTTACTAAAGTGACGAAAACAAAACCATCTTCCAATCTGAGGAAAGAAGTGCTGCTTTGTCTTCGAAATATATTTAAGATCTATTAAAACAATGAAATGTAAATGCCTTTCTTTAAATATCAGAGTCAAATATGGATATAACTCTTTTATAAAGCTACATGAGTCATTGGTGTATGTAGTCTTAGAACAACGAAGACAAGTGGAATAATATTAAGTCCGACCAAAGCGGACTTAACTAAGGATTTGTGTTGTATTTTATGATGAACAGTTAAATTCATGATAAAATTGTGGTAACATTTGTAACCTTGCCGTAATGAGCCGTGACTTCTTAGGGTAGTAACTCAGTCTTAAAAATCCTTAACCTGATTACTTGGAGGAAGCAAAGCGAGAGGAAAATCCATTCTTTGAATAATGATAAAGTAATGTACTTTGTTTAAAAAGAACATTATGATGACATTTGATCATCTCACACGTTCGAATGATTGACCTTCTTATTCTCCAATCGACTGACCGAGAAACCAGCTGAAAATACAATCTTTGACTATTGTCTTATTATTATTTTCATCATTAGGTTTATATTACCATTCACCATTAAACCCCATAACTAAAGTGGTTATCTCTGACAAAACGTGTAAAAGATAACATATATATACGTGGATTTAAAATCTGATTATCAGCAATCGATTATCAATTTTCAAGAGCAGAAAAATTCTGCATCGTTTTGTATTGTTTAGATTATTAAACACATGACGGTGTTCTGTATGAAAGTGACCTTATATTTGGAATGCTAATGAATTTTAACCTTAAGAGAAGTGGTTTTTAAGATATTGATTTTTGTTTTTCTCTTTAAAATCTATCATAAATACGTGTTCCCACAATTCGTTGATGAAATGCTTCCCAAAGTGGCATTCAATAATAACGCCCACGCACTATAATGTCTTTACATAAACGAAATATGTCCTCATATAAAATCAACCCTGATTATAGAGCCTAGATATGCTTTGAATGTAAACATCCAGAAATATAATTGATCGAAACACTATATACTTTGGTAAATTGTCGCAGATGGTTAATTTCCCTTTCTAGGAAAATTATTACAAGGAAATAATGGCAGGAGAAGAGCATTTCGGACTTGGAATGGTAATGGAGAGACTCTTGAATATTTAACAAGGTAAGATTGATTTCTTTGTAATTGATTGCATTTACATCTTAGGTTTTATTAAAGGAAGTACTATTTTCTTAATAATTGCACTGTATTCTATAAGGGGAATTTCCTATGAGAGACATGTTTTGTTAAAACAAATTCAAATTCTTTTGCTTGAAGATCAGGTGGTGCAACAATATGCCCAAAATATTCATTTATCTTACCCTATTCTAGATAAAGAAATATGGCAGTGCTCTCTTAAAAAAAGACTTCATAATGAACGAAGGAGTAGAAGAAGAAGTAGAAGAAGTGAAGAAGAAGAAAAGAAGGAAAAGAAGAAAGAAAGAAAGAAAGAAGAAGGAGAAGAGAAGGAAGTAGCAGAAAGAAATAAATAAAGAAGAAGTAGAAGAGCAAATCTATTCGGAAATTCACAAAAGACTTACACTGTATCACTGTAATACCGAATTCGATATAAAATAATTTTAGAATGCTATATGTACTGATAGGATTTCGTCTTTAATGTAATAACGGTCAGTATTCTGTCAAACTTGAATGTAATAATTTTGTCACAATCAAAATGTTGTCTCTATGCAGTCGTTGAATGAGTCTTCTAATCTAATAAGCTTTGGACCATTACCAGTAGAGCAGAATAAAATTCATTTATCTAACAAATCTATAGATGAACACTTTTATTGAATGTTAGTGGCGTCCATGGCGAGAAAAAAAATCATTCAAATGGGTTATAAATAATTGATATGAAACTGGTTGCAATAAATCATGCCGATGATCACAATCATAATGACCCCGTTATACCATTATTATAGTGGCGATAATAATAGGGACGGTAATGTCATCATTGTTGCTGTTATTGTTTTCCAACAGTAGTATGTGCATACATATCCGTTCCATTAAAGCATGAAAGGTCTATTTGGCAAAGCATTTTCAGGAGAAACTGTTAATTCTATAATTTTGTAGTATTAATAATGTATGTACAATACACCAAATGTAGACCAATCCCCAATCAGATATCTGGTTTGGCATTCGAAGTCATTTTATTTAATTTATTTTATTATTGTTATTATTATTTTCATTTTTTTTCATATTTTATCAAGTTATTTATATTTCATTTTTTATTCATTTTTTTTTTCGGGGGGGTCTTTTCCGGAAACTGATCACGTAAATTACATTTCATGTGAGAGGAGAAGTTATCTTATCTTGATTTGTTATCCAGAATTGGTAAATTATTATTTACCCTTAGTTCTTGTTACATTTTTATGCTGAGTTTTGTATTATGTATTATTTGTGAAACATGCATTCTTTCACGACAGTGTATTCAGAGCGACCACCGATGAAGCTACCATCAATAAAACTGATTTGTAAAGAATGAAAATGAAACTATCACTCTTCTTTTTATCATGATTATTTTCATAAATTAATGAATAAACCAAGAATTGCCATTTTGAATGTACAGTCCCCAAGCATCACTGCCTTGTTGATGAGAACCCATAAAAAACTCTTCAAAGAGGAGATTCTTAATAAAGACTGTTTACTTCCCAACAGGATAGCATGTGATGGTAAATATACGTAGCACAGGGGTAGATGAGTAGGATGAATGAGTGGGCGATTGAAATGAGGATGAAACTCAATACGAGTCATCTTAAACGACGGTGATCCTTAAATCGGGCAAAAGGTTGAAGGAACTGGAACATTTTTATCCGTTTGTGCTCATTTTGAAGTGAACCGAAACAACAATCGAATAGATTTGATTTTGCTAAGAAAATTTGTGTCCTTTAGGGGAGAGAGAGGGGTGAGAAGACAGAGAGAGGGGGGTTTGTAAGGAGGGTGGAGATTGAAAAAGGAGGGGCATCGTTTAAAGTTTACATTTCTCACTATTTCCTTCGAAAAATAATATAAAAATCATGGACAAAGCATCGTTTCGTGTCCATTTAGCATAAATAAATACGACTATACGATATACGGTTTCCAAAGACTCACGATAAAAATCACAAGATTTATTGCATCACGCCCTGTGAAATTGTGCTGATCCTTTGATAATAATAGGCCAAGGATAATAAATCATCTATCAAATGTTTTTACACGCATGGTCATAATCCCACTTATTTCAAAACAAAGCATTCATGTTACATTTCAATAATAAAGCATTCATGTTACATTACTATAATCGACCGTCGGGTCAGGTTACGTGTAATACCGATATGAACAAACTTTTTATTCTATTTATTTATAAAAATTGAACCACTCACTCTAAAATCACCATCGTTTAGAGCAGTAACTATGTATAAAATTATATTAATATACAGATAACATATTCACGACATTAATTTAGGGAGGTTCACATTATACAAGCTATGCTTTTGAGTGAATCTCCCAATTCCACAGATTCCTTTTTTCTATTTAAATCGTATATTATAATTTGTCTACAAATTGTACCATATTTTGTATATATCTTTATATATTGATTATCATTGATGTTGTTGAATATGATTATAATGACAATGATTTGTATCGTAAATATTTGCTATAAATGTATGAAAATGATTTTTGTATCAATATTTATGTCATTCATGTTGGAAATAAAATCTGAAGCTGAATCTGAATGTGAATTGATCAAAAATGATAAACGAGTTAAAAGTTAAAATATATGTATAAATATTTTTTTCATTTCAATTTGTTTTGTTTCATTTTCAACAGAACAAAGTAAAGTGGTAAAAAATAATTACAATGAAATTTGCAAAATGAAACTTGTACAAACAATATAAGTTTAGGCATGTAAAATTATGGTATTTTTTTTCATAAGTAAAACATTACAAAGTGTTATATATATTAAAGCATATCTGAGAAAATGGGAAAATATTGGTTTGGTTTAGAAATTAGATGAAAATGTATTTGACATAAAAAAATTAAGCATGAATATTGTAAGAAAAAGAGAATGAATGAATGCTGGAAAATGACGCATTTTCGATCACCTCATTATAGGCCTAATATATGGTTCATACATGTATGACATTGTGTTCAAAGCCAGACAAAATTGATATGAAAAGAAATATCCTACCAGATAACCTTAACATTTGCTTTCGAATAATAGAATTCAGAGGAACTCTAAATATTTGTAAAGAACTGTGGTAGGGTGGAGCCCCCCCCCCCCTCCTTGTGTAAATTTTTCAATATCCTACTTTTAATGGAAGGTCAACAGATTTCGACAACTTATTTTCAATGCAAATTTTCTACCAATGAGCTATAGATCGCTTTTCTCGCAATTATGTTTTCGTGAACATTTGACATTTCTCCTATATTTTAGGGGATACGGTTATGTATTTACCCCCTTTCTTATGTTTCCTATTATGTTTTTTGTCTTACTTATATCCATCATACCCATAGAAATGCATCTACCCATTATATATTGAAACAGGTCCATTAGTTCAATGTTTAAATGAGATTGGAATACGTCCCTATACCAGACTGCTCCCATCGTGATAACATGGATTTATAGTGCTAAAGTATATATAACACTGTAGTTGGATATCTTTGAGTTAAACCAAGAGTGGTTATGTAAAAATGATACCAGGTAAAAAAAACACATTTCATGAGTGGATATTTACCAAACATTGCGTAGAACATACACAGTATCTGGCGTAAGTTTACCTCATAATCATTCACATTCACTCTTTACCAAATATATAGACCTATTTAGAAAATTCATTCTTTAAGAGTTTAAAGCATGTTCAGATTGATAAAGTCACCCGAGGTCTATTCATTTTATTGATAACTTCTCAAACTAAACGTCAAATATATTCACTTTTTCAAATATACCTGATATACAGATAATTCGCTAGACACAGTGCAAAGTATTGGCGCCGCTAAAGGTGCTTATCGTCATAATGACGATATGACAACGAAGGGAAAGCTATGAGGTCATGCTAAACTGTTACACGTACAACGACTCCCTTCAAGGCTTAAATCCATCGTCCACGGAAAGTTCACGGCGCAGACCTCTTTTTAATTTACAATCCTACACTACTCTCACTCACTTCGGAAGAGGAATAGCAATACGGTTATCTTTTTCATTCGAATTTTGATTACATGAAAAATAAAATGTGTGAGAGACTGGGGAAGCATACAAAAATCAATATTGATTTAGAAAAGAGGAGAATAGAATGCTTACAGTATTTGTTATGCTAACCATTTTTTGTTGTGCAAGAAACAATGCATCAATTGAAAAACAATTCAAAGCGCACCTAAACTCTAAAAACATTTCTTTTTCATTTAAAATGAAAAATACTTTGTCCGGTGATTATTAAAAGGGTGTATTGAGTTTTTACGCAGTCTTTTTTTGTAATTTTTGAATGATCATTGGGAAACTAACATTAATCTTGGTGTAAGCAGTTATGTTAAATGATGTTATCAATTCGCTATGAATTTTTTTTTGATCATTTGGGATCTTTTAGAAAGCCCCATTTTCTCTAAATGAAAAAAGATTGTTTTCCTGTTCTTTTTAAGAGTGCCTATTCTCTAAAGGATAAAAGTTGTTTAACAAACTCTTTAAAAATGATTAGTAAAAATAAAATGTGTTGGTTTATCCAACCAAAAAGAATGGTCACAATAAACGAAGTCATTGGATATAGATTTTACCTAAATCTTGTATGATTTGACACATATTTTTTTTTCCATTTTGGTAAAATATTTTCATGAACATCTCATATTAATTCGCCCTTTATCAAAGTCATCGCGCCTCCATCCTCCTATTATTCACGATATAAATGATTTCTTTGCCTTTTCTTTTCTTTGTGCAGTGTCATCTATATATGTTCATTTTTCACACTGATGCAATCAATGAAACAAAGGAAGGATCGTGCACGCAGAATCAAGTGGGTACAACTTAGAACCACCCTGTTTTCACAAGAGACATGCAAACACAATTTTGCATTTGCTAATGATAAAAATATGCATCCTTAATGGTACATCCATAAAGAGGGAGCTCATAGTGTACATGTTGCCTTAGGTGCGCCATTCATAGCTCATGGGTGTAAAGTTCCACCTAAAAAGCATCTCATTTTTTCTGACAAAATCACTTTTTACTAAAGTTATATTTTCTACTTTACCTGTTATCCTATAATCATTTTTATGGGCACAATGCTCACATTCAATGTCATAATTCATATTCTTTTTGTTGAAAACAATTTCATCTTATGCATCTCCATGATTCTTCATAATTCGGTGCACTAAGGGTTTACGCTTACAAATTTTTATCCCTTTAAACTCTTATTCTATGAAAAAGATGATTTGCAATTTATTTGCATTTTTCTTATTATTTTTACAGATTTCTCCTGTACCCTAAAAACGCAAAAGGTTCAATACAAAATAATAAATTATTGCTAGAAGTCCTGCATATGCAACCAATAATGTATTTACATTATTTTCCCCGGGATATCATACTACTTTTTTTCGAAATGAAAACCAGTATATACATTAAAATCCCTTCATGACCTTAATATTAGTCAACCCTGCCCACATTCTGTGCGAAGTGTCGTGTCTTTATGAGATAGATATACGGCAGATTTTGAAGCAAGAAACCAAGCAACTAGGGTATTTTTATTCATTGATGGTCAAGGGGAAATAGAGCAGATGTGGCCTATAATGTATTCCTGTAGACTTCAGTTATTTCAACCCCTGAGTCGTAAACATATTTTATATTCTCTTCACGCTGTGATTCTGAATTTGCGTTTCCATCTCCGCCATTCTTAACTCGAAGAACACGATGATGGAGATGATGTAATCATTGCTAATTTCTGAGAATGCATGCAGTGTATCCATACTTAAGGAATATTACTTTTGAAATTTCAAGTATGGTCATATTATTATTGTTTTACACTATAACGGAATAATCTACCCTCCTCGGTTAGCCAAAGTGCACTGATTGAAACTGCAAACAGGCGTCAGAGTGAACAGCAAGAGTTCAGCGCATGATACGTCAGGAGTGATTGAGATATAAAAGATGGGGTACAATTACTTCTCCCAAGGCTCAATCTCATTTATTTGTCTAAAGGAAATTGATCATAATTATAATAACATCAATTTCTTGTGGTCAAGAGAACACTGCCCAGTCGCTATGGATCTATGCATCAACTTCCTCACATTATGTGTCACAAAATTAAGATTTATGGAGTCCCCATGGAATTATCGACATCCAATATGTCTCGGAATTCTTTGAATCGCTGATTCTAACAAAAAACAATAGAGAAATCGTGCGTGATAATTTTTTCTAAATCATTTCAGAGATTGTATGGAGCCTAATCAGAAGAATATGAAAAAGGAGAATTTGATTATTGTTTAAAGCAAAGATGAAACCTCCTCATAAACAACTGCTTTTCTGTGCCATTTTAGAAGGATAATAACAATGGGACAGATTTCTGTAATAATTTGCTGCGATGCATAAAAAAGGTATGTTTTAGAATTGTGATAAATAAGTTAATTGCTTGACATTTAGTTTTAACAGGTTGACTTAAAAACAGCACAATTCGATGCCAAGACAGTTCTATTTTTGTGGTAAGCAATTTCATTTAGTGCTAAAACGATAACAGGTAGTGTTCAATAACTTTAATAGCTTAATTACTTTAGTAATTTAATTTGATTAATTTAATTACTTTAATAACTTTAGTCTGTATCAGAATTTATGTTCTTTTAACGCTTATCTGGTAAATCTCATTTCAGTTACCGAAACAAGATAATGTATAGAATTAAACATCATTTTCCTTTGTAGCCGAAAGTATTAAAAGGGGGAACATTTATATATATCATTGTCATATGTGTCGTTATCTGTATTAGATATTTCTACTCGGATTTTATCACCTCTTGGAATTGGGTAACGGAATTGAATTGAGCTATAAAAAAATATTTGTTAAAGCTCTCCTATCACCCCGAGGAATTAACAACATTGATAAATCGTCAAAAACTGTTTAATGAATCCTTTGCACTTCAGGCATTGTTCATTGAGATGTAATAGCCATTCTGGAAGACGTAATTAAAATAATGAATCCTTTTGAACGATGAATGAAGTTATTTTGTTAAAATATATTAACATTCTTCTAGACTTACCAAATTAGTTTGAAATAAACAACTTTTAACTAACAAATTGGCCAAACCAAAGCTGTTTGACTTTAGTTAAGATAAGATGAAGGCAATATTGATTTAACAGACGTTCATTCTGTATTTAAATACTTCTTAATTAACGATATTCATTTATAAATCTTTCTGCCTGGTTGAAAATCCAATCAAGCAGTATCCATACACTTACCATTTTCCTTATTGTTTCTTTGAATGGGTTTTTGTAGGAGGAAATGGTTAAAACATGTCAATCATAACATCATTACACACCTTTGAAATAAACGAAAGAAAATATGACACTTCGAAATAGGTAGGCCTATATGACAATCAATAGAAGAAAATAATTGAATAATGCATTTTGTGTTTAATGAAGTAAATCAATATTATATAGTCAATTTAAGAGTTACATCGACATTTTGAAGCACTTTTCATGAAAAAAATTTACGAAATCATATCTTTTTTTTTCAAATAAAGAACATTGAATAGCTGAGTATAAATAAAATATAATTGTGTTAGAGATTAATATATATCATTAAATGTTATAAAAATGCGTAGAATCAATACCAATTATGGATAGAAAAACAACTTACTTTTTCATGTTTCCGATAGAAACCCAATGATTTAGAGAAGTTTTAAAAGTTGGTTGAAGACCGAGAAAAAAGTTTACGGGAACTACGTATGAGGCACAACGTCACACGCGTCTGCCCCTAAACAATTGTGAATTCGGTAGAAGAAAACTGTCCTTACCTACCCGTCACCTACCCCCAGATTTAATAACATCTTTCTTCAACTATAGAGAAATAGGGTCCCAGCAAAAGATATCAAGCTTGCTCGATATCTCCGAAGGTTTAACCCACCGACTGTTTTAAGGATGCAATAGTCCATTTTTGATAGTGTTAGAAATAGAAGGGCAGCATTGTATGGCTTTTTCATATCGACAGTGGTATCCAATAAGCTTGAATCCCCAAGTGAAATGGAGGAGCCAATTTGAATTTTTGGTGGCCACGTGTTAGCTTATGCACGTGTACCTCTAAAGTGACGCCTCGAGAAGGAAAAAAAGGTAGGGAATAACAAAAACCCTGTGTGGATAAAAAAAAGTTCTAGTTGCTCTCCGACGATTAATTATAAGTGAAGAGCACGTTGCACCTTTTTTCCCTCGTCTCCGTTCGTTACTCATATAGGTCCTACAGTACGCCATAGGATATCACCCACACATTACGCACGCACCCTCGCGCGAGCGTACGCACATCCAGAGAGCAAAACATTGGACCATGTTAAACTATGGCGCACACACACAAACTTTGCATTGGTATCCTCTTATCTTCAGGCAAACATCAATGCGTTTATGTCGTCTTTGGCGACACACTAGTTGAGCTGATCGCCTACGTAATCAATCACGTGGTCTATTATGCCTCGTGATTTGTTCATGTATGTCACGCCTTCCTATCGTTATTTTGACGTTATACTGAGTGTAAGAAAATACATCTATAATTGAACCAATATGCTTTGAGAGCATGGAGGTAGGCAGAAGATAGAGAGAGAGAGAGATAGAGAGAGTGATAGGAGAGAAGAGGGAGGGAGGGGGAGAGAAGGGATTGGAAAGGAAAAAAAAGAAAAGCGAGTACGATGTTTACGGTCTCGTCATGATCATCCCTCACTAAAAGGAATTGTCAATGTTCGCATGGGTTCATTGAAATTGTTACAGTTAGAATACCTTTTATATTAACAGGTTAGATGCCAATAAACCGGTCCATTCTTCTTGAGGGAAAGCTCTAAAAGTGCACTTTAAATTAGACTTCAGTGCATCAGATAAATCTTCGTTGGTGACAGTTTCTTATTACGATAGGGCGTCCAATTCATACCTTTCTTAATTAATTTATTTATTGTTTTGCATTCTTCATCTAACATTTTTTCATTCTTTCTAACTTGCCGATTGAAAATTATTTCTGCACATGTTTGTAATTGAGATTTTTTTTACTTCATTGTAGTATGTCAAGGTCTGCAAAGTAAAACATCTAATTTTTTTCATTCATTTCATTTATGACATTGAAATCGCATTCCAATAGCATTGAAGTGAATAGAGTGTTAAACGATGGCGGTGTGCAGCTTTGAATTGTGAAATTTAAAACTCTGACAGGTGTGATAAGAATGTAAATCAGAATTTTATTTTTTTTTAGGTAATAGACCATGATAATTTATAAAATTGATGTACAAAATGAAATGAGTGATTTCAATGGCAACATCCTGAGTTTGTGAAATAGAGGTTTGGTGTGTCCATAAAAGGAAAAAACACGTTAATGTTCTATTTATTCATTCTTGGAGGGTTTCTAATTGTTTTAAATGACTTTAAAAATTATGTCCACATGCAGTATAACAATAAGTCAGATGAGGTAATATTATACTGTTATATGCAGTGAGAAGAATATTCTGTGGTAGGAAATGTTTTAATCTACACAAAATACCATTACCTCTAGATATTGTTTAAACAGACTTTACTAATATAAAGTTTCCAAGAAAGGAACTCGTTAAGTGAAACTCCAAGAATTTTGATATTTTCAACTCTCTTTAATTCCCAAATTTTAAGGGGTTTAGATTAGGCGGGATTTGACACCATTGACCACCACATATTGTTTCATGTTAAATAAATAACTCCTAAACCAGTCGAAGTGAAGACTCCTTACTCCATTACAAAGTTTATTCAACAATATATGGTCGTCTTACAGCCTGAGTACTGATAGTTTTTATCCTGTATAAATGTATTTGAATAAATGAAGAAATAAAATAAATATTAGTAAATCAATGAACAAACAATTGAATGGCTAAATGAATTAGGAAGATAAAAAAATATTAATAAATCAATTAATAAACAATAATGACCAAATAAATTAGGAAGACAAAACGAAATAGAGATAGGGAGAGAGTGCGAATGTGCGTCTGGGTGTAAGTGGGTGTGAGGGTGTGTATGTGTGTGAGCGGGGAGAAAGTGAAAAAAGGGTGAAGATAGAGGGGAGCTGTGTGTGTGTGTGTTGTATGAAAAACAACATGTACGTGCGAAAGTGACAGAGAGATAGAGAGACAGAGCGATCGAGGGGGGGGGGGAGGGTGTGAAGATTTAAGCTTATTTTGGATGAATATGAAATGATTAGGCCTTTAATATTTGTTATTTTTTAAATAAAATATTTTTTTTACATATAATCAAACACTCCAACATGTCGCACATTCACCTTACAACTCACCCAGACCAACTCGCACACTTAACACACACTCACCTTACAACACACCTAGACTAACCCACACACTTAACGCTCACTCACCTTACAACCCACCTAGACCAACCCGCAAATTTAACACACACTCACCTTACAACCCACCTCACCACAAAACCCACCTAGACCAACTTGCACACTTAACACACACTCACCTTACAACCCACCTAGACCAACCCACAAACCTTACACACACTCACCACAAAACCCACATAGACCAACCTGCACACGTAACACACACTCACCTTACAACTCACCTAGACTAACACACAGTCACCTTACAACCCACCTAGACTAACCCACGCACATAAAACACACTCACCTTACAACCCACCTAGACTAACCCACACACTTAAAACACACTCACCACACAACCCACCAACACTAAATCGCACAATTATCACACATCTTACAACTCATCCAGACTAACCCGCACACTAACACACACTCACCTTACAACCCACCCAGACTACCCCGCACATTTAACACGCTCACCCACACACTTGACACACAGAGTCAATAAAGACAAATACAATATAAAGCTGCCTAATCTGCCCTTATTTGAAGCCTACCGACTTGAAGTTGATCCTTCATCCACTCACCAATCTAGCCGTTATGATCCACTTCTAAACCCCGGCAGTGCGACGGTGCCGCTTGCCCAATGACTATAGTGAACCCACAATACTTCAATTCACCATTCAGAGATTGTTACATTTCAGAAATATTTTTACATAAAAACGTTCCTCTAAGCAAAATCATTCAACACGCTTCAAGAATTTCAATGCTTGGTATTTATCACAATTATTGAGACTCTTGAACTTCATTGGACAGGTAGATCACCTCTTCCCTTCAATTTTTTTTTACTTTTTTTTTTTTTTTACTTTTTTTTTTTTATACAAAAGTCATTTATAGCACTATATCTATTATACTCTCATTGTTGTATGGGAGTCAGCTACTTGGCTCAGCAGCAAAGCAGCTATGTTTAAAGGGAAAGTACTTTGGTAGTCCCATACTCTACTACTCCAATTCTAAATCAACTCATCGTGTTAACTTGCTTATTTGTGGGGACTTCAATTCGAATCCATGCCCTTCTGGTGAGTTTACCTCTATCACTTGAGATGTTGTAAGATTTCGATATACAAATTGATTTTTTCACTCATGTAATTCTATGAAGTGAACTGAATTGTACTGAATTTATTACCAAATAATGTCAAAATACATTGATACAGGGTAAATTGTCATATAAACTTCATTTGTAAAAGGACTCCACAGAAATAGCAAGTACTGCTAGTGGGACGTGGAGCCCCTATCCTACAATATACATACTCATAATTAATAGCATGAAATAACGTTTAAATAGTAAGTTAACAAATCATGCTCTTCGGCAATTAACATATCTAGTGTATAAAACAAATGAATAGGTCTAGCACAATAGGGTAAAAGCAAGTATTGCATACTAATGAATTAAAACATATAAACAATATTAACAAATGATTGAGGAACTCATGAATATTCTTGTATAAAAATGTTTTAAGTGCTCTGCGGAAGGAATTTACAGATTTAAGCCGTTTTACTTCATCAGGAATGCTATTCCAGATTTGTGAACCCATAAATGAGATTGAAGTTTTGCCATGTTCTGTCCTCACCCTTGGTAAGAGTAGAGCTGATTGTTTTTGTTTTGTACTATATTGATTCTCAAAGAAGTTATAATACTCATACACTGAGTGAGGCAATTGCTCAGTTGTAAGTCTATAAACAATAATGGGAACAGAGTGCCTGTACAATCTGAATATGAGAAATGGCGTGGAGAAAACACAAATGCTTGGATGAGGATTGTGTCCTTAGGTATAATAGGGGTACCAGAAGCTGTGAGAAATTACCTAATAATTATCTTAAATGTTGTTCAATGAATGCGCGCTCACTTTGGAATAAGTCGACTATTTTCAAGATTTTGTTTCTGACAACGGGTTTGATATCGTTGCAGTTACCGAGACCATGGCTAACTTCTCAAGGCCTTGTCGCACTGGCCGACGGACACAAAATCCACAAGATCCAATCCCTACAATTCTTTTACTTCTATTTTCGCTCCAATTATTTAAGATATAGAAAACAGAAGCATAGATGAGGCCACTGTCCCATTAGCTTTGAAAACGGCACTTATTCGTCCTTTATTGAGAAAAAAACATCTTTAGATTGTGCATCACTGACAATTCACCGACCAGTTAGTAATCTTCCTTTTCTGTTTATGGTTCTTGAAAGGGTTGTCTTTTTAAGACTCACATATTATTTGTTAGAACATGATTTATTTGACCCGTTTTAGTCTGCCTACCGACCTCATCACAGTGTCGAGACACTCCTCACTAATGTTTCTAGATTTAACAGAAAATGGACAGTGGATCAGTCACAGCAATGGTACTCCAGTCCTAGATCTGGCTGCGTTTGACACCGTAGACCACACCTTATCAACATTCTAACTAGTTTAGGTGTTCAGGGCAAGGCCTTACAATGGCTGAAATCTTATCTTTCATTCCATTCACAGTACAGTCCTCCTAAATGGTGTTACCTCTTCATCTAGGTCATTTGTCTGCGGTGTCCCCAGGGCTCCGTTGGAGGCCCACTTTTTTCCCATTTAAACAGCGCTTCAAGATATTTTTCAACGTCACTCTGTTCACTCTCATTTATATGCAGATGGTATTTAGATTTTTGTTTCATTTTTACCAAATCAAACTAGTGCCACACAAGCCCTGATTAATCTTGAAAGTTACATAATGGACATTGACACTTGGTTGAAGTCAAACACGTTACTTTGGAACCATAGCAAATGTTATTCTTTAGTTTTGGGCTGAAAGTCTCAACAAACCCGACATTGATTCCATTTCTATCTCAGCCTCTTGTCAAAATCATGTCGCAATCTTGGAGTTGTTTTTTGATTCCCACATGTTCATGTACAATCAGATTACAAGCATTTGCAGATCAGTTCGTTATCAATTGCGCAACAAATGGCTTTATAAGAAAATATCTCACTCGCTCAGCAACAGACAAACTGGAACATTCACTCATTTTTTCACGACTCGATTTTGGTAATAGCCTTCTTTACAACTGACAAGATCTCAACTTGGGAAATTGCAGAAGTTGCAAAATGCAGCTACGCGTATTGTAACTATTGTAACTTCGTCTATTGCCAACTCGTCCACTAATCACATGGTCTGCCTTCATTTAATCAACATTTCGTCTAACAACCATTTGGTCCAATCATCACTTCGTCTGATCACCAGTTCGTCTTTATGACCATTCGTCTCTTAACCAGTTGGTCTAATATCCATTTTATTTTCATTCATTTCGCCAAATTAACACTTAGTCCAATTGACGAAGTGGTATATGGACTAATTGGCTATTGGACCAAGTGGTTATTAGACGAAATGATGAGTGGACGAAATGGCAATTCGACTATGTGGATAGTGGACAAATTGACGGTAGACCAAATGATAGCAGACGAGTTGGGTTTTGGACGAATTGGCATTAGACCAACTCACATCAGCCGTATACTTGAAAAGTCTTTACTGGTTGCTCCTGAAGAAACGCACATTATTTAAAATCCTTCTTGTTATCTTTCACATATTCAATGTTCTTTCTTCCAGTTACAATAAGTCTTTCATACATAACTACCAACCCTCCTTTCGATCCAACCCTACCAACCCTCCTTTCGATCCTCATCATCTCATCTCTTATGAATTCCAGTTTCTAAGAAATCATGGGGGAACGGGCCTTCGCTCATGCAGGGCCTAAGCTGTGTAATTCTCTTCCACAGTGTTTGAAAACCCAAACTTCAGTGACCACCTTTAGGGTAAACCTGAAAACATACCTGTATAAATAAGACACCGTTCTCGCTACTGTCGGAAAACTAGTTTACTGGAAATTAGTTTAACGTGTAATGAGAACGGTCGAAGCGGTCTTGGAAGCGATCTTCCAAACCGGTTCAGAAATCAACTATTTTTTTATTATTTCATCATAATAGAGACACATCATTTACACAAAGTCATGTTTGAAAAATAAAACAATTATGATTTCATGTAATAACATAAAAGAGGAAAGTGGGGATGTGACATCATCAGCCCACCTAATGAATATTCATGGCGACGTGCATATAACTGTTTTCACAAAATATTGCTAAACTTTAAAATTCAATAACTTCGTTCTTTGTTCTTTGCGTAAGTGAGGACACAACCGTTCTACGGGAAGCGATCTTCGCACATTTCGAGCGCGCTAATCCACACACTGTGTATGTGGAATGCCTACGCTGCCGTTTCAAATTTCGCGCGAAACATGTTGCCCCACTGAGAGTGTTCCCATAGCAACAAGACCGCTTTATGTGAAGTGGTTTTGAAAACACTTTCGGGTGATCAAATGGGAATGCTAGCATCTTCCAAACTAGTTTCCTGAACCGATTTTCAGTAAACTAGTATTGGATAGTATAATGAGAACGGTGTCTGCTTGACAGGTATCGACTTATTGTCCCGGTTTATTGTTCAAACATGTATTATATATTTTTTCTCTCTCTCCCTCTTTCTCTTTATCTCATGCTCTGAAGCACCTTGGGCATCTAATCAAGATGGAAAGTGCGCTATACAAGTCTTATGTATTATTATAATGCAACATTTTGTGTAGTAGCCATGTGATATAAGCCCATTTTAATGATAACACACCAATTCACTACTCAATAATACCTGATTTCCCCAAAATTATGTTACAAAGTAGCAAGGCAGGTACCTTTCCTAAAAAAAAAACAATTTAGTTTCTCTACACATATAACATTGTAGGCCAATACATCCTCTGTATCACTAATAGGTTGGAATATGTAGGTACGAAATGGGAGTCAAATCTTCTTTTCTTGCTTTTAAAACAGTTTGATTTTTGTTATTATGTCACTTGATATGTTTAAATTATGGTAATACACTGTAATTTAATGTTCATATTGTCAACGTTAATCGTCATCATTGTGTAACTTCGACTGCTTTGATTGAATATAATTGAGCAACCTAGTTCACTCAAATATAAATTCATGGATAATCTTTAAGAATTTATTTATGAAACACCCTTCCATTGTTAAACTGTCTAACCTTTCATGATTTTTTCTATGGGATTACTCGCCTTTATCCATTCCAATACTGAAATTCCAATTATTCTTCTCTGATACCTTGCTGAATTTCTATTTTCTATACTTATTGTTTATTGACCAAATAAGGAGAGCAATAACAATTGTCGTAATGTTGTTGATGATGTTGTTGTAAATGATGATGATGACTGTAACGATGATGTTGACAACAACAAATGAAAATCCATATTTTATTGTTCGAAATAGAAATCTGAATTACTCCGAAAATTAATTTTGCCGAATAGACTGTGGGCCCGGCAGCCACAATTCAGCGCCAGATCGACGTTGCTCTATCCCTTAAATATTTGAACGCCAACAGTGTAGCAGGAACTTGAGCTTGAACTACCGACCTCCTGGTTAAGAGACGGACGCTCTACTAATTCAGCTAACACACCAGTAGAACAAGAACAAATCTTTAAAAAAAAATTATAATAATAATAAAAGACCCATACTAGCCCGTTTTCCGATACGGACAGAATCAGGAATTGTTTTCTTCGAGATTATTGAAAATGTGAAAACACGGTATCCCAACGCAATTTCTGACGATCTCATCGTGGACAGTGACATCACGTGATCAAGAAAATCCGCCAATCAGAATCAGGCATCGAAATACTGTGCTGAATGAGGGCACGGAGTGCTTGAGCCGACTGAGACGGTCCGACTGTCAACACATTCCCCTTGTCTATTGGGAACACACATTACAAACTTGAAACCCGTTCAATGGAAAATATCGACATCCTGTTAGGATAATTAAAACATAGACAGTGCCAAACAAGACAAAAATGTAATCACAAATAATTTTACTAGATCAACAGTTATTGCATGTATACTAACATATTTTAACAAGACTAGACATCCTTGTAGCAGAAACATATTTTAACTCATGAATAATTCATAAGAGCTAAGAAGAACGTGATGAAGACGTCACGTGTCTCGTAAACTAAAGAAAATTAAAGGTGATCTCGTGGTTGGTCTTAATCTAAAAGTTTGGGATAAGCAAGTAACTATTCCTATGCATGAAGAAGAATTGAAAATTAAGCACTGGAGGGGCACGTACGAAAATATGTGGGGTCCAATAATCCCTGTAGATCTCGTCTTAAGCTCATCGGGAAAACTTAATGGAATTGAAATCAACGGACCTGGAACTGCTCTGTAATATACAAATACCAATATGGACTGCGAGAAAAAAATGTAATAAGAGAAAGAAAATCCAATGTTATCCATGGATGAATTTAGGGTGTAAGATTTGTTAGACGTGTCCGGGACTGTGTAAATCGCAGATAATCTACTGTATATGTGAAAGCAATTTTCGTTTGATACTTGCCCGATTCATTGAATACGACCACCAATATTAGATTATTCACAATTTCTAAGAGTGGTAGGTTTGTAGTTCTATTATTAGTATTTCTTTCTTTAAAGATAATTTAATTAAAAAAAAATGGTATTCGATAAATGACAAATTTAAATAAATATTAAAAATGTATTTTCAAATTTGTAAAAATACTTTAGAGTCACTGCTTTCTTTGCTTTGAATTTAGCGTAATGCAATCTTACTAATGAATATTTAAATATAATCAAAGCTAACGAAGTACATTAGCAGGGGTAAGCCTCCCCCACTAGAAAAAAAAATCATGACAATATTTTTTTGTTTCGTTGAATCGTTGTATCTTATTTCTCAACCTTTTAATTTTCATCGAACTCCCTTGAATAATTCGATTGTTTACTAGCAAAATCTGTAAACAAATGGAGGTCCGATTTATTTTGCTAAACTCAATCCCTCTAAAAACGTAGTCCTCATTGCGTAACTAATCAGTATGATCAAATCACACAGAGAACTCCCCAATGTCAATTGTTAGATGGTAATATACCTGTTTGATACAATACAACAACAACAAAAAATCAGAGCTGAAATCGCCAGGATAGACCACAAAGCAAGTTTTACGACTTTTACAAGTTTCCAAATTTTCCCAAACTGCTTGCTCGCTAGCCTTGTTCGCGACATGTTACTTGAATATATTAAAAACCACGGGATTTTACAATTGAGAGAAAATATAGAATAATCAGGAGTATTCACAAAAACAAAAGGCATCAATTGCAAGATTGTACATAATTCAATGATTATGATTCAATGATATATATATATATATACACTGTTTAAAAATGTATCCTTAAAATAAAAGAAGTTCCTGCAGCAGAGTCTCGAGAACACCTGTAATCTTACCAGATTGCGTAATCTTACAGGAAATTGGTATTTGGTGTATGGAATCTTCCAAATTTCCTTAAATAAAACAGCCTTTTCCCCTTTTTAAACAGACCTGTTCTGTTAAATTGCAGAAAAGATCCTGTTTTATGAATTTACAGAATGATTCTGTTATTGCTTTCTGCAAAATCTTCTGTTTTTTTCTGTAAAATCAGGGTTTTTTAACAGTGTATATATATATATATATATATATATATATAATGACACCTATATCAAAGTTGATTGATTAGTCTTATATAGACACTTTGTCTTTGTGCGATTGTTTTTTAGTCGATTGTCCTTAAAGCCACTCCAACATATAGTTTATTTGAATAAAAGAAGGAAAATCTACCAAGCAAGCATAACACTGAAAATTTCATCAAAATCGGGTGTGAAATAAGAAAGTTATGACAGCTTTAAGTTTCGCTTAATTTCACCAAATAGTTATATGCACATCCTGAGCGGTATGCAAATGAGGGAACTGATGACGTCACCCACTCACTGTTTCTTTTGTATTTTATTAATTGAAATATGAAATATCTAAATTTTCTCATTGTCATGTGAAACGAAGTCTTTTTGCTCTCTGAACATGTGACTTTACCATTTTGAAATGTTATGGTTCAGTCAAGTTGGTCTTTATTGAAAAATCTGTAAAAATTGAAACTTTGGATAATTCAAACAATAAAAAAACAAAAGAAAGGGTAAGTGAGGGACATCATCGACTCTCTCATTTGCACGTTACTGAGTTGAGCATATTATTATTTTGTAAAAATAAGCACAAAACTTCCAAATGTCATAAATTTCTTATTTCACATCCGATTTTCATGAAATTTTCATCGTCATGCTTGTCTGATTCTCTCTATTTATTCAAATAAACGGTTTTCTAGGGTGTACTCGATCTTTAACTTTGGCACAAATAGTCGCTCATTCAGATATCGTTCTTTAAGGACAAGTCCACCCCAACAAAGAGTTGATTTGAACAAATATAGAAACGTCCAAGCATAACACTGAAAATTTCATAAAAATCGGATAAAAAATAACAAAGTTATGACATTTTAAAGTTTCGCTTAATTTCACAAAACAGTTATATGCACATTCTGGTCGGTATGCAAATGAGGAGTCTGATGATGCCATCCACTCACTATTTCTTTCATATTTTATTTTATGAAATATAAAATATGAAATATTCTAATTTTGTCCTCATTGTCAAGTAAAAAAATTAATTCCTCCTTAAACATGTGGAATCAGCAATGTTTGATAATAAATGGTTCAGTCAAGTTGGTCCTTTTTGTCAAATTTGTAAAAAAATGAAATATTGTATAATTCAATCAATAAAAAACAATAGAAATAGTGAGTGAGGGACATAATCGAGTGTCTCATTTGCATGTCACTGAGTTGTGCATATAACTGTTTTGTGAAAAATAATTGAAACTTTAAATTGTCATAACTTTCATATTTTACATCCGATTTAGATGAAATTTTCAGCATTACGCTAGTTTTATTTTTCTTTATTTATTCAAATCAACATTTTTCTGGGGTGGACTTGACCTTTAAATGGGTGCTACAGTTCTCAACGTGAACATGCATGCTGAACAACGTGACGCTTATGGTCGCATGTCATAAGGTGGTCCAATTTCGCGAACAGGGTAAAAATGTATTGAAAAAATATTTTTTGATATGTTATAGGTATTACCATTCTGTGAATAATGAAAAAGTTTGAAGTCTCAAAAACATTTATTTTCCTTAAAATGGGTAATCAACAGCTAATTATTACCTATACGTCAATATAAATGTGAATTTTGAAATGTGTTTTTCTCAAAGTGGACCTGCAGCGCATAAAATGGTGTCAAAAGTTAATGCAACATTGGATCACCCCAGTATGTTGCACTTTTAATCTTGTAACATCAATAATTAAATCTGTAACAAAAATCAAATAATTATCTGTTATTATATGCATATTAATTATAACACTAATTAATTAACAATATTTAATTTCACATTTTCCCCCCAAAATGCCTGTCAGTGTTTGTATGCTTGGCAAAATGACTACATCATGGGTAGAAATGATTGTTATGATGACACAACTTTTGTACTAAAAATTAAGATTACAAATTAGATAATTAACCAAATTTCTCCAGTTTACTAATTGATTAGGTTGCAGATCCGAGCTGACATACGCATGTTTATCATTCCTGCATATTTTCAAAATTGTCAAATTTTATAACATTAAGTTGTTCCCTGCTTTAAAACTGCCTAGAAATATGAAGCTTATAGTCATATTACATATTATATTAAGTTGTTAATTAAGTTTCATTAACATTCTATCAGTCACCGCATCCACCGGCTCCGCATCCACCAGCCCCGCCACCCCTGTTACTTCAAACTTAATGTGCTATAGTGTTTGTTCCTGATATTGTATTGATATAATTTATAGTAATATATTTAGCCTATAGCTCTAGCTTCCAAATGAGATCTTACTCAATAAATTTGGTCAAGATGCAGTGATGTAGCAACAGTTTACCCATGCTTGGCACCGTGTGCAAAATTGTTCATCCGCAACCCTTTTTGCATACCCACCTTATGAAATGCGACCTTATTTCTTCTGATAATATTTTTATAACAACTCTTACGGGTCTAATGGAACACGGGATGCCCTCTTGGTTTCTAACACATTGAGCTATAGAGGGCAGATTCAACTAATATATTTATCACTTAATGGTAATAGAAAGGTTCCATGACATTTGCTCCAGCGACAATTACTCCGATTGAAAATATGCACGTTAAGCAAATCATATAAAACCTAACCTCCAAAAAATATCGCTCTGATATCCGGCTGAATAAAATTCAAAAATTGAATTTTGAATATTTATACATAGCAATGTTTTCCCGGCTTTTCAGCCCATTTCAAGATTACATACATGCAGCACTGCTGCCACTGCTGTATGTTCTGCACTATTTCGACTCCCTTTGATCATTCAGAATATGATCAGGGAATTCCCTGAGCTGACAGGAAATCTCCATGATCTAACCAGGCTCATTAAATCACAGCCTTGAGCAGGATGACAACAACAGTACCTGACAATTCATTTCAAATTTGATAATAGGAGGTGCACAATGACAGATACAACAGGTCATGTCTGTTTCATGACTAATTCTAACAATATTGCATTCTTTTTTTCATTCCTCTTAATAAGTTAATGAGCTCAAATTAATTCACTGTATCTATTTGAATGAAAGGAAATATTGTTTTTTCACAAGTAACGTTCGCTTTCGCAAAGTGTGATACACTTTTCCATCATTCACATTTTCTTTCAAGTCGGTGCACTTACCTATCGATCGCCAAAAAAATTCATTTGTATTGGTTCTTTAACCTACTGCACAAGTGCACATGCTTATGTTTATGATTTGATGAGCCTGGATATGATCAGGAAAATGTCCCTGCTCAGACCATGGATGGTAAGATGGGGGTTAACATGCTAAAGACAATGCAGAAATACAGTATGTAGTGTTGCAAACTTGGAATGGCCTGAAATGCACCACTCTTACGTAACAGGGTGTTATTCAAAACCGCTGAAGTGAGACCAATGAAATTTTCATAGAAGTTAGATTATGAAATAAGCTTTCTACTCCTGTATATTTGATTAAGAATACTACCACATTTTGGAATTAAAGGAGCCCTATCTCACAAGGACATTTTTGGAGACGCGGTTTTGTTCTGAATCAACCAAATTTGGCTGTAATTTCGATATAAAGGGATACTGCCGACTATCTCAAATTATGTACCATACAGTCAAAACTTTCTTCATTACATGTCATAAACTGTGTAACACACACAAACACACACACACACACACATATATATATATATATATATATATTTTGTTCACAAATGATTATGTGTAATTAATGTGTTTGATTATATTTTGTGCAAATGGAATTAAACAAATGTTTGTTCTAGTAAATGTGCTTGATAAAAGAACTTTCAATATTACATTATTTAATTCATGTTGCTCTGTTCTAAATTGCTAGACAAAAACATAATAAATTGCTATATGCTCTTTTTTACCCCTCCCATTTTAATGAGAATGTTTTGTAGGATGTGACAATGCTCTGTTTCTATGTCCTTTTCATTTTTATCGAGAATGAAAACAGAATAAAGGGGTATTATCCTCGGTATGGGTGCGACAATTAATCAAGATTACCCCCAAACCTGCGCTAGTTCATGATTATAAGGGTTTATTGGTCACTAATCAAGTCTCCGTAAACTCCAACGCTTGACAGTTTCCAATGCTTCATCTTTGCACAATAGGATTTTTTTATAGCGCGTTCATTATATTCATGTGTTACAATCTTGCCAAATCACTTTGACTGTGATTAATGTTTGGTTTTATTGCTCTGTTTAGCTCATAACAAGTTAAAGATAAACATCTTAACAGGCCTAATGTTTTTCTTATCAGTATCCGATTAACATTCCGGATATTCGAATTACAGGAATTACTGTATGAACTAAAATATGGTTTATATGGTATAGCCCCAATCTGGCTAAGTATGTGAATTCAGGATACAACGATGGAGCTAGGGTGGGGGTCGGTATTTGGGAATTTGGAAGCAAAAGAAACAAACAAATAAAAAACAGGGAGGGGACAAGGGGGTAATCATGTCCGTGCACCTGCATGGAACCGCGCTTGAAACATGCACTTAGTGTGGAAAACACGCGATTACTTCTTGGTCATTTGAGAAAAGTTTGACCCAAACTCATCAGCCCCCCTGAGATTTCAGCTATGAACCAGGTCCCGACGAAAATCGGTATGAATTTTGGCGGAGATGTTTTCTACAAATTTTATTATTTTCCTAAAACATATACAAGATATTAATTTTTGAGGGAGCAAAACAATGAAGCTTTAGATTTTAGATATGCTAATTATTGGTCTAGATCATTACCCAAAATAGGCTACATTAAATCATTTTCCTTGTTTATGTTTTAAAAATTTTTCAAGATATCTTTATTATTTCGACTTTCTGTATTCATGTTTTTTCCATTAAAATTAAGAATCACTTTTGCAAATGATATATTACATTTAAACATGATTAATAGATTCTAGGAAGCAATATAAAATAATAATGTTGCATTTATAGAAAATAGCCTAAAACACAATAAGTGGTTTAGGATGTATTTGTCTCTAAATCACCCATTCTTCAGCTGCATATTGAAAAAAAATCTGCAAAAGTACATATCTATAATTCATGATATTTTCTAAACCGGATTGTATTACAAAAAGTACGATACCTTAGCAAATACATTAAACAGTGTTAAAAGTTAAGATAAGAGGTGCACTTTCTTATATTGTTATTATGTAATATTGTCAAATATTATCGGACAACCACGAAACGAGGTCAGAAACAGAGAGAGAGAGAGAGAGAGAATGGAAACGCGATATGGTATCAGAGGGTCCTTTATCGGTGACCTCAACCAACCTGTTCCCTGGTGATAAAAATTTGTCGACATTCATCATCAGTTTGAAGACTTGGCATAGATCCCCAATTCTGTCTGCTTTCTAAGTACCTTCCTTGATTTGCTGCGAGTGAACAATGCCAACGATGAGTCTCATTTTCGATTTGATTGCGCACTAACCAGATATAGGTATCATTGTCGCAAAAACGTTCAAGTAAGTATAATAGGCCTACATACTGTACTGATAATTTCTTAACGGATTTGATCAGTAATGGCGCTTTGGACATTAACTGCTTTGTCAACTGAAAAGTAATTGAGTACACAGTACTATCTTTATTATTGATTTTGTTTGAGCAAATTTGACCAAGAATGTTGGCGTTGTGTCGTTCATTTTACTTCAGATACTAGCACACACATACATCAGAGATTTGGCGCTAATGTACCTAGGTTGCCAACTCCAAAGAGTTTTTTTCGCCAATTAATATAGCAAACTAGTTTTAGCTCTATATGTTTGCCAATATTTACTCTAAATTATCTCATTAATTGGGCACCTAAATTTCAACCACATCTTTATTTGGGAATAGCTCTATCTATTTCGGTTTAGATCTTGACGTCACCGTTCAAACTCTCAATTTAACGGATGAAGTAACACAAAATCCATTCCCTTTTAAATAATCTTTTATTCAGAAAGATAAAGGCATGTATGCTTCACTAGATATTTCTTGCAGGTTGAATGCAAAAAGATTCCTGCATGGGCACATACTTCCATCTTCATGATCTTGTTCTTTACAAGGGAAATTTGCTTCTGTAATGATAATATTTGTCGTTACCTTTGGCCCTGTAACAAATCAGTAAATGTTGTACACGTTTTTTTTTATTCATATTTGTTTGCTGGAAGTTTGCGGAAGTTTGTCATAATGTTTCAAAAGTTATCGTATTGCATTTTTTTTTCTTATTGAAATTGTTATCGTACGTTTATTTTACGAAATTTGAAGGTACGATTCCTGTTTCCCCATTAATTATTTGCAACATACATGTTTGCCTATGTAGGAATGTTAAGCTGCATGAATTAATCTGATGTTCGTTGTAATTACATTCCCTGAAAATTTCATTAGGTTCAGGCTCAGGTTTTAGTAAGATTTAATATCAGATATATAATGTACGTATGCTATGAATTCTAAATAACTTGAATATTAACTTGACTATTTAAAAAAGATGGCGAGCTTCGCGCTCGTATCAATATTTTGTGTGAGATACATATCCTGTTTATGGATCCCTTGCTAAGACCTATTTCTTGAATTGCCTCCCAAGAGAACCCAAATTGACGTACAAAATACAACAATCAACAAAAAGAAACCTGGATAAGATAAAGTTAGCTTTATTTCAGGTTTGCATCAGTAAAGTGTTTGTACATTTTTCTTAATGTGCCACATTTCCATTCCACTGGAATTGTTAATAAGATATAGGATTAAGACCCTGATTCATGTAAATTATATTATTTAAAAAAAAATATCAAATGGAATCCCGATGAGTACAAACGATATTACCTAGAGTTGAAACAATGTTTTTTTTTATCGCAAATTATCAAGGTTACTTTGAGAACTGACCAATAAACGTAAGGATTAAAAAAAAATCTTTCCCCTTCGTAGGGATTTTATTAATTGTTCAACACAACAACACACCTATTCCATGACAAATCAAATTTATGGCAGTGAAATATAATACAACAATAATAAAACGAATATACCGAACTGTCCGTTCACATAGTAATTAATAACCAGTACAATCGCACAGGGAAAAATAACAAAACATATCACTTCATGTAAACAAAGATCGCAATTGATACAATTTCCTTGTTAACTTGGTCACTTTACAATTTGGCTATCATATGCCATATATTTTTCATTCCTGGAATAGTTCTGAAGCGAAAATTTAATTATGTCGAAATCAGGTAATTGACGCTTTACTTTGGATGTGTAAATCATATATCGTACCACTATTAATAAAAACGTGAGGAAAATGAAGAAAGTGGCAACCCGATCTATTCTGAAATTTAGCCTCCATTTCCAATGGGGAGGGGGGTTGTTAGAGAGTGAGAGAGAGAGAGAGAGAGAGAGAGAGAGAGGGGGGGGGCTCAGTCACAACATAAGAAACTGCAGACAATGCAAATGAAAGCGTTTTCCGCAAGTCCGACGCCAGTTACCCGCGCCTGAAACTGTGACAGGGTTCTTTTCCAAACTACCCCCAAATTGCAGGGAAAGGTGAACGGCGTGTGCGTGGGTTTATGAGACCCTGGACCGCGAAAGATATACACCTCCGTCTTAGATTTAAGGTCTTTCATTGTAAAGATATAGGATACAATTATATAAGTTAGGATATTTCGTTACATAAAGAAACCACATTTTATATCAAATTATTGGAAAAGGAAGAAGCCACAAGGGGAGACTCTTTCTTCGTCATTTAGGTACGTGTTGTTATTTCAGCAAGGGGGTAGGGAGGCAGATCCCTCTAGATTTGAAAACCCTATTTTGCATTTTGTAAATTACAAAATGAACGTAAAGTGCATAAAAATTGTCCATGTAAACTCAATCCTCCGTAGCCTTTTGTGTAAATTCGGTGGTTTGCTCTCTGCCTCATTCCTCACGGGCATGAACTGTCTTGTAGTTTTGGAGGACTTATATCAAATAAACTATACTTGAATGTTCACTCATTTAATCAGCAGTAAGCATACTGCTAAAAGTGTTCTATTTTGTTAACTCTACTTATTATTTTTCCAGACTTTGCATGGAAGGTTACAACTGAAATATTAATTTATAATACAGTGTCTTATTCATTGAGGAATCCAATACTTAGTTTTAATCTATCAAATAATTATACAGTGATAATTATGACAGACATAAAATAAGTATTTTTGAGATAGAAATGTTATCTTTAGCTAAGATCTTTATTTATCCATTGGCGAACAGATGGGGGGGGGGGGACTTGATGGCGCTTGCCCCCCCCCCCTCAAAAAAGAGAGAAGGGTGAAATATATTGTTTTCTGAATGTTATGTCATAATCTATCACAAAATTTGATTTTGTAATGAAAAAAGGTCGAAATTTTTGCTCGATACGCACTGTAAAAAAAAAGATTGTTTGAAATTACTTAACAAAATTGAGGCAAAAAATTGCCTTAATTTTAAAAGTATTTATAAGTTTGGCACTTTTAAGTAAGATTTACTTATTTTCTTTGCATCCATTTTACTCGAGTAAATTAAGTTACAAAAACTTAATTCAATTAAGTGAAAATTTTTTTTTTTTTTTTGGGGGGGCACTGAACTTCCGTGGTTCGAAATTCCGCTCCCCCATCGTCCCACTTTCAGTGGCATCATTTTCACCTTAGACATCTTTTATCCATGTAAGTCTTAGACTTTGTGCACTGTCACTTACCTGTACATGATATGACATTTATATTTATACGCGACCGGTTCATCCTAACAAATAAAACAGTGGAATAATGTTAACATTTTCCGAAAACCTAAAAGAAAAATCTGAAATTGTCTGATGAGTGACTATTTAATGTTGCTCTTTCTTTGATTCAACAAAAGAATAGATATTTTGCACACCCTAATCCAAAACAATTTCAAATACAAATAGATATGACAGTTATTTAACAATTTTAACATTTACTTGCTCTTAATGAATTGTTCAGGCATTATCTAAATAAGGTGTTAATTGAACAAATATTAGCACATTTAACATGATTTTATAGGTAATTATTATCTTTGCCTAATTGGAATTAGATTTACTTAATCAAAGCAAGCTAGCAATACGTGAATTTTCGTACATGCATATTGAACCCAAATAAATCAAGTAGACTAAAAGACAAGTTAAATCTACTGAAAAAAAAAATCGAAAAATAATTACAAATAATAAATTATACTTGTATACATTAAGTGTTAACTACTAATTCAGATAAAAAAATTTTTAGTGCGCCATGTTTGCCCCCTCAACATTTTTGGCTTATTGTGCCACCGTATTTATCGATTTTATATCACTAATCAATACAAGGGGAAAAGGGTAATTAAAAATTGAAGAAAATTCACCATAGGACTATAGCAGCCTTTGAAGAAATTATTGGGAATTTTCCTTTGATATTATACATATTTATTGCATGAACCTGTTTTATAAAAAAAAAACTTAATGAAAAATAATGTACTTTAATGGTTAGCTTTCTTCATTAATTTGTTCTAAGTTTATCCTTTAGTTTACAATGTTTTTTCTTAAATATAGTATCGATTTAGTCATATATCGTTCTTAAGTATTTGAATCGTTATATGGTTTAGTCCTCAAAACTTTTTTGAGGCATTTATATACTTTCTGAGTTCACAACACTGCAGACTGTAAACCCCATTAAACCATCATCAATAAAAGGGGGTACGGAGGAGATACATGCGAAATCACAAAATTAGAAAACATAACAAATTATAGCTCTATTATTCTTTTGACGATTTTCTCTAATTCTTGATTTTCATCTCATATTTACTAATAAAACCAACTTGACATTGAGTGGACTTTCATTTAACGATCGGGTATAACATTGTGTACCTGTTAACCCCCACTGCAAAAGTAAAAATCCAATACATGAAATTAGGAAATAATCAATCAAATCTCTCATATTCAAGAAGTATTTTCTTACCTTGTGATCATCATGGTTGCTTTACAATTTTCTTCAAATTGTTGACAAGTAAATCACTGGTACCTTTTCCGATACAGAGTACCCCTCCTTTTCTCTGTCATACAGTCTAAAGACGGATGTACAGTCAATATCATGGCAATAATAATTTAGACATCATTGACAAACAATCAAATAAATGTCTTTTGTACATAGCTCTTTTCTTATGTATTTAGTCAAAATCTTATTGATGATAAGCCGAAGAAAGGCACAGTAGAAGTCCAAATCCCTATTCCAGCAGCAATGAAAGGGAACTGACACAATTTTGGCGACCTAAAGATGAGTGGCGCGGGATATGTAACAGGGAAAAAGGGGATAAATATTCAAAGTAAATAGAGAAAAAAGCGACTGAACATGGGTGAAATAAACTGGGTAAAGAGAGGGTCACACGGTGATAGATGGTATTAATAAGGTGGGTAGATTAGTTGTCACTTTGCGGAGGTAGAACTTATCTTTGGTAAAAACTGATAATAAACAATCCTGAGATCACACAATATTCTGAGGCATTTTTTTCTTAAATTTTCAACATGTACCTGTAACCAACATGATCCACCATAACTTTAGCTATTTTCATCTTCTTTCGCCAGGTCCCAAAGAAGATGAAAATAGCTAAATTTATACCCATTTTCAAAAAGGGAGATCAATTAATTACTAGTAATTACCGCCCAATATCTTTGTTAACTTCGTTCTCAAAAATACTTGAAAGGATAATTTATAAAAGGGCAGTTGCTTTACTTAAGAAATATAGTATTATATGTGATAATCAGTTCGGATTTAGAGAAAAGCATAATACAACTCATGCAATATTGACATTAATAAATAAAATATCTACTTCTTTTGACAATTCTGATCATACCGTAGGGTTGTTCCTCGACTTCTCAAAATCGTTTGATACAATATATCATGGATTACTATTATGTGAGTTATCAAATTACGGTATCAGAGGTACAGCTTTACAATGGTTTAGGAGTTATCTTACTGATAGAATTCAGTTTGTTACCGTAAATGAATCAGAATCTCCAACAAGGCCAGTTGCCTGTGGAATTCTACAAGGTAGTATTTTTGGCCCTTTGCTATTTGTACTTTATGTTAATAATATGAAAAAATCATCTAATGTTCTATCATTTATTATCTTTGCTGATGATGCCAATATTTATACACATATCGTGATCCACATTCACTTGTGAGCACTGTGAATGCAGAATTTAAAAAAATAACAAACTGGATTAAAGCCAACAAACTGTCATTGAATCTGCTAAAAACTAATTATATGATTTTTAGTCCCATTGAAACATCTGCCGCATTAAATACTTTTAGATAATACTGAAATCAAAGAAGTGCAAACAACAAAATTTTAGTTCTTACTATTGACAACAAAATTCGTGGAATGCTCATATCAACCATATTTGCAAAACTGTGGCAAGAAATATTGGAGTAAGCTTAAAAACGTTCTTCCAGCACAGGCACTATCCATGTTGTATTGTGCAATAATTCTACCATATCTTAATTATGGGATTCTGGCATGGAGAAAAGCCTCTCAATCGAGACTCAACAAAGTCTTGCTACTTCAGAAAAAAAGTACTGAGAATAATATGCAATATGTCTATTAGAGTTCGTATGGATGAATTGTTTCGTCAGAAAGGTATCCTTAACGTCAGTGACGTTTACCGCTTACAACTATTCCAATTTATGTATCAGGTAGATAGAAATAGTGTACCTAATGTTCTACAAAAAAAATTATGAGAAACTATACGTTGCATTCATTTAACATTTAAATAACTATCACTTACCTAAAAGTAGAACAGTATTTGCTAGCAAAACTGTATTTATCCCAGGACCAAAACTTTGGAATTCTCTGGACAGAGTAATAAAAGAGGCAGCTAATCTGAACCGATTTAAATTACTCATCAAAAATTTTCTTCTGAATTTTTACTGATTCGATAAAATATTTTTTGAACTTCATACTTATCCACGGTAGTGTTGATTATTTTAAAGTCAATAAATAATTTTGTATATAGTGTATATACATTCGTGTTACAGTAATTATATCTATATAAATTTATATAATTTTGCTGATTATTTTACTCTACTGATATCATATTACCCTTTTGATACCCTTTTATAAAATTTTGATAGGGGGTCTATATCTTACAAGCTTTGCTTTTCAGTAGGCCCCTCCACTTTTTTCATTTCATTGGTACGTTTCAACCCTGCATATGTTGTGCAGTTGATGCATCTTTTCATTGCAAAAATTATTTATTTTGAATTTACTTTGAGGATTTGTGGAATATGAATATATCAATAAATAAAATAATAAAAATAATAACCATCAATAATAATTTTTAAAAATGGTGCTGAAGCACCCCAAGATTTGCCTGCGTGTGCTGTGGGTGTTATTCACTAATAGGCAGCAACCCCCTTCAAATTATCGTGCAGGAATACTTAAGTTAATCAAAAGCACCCAATTTTATATAAATCCATAATCTCTTAAATTTGACAATGTACTTACTAATTGATGGACTCGTATGATCTCTATGTTGTATTCCTTTCCCTTCCTTGCAACTCATTTCTTCCTGTTGTTTGTCTTTCTCTATCCATATTTCTCCCTCTCTTTTTTATCCATCTCTCTTCCTCTCTTTCTTTGAAATCTTGAATTGTAAATACTACTGCTTTCTCTTAATGTACAAGAACTATAAACCGGTAAATGATAATCTGGACACTATACCAATATGTGTTAAGGATAATATTTTACTTTCAAATTCTTCTTTGTTTATTCTTACGTAAAATTTTGCAGCCTTACAACTTCATGTTTTCACCTCCTTCATAATGTTTGTACCTTCTTTCCTTCTGACCCTCTGCTCCACTCCTACCCTTCACCCCCTCCCTCTCTCTATCCCTATCCAGCCCCCCCCCCCCCCTCTCTCTCTATCTGCCTCTCCTCCTTCCCATCTCTCTCTCACAACACAAGTAGTTTTCAATACCATACTCTTTATCCGTATTATTTATTTGGTAATTATCTGTATTATTGTTTGAATATTTTTTGTGTATTTATTACCTTGTGAATACATCGCAATTCGGCCTTAGCCGCGATGATGTATTGATTTTATTAATAAACCATTTATCTATCTATCTATCTATCTATTTTGAAATGAAAACCCTCCTTTTTTTGCTTGTCAAATTTTCCTGAATCTTTTACCTTTGTTTTGTATTGAAAACCTTTGCCCTTTTTTGTTGCTTGTCAAATTTTGGTCACCACCCCCTATTAAAGAATCACTGGGGCCCTGTGATACTGTGCACACATTTTCGAGAGTGCTTGGTGCTGCGTTCCCATGGTAAAGGTGTATTTTGTTCTTCCATGGGTCCATGGTTCTTCATACGGCTCGGTATTAACCAGGGGGCAGGGGGGGTGGTGGCGCTCAACTATACTGCTCCACCCATGCGTAGTCATGGGTTTTCTAACCCCAACTCGTTATTTCTTTTATTGGTCAAAATAGGGCCTATAAAGATTTTCGGGGAGAAATATCAACGAAAACCAAATTAATGATGATGTGACCCCCCTAACAAAATAAACGGGTTCATATAATCTAAGATTGGCATAATATTATGGAGGAGGTGCTTATTTCGCTCTCCATCAACCAGTATAGAGGAAAACTGAATGATTCATGTCTATATGCATGTATACTACTCAAATGACATTTGTCCCTTTCCAAAGTTGGGGAGGGAAGATGAGTGGATTGGCGCTGATTAGAGATTGGGAGACATGTGCCCTCTATGTTAGCTTTGGGAAAAAGCACTTCCAAACAACAAGGTCCAATCTGGACTAGAGGCTACTCGGAGGCTACTCTCGACCCAGGTGCTAAATGCATGGGTACCCGGTAGGATGTGAAAGTCATTGTAGCTTGTCCAGTACTTTGTGCGCTTCACCGGCGACTGACTGGAATACTTCCCAGGGAGTAGAGGATGTGCAAACATTGTGTGCGGGAATGACTGATTGAATACGATGACCGGGGTAATAATATATCTGTAAAGCGCCGTCGTTCCGATGTATTAAGCACTATATAAAAGCGGGTTATTATTTGATACATGTATATACTTACTTACATGACAAAGTCTTAGCTTTCATATTCTTTCAACAACTGGTTTCTTTCCCATGTTATTCTTCTTCCTGTGATTATATTGGGGGAAAGTGTACGAGGGTCATTACCGTCTGGGTCTCCTCTCCCCCCCCCCTCCCTATATGGCTTCCACTGAGCAGCCTGAGCTCAATTTGAAAACTCGTAAACAATGTTAGCAAAAACCAAGAATCTTAATTTATCTTTAATAACAAATCTTCAGGCAGTATCTTTTGAGCATTTGCTTGTCTCGGGCTTGTATGTATACGTAATGTGGAAATATTCTGGTGCTTGAAGTTATTTGGCCCAGAAGTCTAAAGGGCGATTCCATGCTAAAAAATCAGCAATTTTCACAACACTTTTCAGCCTGTTGGTATGACCCCCCCCCCCCCAACATTCATGGCATTCGGCTAATTCATGTAACATTTAGCAAAATGGAGGATAGAGGAGAAAAGGAAAAAGAGAGAAAGAAAGAGAAAAAAGACAAAAAGAAAGAAAGAAAAAGATGGAGTAATAAAATCCAAAGTAAGAAAAAAAAAACTTCAAATTATACCATAGTTATTGACGATTTGACCTACACACTAGTTTTGCAAAATAAGGAGAGGCAGGACTAGGTAAAGATGGGGTGGGGTGAATTTCCAAAGTTTGATATAGTATGGTTGGCAAATTATGGCAAAACACTATAGGCTCTACCAGTCGGTAAGTGCTGTACAATTACTGCCCAGTAGGCTAAATTCAGATCTGAAAAGAATAGAACACAAGACTGGCAACTCATGTTCATGATGTTCAGCCATCTGCAGTTGGCAAATTCATGATGCCAAGTCAACAAGTTTGCGCAGTTGGCAAAACACACAAAAATGTCTATATCATATTTCATAATTTTTTTTTTCATAACTTAATGAAACTTATTTTGCTCAGGGTCTATGTGTTCATTACCCCTGGTGCTCGCATATTGTCTGATTAATGAGATAAATAATCCTGTTCAAAGGGATTAAATGGCACTAAAACCTCCCGTTTTCAAGTCAATATACACCAAATATATTTTCTCGCACTTCGAGCTCTTAGTATTTTATGTAGTAACATCTTTTTCATGTTTAAGATTTTATACAACGCTGTTTACTACAAGAACCTTACAGTATTTGTTTAACAGTTTAAACAATCATGTTTAATTTATTGAAGATTAGATATTGAAAATTAAACTTTGTTGCTTAAGATTTAAACACTTGTTTAAACAACTAATGTAAGGTTCATATAGTAAACAGCGTTGTATATTTTTTTGAAACTGTGTATGGTCTTAATGAATTCCTATAAAAAAAGCCTTAGAATGCCCATCTTCCGGTCTGTAATGTAAAAAAATTCAGCTCGCGCTTCGCGCTCGCAATATTAAATTACAGAGATACGTACCATATTCATATGATTACCATGACCTCATGTTTTTAGGTGTAATTAAAAAAAAGCACCCGCTTGGCGCTTGCATTAGATGTGAGATATGTATGTTTTTCATGAATTCCTAAAAAAGTAGTCCTTAAAATGTCTCAGTTATGGGGGTAAAAAATATATACAAAATTTTCAGCTCACGCTTCGCGCTCTTCGATCGGTGACAAACAGTACATATCATTTTAATGGCACACTCCTTGAAATGTCTTTATTACATCAAAATTCCTGACTATTAAGCACGCTTGGCGCGCCCAAGTGACACAAAATTTTAGCTGGTGCCCCATGCCATGACCCACGATACGCCACGTTGGTATTTGTCCCGGGGGGGCCACTTACGTTGACGAGTGGATACCATGCGCGACCAAAAAAACACGTAAAAAGGATGTCTTTTTCAAGATAGGGCACGTTACGTACGTAACGTGATAAGGGTGTCTAAAACACAAAAATAATGAAAAAAGGGTATCTATTTCGCTAGGAAAGCTACGTGTTTAGGGTCAAATTTGCGGAGATGATAAAACAAAATTAAAATGTTTTAAAAAGGATGTCCTTTTTGCCCCAACACTACGTGTTTAGGGTTCGATTTGCGCGAGGTGTGGAAGGTGGGGCCGTACTCAACCAAATGGTGTGTAAAGGTAAAACCGACGACCGACGGACCCGTGACATATTGATTGATTGATTGATTTTATTTGGCAAGTCACCATAACATATATACAGTAGCATTAAAACAACAGGCTTGCACAGGATGACCCACGAAAGCTCGAAAGCTTATTTCCAGTGGGGTCCTCAATATACAGAAATAAGATAATAAAATGTTAAAATTATACTATTTACATATTAAAAATGAAGAAAAAAATCAGAATTTACTATTACCAATAAATAAGATATATAGACAATAAATAAGATATATACAAGAATATAACGAAGAAGAAGAAGAAAAGAAGGAGAAGGAAGAGGAGGAACAGAAGAAGAGAGGGGACGAGGAGTAGAAGGAGACGGAAGAAACTGATAACGAAGGGAAATAAATAAGGAGAACAACAACAGCATAAACGTGACGACAATAACAACAAGAAGAGGAGAATAGGAAGAAATAAAAGAAATAGAAAGAATAGAAGAAAGGACATATCGAAGCTTCAATCAAACTATGTAAAATACATAATAATACCTAGTAGAGAAGAGAAAAGAACTAGGTCAGTATTCAGGCTAAATCAACCGTACAACATATCATTTGCATCTTCTTTTTGACTCTCAAGTGAAAGATATTCTTTCAATTTCCTCTTAAAATGCAAAAAGTTTCCTATTTCCTTTATATCATTGGGAAGGGAATTCCAATGTTTTATAGCATTGTAATAAAATGAGTTACCAATACTACCTACCCTTTCTGGTAAGCAAAAATTGAAATGGCTGTTTCTTGTATTATAGTTATGTATTTCGGTAACTAGATTAAAGTTTGATCCAATGTAATGATTCGATCTATTGTGATAGATTTTATGCACGTGGTGCAAAATAAGCTGTTTTGATCTTTTGTTGACTTCAAGAAAACCTGCTCCAGAGAGTTCGGTGTAGCCAACATGGGTTCTGGGACCAGAACAGCTAATGAATCTAACCATTTTATTCTGTATAATTTTCAACTTCTTTTTATCGAGTTCGCTTATGCCACTAAACCAAGCAGGGTTGGCATAGTCAAATAAACTCTGAATAAGAGCAAAACAGAGAATACGCCTTGCTTTTTGATCCATACAACTTTGATACCTGTACAAAAATTTCAAACGGGCATTCGCCCTTTTTACGATTGATTCTACTAAAGATGAAAATGAAAGGGAGCTAGTCAACTCAATGCCTAAATACTTTACAGATTCTTTCCTATGAATTATCTTATTATTGTATGATACTTCAAATTCAAATGAAGTTTTATGATTACTTTTAGAACAAAACAGAATGCTTTCGGTTTTGCCTAAGTGTAACGATAATCTATTATCAGTCATCCAATCGACACATGTAGACAGCTGTTCGCTAAGTTTTTCCTCAACAAATTTTGGGTTGGCATTTGAACAAAGTAGTACGCTATCATCTGCATACAATAATAATTTACAGTCAGCTTTTAAACAAATAGACATGTCATTGATATAAGTTGAAAATAGGATTGGGCCTAAAATACTTCCCTGTGGAACTCCACACGTTATAGGCATAATTTTGGAACAAATATCGCGAATAGCCACTACTTGATGTCGATTCGACAAGTAGGATTTGAACCATGCTACAGTAGCCTGGTTAAAACCCATTATTTGTAATTTTTTCAATAAGATGCCGTGATTAACTGTATCAAATGCTTTTTGAAGATCTAGGAGTACCATCCCAACGAATTGTCCCTTAGACATATTAGTTCTCAGATAATCAGTCAAGTGAATAAGGCATGTCTCAGTCGAATAGTCATGTCGAAAACCTGACTGATATTCGTAAATCATATCATTTTCTTTAAAATATTTTTCGATCTGAACACATACCGCCTTTTCTAGAATTTTGGATACTATGCTTAAAACACTGATAGGTCTATAGTTTTCAATAGCAGTTTTATCTTTCTTCTTATGAATAGGAGTTACTTTTGCAATTTTCATATCCTCTGGGAAAGTGCTAGTAAAGATATATAGATTTATTAAGAAATTTAATGGTTTGTACAAACTCTTTGCTCCTTCTTTTAGAAATTTAGCAGGTATCAAATCTAACCCAGTGCTTTTTGATACATTTAATTTACGCAACTCATTAAAAATGAATTGATCACTAACAGGTAATAATTCAAATTTATCTTGGCTTATTACCCTTTTTTTCATAAAATTTACGAATGTTTTCACTGTCTGCACTGAAAATGTCTTTGCAAGATGGAAGTTTATCTACCAACGTAGCTGCGACATTTGTAAAATAGGAATTGAATTCATTGGAAATAGTTATCTTATAACAATAAAAAAATCGCTGTACTTGTTTAGGGGTTCATTTCAGGGAATATACTTGCTAAGAGTATCGTTTTGTTTCCAATACTTGTTAAGGGTAGGGTTTCAGACGCCAATACTTGTTAAGGGGTGCATTTTCAGAATATGGAAAATACGTGTTTAGGGTGCTTTTCGAGACCCCATGGTCGCGCATGGTATCCACTCGTCAATGGAAGTGGCCCCCCCCGGGGTATTTGTCTATGCCCCCCCCCCCCCTGCGCACAGAGGTCCATCCCCGGGTCTATCGCGCCAAATTTAGTTCGCAAATTTAGCTGGTACACAAATTTCCCGTACGTATAAAATCGCCCATATAGGACCTATTGAGCAGAGTGGTTACGTAATCGGATTTGGATAGAGAAGCCCGCAACTGTGAAGCAGGTGGATCAGTGTCTCGCATTCACACACACACACACACACATGCAGTGCCCTCTCACATTTTTTTTTTCAATATGTTTTTATTAAGGATTTCTTTCAAATGAATTACATAAACTGCAGATAAATACCAAAAAAAAAATACAAATCTTCATTTCATATCAACAAGGATATGCAAAAAAGTACATATATATTTACCAAGAACTGAAGCAAATAAGGACGGAATGAAACTCCTTAAAATTATACTTTTATATCTGAAAAAAATAACTTAACTGAGTCCCCAACCCTCTATGTATTTCAATAATAATTAATATTAAATGGCTATATAAATGATTTGCAGGAAAACAACCTAAATGTATTATCATTGCATCCCATTTTAAATCAAGCTTCAACATAACTTTACACGATTATACACACATACACACACCCACCTTAACACCCATACACACATGCACATACCACGCATACGTAAACAAACATATATACAAATCTGCATAATGAACGTTTAACATTTTGGCGCAATAGGATACAGAAAGAAAAAAAAAACCCTGCAAATCATATTGATACAAGAGAAGGGGAAATTGAAAAGAACTAGTACAAAGAAAAAACATCAACATTCACACTCGCACCACACTAGACACATCCAGTGGCATACCTAGGATTTTCCACAGGGGGGGGGCAAAACCGTCCGCCAAAAAATTTGACAAGCAAAAAAAAAAAAAAAAAAAAAAAAAAAAAAAAGGTCTTCGATCACAAATAAAGGATTTCGTTCCAGAAAAAAAATTGACAAGCCAAAAAAAAAAAAAAAAAAAAAAAAGGTCTTCAAGCTCGTCAGGGGGGCATTAAAGGTCTTAAAGCTCGTCAGGGGGGGCAAAAAAAGGTTTTTCAAGCCAGTCAGGGGGGGGCAAAGATACGTTTTTGCATGGGTTGTGACTCGTCAGGGGGGGCAGAGTGCCCCCCTGCCCCCCCCCCCCGTAGGTACGCTAGTGGACACATCCCATCTGTTCACATTCAAATCCCTTTTCACCTTCAGTACATCCCATTTCTGTAAATGTAAACTTAACTTGCCTGACTTCGTTGCCAGGCGTCTTTCTTCTTCTATACAACCCATTATATATTTGTGTATTTTAATAAATGACGGTACCCGGCCTTCAGCTCTGGAAATAAAAATTGCATATTTAATAAAAAGAATAACAGAATTGACACATTTAATTCTACAAGAATTTCCAGGTAATCCTAAGAATATTTCCCTCCAATTCAAAGTTCTTAATTCAGCTAAACAAAAATTATCAATACAAAATTGCCAAAGAGGTTGAACTTTTATGCAATCCATGAGTATATGAAAGTACGATTCAGTTTTTGTACAACCAAACGAACAATAATTATCTCCCACAAAACCAAATCTCATCAAATGTTCTTTTGTATATATTGCTCCATGTAAAAGCATAAACTGAAATTCCCTTTGTTTTCTTATAAGAGTTGTGCTCCTGATATATTCAAATAATTTACATATTTCTACATCAGTAAAATCAAAATCACTGTGACCATCCTTAAGTGTTAACTTGTATAGCTCTTGTAGCTTAGTAATAAACAAGTTATAATTTTTTTTTTATTTAATTACTTCAAAAGCTGTTTCCTATTTTCCAATATTCATACTTATCCCAAAGTCTACCAAATCAATTTTTTTAAACTTTATTAAACTATTAAAATTTTTCCAGCTTGCTGGTATAACGTGCACAATATCTATTATTTTGAGAAGTTGATTTGCGGTCATACCGAGATTTTGAAAAAAAGTCACAGGCTTCAAGTGGCCATTATCAAAGATTTGATCAACGCTAAATATTCCTTTATTAAAAAGATCATTGTCAAAAATCGTTTTACCTTTTATACAAATATGTTGATTATTGAATATAATAGGGTTAACCTCCTCTTCAGAATAACGAAATCTCCTTAAGTCTTGCCAAGCCTTCATCATTTCTGAATAAAATGGGGGCATTTTTATATTTAATTTTGAAGTGTCAAAGTCACATAGAAACAGAAATCTCCCCCCAACTGATCGAAAACAAAAATCAAAATACAACTTCCATCCTGCATCTCGTTCTCCGTAAAGTAATCGTTTAAGCCACATTAAACGTTAAGACTTTACAAACAACTTAAAATTCATCATTTTTAAACCCCCTTGTGAGTAATCCTGGTACATTATAATTCTCTTTATCCGATCTTTTCCGGACCATAAAAATTCAAATGTGATCTTTTCAACCTCAGCATACAGAAGCGGATCTAGAGGGGGGGTTGGGGGGGTTGCAACCCCCCCAAAAAAAATCCGGGGACCATTTTTTTAAATCTTATCTTTTTTTTAAAACTTGTAATTTTATTTTATTCTATTTTATGCAAGAAAACGCAATTTTCACACACAGATTTTCAAAAATTTTCCCTACTGTGGGAGGGGGGACACCCCCCTCCCACACCCTCCCCCCTCGCTCGCTTGGACTCGGTCGCTACGCTCCCTCGCATACCACCCCAACCCCCCCCCCCTTTATAAAAAGCTGGATCCGCCCCTGGCATACAACCACTGAGGAACCACTATTAGTGACGAAACAAAGTTTAGCCTTGACAATGCATATGTTTTTAACAAGTGAATTTTCCCCATAAGTGTGAGATCCCTTTGTTTCCACCATCCCAACAGTCTTTTTATTTTACTAAGTATTTCTTTGTAATTCATGTCTTCTTTTATTATAACATTAAGAGAAAAGTAAACACCTAAAATTTTAATATGCTGAACAAAATTCCCAAACAACTGTGTCTGAGGTCTGTCATTATCCCGACCCATCCACAAAATATTAGTTTTTCCTTTGTTTATTTTTAGACCACTAATTTTCTCGAATTCTTCCAAAAGGTATTGAAGACGATCTAAAGAGTGTGTATTTTTAACAAACAATGATATATCATCAGCATACAAAATTTGCTTTATTTCACGGTTCTGAAATTGAATTCCTTCAACCTGTCTGTCTTTCCTTATTGCCAGAGCAAGTATTTCAATACAGAGCAGAAACAAATATGGGGAGAGGGGATCCCCCTGTCTTACCCCTCGCTTTATATTAAAATAACCGGAAGAAAACCCCCCATTCATAACACTACTAGTAATATCCGAGTATAAAACACGGACCCACGAACAGAATGAGTGCCCAAATCCAAATAGTTTAAGGATCTTAAAAAGAAAATCATGTGAAACAAAATCAAAGGCCTTTTAAAAATCAACAGTGATTAAATATCCAATATTTTTGAAATTAGATTGATATAACATATCATCTATTAATCTTACACCATCCCCAATGTTTCTATATTTTACATAGCCAACTTGATCATTGTGAATTATCTCATTTAGTATACCTTTTAATCTTTTTGCTAAAACCTATTGACAATATTTTGTAATCCACATTTAAAAGTGTAATTGGTCTAAAATTTTGGACATATAATGGATCTTTATCTTTTTTTTCCAATAACGTTATCACACCTTGCTTTTGTGAGGTTGTCAGTTTTCCCCTTTCATATGTTTCATTTAAAACATCTACCAAAAGTCCCCCTAATAAATTCCAAAAAGTATAATAAAACTCTACCGTAAAACCATCGTTACCAGGGGATTTATTATATTTCATTTCTTTTAAAACATTTAAACATTCTATTCATGAATACTTATTCTACCTTCACATATATTACAACTTTCGTTACTTAATTGAGGAATATCCTTAAGGAACAAAGAATTTTCATTAACAATAGCTTCACTCAATGAGTATAAGTTTTCATAATACGTTCCAATCTTCTTCAATATTTCCTTTCTATCCTTAATGATGTGATCATCGTCATCATATAATTCTTTTATCACACTTTTCCGTTTATTAGACTTTAATAACTGTTCAAAATATTGTGTTTTTTGTTCCCCTTCCTCAAACCAAACTGCCCTTGACCGAATTTTTAAACCTTGTCGACTATAATCATATAACTTGTTCAAATTAGATTTTTTCTCATCAATGTCATCAATTATATTTCTCAATGGCTGAGACAAAAGTTTATTTTCTAATTCTTCTATTTCTTTCTCTATTTTTTTTAATTTCATTTTTTCTGACCTTTGCCTTTTCTTTTGTATAGGTATTAATAAACTGTCTCATTTTCATTTTCAAAAAATCCCAATAACAGTAATTTGTCCTTTATTTTTGGAATCCATTCTGCTTTTAATTCAACTACTTTATCTTTAAACATCCTAACAAATTCTTGATCTACGCACAAACTGTTATTGAATTTCCAATAAGAATTTCCAAAGTCTGGAGCATTTACAAAGTTACGTAATTGAAGCAGTACACCTGCGTGATCTGGTGTAATTGATGTCAAAATATCACAACAGTTAACGGAATCCAATACAGTTAACGGAATCAATACACCCCCCCCCCCCACACACACACAAAAACCTATCATGATGACGACCGCATCAGACCAAGGAGATAAATATCTCCTTGATCAGACGAACAGTTGGAAAAGTTTGATGACGATGTGCATGACTACGTGTGAGTACTTGACAGTATTTCACAGGTTACAGAAGTGCCTTTATACCCTTTGCCTTATGTTCACCGTACAGGCCTGTGCGAGACGAATCCCAGCTAGACTCAATTTGTTGTCCTGTTTGAAAGAAAGGATTTGAAAGATGTAAGTACTTTCCACTCTTTCAATGAACGATGTCATTATATGATATAACCTTGTTCTCTGACATTACTACTCCCTGTGTGGGGAAATAAGGTTGACCATGTTTGGCTCATTTTCTCCTGTTCTTAAAGGGATGGTCCGGGCTGAAAGTATTTATGGCTCAATAAATAGAGTAGAATTCACTGAGAAAAATGCCGAAAATTTCATCAAAATCGGATGATTGAATTTTAAAGTTAAGCAAGATTTTGTGAAAACAGTCGTCATGAATATTCATTAGGTGGGCTGATGACGTCACATCCCCACTTGTTCTTTTGTATTTTATTATATGAAATTATTTATTCAAATTTTTTCCTCCAAGAACTAGAAAAATTGGATTGACAACTGATTTAGTGCATTAGATATTTATTGCTGCAACTTATTACTTTACTTATAAGAGAGACATATTATTCACACAAGTATGAAATAGTGAAAAAAATAAGAAAACGGAAAGTGGGGATGTGACATCATCAGCCCACCTAATGAATATTCATGACAACTGTTTTCACAAAATATTGCTAAACTTTAAACTTCAATAACTTTATTATTTGTTATCCGATTTTGATGACATTTTCTGCATTTTGCTCAGTGAATTCTACTCTATGTATCAAGATATAAATATTTTCAGCCTGGACCATCCCTTTAATCTTTGGGACAAATGCTTGCTTTTTAGACACTGTCAGTTTCCATTACAACTATGCTTCATATAGCTTGGCTCATAAGAAAATTGAATTCTTTTAATTATTTTTTCTAAATAAAAAATATAGATTGAAAAATGACAATTTTCTAGAAATTTTACTTTGCACCACTAGAGGGCCTACACAAAAACAGTTTTTGAGCGCTCTGGTGAATACAAAAATGATCCCCGGGTTACTAATAAAACATAAATTGCAACTGTATGGAAATTAATGTTTTTGGTAACTAAGGTGGTATTTTAATACTAATAAAACATAAATTGCAACTGTATGAAAATTAATGTTTTTGGTAACAAAGATGGTATTTTAATGATTTCTTTTTAAAAATGTGTATTGTATACTGCTGCATATCGATCTCCATGTAGATTACCTACAGGCAAGGTGGTTGCAGTGAACAAGTGGCCCGACAAGTGGTAATTTTTACAATAACAGTATCCTGCAAGTGTGTGTTTTTTAGTTTCTTTCTTCTTTTCGAAAGAGTCCAAGCAGGAGCCATTCTGATTAGATACATCCGTCCCTGATCCCCAATACCAACACTCTGACCCTCTGACCCTCTGACCATGGACCATGGACATTGATCCCGCAATGATAAAATATGTTGTTTCATATTTTCTTGCAGATTGTAGAAAAAGATTCCCGACTAATTGCCTAATTGCAGACAGGCGCATTACAAAAGGAAATATTCTTTTACTTTACGCTGCCTCTGATGGTCGTATAATATTAGCAGACATTTTGCTCACTTTTACAGGGGACAGCAAAAAGAAATGTTCCAATTTTTCTTTAAATATGATTTGAAAATTCCTTGACTGGCTGCATTTTGTCAGCAGTTCTGACACAGCATCACAAACACGGGTGTAATGATATCCCCCACACTTTTCGGAGATGGGGGGGGGGGGGGGGGTGGCATGTACAGTACCATATCCCCCCCCCCCCACTCCGATGACCGGGGTAATGATATGTCTGTAAAGCGTTTAGAGACGTCGTTCCGATGTATTAAGCGCTATATAAATGCGGAATACTATTATTATTATTATACATATATATCATACATTATATATACATATATATATATATATCATGTCAGCCCACTAATGATATGAGAGATGCAGTATGTGTAGATATTATCCAGGATTTTTTTATCAGAGCCGGTGGGGGGGGGGGCAAATGAAAGTGGATTGAGGTCGGGGGAGGGCGAATTCGGTTGTTCCCCAACCCTTGAATCCACGTCCACTGTCTTTTAATCTATCGATTCTCCTTTTCGACGCGCTTGATGGTCAACTAGTTTCCTCTTTCTTAAAGGAGAATGAAACTCTTGGAGCAAGTTAGCTTTTGGGAAAGCAGAGAAATCAAAGAATAAGATCAACAAAAGTTTGAGTAAAATAGGACTAGCAATAGAATAGTTATGAGCATTTGAATGTCGAGATCACTAATGCTATGGAGATCCGCACATTGGCAATGCGACCAAGAACTATGATGTCACCGATGAACAACTCTCCCCTTTAGGACGCTGAAAATATACCCCAAAACATCTCTTTTTGCTCATTCTAATCATATGACAAACGATTCATCAATGATATAATGTTGTGAAACCTTTGTACTTGTCCTCTCATAAAGAGAACACCTCACCTTGTGATAGACTCTATAAAAGTGAGAATATAAGTGAAATAAGTACTAAAGTAATGAGGGAGTTGTACGTGTGTGACATCACATATCTTGGTCGCATTGCCAATGGGAGGATCTACATGGCATTAGTGATCTCAATATTCAAATGCTCATAACTTTCTTATTATTCATTCAATCTTCCTCAAACTTTCAACAATATGTTTCTTTGATTTTCTCTTTGATATGGATCCAGCTGGTTTCAAGGGTTTCATTCTCCTTTAAGTCCTTTGTATGTGGGAAGTGGGGTGTATAATACAACCTTTAAGCTTGAATAGCGACATATATCTAGGTTTCAGAATTTCAGGGGGCCGATCCAGCTTTCGTCAATAGGGCCGGGTATGGAAAACATTTTCATCCACAATTTCCGCTATAAGCTTATGTTTGTTGTTGGTTTTTCGAGGGGGTATAATAGTCCTAACTTAAGACAGGAGTTGTAAGTTAGCCATCTTAGATCTATAATTATAAGGCCGAAATTCATAATTCGAGCGCGAAGCGCTAGCTTATTTTTTTATATTGCATGTGTTTATAGCCCTGAAAATTGAACATTCAGAGCAATCATCATATTCATGAATGAAATGCGTATCTAACTAAACATCACAAGCAATAGAGCAAAAAAGTTTGTGCATATAGACGTGAAAACGGGATATTTCAAGTCCCATGTAATCCTCATGAGGCATGAGCAGATTATTATTTCAGTCAACAAGCAAGGCGAGCACGATGCGCGAGCGAAAATTTTAATGTCCTGAAAGTTTTTTCATATATCAATTTTCCAATCATACCCTTTTTCTTGTTTCAGTCACAGTTCTTTCCCTCTCATATTTCTTCTTCTTTTCCCCTTCTCCTGTGGTGATTATCGTTTCCATTTTCCGTTTCGCCCCTGGCCGCCTATGGACTTTGTGTAAGCTGAATGTAACGACTATAATCATTACTTATGAACATTATGTAGTATATGTGCAGAGCGAGTGATTGACCGCTTCGAAATGTGTACAGATTTTCACATAGACCTGATCGATTAAATTTTGTATAACGCTTTTATTGACTCAAATTTTAGAATGCACAGGTGGCATGCAATATCATTTCAGAAACATTATTTATTTACCTTGACTTACCTTGATCTTGGGCATAAAGTATAGGTTGTAAGTAAGAGCAATAACGGGATCGGAGTTCGGTTCGGAAGTTTTGCTCCTAAAATCGAAATCGGTTCGGATATCGGATCGGCATGATATTCAAAAACAAAAAAATACATTAATTTGGGTGGCCGGTGTAGCAGGTTGTTATGCCCGGGCAGTGAAAACGCCCGAAAATGCGAAGACGGACCAAAAAACCTGATATCGTTCAGGCGTTTCTGTCCGCCCGGACGGAAAAAACGTTTTGCCCGCTGAAAATGTCCGTATTTTCCGGAGATTACGCCCGCATATTTTTTTTTCAGCGACTGGAGTACAGGCTACGATTTTTTTCGGCGACTGTATCGCAAGCTACGTTTTTTTAGGGTGTCTGAATCACAGGCTATCTGACAATGGTGTCCGTGTAGTGCTTGCGGTGCCATGAGCCTAATTACATCAGGAGGGCTAAAGATATTCGTTCGACCCAACCCATTCGAAATTTTTCAATTTGATATTGCTGATTGACAAAAATGTATGAATATGATTCAAAATCTAACACTGATTCTAGAAATGGTAACTACTGAACTTCCTTTGCCCAAATTGGGAAGATATATCAATGATTTGGCACTATTTTTTGACTGGCGGAAGAATTGGGGCTATTTTACTGTTTCAGTTGATGAATTTGATCCCATCATAGTTATCTTCATAAATGGCAATTTATTTTTAAAATGAGCTGGCTACGATACCCTTCTATGGGCAGATATGGAATGTCAGATATATATCCTATCCAAAGGTAGTAAACATTCGACCCCCTAATTTCACATTTATTTTTTATGAATTTTTGTTAAGTGCCATTTTAACACACAAGTCTATGGGGAATGTTTTACGCGCGTGAGACCTACAAGTAATACAGGCGAATTCCCTATAGTGGATGGAATACCTGCAAAAAACCCTCAGAAGCAAACAATTTCTAACTGATATCAATATGTTTAGTCATCAAGTGGTGCAAAAAATGGATTTAATGGCTTAGCAAGGCTATATCAGGTAAAGTTAGTAGGTATGTGTATGTAAGCCTAGGAATGCATGTAGACTGGTCAATGAGAGTCTAGGCCTCTTTATGTTCTGATTCATCATTAGTTTGTGCTAGTGTATGATCACCTACTTAATGTTAGAAAGACCTATACAAATTGCTCATGTTAAAATTGTTCTTTGGAATGGGGTAGAGAGCTAGAGATAGAACTTTCTGAACTTTACTGAAGAGAACTAGAGTGGTACCTTCAAGAAGGTATTTAGAAAAAGGCACAGAGTAAGGTAAGGTATCTAATAGTGCTCAACTAAGGAGGGAGGGGGGTGGCTGTGTGATCCAATCTTAGTCTAGCCCCCCCCCCCCCTTCTTTATAAGCCATGACATCTATAAAATTATCTTTCTTTCTCTCTCCTCTTTCTATCTATTTGTTTATCTCTTTCTTCTTACATCTGATAGGCAATAGCCCTAGGAAGATTTTGATATAATAGTTCAAATGCAAATGTACTAAAGTAATATAATATGTTATCATTCATTTATTGTTTCCTCATTCAATCTCATGTATATCTGGTAATTATGTTTGGGGCAGTTCTGGTATCCTGATATCTACACCAAATTTACATACACCTTTATATTACAAGGAGAATAGGGGCCTATATATTGTCATTGCATTCACTGTTGGGCTATATGCAGGAAGGATATGTATACATCCATATAGTGAATATAACATGTATGAGTAGCACATTAAAATGGGTCATTGCATAGAAAATAAGCATTTTCAATGCATTTCTTTGTGCTAGTGTAAGTGTACAGATATAAAAGAATAGCAAAGAAGCTATTAAAAAAAATAAAATTCATAGGTCATATAATATAGGTGCCATGAGCCTACTTACATCAGGAGGGCTAAAGATATTCGTTCGACCCAACCCATTCGAAATTTTTCAATTTGATATTGCTGATTGACAAAAATGTATGAATATGATTCAAAATCTTACACTGATTCTAGAAATGGTAACTACTGAACTTCCTTTGCCCAAATTGGGAAAATATATCAATGATTTGGCACTATTTTTTGACTGGCGGAAGAATTGGGGCTATTTTACTGTTTCAGTTGATGAATTTGATCCCATCATAGTTATCTTCATGAATGGCGATTTATTTTTAAAATGAGCTGGCTACGATACCCTTCTCTGGGCAGATATGGAATGTCAGATATATATCCTATCCAAAGGTAGTAAACATTCGACCCTCTAATTTCACATTTATTTTTTATGAATTTTTGTTAAGTGCCATTTTAACACACAAGTCTATGGGGAATGTTTTACGCGCGTGAGACCTTGCGAAAAAGCAAGTCAATCATATTTTTTTCAGATATTCGGTACTATATTTGTAAATTACAATCCACTGTTTCTCGTAGGTGTTCTCTCAATCGTGAAATTTTACATGAGTTTGTTTTTATACTAGCCTATTTAATTTGCAAGTAGTTTGTGTTACTGTTACTTGTTGCGTGTGAATCAACAAAATTAGCAGGCCTTTGGTCCCACTCATACATTTTTATGTGGCTATAGAATCGTTGAATCGGGGGGGGGGGGGGGGGCAAATAGTGCATATAGGTATTAAGGACAAAAGATAGATAACCACTTTTATTCATTTTAAAGGGGATCCCTTAAAAAAGAATTGTTGTAAAAATAGCTGAAAGAATAATACAAAATATTAGTTAAGGTTTGAGGAAAATATTTTGTTATCATTATATTCAATGTTAATTTTACCATACTTGAATTACGGAGTTGTTGCATGGGTTAACGCAGCGAATTCTCAAATTAATAGACTTTTTATATTACAAAAAAGAGTGATTCGTATTATAAGTCATGCAGAATTCAGGGCACATATACAAATATTCTGTTTTTGAGAAATAAAGTCCTGAAGGTTAAAGATTTATATTCTTTTCAACTCGGACAGTTAATGTACAAGATTATCAATAAACAATTACCGTTGCCTTTTAATGATATGTTTGTAAACAATAATACAATTCATAAGCACGAGTTCCTTTCATTTACCTCTGAATAGAACATCGTTTGCACAGAAGCATTTGTTTTTACTGGTCCAAAATTATGGAATTCCTTTTCAAAGAATATTATACAATGTGATTCAATACAAAATTTCAAAGGAAAAAAAATATCTTCTGAATTCATATTAGATTATCGTTTTTTCCCAAAGTAATGTAATTCAGAACTTAATATGTAAATGTGTTTTATTAATTTCTCTTTGTATATATGTTTAATCGTTTTATAATTTCTGTATACAATTAATGTATACTGAATCATTTATTTTTATTATTATTTATTTATTTTTATTTGTTTATTTCTTATTCATTATATATATGTATATTATATGTGCATATATATATATGTATATGTATATATTGTTTATAATAATAATAATAATAATAACAACGCGTCTTGGAATAGAATATTTCTAGATAGATGGCGCTATATAAATGCCTATTATTATTATTATTTCTTTATTCTATATTATTTTTTATTCATAAAATGTACTTATAAAAGTATAAGGGGAGTCAAATGCCGACGCATAGGACGAGCGCCCTCGATCCCTCACCCCCACTCATTATTTGCCCCTTTTGAAACCTTAATTGGCAGTATGCTAATAATATCCCACTTGTCCTGCATTCGCCAATATACTTCCAAAGGGACAAATTCAAAATATTGCTTGATAAATAGCCTTTCTATGAAAATGGGTCTAATGATACTACTACTACTACTACAACAACTACTACTACTACTACTACTACTACTACTACTACTACTACTACTACTACTACTACTAATAATAATAATAATAATAATAATAATAATAAAAATGATAATAATAATAAACACAATATATATGGAGATATAATACAATAACAGTAGCACACATCTACTTATTATTACTTATATCATTATAAAGATATCCCAATAATTAGACATGTTAGAAGGCCAATTCTGAGGCCAGTGCCTATTTTAAAATTAGAAGAGTGATATTGGCGGATGCCTACTGCTATGGCTGCCCCGAGTGCCCCTTCCCTATCATTGAAATAATGGGATGATTTCACATTCAATTGAACTGAACTATATTTTGACAGCGTCGGGTAATTTCGTAGTCTAGGGTATTATTTGCAATGATTTCAATCGACCAGGGAGATGTCTAATGCCTCAAAAGATTCGGTGCACTCGTGCCCGTGCGTTACGTTGCTTCAGCGTTATAGTCTATAACCAGGGGCGGATCCAGCTTCCGCCAATAGGGGGGGGGGGGCCGATTTTTTTTTCCCACCCATATTTTCCCCGATCGGCCGCTCAAAGTTGAGTTTTGTTTTTATTTGAAGGAGTTGTCTCAGTGGCATAATGAGCCAAATATTTTAAGGGGGCTCGATACAGCATATCGCTTGCGAGCGAGCGAAGCAAGCGAGCAAAATTTTTGACATTTTAATTACAAAAATCAAAGTTTGTGATAGATTTTGTCATAACATTTGAACAATTATAGGCCTATATTTCACCCCATTTTCTTGATCGTGAAAAATTGGGGGTGGGGGGGGGGGGGGGCAAAACGCCGATGTCCTAACAGTCATTTAGCTTTTTTCTTATAAAACATTATCAATGTTATCATCTCATAAGCCCTATCTAAATAGTGCGAGCGCGAAGCGCGAGCTGAATTTTTTTGGGAATTTAATGTATTTTGTCCTGAAAATTGAATATTCTGGGCAATGTTTGTGAACCTGAACAAGATGCGTATGTAGCTAGATAATTACTGCGAGCGCGAAGCGCGAGCAGACAATTTTACTATGGGTTCTGGCTTGATCGAAAAGAGACCTGTAAAGGACGATTTGCAGTTAGCCATTAAGACGATACATATTTCAACTTTTAGATAATGTGAGCGCGAAGCGTGAGCTGAAATTTTTTTGACATTCCGACCTAAAAAATTGACATTCTAAGCACTTTTTAAACGGTAAAAAATAAACGGTAAAGGTATATAATTAAACAATTGAAGCGGGCGGAAAAGAAATGAGATTTCAGACCTAAAAATGGGACAATCTGTTCATGTTTTGTAAATCATGAAAAAGGATGAGTAATTTGGTATCTTCCTAGACATTAATAATGCGAGCGCAACTTGATAATTTCAGCACGTTTTGAATAAAGATCAAGCTACGTATCTTAATAAACATGTGTGCGCGTGTTTTAGATTTAGACAGAATCTGGACATTCTGAATACATTTCATTTTTTATCATGAAAATCAATAATGCGAGCGCGAAGCGCGAGCGGAAAATATTTGACATTCCGGTATGAAAATGGTGAATTTAAGCACTATCTAAAGCACTGTGTAGAGAAATTGTGAAGTGTATGTGGATAGCAATTAATAAATGATGCGAGTGCGAACCGCGAGCTGATAATTTTATTATTATTTTTGACCTAGGATCTGGATATTCTAGGCCTAAGGATATTTTGTCATCATATGAAAATGATGAATATCTTCCTATTCCTCTTCCTAAGCGCGATATTCCTTTCTGAAAAAGGGACAATTAAGTTATTAGGAATTCATGACAATTTTATTATCATATTTATTAATGTACATGTAATAAGCCTAATGAGTTAGTGAAATTTGTTGAAATTAGAGGCCGGAAAACTAGATATTTAAGCACTTAGAAAAAAAAATCATGAATAGGATTTGAGTTGATATGTTTTTAAACTATTAATGCGAGCGCAAATCGCGAGACGAAGTTTTTTATAAACTGTCATAAAAGGGGGATAGTTTGTTACAGAATTAATATATAAAGAATCTTATGGAATAAACAAAGACAATATTTATAGGCCTACTTGGCAAATCAAATAATGCGAGCGCACAGCGCAAAAAGCTGCAAATGATATTCACACCATAATACGGACATTTTACAGAGCACTTAAAGAAAAATCAATTTGTAAATCAAACAAAATAATAAAAGCTCGATGTCCGAGCTGAAATATGTTTTGTATATTGACTTCAAAACTTGATATTTTGAGCGAAATACATATCAGCCTATTGAGCAAGATATGTAACTCATCGAACAGGCTATGCGAGCGCGAAGCGCGAACGAAAATTTAATAAATTGACATGAAATATATATTTTAAATCATTTTCCAAGTCTGACCTTATCTTATTAACTCGTCTCCCTCCTCTTCTTTTTTCCTCCTTTCATTCCCCTTCTTTTTCTTTTTTCTCCCTTTTTTTTTGCAACGCCAATAGGGGCCCCCGGCCGCGAAATTATTTTTCCCACCGAGTTCTGGACCAACATATGAATATTCATGACTTGCGTCTTCGGATTGAGAGTACGCATGCGCGTGGACTTGGCCTCGACCAGTGCCGATCGTAAGCATTCACGTTGCTCAGAATGAATTAGCATCGTCAAATTACCGGTACCCTTACATAGTTACATAGGTCTTATAGGCTTAGATCTATATATATATATATATATGTATCCAATTCTTAAACACTTAATAAACTAGCTGCATTAACTTTACCTCAAATCTGGACCTGTCTAATTAATGCCTAGTACTAATCAGCGTCGTAGTGCCTTGATGCTCGGCCTTGGCCTTAAAGGACAAGTCCACCCCAACAAAAAGTTGATTTGAATAAAATGAGAAAAATCCAACAAGCATAACACTGAAAATTTCATCAAAATCGGATGTAAAATAAGAAAGTTATGACATTTTAAAGTTTCACAAAACAGTTATATGCACATCCTGGTTGGTATGCAAAGGAGGAGACTGATGACGTCATCCACTCACTATTTCTTTTATATTTTATTATATGAAATATTAATTATTCTAATTTTCTCCTCATTGTCAAGTGAAACAGTGATTAATTCCTCCCTAAACATGTGGAATTAGCATTGTTTAATACTATATGATTCAGTCAAGTCGGTCCCTATTGTCAAATCTGTAAAAAATGAAATATTGTATAATTTAAACAATAAAAAACAAAAGAAATAGTGAGTGATGGACATCATCGACTGACTCATTTGCATGTCACTGAGTTGTGCATATCACTATTTTGTGAAAAATAAGTGAAACTTTAAAATGCCATAACTTTCTTATTTTACATCCGATTTTGATTAAATTTTCAGTGTTATGCTAGTTTGATTTTTCTCTATTTATTCAAATCAACATTTTGCTGGGGTGGACTTGACCTTTAATAAGGCGCCTTAATGCCTAGCTACTTTTTCAAAGCCTTGGCCTTGAGAGGGCCTTGGCCTTGAGGATTTTGAGCCTTGAAATTTTAAGGCTTTTTCAAGGCATTTTGTATTTTGTACTTTCATTTGTTTTAAATAAGTAATTATAAATGTTTCAATTGTTTTTTATATATATATTTAATAACACTAATGGTCAATACTACCAATCACCAGTAACAGTAGCAGCAGCAGTAGTAAGTGTACTAGCAGTGTCATCAATTGTAATTGTCACCATTATCAAGAAATTCAAACAAAGAATAAATCAGTTATGAAAAATAGCATTATGTATTGGTAATGTGTTGTAATCATATGATGATAATGACAGCAAATAATAATGGTCATGATCAAGATAATAGTGCTTTGATGACAAGAATAATTTTTACATCTGACTGCAATTTTGACAACAATTTTCATACTTTAAACATAGCTAACTCTAAAGAACGATAACAAGGTTGATTTCTATTCCATTAGGATTTTCCTTGTATTATTTTCTTTGGCCAACAAGAATGTTTTAAGTGTTAATGATATTCTGAAAAGATTTGGTAAACTTAAACACAGTCTCCAATTTTGTCATATCCAAATGGGTTATTTCAATGGCATGATGAGCCAGAAACTTTGAGAGGCCAATCATGGCATATATAGAGCAAAATTTCTGTAAAAAAAAAAAGAAGAAAGCGATTGAAGCGAGCGAGTGAACAAAACCTGTCCCCCTCTTTCTATAAGAGAAGCTAATTTTGCAATAGATTGTTTAAAAAATAATATCACATTTACTCCATCTTTTCCTTTCCCTTTCCCCATTGTCTAAGTTTATTCTTGGTGGTGGGACTTCTTCTTCTCTCTCCATCTCTCTTCTAAATGTTATATTTGTTTTGGGTCAGATTGACAAAACAAAGGGGAAAAAATGTTCACTTCTTTTTAATCATATATCGTTCAACATTGAATCTCATTTTTCTACAGTTTCAAGGAAATTAACAACGTATTTGTTTTGTGTCAATATGGTTTCAAGAAATGATAATTAAAAACAATAATTTAATAATTAATAATTATTAATATTATCATTAAGTATTAATAATTAATGATTAATTAACTGTTAAATAAAAGTGGTTGTTAGCAGAAAAAAATATGAAAACTGACAAGAGTCCTAAAAATGACTAATTTTCAGTTTAAGCATTTGAAAATTTTAGCTTGCGCTTTGTGCTCTCTTGCCCCCCCCCCCCCCAAAAAAAAAAATCCCTGTAGGATTTTTTTTTTCCCAATGAAATATGCCCTTTTTAAAAAAGAAATACCTTCTTTAATAATAAAACATAATACATTTTAGGTTCGAAAATCACAGATTTTGAATCGTGCTTGAATCAATTATTGTTTAGTACAGTACTGCTATAATGGTTACAAAAATGTATAGAATGTTGCTTTATGGTTGAAATATCACAAATATTTGGCTCGCTTCCTGCACTCGCATCAATTATTGTACTCGTTCTCTTCCCGTTCACAAAAAAATGCTTAGAATGTCCAGTTTTCAGGTTGGAATATCACAAATTTTTGAGCTCGATCGCGCTTTGCGCTCGCATTATTTTTTATTGGTGAGTTATGTATCTTATTTAAAATGCAGTAATTAACTGCTTAATCAACTGCTTCCTTTACTGGTCAGTATATAAAAAGAATTAGCGAGCGCAAAGTTATTTTTTAGTTAGATACACATCTTTTTCATGATTACAAAACCAGCTCAGAATAAAATAATTTCCATGTCTTATTACACGACATGTCAAGAAGTTTGAGCTGGTGATTCGCGCTGGCAACATCGCGCAAGGAAATTTCAACAATGATTAGCCCCATAATTGACCATAAATCAAGTTTTACAACTTCAGAATTTTTTTTTTTTCAAAACCGCTTGCTCGCTATGCTTTCTCGCCGAGAAGTAAAACCTAAAGCAAAATATCTATCTTATAATTAAAAATCACTTTAGAAAGCCTTTGCTCAACTTAATTTCTATAAAACACACAATTACTTCACGCAGTTCATAATCTCATTTTGAAAATGCATGTATCTGTTTGCACAAAAAAACTCATTTTGAAAAGTGGGTGCCTTTTTGGCGTTGACCCCCCCCCCCCCATAATAATTTTCTGCTGCCCCTGTCCCAGAGAGTGGAGAAAACATACGTTGAGAATGCCAGGATCAGATGACCGTGATAATAATAATTATTGCAATGTAAATCGCCTATAGAAAAATTATGGATTATGTGTACACAGGTAACTATATCATTATTTTAATATGTCACTATCATGAAATTATTTTTGTTTTAAATGTACAAAGGTTAATTTTTTTTTCTCGCTCAGTCCCCTCGCTCACATACATTTTACCATGTGTGATGTCTGCCGCCTAAGTATTGTTAGTTCATTGTTCTGTATATCGTAAGTTTGAAATGCCTTGGCCTTGAGGTTTTCAGGCCTTGGCCTTGGGTTTCCATGCCTTGGCCTTTGGTATTGAAGCATTGGCCTTGGGTATTAAAGCCTTGGCCTTGGCCTTGGAGGTTTGAGCCTTGATTACAAAACTGAATAGCCGACTAATGCCATGGTTAACTTCGAACTGGTTGATTCCGAACTTCACGTTTAATTAGGTTTAGACAAATATTAGCTTATTTGCCATGGTTTAAAAATGTGTAGTCCGTATACAAAACCAGTCCTAGATCTAAATTTTTTTTATCTTAGTTCTAGTCTAGTCTCTATATCTAGACTCTGATCTACGCTGTATCAGCATGGAACCACTAGTGTACCAAGGGGGGGGGGGGGGAGACTGTCCCTCTGACGAGTCACAACTGATTCAGGGGACGTGCCCCCTTTGAGAAGCCAAATTGATAATTTGTAATGTAAAAATGCAATGAAAAAGACGTATGTCCCCTTTTTTGAACGTGAAGATCTTTTTTCTTTTTTTTTGCTTGTCAATTTTTTTTCAGCTAAGAAATCCATAATTTGGGGTGAACACCCTTTTTTTTTTGGGGGGGGGGGCTTGTCACATTTTTTCGCGGACGAAATATCCTCTAAAAAATTTGCCCCCCTTTTGGAAAATCCTAGGTACACCAGTGCGTGCATGGAACGTATTCTAACGTCAGGCACAAATTAACGTCAGTGATCTTGATCCCCGTCTTCACCCAAAATTAAGGATTTCGTAGCTGAAAAAAATTTGACAAGAAAAAAAAGAAAAGATCTTCACGTTCAAAAGAGGGGACAAACGTCTTTTTTCGTTGCATTTTGACATTACAAATTATTAATTTGGCTTCTCAAGGGGGGGCACGTCCCCTGGATCAGTTGTGACTCGTCAGGGGGGCAGTCTGCCCCCCCCCCCCCCTTTGGTACACTAGTGGTTCCATGCTGATAGCGCGTAGATCAGAGTCTAGATCTAGAGACTAGACTAGAACTAAGATATTTTTTTTAGATCTAGGACTGGTTCTGTATACGGACCAGACATATTAAACCATGGTAAATAAGCTAAAATTGGTCCAAACCTAATCAAACGTAAAGTTCGGAATTAACAAGTTCGAAGTTAACCATGGCATTAGTCGGCTATTCCTATTAGTATTAGGCATTAGACAGGTCCAGATTTGAGGTAAAGTTAATGCGCTAGCCTGAGCTAGCCCTACCCTAGCACATGTCTTGCCATTAATGGCAGCTAGTTTGATAAGTGTTTAAGAATTTGATGTATATATAGATCTAAGCCTATAAGGCCTATGTAACTATGTAAGGGTAGGCCCCCTACCGGTAATTTGACGATGCTAATTCATTCTGAGCAACGTGAATGCTTACGATCGGCACTGGTCGAGGCAAAGTCCACGCGCATGCGTACTCTCAGTGCGAAGACGCAAGTCATGAATATTCATATGTTGGTCCAGAACTCGGTGGGAAAAATAATTTCGCCCCCCGGCCCCCCTGGATCCGCCTATGTATAACATCCAGCTGAGTTACAGTACATTACTGTTTTTTTCAGACAGTTCGGAGTTCTGAAAACGTGATTTTGGGGGCAAATAGTAAAATGTTTGCCTGATAATGAGTGATCTCATTATGACCTTTAATGCAAAGTTTGTTGTGTATGTAAAGCATTTAATACTCTAGAATCCCCCAAACGGCTGAATCATCCTAACACTAGCACCGCATTTATAGAATATACATGAGGATCGCCTTCTTGCCTGATAATAAATTTACCCCTAACTCCCCTTAAGTAAACACCTAACCCTATTGGGGGTATAGTTTTCCTGCATGGTACGCTAATACGCGGTCCAATATACGGAGAGGCTGACAGGCTGTGCAAAACATGAATCCTTATGTGTATATGACGACTGAAAAACAAAGACTACGCATGGAGAAAACGTCCGCCCCTCGGCGGAGAATTTGTCCACTCAACACGGTCTTTTTGCCCGCGGACAAAAACCGCTGAAATACTCTAGGATTTTTCGTCCGCGCAGACGGATTAAACTGGCCGGACGTTTTCGCCTCCGACACCGGCTCACCGATTTTCGACAAAGCCCTCCCAGCTGTTCATTGTTATTTGATGGGCATTTTCAATACATTTACTGTGTTCTTAAATCAGCCATGCGTCGTGGAAACGAAAAACTCCCTATTATTAAGCTCAGGGGCGTATAACAGTGGGTGGTGGCCAAGAGTGGCAAGAGCCCAAAACTTCCCGGTCATATTATAATGTGAACAGGGTTTTTTGAATGATTGTGCGCGAGGGTTAGTGCAGCATGGCACGTGTGTAAAGGTTTCTTAGAAGCGAGTGGGAATCTAACTTTATGATGGATAACGACATGATATTTAGAAAATGACATCATATGTTACACCTTTTTTCCCTTTTTCATTTATTGATTTATTTAAATCCATTAAACTATATCGAGCATATGAACAAAAACACAAGAAGTAAAGAAAAAAAAAACAGAAAGAAATATACATAGTAAGATGCAAATAAGATAAGAAAGCTAAGATTGTACAAAGGCTACAGAATACATGCATAAAATGAACACAAATGGGAAGCTGCAAAAGAACACAAAATGGGAAGCTGCAAAAGAACAAACCAAAGGTTCTGTCGAGGCAGTCCCTATCTACAGTAAAATATAAAATCCTAAATTCAAGACTTGTAAACCTATAATAGTAAGGGAATATGATGGGGTGAATTAAATTAAGATTTTGAAAGGTTGAATTAAAAGAAAGTTTTTAGGTTTTAAAGGAATTCAAATATGAAACCTTTTTTATGTTACGGGGAAGAGAATTCCAAATGCAAGGTCCTTTAAATTTAAAAGAAAAGGAAGATGCTGTATTTTTACATTCTTCAACGTAATAATTTACAGGATTTCTAGTGTTATAACTGTGCATTAATATTTTACATTTGATCATAGAGGCAAGATTATACAGCACTTTATTTTGTTCATGTTTGAAACCATTAATGTGATACAATATTGATTCAATTGATATATATTATATTTAGGAAATTAATTTTGTGGTTTTGAGGGAGTATTAAAATCAGACATGCAACATATTTTAACGATCTTCTTTTGTAATCCAAGGAGCCTGGTGGGATATGTGTTCGCCCAGACAGTGTAACAATACATTAAATGAGGCAAAATCATCCTTTCCTTTCTTTTCTCCTTTTTTGTTCTTGGTTGTAGAACTTTCGGGGGCCATGGGCTCAAACTCCTCCATCTGTACGCCAGTACTATAGGGTTCGGGACAGAGCCCTGGAACTTCTCGAGATTCGGCCATTTTAAGCCTTAAAGATGGCCGCTATTTTTATTCAAATCACGAGTCTATGCCTTACGCAACACATTACCTCAATCAGTAATGCACAAGTATTTTGAGGGGTACTTGGAAATAATCAAACTCAAACGTAAATCATAGAATAAATATCAGAAGAGTAGGTCTGAGGCAGATTGGAATGCAAAATCATCTTTCGAAAACCAAATTGCAGAGGAGGTGAAAGATAATGCTAAATGTTTCTGGAAATATGTCAAGAGCAAGTCCAAGTGTAAAGCTACTTTTCCTGACCTAGTAAATCAAGATGGTTCCCTAGCCAGGTCCGACGAAGAGAAGACAACTACCTTCAATTCCTTCTTCGGTAGTGTTTTTACTGAAGAAGATCTGACTTCTATACCAAATATTCAGAAGAAGACTCGGACAGAGCTGACAAAGATTGAATTCAGGGAACAAGACATAGAAGAGATACTGTCCAAACTGGACATTAATAAGTCTCCTGGTCCAGATGGAATCAACTCTAGAGTATTAAGAGAAATATATAATGAGATAAGTACACCACTCAAGATAATCTTTACGAAGCTGATGGAGGAGGGTACTGTTCCTGAGTCATGGAGTCAAGTTATTGTAATTCCTCTGTACAAGAAAGCAAAAAAAGAGTGATCCATCCAATTATAGACCCGTTAGTCTAACATCAATAACTTGTAAAGTCATGGAAAAGATTGTACGGGAAAGTTCTCTTGCAACATTTAGAGGGAGAGGATCTTCTCTGTGACAACCAACATGGATTCTGCAGTGGCAGATCCTGTACGACACAGTTGCTGGAAGTACTCGAGGATTGGACCAGGGACATCGATGACGGTCACTCAATTGATTGTATATACTTAGACTATCAAAAGGCTTTCGATAGTGTCCCCCACCAGCGTCTGATCTCCAAATTGAAAGCATACGGTATTGGTGGCCAACTGTTAAACTGGATTGAAGCCTATCTATCTGGTAGATCTCAGAAAGTATCTGTAAATGGAAAACTTTCCACTTCGCTTCCGGTTACTAGCGGAATTCCGCAAGGTAGTGTCCTCGGACCCACTTTATTCATATGTTTCATAAATGATCTACCTGAATCTGTCAAGTCCAATATGTTATTTGCTGATGACACAAAGATGTATAGAATAGTGGACTCACAGAGTGATGCAAATGATCTTCAAGATGACGTAAATGCCGTGAGGGAATGGGCGAAAGCATGGCAACTTAAGTTCAACAACTCAAAATGCAAGGTTGTACATTATGGTTGTAGGAATAAAAACTTTCAATATCAGATGCCAACCGAAGAGGGAATATGTGAAGTCAAACCAGAAGATAGAGAGAGAGATTTAGGAGTCGTGTTCGACAAATCCCTCTCCTTCAGTGAACATGTTGCTGATATTACAAAAAGAGCCGATACCAAGCTTGGCATAATTAAGAGATCCTTCACGGCTCTAAATGAGAAGGGCTGGCTCAAACTCTACAAAGCTATTGTACGTCCTACCCTAGAATATTGTAATCCTGCTTGGGCTCCAGTCTTAAAAAAAGATGAAGATCAACTAGAAAAGATACAGCAACGAGCGACGAGACTACTTCCCAACATTCCCGTCATTTAGATTACCCTGAAAGGTTGAGAATTTTGGGACTCCCTACTCTTTCATACAGAAGGCAAAGAGCAGAATTCATTCAAATCTTCAAAATCACAAGAGGTATTGATCGGATAGATCTGAGTAGCCTGTTCCATCTTGATGATAATAAAAGGACCAGAGGTCATAGTATGAAATTCAGGAAATACAGATGTAGATTACAGACACGGCAATATGCTTTTACAGTTAGAAGCATTAATAACTGGAATGCTTTGCCTGAAGTAGCAGTATCTGCTACTAGTGTAAATGCATTTAAATCTGCAATCGAGAGGCACTGGAAATCCCATCCATTAAAATATTCACCAAACCAGAGACAACCCTACGTGACGAGGGACAAATAAGCTTTATAGCTTTATGTCTCTACATCCAAGTAAATCCAAGTAAGTAAGTAAACATGGCAATAATGGAATAACTTCTCATACAATTAAATTCTAATGTTATAGGTTTTGACATTATATTCAGCAAATAACATATCGTAATTTACTTTTTCCTTTTATTTTCTTTCGTTGCCTCCTTCCTTTTTTGTTGTTGTCGAACATAGCCACCATGGGTGTCGATCAGTATTCTTGGTTGGGGGGGATGATGACACAAAAGTTCTTGTGGATGGGGATCTTTCAACATTACCCCCACTAAAATCACAAGTTAGGACATTTGGGAGTGATTGATATGCATGGTGTTCTTGGAAATTCCTTCATTGTTGTAGTGTACTGTACTTATATAATTTTTTTTAATTCAATTTGTGTTACAAGTAAGCCTATTCTAAACTCATACGAAAGAAAAAATGACAAAAATTATCTGGAACATGTACATAGTAATCTGTTGATTGAGCATGATGTATACACAGGGGCATCGATCCATTTTTCAGATTGGGGGGGGGGGCAAAATCATGAATCAACGTTCCAAAAGACGCTCGATCATATAAAACGAACAAACTCACCCACACACCCCTACACATAGGCCTATATTTTATATATATATATATATATATATATATGAATCATGAGAAAGAGACACATATCTCAACCTCACCAACAATGCGAGCGCGAAGCGCGAGCTGAAAATTTTTAGTATGACATGAAAACAGGAAAAATGTACCTGTTTAGGTTTGCTTGTAGTAACTCATGAGGAGCATAGATACATGTATCTCACTAGAGAGCGAGCTAAAATTTCTTTATATTCTGACGTGAAAGCTTGATATTCTAAGCACTTTTGGTACCAATGATTAAGATGGGTATCTAGAAGAACAATAGATGCGAGCGCAAAGCGTCAGCTGAAAATTTTAAAATTTCGATCTGGACAAAAAGACAATTTAATGGACGCTTTTGAGGTATAGAACTGAAAACGGGACATTCTATTCACCTATTTAATCATGAAAAGTATGGGGTTTTGGTACAGAAATGATGCGAGCGCGAAGCGCGAGCTGAAATTTTTTATATTCCGATCTGAAAAGCAGACATTTTGAGCACGATTTTAGATCAAAATCGAGTTGGTATCTTAATCTCGCTTGCTGGTTTCAGTGTAGCATTACAATCTTATTTTATTTTTAGTTGCACATGCGGAATTATTGGGAGGGGGGCAAAACGATATGTTCCCCCCAAATATTTTCATTGGTGGGGCTATTACTCTAATAGCTATATGGTCATTCCTTAGACGATTTATCTTGCCACCCTTTTACTCCCGTTTGTTTTTCCACCCTTTTGAATTAATTGATTTATTAAAATTAATTCATTCACCACTGGTGGGATGGAACACCCTATCAACAAAAGTTGTTTTTCGTTGGGGTCCTTTTATGTCATGTGTTAAAAAATATCATATACATAAACATTTCATTCTTTTTTATCTTGAACTTCCAATAGTCCTGAAAAAGAATGTTTTCATTTAATACCAATATACACAAATTGCAAGGGAAACAAACTGATTGATGTCATACTATAATCATCACTATAATCATCATGATCAAACTTTTCAATTTTTCATCATCATTATTATAATTTTTCTACCCTAAATTATTGGGGGATGATAATACAGGCCATCCCCCCCACTTGAAATATTGGGGGGGGGGGGATATATCCCCCCCATCCCCCCGTGATCGACACCCATGATAGCCACCCCCCTCCACGCCGGTGCTTAGACCTAAAGCAGGAAGGTTCCATTCAGGGGGCATAAATTAGAGCTCTTTGAAGTTTACAGAGCTAGCCCTTACTGCATGGGACCTGGGGCCCGGACCTGAGGCAGAGTCTCCGGTGGCGTTGGATATCCCATTATGTCATCGTTAACAGATTTCGAAAGCTGACTGTGAAATCCGTCCGCCTTTTCCCTTTTTTGATTATAGTATGCACTGTACCTGCTCCGCAAGATGGCTATTTGCTGTTCTCGCCTTTGTTGGTATCTCTACTGTGCACGTCCTGCGACTCAACCTCAGTGTCGTCATGGTAACGATAGCAAAGACCAATCACAGTGCACATTTGCAGTCACATGACATTAACGCATCGACGCAGACATGCTCTCGCGCAGAAGTGAAAGGAATGTATAGTTCATCAAAGTCAGCTGATTTGAACGTGAGTATTGCCAATTCATAAAATAATAGCTGTGAGAAATCATATATATTGTTCATATAAGTAAGCGTATTCACATACGGAATTAAAGGGGAAGTTCACCCTGAAAAAAAGTTTGTTGTAAGAATAACAGAAAAAATAATATAAGATATTGGTGAAGGTTTAGAAGATTAAGAAAGTTATTATAATAAGTTTTGGATTTGTGACGAAATAAACGAGTAGGTGCTCCATGTGTTATGTAATATAAAATGCATGAATTTCATTTTTTAATGGTTCCTGATGACTTATTTTTCTTTTCTTTTCATGATTGGGTGTAAAATAATTTATATATTGATATTCATTTTAAATTTTCAGAGAAAATGACATTTCATTGATTTTTTATCATTCGCTATGTAGGGACGCTTGCTCACGAAAAAATGAAGCCTAAATAATGTAAATTTTATTTATCAGAAATCACTTCAAAAAGTCTTAATTATTACAAAACACCCACTGCAAAAATTCCGGTGTTGATTTACCACCAGCCCGGAATCTGTATAAGTCTACACCAGAGAAGTGTTAGACAACACCAGTTTGGTTTTGGTCTAACACCACACCAGTTAGTATTAAAAAAGCATCGGTTTAATTCTAAACTGGTGTTGTTTTAATACTTCTCTGCAGGTGTGGACATAGGTATTTAGATTCCGGGCTGATGGTAAATCAACACACGAGTTTTTGCAGTGCACAACTACTTCACGCAGATGATAATGTCATGGTGAAAATATCCGTTTGCGCCAAAATGTCTATTTTGACATATAAGTGCCCTTTTTGGCTTTGCTCCCCCCCCCCCCCCTCCCAAACGAAAATACCTTCCGCCGCGCCAGAGTCGGCTTGATTTAAACCAAAAGATACCAACTTTCATTTATCTATGGTATTGCATTTTATAAATGGGAGCAACTATTTACTTATAGGAATTTATTCCTGTGCAGGTGAGTAATTCTAGGGGAGATCGGGGTTTTTTGGAACGCGGGGTAAGTTGAAACATTGTACTTTTCTTTAACGCCTGTAAAATAAATTTATGCAATACTGCCCTCAATATTTATTGCTATTAATAATACAACAGTGCTGTATTATTAATAGCAATAAATGTTGAGGGCAGTATTGCATAAATGCTGTATTATTAATAGCAATAAATGTTGAGGGCAGTATTGCATAAATTTATTTTACAGGCGTTAAAGAAAATTACAATGTTTCAACTTACCCCGCGTTCCAAAAAACCCCGATCTCCCCTATATTCTACCCATGAAGCTATCTGTGTTTTATAGCTCCATGTTCTATCTAAGTCAAAACTTTATTACAGATACAGAGGTCCGCATCAACAAACAAAAAGGTATATCAAGAAAAACATACGAAGATAAAACTGGACTGAAGAGAGAACAGACCAATCAGGCACGTGCCGAGGACTGATAATTGAATGCATGGCCGGTAACTTGTTTCGACAAAAGACAAAGCTACTTAACAATTTTAATAGACCGCAACTTTTGACCTTTCCACAAACCGTTATAGTTATATTTCTAACAGCAGGTTGACATGAGGATTCTCCTACACCATCTTCTCCAAATAGATCTACATCGTATACACGTTTGGTTTGTTTACCATTTTACAACTTACGGCTATAGATGAACCGAGTATGAATAGGCAGATCGAGTGGGGGTGAAGCGGCCGCTCCCCCTATTGGCAGTGCAAAAATAATTATGAAAAGGGGGGGGGGGGATGTTCAAAATTAGACATGTAAGAAGAAGCGTCCACAAGCGTTTAGTAACTGTAACAGATCAGCGCTACTTTTTACGCTACTTTTACGATTGGCGAAATCTGGATCCGCCAGCACTGAACTGCTTGTGGACCTAGAGAAAAAAAAAAAAAATTAAGGGTTAGTCTCAGTAATATTCTGTAATCAATATATTATTGATTTTGTTCGTAATAATAATCACTGATATACATTGCTGCATTGTAATAAGATAGTATCAAAATCAAATATTATATGTATAACATGTAATACACATTATACGTTTCTCAAAGATTGAATGCTTGTATTATCAACTTAAAAAAGAAAATGTGATGTTTGACAATACTGATCCTTTCAAGGATCTGCTATCAATTTCTACCCATCTTTTACAAACCTTTAAAAATATTTTGTTTGCATACCGGATCGGTCGATGTTTTATTTTGATTTAGTTTAGATTCCATCTCTTATATGCTTCAATTCCTTACCATGCTTAGAGTCCCTTCTCTTTATGGGGATCATGATATAGGTCTGTAATATTGTGACGGCCTCGAATCCAACTTTCAGCTGACACGGTTTTCTTGCAGGATGCCACCGTGCCTGACCGTCCGTTGCTGATGGTTTATGGAAAAGACTGTTTCTCCAGTTAGATCATCCGTCGACTGCAATCGATCACCTTTCACGTCTCACTTCAGTCAATCTCACATCCGTCGACCATTCAGTCACCAGCATTCGTTTCACACACCAATTATCATTTGTCCTTTTATAACACTCCAATTAACGTAGTCCAGAGAGCTAGTGTAGGATTAAGTTTGATCTTTACCTTTGACCAGTGTTTCCACTTTGAAGGAAATAATTACCCAAATTCCGGGTAATTTTGATCATTTTAAGGTAATGAACAAATCCGGGTTTTTTTTTTAGGTAATTCCGTGAAATCCCAAAATTACAATTAAAACATGGCAACTTTTAATATTCATGTTATACCTTAAAGAAGTGTTTACCTCGATAAGTAGCTCAAAATTTTCCGCTCGCGCCCTGCGCTCGCATTTTGTAATTTTGTTCCTATTTCTAAAGAGGGCATGAACAAAAAAAAATGTTAAATTCTTTGTTTTTCGTCATTTGGACCAAATTTAGGCTCGCTGTATTGTTGCCCCATGTTTGTTAAAATTCAAAACTTGAAAATTCTAGGAAATGTATGAATTTCGGGAAATTTGGTATTTAGTTTCGGGAAATTTGTGTTGGATCTATGGAAACACTGCCTTTAATTTATCAAAGATTAAATATTAATCAGTGCACAGAACAAATATGAGACCCATGAAAGGTAAGGCGGGCCCTGTGCAATGGGCTAAGCTTTAAAAGACTATTCTCCCATTTTCCAATGATTCCTCATATTTATGCATTTACTAAAACTTCGATAAAATAGTTACTAAAATGACTACAATAGCTACAATAACTTCATTAACTTTGCTAATCGGCCTGCTTTCTCAAATAAAACGACTGGGTTATGCTTAGACAACTTCTTTTTTTACAATTAATCAGAAGAGACCATGACAACTCCAACATGTTCATAAAATATGCGATTTTTGCTAATTTTCGTTAATTCACAGAACCCCCAGCACTTTTTCCGCATAGTCTATGTATACAGACTCTGTAAGCTCTCTATGACATAAAAGCAGAAATGGAGTTCGTTACAATATGTATAAAATATAAAAAGAAAAGAAAATGTTACATGGAGTAGCTGCTTGCATACGAGTTTACAAAGTGAAAATTTTTAGAATTATAGCTCTATTATTCTTTGATGATTTTGGTCTAACTGTTCGTCCCTCATTTTGTGCTTGTATCAATACTGTCTGGATGCCGTTTATTCTTCTACAGAATGTTTAGAGTATTTATTTAGATGGAGAGTGGTTTGTACACCACGAACGCGTCCCAGTCGCTGTTAATGAGAATTGTCCCGTCTTTCTTTTTCTCCGAGCACTGCTCCGAACCCATATAATCGACAACCTCCTGATAGAGCTCGGGCGACGTACCACGGAGATCGATGATTTGACTAAAGAAATCGACGATGAGTTCCCCTTCCTTTGACCCTTCCTGGAAACAGCTTGTTATGTCCCCGTATAATCTCTGGTGATTTTCTTCAAACTTGATATTGAGATCCAACAGGCTCTGTCGGATATCGTTGGTGCCTGGGTATGGTCCGGCCACGTCCTGTACTTGGGGGAAGCGGTTCCACACCAGCTGGAAACCACATGCATCTGCAACGTGAAATACGGAAAAAATATCCAGTTTTATTTAATATCAATATTTCATTTAATGAAATTCAATGGAATGTTATCTCATGTATCATTTGGTAATATGAAGTCATGTGATGTACCATCCGATCGTGTACCACATTTCCTGTCATTTAATTCAATCTCTTATTTCCTTTAAATCTCCGTAGTTTCAAGTCTTCTAAGATTTAGAAAGATTTTCAAGTGTTTTGTGTGTTCATGGATTTTTTGGCTGTCCACGATACCACTGCCACCCCTCCCTGCCAACACAAGTAGAGCACCTGTATAATTTTGTCTGATAATAGCAATAAACATCTCTACCTTGATCGATGAACAGGCTTAATCCTACAACATCTTTGGAGTAAAGTAAAGTAAAGTAAAAGCATCTTTTGAATGATCCAACTACACCACACATGCCATTTTCACACACATGCCATTTTCAAAAGAAAAGTTGTTGTTTCTTCATTAATGCGATAAAATTTACCAACTCTCCTCACGTTTTCTCCTCCATATGACTAGATATCATGATAGAGCTTACCTTTATCGGTTATTGAAAAACTGCTTACCCGAGAGAGTGGTTATCAACATAACCCCGCCCTCCTCCAAGGAGGCATAGAGATATCTTAAGGTATCGTTAACGTCATCGATGTAGTAAATGGATTGCATAGCGTTGATGAAGTGGTATTTGGGTGGATGCTCGCCCTCGTGCTCACGATACTCGTCAAAGACCATCTGACGGAGGTCAAAATCAATGCCTTTGAATTTGGACTTGTCGCTCTCTAGAACAGAGCGATAGATAGCAAGCTGTTTTTCCGCTGGCTCCACCACTACATTCCGAACAGACTTGAAATGGCCATTGATGATTCCCGCCATTTTGCGATCCATCTCTCCTGTTTAAGAACAAAAAGAGGAAAAATGGAAATTATAAATAAATCCAGGCGATATTCTACCCTAATATGACATTGATGGCGGAAGCAATTCTCAATCCATGCAATATGATTGACTTGGGTGCCCACGCTAAGTGGTTGACGATTGCTACGGTGTCATCCACCCGAACAAAATTTTTAGAGAAATCGGTGACGAGAACTGAACTACACCATTCATGTGGGACATGTATAGGATATGAATTTTAATCAAAGATAATACGTGTCGATGGTTCAATGAAAGTTTTAACACATCAAGGGAGGTTGGCGAGACCAGTTGACTTGGAGTTTTGTAATCATAAGTTTTGACATTTTCACAAGGTGCTTGAGATAAAACAATTTACGAGTGAAATATACATCTAAGAACCGGTAGGGATCATAGATTAAAAAGAGTTGCATTGTGAATTTTAAAGTTTTCTTGATTATGACTTAAAGTCGACATTAAAACAACGATGTCGATCCTGAGGTGAAGATGGGGGACTACATCCCACAATATATCAAATATGTATGACCTATATCATGCCCCACTAATTTACGATCGAACATAGTAATATCCATGACGAATCAAATGCATGGGCGGCGGAGCATAGTTGAAAGTGGGGGGGGGGGGGCACAGGGAAATAAGGGCACTATCTTAAACATGGCCGTGTGTCCGCTGGGGGTAGTACGCGTATACTTTTTGGAGAAAAAAACTTAAAAGCAAGGGAGCAAAGCGACCGAGCTTACCATTGAGGCGCTTTTGCAGTGAAATTGATAGGTTTTGTGCATACTTTTGATAAATTTTGTGAAAAGTTTGCAGTAAAAATGTAATTTTTCAAAATTTCGGGGGGGGGGGGGCAACTGCCCCTGTCTCCCCCATGCGTACAGCCATGATCTTGAAACAAAGTATAAAAAAAAGACTTATCTACCCGACTCACATGACTCATAAACTAAAGGCACGTAGGATTATTTTTACAATTTTTTTCATTCATTATGCACTTGCAGAAGGAAGCAGAACATCACTAAATAAAGTTGTTTTTCATAGCAACTTATCTGATATGAAGGCCAGGCACCTACGAGTAAGGCAAAGGGCACTTGTTAACACATAAAAACAGGTCCTTCTTATGTGAAAGGGGCACAGAACACGTTCGGGGGGCACGTACTTTTCTTAGGTGAAAAGGGGCACTGATACGAGAAAGGGCACCTATAAGAATGAAGAGGGGCTCTTGCTAACGGCATAAGACGGGTCCTTCTCAGGTGAAAGGGGCACAGGACATGTTCCTGAGTGTCACTTCTCTTGGGTAAAAAGGGGCACTGATACGAGAAAGGGCGTTCGTAAGGGGCACTTTTCTTGGGTAAAAAGGGGCACTGATTCGAGAAAGGGCACTTACAAGAAGGCAAGGGAGCACTTGCTCAGACATAAAATGGGTCCTTCTCAGGTGAAAGGGGCACAGAACACGTTCGTGAGGGAGCATTTTTTTGGGGGGGGGGTGTTAATCGGCACTTATACGAGAAAGGGCACTTGGTAACACCTAAAACGGGTCCTCTTCCGATAAAAGGGGCACAGTACACGTTCGTGAGGGGGAATTTTTCTTGCGTAGTGTTTTCAGTGCTTCAAAAAGTGTGGGGGGCACTGTGCCTCCCCCCAGGATCGCAGCCCCTGATCAAATGACAAGTATGATCATGATCGTGAACCGTGGTAGTATTGCATGTCGTATACACGCTTGATTGATGACCATCACTTTTCTCACCAGAATTTTCTTGATTTGTTGCTATTGAATGAAATCATTCCTTACAGAAATTGTAAGAAACAGATGGATGGAGAAAGAAAAAAATACTAGGATATGATAAAATAATACATGTTCATGTATATGTTTTCATACATGACATATTCTTTTTAAAATCTACCCTGCAACCAAGCGCATAGGATGTGCCCCGCTTATTTCACCACCCTGTTGAACGTCATTTCATTTTTCTTAGTATTCATTATCAACAAATACGAGCTAGTTGTGTCCCTTTTCCTTCCTTATCAGAGGGGCTTTTTTTCCTTTCATACTTAGTCAAGTGTTTTTACTGAATTTGACTCTTTGTAAATGTTGTGTAGTTTATGGATTGAATTGATATTGGAACTGGTTTACCAAATTTGGCATACTTCTAAAGGTTTGCCAATGTTTATCATAGTTTGACTTTTTAGTTTGTACGTTCATCCATGGTGAGTGTCTTTTGTACTGACGCACTATATTTCCTTAGTAATGTAAGCTCAGTGCAAGCTGTTGTATTCTATTTATCATCATGCAGTGGCGTACCGTGAGTCACGGCATGGGGGTGGGAGCACCAGCAAAAAAAATAGCCAGGTATAGGGCTAATGACCTAATAGAGAAATTTTCAGGATTGTGCCATTAAACGGATATGTATCTCACTGATCACATAACGCGAGCGCGAAGCGCGAGCTGAAAAATGTTTGATATTCAGACGGTATCAGACCTAAAAAAAGGACATTGTAAGCAAATCTTTGTCATCATGATACGTACCCGTCTCACAGAAGAAACAATGCGAGCGCGAAGTGCGAGTCCGGGCTGAAAATGGTCTGGGCTGAAAATATTTATATCTAAATAAATAGAGTAAAATTCAAAGGGTTCACTGGGTTCACAAGTTATCGAACTTTAAACTTTCAATATTTTGTGAAAACAGTTATATGCACATCGTCATGAATATTCATTAGGTGGGCTCATGATGTCACATCCCCACTTTCATTTTTCTTATGTTATTACATAAACTCATAAATGTTTCATTATTTCATACATGTGTAAATGATGTGTCTCCATTATGATGAAATAAGTTGCAGCAATATATAACTAATGCACTTAATCAGTTGTCAATCCAATTGTTTTAGTTCTTGGTAGAAATATTTTGAATAAACCTAATTTCATATAATAAAATACAAAAGAACAAGTGGGGATATGACATCATCAGCCAATCAAATGAATATTCATAAAGACATGTCTAGAGCTGTTTCACCGGAATTATGCAAATCTTAAGAATTCAATAACTTCTTATTTGTTATCTGATTTCGATCAAATTTTCAACATTTTGCTTTGTGAATTTTACTCAATTTATTGAGATATAAATATATCCAGCCTGGACCATCCCTTGAAGCACTTTGTCTAGTCATTGTAATCATGAACATTATACGTATCTCACTAATCAAACATTGCGAGCGCAAAGCGCAATTTGAAAATTTTTGAATTTCAAAACTGGAGAGGGGTATTCTAAGGCTTGTTTGTAGGAATTCACTAAGACCGTACTTACTTTATTAACCAAATGATGCGAGCGCGAAGCGCGAGCTGATTTTTTAAATATATATTTAGACCAGAAATAGGGACATTTTAAGGACTGTTTTTAGGAATTCATGAAAAGCAGGCATGTCTCACCAATCCACTAATACGAACGTAAGCAAGGACTGAAAATGTTTTATATTCAGACCTTAAGCATGGGGCAATCCCATTAAGTAGTCATGCGAAAGAAGCATATGTCACTACTGAGACTATACATAAAAATAATAAAACTCGAAGTGCGAGGAAATATATTTGATGTATACTGACTTGAAAACGGGATGTTTTAATACCCATTTAATTCCCTTTAACAGGATTATTCATCTGATTCATCTATGAATACAATATGACATTGCGAACGTGTACTATTCCAAGAGATTTAAAGACGGCAAGAATTATTCCAATGCATAAAGGAGGGTCATAATGATGTCGATAATTTTAGACCGATATCTGTTCTACGTCCCTTGTCTCAAATACTAGAAAGAGCAATCCACAATTAACTATATGAATACTTGAATGAAAACAAACTGCTAACGAATTCCCAGACAGGTTTTAGACCTTTGCATTCTACTACTACATGTCTAATGTCCATTGATATTTTGTATTTTTATTAATGACATGTGTAATTTGAAATTGCATGTACATTCTAAAATGTCTCTTTATGCTGATGATACCGCCATTTTTAATCACGGTGAATCAATTAAGGAGGTACAAAAGTATTTGCAAGATGATTTTGATTCAATAAGTAAATGGCTAGACTTAAATAATATGCATTTACACCCGCAAAAAACAAAAGCCATGGAATTTGGTCAAAAGAAAAAGTTGAGGGGTGCTCATTTGTCAGTGAAATTCAGGAACATACAATTAGAAAATGTAAAAAAGATTAAATACTTAGGTGTCATGCTCGATCCGGGCTTGACTTGGTGCGAACATATTACTAATATCGTTTGTAAAATATCTCGGGCAATAGGTTGTGTAAGGCGGATTAAGCACTTACTGTCCTTTGATATTATGAAGAAGCTGTACTTTTCTATGGTTTTACCTTACATTGATTACTGTATTACATCTTGGGGAAGCAGTGCAAAAATACATTTAGATAAGATACAAAAACTTCAAAATAAATATGCCAGAATGCTTTTGAAAAAAGATTATAATACATCACAAATTTCTTTGTTGCAGTCACTGAAGTGGCAATCAGTAGATCAGCGTATAAAATATCAGTATTGTGTTCTTGTATATAAAATAATGAATGATTTAGTTCCAAATTATTTAAAACCTTTAGTATGTAAACGGCCCGTGAAATACAGGACACGGTATTCTTTACGATGCCCCCTTCAGCTTCCCAAAGCTAGAATTGAACATAAAAGAAAATCTTTCGCATATGTCGGACCCAAATTATTTAATGCACTTCCTTCAAATTTACAAGTTTGTACCTCCTTGTTAGTTTTTAAAAAATTATGCAAAGCCTTTCATACGAATTGATAAAGAGCGAAATGATATTCCTTTGATTTACAATGCTATGTATGTTTAAACTGTCACTTCCCACTCTATATTTTGGTGTTAATTGTTTCTGATGTTAGATATTTTGTATTTTGTATTTTTGATGTTGTTTGTTGTTGTTGTTCATAGTTATCTTGACATGTATTTTAAACTGCAGGGCGCCTTTGTAAAGCAGTTTTAAGAACTGAACAGGCCTACCCTGCAGTATAAAATAAATAAAACAAAATAAATAAATAATAAATAAATAAATAACTGAAATTACAGACTAAAAATTGGATCAGGGGCGAATGATCGGAGGTACTTTCCCCGATTTACATTAAGCATTTGATGTTATACCAGACAATTCCATTCTTGGAAAACTGAAGTATTACGGAATTAAGGGTAACGAATATGATTGGATGAAAGCATATTTAACAGACAGGAGACAGTTTGTCGTAGTAAATAATGGTGTCAGTGAAAGTGTAAAAATTAGATCAGGCGTCCCACAGGGATCCATAATGGGTCCATTAATATTTTGTATTTTTATCAATGATACATGTAACTTGAATTTGAATTTTAATTCCGAAATGTGTCTTTATGTGATGATACTGCTCTATTCTGTCATGATGTATTATATAAGGAAGTTAAACAAATCTAGAAAGTGATTTTGATGTTATCTGTAACTGGCTCAATCTTAACGGCATGCATTTGCATAAAAAGAAAAAAAATTATGGCTTTTGGTCATAGGAAAAGATTGAAAAATTATGCTTTAATGATAAAATATACTATAGAAAATAACCCATATACAAATAGATAAATGAACCCATAAAAATGTAAATATGATCAAATACTTGTGGGTGTAACACTTTACTCTGGCATGAAATGGGGAGAACATGTATCTAATTAAACATGAATTGAACTCAAATGGCAAACAGTGGAGGACATATCAAAGATCAATATTTTTGTTCTTGCTTTCAAAATACAAAACGATTTAGCCCCAGCTTATCTGGGACCACTTATCTGACTGCAAACGTTATGTAACTTATAAAACACGATATTCTGAACAATGTCCCCTTCCAATACCCTGCCCAAGGACGGACTATAAAAGGAAATATTTTGAATATGTTGCTGCCGTCTTATTCAATTCGCTCCCTTGTGGTATACAAAAATTCACGTCGCTCCATGCATTTAAAAAAAACACCAAATCGTTAAAGTTCTGACTGTCATACATGTAATTACACAAAATAACTTGATGTAGATGTAATGATTCCATGATAATTGTTGATTCACTCTATATGTATTATGTAGTATGTACATAATGTATTCTGTTTTTACTTTATTATATGTTACATGCATTGAATTGCTATGGTGTTGAGTTATTTGTTAAACTGCAGGGCGCTTTTGGAAAGCATTTTGCATAACTGAACAGGTCTTTCCTGCAGTAAAAATATAGAAAATAAGTAAATAAATAAATGAATAAATAAAATAGACAATGCGAGCACCAGGAGTAATGAACACATAGACCCTAGGGAAATTATGTTTCATATGGGCCTAGTTATGAAAAAATATTTATGTAATATAATATAATATAAATATATATAATATAATACATGTAATATAACATAATATATGATATAATACATAATAATTTCTTCTCCCTTCCCCCTACGTTTATCTTTTTTTCTCTCCTTTTCCCTCGGTTTTTTTTTGCCAGCCGATTGGGGGTGTGGTTACGCCACTTTCACCACACCAGGATTGTGTCTATTGAAGTGAAAATTTCTTAGATTTGCTTGGGAAATGTAGAGTAGGAATTGACTCATTCCGTGTCACTTCACTTGCCATTTCCGAACTCTTTTGTCATTTGTATCAGTATTTGGCCTAGGATTTAGCTCAATCCATGATATCTGAAGAATTGTTTAATTTCCAGATGACGTTACATGTGTTTGGAGTTCTCAAGTATTCTTTCGGTGATCATGATGCATTTCCTTTTCCATGATGAGTTTGTGCTCGATTTAGATCGATAATTTGCACAGCGCATGATGTACTTCCAAATCCCAAATTAAAAGCAGGCAAATCATCACAGGGGCCATTAATCTTCAGCATACCTTAACCATGCTAACAATATAGCCTAAATGTTCTAACATTACTGGGTTAAACAAGTTAGCGACATATCTAGGTCACAACAAGTCTGCAGAAATACTTGAAGCATGATAATAATCCAAAGAAATATTCACATACTACGTTCAGAAGTCAAATCAAGTAACTAAATAATAATCAAACATTCTTTAAAATACTCCAGGTGGGTGTTTCATAAAGCTGTTCGTAAGTTAAGAGCGACTTTAAGAACGACTGGTGATCCTTTCTTACGCGCTAAATAATCACCAACAAATAATGGTGAACGTCATTTACCACAAGAAAGGATCACCAGTCGTTCTTAAAGTCGCTCTTAACTTACGAACAGCTTTATGAAACGGGCCCCAGAGCTAATCAGAGTCCTACAGTACACTCGCCACACAGCGCGTCCCCCCCAAAAAAAAATGTCTCTCTGACATACGGCTGAATTAGGTCCAAAAGTCCAAAACTTAGTATTATTTTCAATTAAATGTACATAACTATAGAAAGCTCATTTCATTTAATAACTTCTGTGAAAGTTTCATTGGTCTAGCTTCAGCGGTTTTGAATACACCACTTTCTTGGGAGTGGGTTGAGGATATGAATCTGCGTGTGAGGGTTTGTAATGTGGGATGAGGGTGTGTTGAGTATTATGAATCCGTGTTTGAGGGTGGATGAGATAGGATGAAATGTTCAGGATATGTGTGAGGGTATGTTCTGTGGGATGAGAGGGTGTTGAGTATATGAACTCCTTGGGATGAGGTAGTGTGTGAGGGTGTGTAACGTGGGAAGATGTAGTGTGTGAGGGTATGAGTGCGTGTGTGAGGATGTGTCAGGTGGGATGAGAGGGTGTGGAGAATATGGCCTAGTGTGTGAAGGTGTGTAAGATTTGTTGAGATTGCACTGAGGATGTAAGCTGAAAATAAAAACATTAGAAATCTTATATGGCAAAATACATAACAAATGGCGAGTGTTACAATAATTGTCTAGCCTATATTGTATTATCATGCAATTATTCGTTCCAATAATTTGTTATCATTATACCGCTATCTTGTGAATATTATATTATCATTGTTATATACTTTTCTACTGTTATGCTTGTATAACCTATATGGTCATTTCACAGGTCTGTATAGTATCAAAGTAGCGTAATACCCCGGCGTAATACTTTTTGTATATTTCTATTTTATTGAAAAATCAAGAAAATCACAATTAATATTTACAATAATTATTGCACGATACAAAATCAAACATACAAGAAAAAAAATAAATGAAACATCGCAGAACAAAGACTAAAAAAACCCTCCCATTTCAAGGGTGAGGCTCCGAATTCCGTATTGGATGCCCTGGAGAAATACACTTTCCTTTCTTTGGTTTGCACAACCTCTTTGAAACAGATAATGTACTAGATGAGGCGCCAGAGCCGCATTGCGATTCATATTCCACATGCACGCAACGCAGCAACATTCTCGCCCCCTCTCTCCCCCTCTCTCTCTCTCTCTCATTCACTTACACCGTAGTAGTATTATAGGTCCATGCTTACACACAAAAAAACAATCACTTGCACACATGCACAGACTTCGATTTAGAAAATCGCACCGCGACCCCATCTCATCAGATCAGTTGCATGCACCATGCACGAAAACCTGTGTAAAATGGGTTTAAAGGGGAATCCAACCCAAATAAAAACTTGTTTTTATAAGGAAAAGAAAAATCAGACAAGTTGATAGGTGAAACTTTGAACAATATTGGACAAACAACAAGAAAGTTATTAATTTTTAAAAGTTGTAAATATTGGTAATCACTATACCCATGGAGACTTCAAATTTGCCCCATATGGGATGTCATAGTGATGTAAGGCAAGGACTACTCTCCTACGTACTCCAATACATATTATGGCTAAAATGTCATTTTTCCCCAAAGTTTTATTTCAAATTATATTTTTCTCTAATGAGGACATAAAACAATATACTACCAGGATTATTTTTAGATTACTGCCCCAGGGGAATGGGTACTTAGGAGAAAACCACAAATCCCTGACAATAAAGTACATGGCCTATGAGAAAGTTGTCCTTGCCCCTTGTCATAATTTACTTACCCAGTTGCCAATTTGAAATCTACATAGTATTAGTGATCTCAATTTCAAAGCAGCTATAACTTTCTTATTGCTTGTCCGATTTCTTTCAAACTTTCACCATTCCGTTTAATTTATTTTTCTCCTTCCCAACACAACATGGCCAAGGCTGGATTTTCCTTTAATTGAAAACAGTTTTCAATTTATTAGCTAACGATCTTGGCCTTATACGTCAAAAGGTCATATTTAGCAAATAAACATGGAGGTCACCCTCAAAAGGAAGGAGCTAACATGGTAGATCCATTGTAGCTCCTGCTGATAGTAGAGTACATGAACATCCAGTACACTATTACAGTGGTACAAGGGACAAGACTACAAGTAGCTTAATACCATGGACCCTTCCAAATGGTATAATACTTACCCGATCCGGTCCCGATTCCAAGCACATTAATATGTGTTTCTGCTGAGAAGCGCTCTCTCAATTTCTGCAACACCATTTTGGGAAATATGTTCTCTGTCCATTCTAGCAAGTGTGAATACTTGTTGCTTTTCTTTGCATAGACCTGGTACATCTCTGTGTAGTAGTCTGGATCACTCAGAGTATACTTCATTTTTGTCTTTTCCATGATTTAAAGCAAAAGGTTTGTTTCCAGAAGCTTGGGCAAGAACGAATCCTCACCAATAGGCAGATGTGAAATCACATCAAAGGCCGACGGGAACCAGTGTACTATTGACCTTTCATTCACATGAATAACTCGTGTACCGTGAATGGAGTGTGCATGCTGGGGGAAACCAAGAATTTCCGGAGAGAATGCCGTTGCATGAATGAATGTTACTAGTATATGAACTTTGCCATTCAGTGGTAACTACCTTGAAATCCTTCATTCTGCTTAGCATTGTTACCATGGTAAGGTACCAACCTCAAGGCATAGTATGGTACCAACGGAAACACAAAACACACCTTTGGATGGCAAAGTTAATTACGATAGTATTTTTTTTATGCAATTGTGCCCAGAAATTACACAATTGCTTCCCCAACACTTCCTAGTCATGTCCGAACTCCTTTGATTGGCGGGCGCCTGAAAATGACTATTTTAGAAATAACCAATCTCTCTCTCTATCCCCTCTCTCTCCATCTTCCCCTCTTTCTCTATTATACTCTGCAGCAAACCGAATTTGAATGGAGCAGTAACACACAAGGCCTTCTTCTTGCCTCTTTCTACATTGGTTATGCTGTCATGAATGGACCGGTTGGGTGGCTCGCTGACAGTTTTGGCGGGAAATGGCTTTTTGCAGGCGGTGTGACTATCTCTGCTATTATGAATATCGCTGCACCAATAATCATACGGACCAGTCTACCGCTTTTCTTTGTGACCAGGGTTGTATCTGGTATGGCTGAGGTAAAGAATCACCCATTCAAATCAGTATCTTTTCTTATCACTTCTGCCCCCCCCCCCCAAAAAAAAAATACTGTTATTTCTATGTAACATGGCAGTAACTTTGCATCCTGAGCCATTTGATGAATTCAAGTTCTGGAACACATTCTGTTATAACATCCATTACATGAATAACAAGAAGAAAAAAACTTCTTGATAAAATAAGGAACTTATAAAACAATAAATACCCCCCCCCCCCCAAAAAAAAAAAAAAAAAAAAAAGTGAAACTTAGTATAAAAGTATCTAGTTAAGATATGGTTAAACCCTGTCTGAAGCTTTGCAAAAAGTGTGATAACGTTGTTTGTGTATTATGGTCAAATCACGGCGTAGTTACAACATTACGCATTGTGTTTTTCCCCCTGATATTCCGTCATGGCAGAGTCAGTTATTATCACATAGTACATAATGAATGTGTACGTGTTATAACACAAGATGTGCCATTGATAAACATAGTCCTACATGTATAATTCTTTGTTGGAAATGCTTCATTGGTCAGAAACGGCACTCGATGAGACGTGTGCTGTGGAGTTTCTTTTGAAGATAGTTTTGAAAAGGTTATGTAACTGATAATGGGGGGTTTAAAGATAAGTTTCATTTTCTTCAATCTCTCAAGGCCGTCACTTTTCCATCATCGAACACATTGACAACAAAATGGGCTCCTGAGAAGGAGAAAACAAGGATGACGTCATTAATAGTGGGAGGTATAAAAATCATTTTTATTTAAATATATATTAATATTACATATTTTGAAATTATACATTTCCACCGTGGATTCATTGAAACCTTAAAACATTAATTTGTCAGTACTTCTTGAACTCATTGAATGTGCAATATATATCACTTTTGAACCGAAAATTAAGCTCCTTACAGGTTTAAGTCATCAATGTAATGTTCCAAGTAATTGTGAATGACGACAGCTTGGATTTAATTATATTTTGATTACTTGCTATCAATAATTCAATCGTATATTCCATATTAATCTTGTCACCTTTTCAATCAAAAGTACGCTCCGTTATCATTTTATTTTCTACTGAAAGGGTATAGCTTCGTGTTTCCCTAGATATTATCATTCAAAATGGCTTGTTAGCTCTCATTAATTTATACAGTCGCTTTTATGGATCTTATGAAATGAAATGAATTTGATCAATGGAAATAGTTAAGTTTTACTTTACTTTACCTCGCGGTAATAATGATTATTATTTTTCATTATTTATGAAGGATCTTCCTTTGGATCTGCTGTTGGTCAGTTTTTCTCAGGAATGGTCTGTTCCTTCGTCGGTTGGGAAGCTACCTTCTACATATTTGGTAAGAAGAGAATGTTACATGCATTCAGGGTAGGGGCGGCCACAGAATATTTTGATAGGAGGGAGGGCAAGAGGGCATTTAGATGATATAAGACTATTATATATTCCCACGATGATACATCTCTTGTCAGCGCTTATGTTTTTCTTCCTCTTCTTTTTCTTCATTTTATCACTTGAAAGTTAAGTCTAAATGATTAACTGAACTTTTTATGAACCGAAATTTCATTTCAGTGCAAAGTGGAAATAAGGCCATCTGAGCATTTTAAATGAATGACAATTAGATTGAGTGAGTATTATTTAGACCAAGTGATAGTGATTAGACCAATTTGGCTTATAAGGTGCATGGTAAAACGATTTGAGAAAGATTAGACCATCTACTTGGACCACGTGTGCATGAACCTCTTTTATATCAAACCATAATGCCCCAACATTTTCTATACAATGATAAATTTATATAATTTCTATTAGGGATCATATTTTGGCCGATTTGACTTTGTTATTTAAAAAATTTGGTTTTAGGCTCGCTCACTTCTTCACTTCTAGCATTTTCTTTTTGCTGCGACCGCCATGACTGCTAGACCTATTTGATATCAAGCGAAATGGTGTGACTTAATTGGAAATTATACAAAATTTATAAATGGGCTAAATGGCAGACCGAATAGGTATAGTAGGTTAGCTATAGTTTTACACGAGCAAGGATTAGACCGATGTGGGATGAGACGAAATGAGTAGGCAAAGCATGCGTGGATTCAGTGGCATTTTACCATATATAAGCCTGCAATGTACAGGATGTCCACCAGTTCTTCGATACTAATCATTTTCCATGTCCATCTTCTCAGGTTGTTCTTGTTTAGTCTGGGTACTACTCTGGGCATTGTTGGTATATGAAGAACCCGGGGACCATCCGTTCATATCGGACGAAGAAAGAAAAAAGATAGAGAATAACCGGTCTCGTAGATCTGTTTCCAAGGTATGTTTATTTTTTCTTCATATAAATCTTAATTCTTAGTAAATTTTGAAAATCAAATCGTGTATGGTTTGCCTACATATAATTATGTAACTGGGACTTCACAATCGTGTTGGACAACTTCTTCGAGACATAAAAGATAACCAACGCATTATTGTACCACCATCTGTGTTTGTAACGCTACCGCATTGTTACTGTTTTTCATGACATGTTAGGCAAAGAAGGGTTTGTTGTATCTATGGTTTTGTAAATAGTAAATACGGTTGCGCCCATAAGTTAGTGAACCCCACCACAAAATGCACTCCTTCATGCCGAGTGTCGAATATAGACAACACCACTACAATGTTCGGCGAGCCCAGAGAAATAATTATTGAATGTAATAATTTATAACGTGACTTCACAATTGGATATCTTAAACATGGCAGAAATTATACACTTGAATTTTTTCATTTTCTGGTCGTGTTCACTAACTTTTGAGTACTACTGTATAGGCCTACACACGCGATGCAGCCATTGTGTATCCTACGGTCGTGTCGAGAACATTAGCAGGATATACATTGTTAATATAATTGTACCTGCTCATTTGGTTTCGAATGGTACCAAATATAATGTCTAATACGAAGTCACGAATGATTTTCTTTAATGATTTGTATTAATTAATCTTCAATAAATTTTCTTTTTGTCTCGTAATTTCAGGTAAAGGAGGCCACACCATTTTGTTCTATGATGACGTCGATGCCCGCGATTGCTTGGTTTGTTACTATGGTAACCATAGCAGGATTTGTTGTCTTCATTCTACTCACTGATCTTCCACTATATATGAAACATGTTCAAGGATTGGATGTCGCAGAGGTAGATGGAAATTAGCTTTGGGAAATCAATAAAAAGATTAATAAAAGTCTGATACTTAAAGGAAACACGTTTAAGAAATTTATTTATTTAAGAAACTAATGTGCCATGAGATCATTCCAATGACAATGCGACTAGGATGGTGATAAGTAACTCCCCCATCCAGGATATCTTTTCTGCAACCGTTATTACATATTTTCCTATGAAAAGAATAGCCGATCTATATGTACAAAAATAATGGGGAAGTTTTGTTGCAATGTGTAGCTTCACACATCTTGGCAACCCAATACGATGCTCTCATGACATAGCGTTCTCCATTTTTAAATGGTCATAACTTAATAACTTTCTTATTCCTTCTCCCATCTGGTTCTTTACAGAAGTTTGAAAGTGACGTCGACTTGTAGAGATGGCGAGATGAATTATTTTGCCAGTTCGACATAATAACGCTATTATGTCTACATGGCGAGAAACGGTATGGCGAAATGCGTTACCTCGCCACTCGACACAAAAAGTTTTATGTCAACATGGCTAGATACGTTATTTCGCCAGTCGACACAAAATGTTCTATATCAACATTGTTAGATACGTTATCTCGCCATGTTGACATAATAACGCTATTATGTCGACTTTTAGAGATCTCGCAATCTTTTCAAGTCAATGGCACTTTAAAGCTTCGTAGTTATCAAACTTCTATTTCTCTTGTTATATGGATTTTTTTACAAACAAATTGTTCCAACGTGTGCAAGGGTTTCTAAAATGCAATCATCTTTGAAAATAGATGTTGATTCTTATAATGCAGGCAGTTTGACTGTTATCATCAGAAACATTATTTCATAAGAGCCTAATTTCAATTTAATATAGCATAATGATAACAATATCCCTGCTCATGAATGTCGAAAATATGTGTAGATTTAAAAAAAAAAATCGGCTTTCAGGCTGAAAAACACACCAACTTGTGTATGTTTTACAGAGTGATTTGTCTGGCAATTTTTGCGAGGATTTTTTTATTTACCTACTTAACTACTTTTTACGCAGAGAAAGAATATTCGTTGCTTTCATGATTCGTTTTCTTTCTCCTTGGTAATGTAAAATATTGAAGATAATTTCCCTTTAAGTAGCGAAGGGAATATTGATCTGAAACCGATAGTTTCAAATCGTCTGATTTTATACTGTCAGAGACCGTCGGATCTTATTATTTATTAGAGAATGTCAGTGTATTTCCTAAAAGAGGGCAGTGACTGCTGTCTCCCGAGCTAATTGACTTAGTCCAAACTCCCATTGATGCTAATTGCACACTAGGCATCGTTTGTCATGAATGATACATTTGATGTTCTCCTCTCATATAATCATAATTTTGATGAGAAAAAGTTAACAGAAGATACCTATGCCCTTTATCTTGATATTAAAAAGCCAGATACTAGTACGAGCTGCTCTGGTAATTCGCTTTTGAAATCTTAACAGAATGTCATTAGCGTGATGATTGTCATATTTTTACCATGTCATATTCTTTCCTTTATACCAGATCGGATTTCTACTACCCATTCCATTTGTTGCACACTGTGTTATGATGATGGTATTTTCTTCCTTATCCGATATGCTGGTTAAACGAAAATATCTTGGAGTTACCCAGACCAGGAAACTTGTTGTAAATATAGGTAATTTTTTTCACAGGCTTATTAGCGTGTCACCTTTCTAACACAACAATAACTTGACGTAAAATAAAAACATCCAACGGAACATTGGTCTTGAGCATGGGATCGGCGCTCATTATGGCACCAGAGTGATTCAGTTTGTAATGAGTATTTTCGCATATCAATGGAAGAAGACTCTGAGTGCGTTATCTGGCTAGGTATTCCAAACTTATACTGTTGTGTCGATGAAAGTCCGGCCAGTGGATAAAGAAACATTCTGGAGACAGGCTCTGCAAGGGCGCCAACACCCAAAACATCTTGAACTTTGCAGGACGTGACATGGACAGTCACGAAGCATGCACGATTTAACTTTTTTTATCCGCGAAGTTGACGCAACGTCCTACGGATTGTGTGAGGGTGTGTGTGTGTGGTTTTTTTTTGCTGGACTTTAACAGCGTAGCGAGAACTTCATCCAGTATGAATGGGGCCTAATAGTTGAACCACTTCGCGCATGCGAGCAAATGAAATATAATGTAGGCTACATCTCTCCCACTATAAAGCTAGTATATATCTGGACGTTAGTAGTTAATTTGTTTAGAAAACCCTACATCAGTCCTCTCTCTCTCTCTTTTCACCTTCTCCTACTATTAGGAGAAGTAGTAGAAGATGGGAAGAGAGAGGACTGATGTAGTGGTGTGTGCGTGAGTGTAGGGTTTCCATACAAATAACTACGGTACTTACGTCCAGATCTAGACTACCACATAGCCTGCTGAATGGCCCTTTGTCACGTCACAATCGATTAATAGAATCATCCATTGATTTGCCAAATATAAATTGGTCTGGGGACCTTCTCACACCATCCCCTTCCATCTTCTCTCTCTCGTATCCACCTATAAATTTCCCCTTGAATCTGGTTTGTTTTACATAGGTGCCGTTATATCATCGGGATCCCTCCTAGCTGCATCACACATTGGATGTAGCCACTTCGGTTCTGTCGCTTTGATGACCACGGCGATGGGTGGAGTCGGTATCTCCTTTGCCGGAATCTTCGTCAACGCCCAGGACTTGGCGCCAAGGTTCGCTGGCACACTGTTTGGCATTGGGAATGCTTTCTCTGTAAGCACGGGTTTCGTCGGACCCGTCATTGTTGGGCTGATGACAGAGGACCAGGTAAGTGTTTTTAGTCTGGTCTGTTAGCGTAAAAAATAGTGCAGATGTGGACACGATGGACAAAAGCTTGAGTTTTTTCTCCAGACATTTGTCTAAATATGTATAAGAATTAGAAATGGGGTATGCTCCAAAGAATCTGACTGCAAGAACAGTGAAAAAATTGGTAAAAATGCCAGAATTCACGAATATAAAGTGGTCTGATATAATTTTTTTAGACAAGTGCCTGTGCCAAACTCCATAATTTTACATTTGCTTACTCTTTAGACCCAGATCCTTTTGAACAGATATTCCGTTTGTCCTGAAATCCCAATGCACCAAAATATCTGAATGTAGATGCTTCAACAGGCTGGAGGAGGGGGTCTTGGGTGTGTGTACACATTGGTCTTGGGGTAAAGATGTGCAAAACACATTTTCGCATGTGTTGGAAATTGTGTTACCATGGTAACATTATTAGGCAAAAATCTTGCAGTTAGAACTACTCCCCCTGTTTTTAACCAATTCTCAAGAAATTTGGCACTCACATTGGTCTTGAGGTGACAATGTGCAAGACATTTTTTGTGTGTTTTTCATAAATTATGTTGCCATGGTAACCACATACTGTAGCCAGAAATGCAGGAACACTCCTTGTGGATCACATTACTTCCCCCTTATTTTTTTTCTAAGACGTTTCTAAATGTCTTCAAAACTGCATTACGGTGTTAACGCCATAAGGCGGGGTATTAATCACCTCCTGTGATATTTCTATGTTGTTGGGTTTTTTTTGGGGGGGGGGCGAGGCTGGGGCCTAGGGAGGTCTTTAAATACTGACAACGTAATAATTAAGAGGTTTAAAGGCCATGATCAGTAGGAACTTAAACACTCTTAAAATAAGCATCCCGTCCAATTTTTTTTTTTTGGGGGGGAGGCTTTGCATTTTTTCAAAGAAAACATAACTCCCTTTTGGGGGCGGGTCTGACCGCGTATAAGTAAAACTTAAAGGATTACAACTAGGAACTAACCCCCCCCCCCCCCTCCCCCGAAAAAATTGGGGGCTGTTATATTCTTTAGGCAGAAAAACCCTTTGCACTTCAGTGAGACCATTAATTTAAAATGTAAAGCATTCTGCTTTGATAAACTTTTTTTTTGGCGATACACAATTACTGTTTTATGAGATGGTATAGTGAAGATGAACAAAAGACTGAGCAGAAGATATATAAAACAGTGATTGTCTACCGCAAACAATCTTTTATCAAAGCAGGATGCTTTAATCTTTAGATTAATGGTAAGAAGAAGAAAAGGAGAGAGAGAGAGATTGGTGGATAATGTGCATGAAGAGGAGAGAATGAGGTGGGGGGGGGGGGGGTCGTGAGATAATGAAGACATAAGAACAAGTGGGGATTAAGAGAGGGGAAATAAAGTAGATGGGGGTATTTAATCATGATTGCATGGAGAGAAAATCGGTAGGAAAGAGATGTTCTCGGGTTACATGGTGCGGAATGCACAAAAACCCTTACAAGAAATATTTCGATAAAAATCTGTGAAGGGATGGAAACTTAGAAAACGAGTAATTTTTCTTTTCAGAGTGATCCAGAAGGATGGAGGACAGTCTTTTACCTAACGGCAGGACTTAGCCTTTTCGGTGCCATCTTCTTCCAGTTGTTCGGTTCTGGCTTGGAGCAGGAATGGGCCAAGGGCAAGACAATTTACTCATCTCTAGAACAACCAACTTCCGGACAACCATCCAAAGAAACATCATTCCAGGGGAGCATTGCATGAAAGGACTTGTCGGACGTTTTATCCGACAGCATATCAGTGCTTTTCAGCCAATAAAATTCAAGGAAAGTTGTCAGATCTAGCAAGGACTTTAAAAGCAAAGTTTACTGCCTTCGTCCCATCTTAGATAAAGATGTATCATTTCTGCATGGTTTACGTACACCAAACGGTGTGAAAGGATGAGATCCAGACAGGATCCCGAGTTTTTTTTAAATCACGTACACGAATTATCACGCATCATTTTTTTTACTAGGAAGAAGACTAGTTCCACCTACAAAATGCCTCGCTAATTCTGCTCATTACTCAGCAATTACAACATTTTTGTTTCCAAATGGAACAAGGCCCTGTCACATCGTTCCGTGCAAGCCTTGCGGGTGACTTTTTGCTAAACGCAGGTCGCCCGCATTGATAGTATCTCGCACGCAGTTGCCCGCAGAAGAGCACGCAAGTCTGCTTTGCACGCAGGAAAGTTTTGAACATGATCAAAACTTTGTTGCGGGTGAGTTGCGGGCAATCACCTGCAAGGCTTGCACGGATATGAATGACATCATGAGACATCAAATCGCAAGGATATTTGTATCAGTCGGTAGTAGTTAAAACTCTGTACACAAAAAGATAAACATTTCATTCGAAATATGCAGTTGTCATTCCAGTTGTTCTTCAAAACATCCGGGAAACTGCAAACCCCATTTCTAATCGAACAATGATGCATATAAAGTTTATTCCTACAAGTCTTAACAAGGAGTTTGGAAATCATGTAAGCAGTACACTAGGTAAAGGCAACTCCCGTTATACTGTAGATAATTTTCCTGAAAATGGGAATGTAAACTCATCTATTCACGATTTCTTGAGCTAAAGAAGATATTCTACAAAATGATTATCATAATAGTGTAAGACATTCTTTATACTCCTTGGTTGGATATCTTTTTTTTTTATATGGATAAAATTAATGTTACAGACACGAGAATCTTAACCAACATCATCATCTTCATATTTGATGATGATGACGACACAATTATGATCATCAAATATTTTCTGAGCATAATGCAGAAATTAAAATGTTTAGTCTAGTGGCCCATAGGGAAAACGCAAGGAATGACAACCCTAGCTTGCATCTGTACGGGCTGTGAAGGGGAACCCCTGTTTCAGTCCCAGGAACAAGTAGCTTCGGCCCCTGGCTGTATTTGGTTTTGGTTGACTGCCCTTTTATGATGGCAACATTGCAGACCCAAAGAACAATCTAAAAAAAAATTGATAATGGGTAGAAGTCTAGACAGTATGTTTACATCTGTGCAATTACATTTTTTGTGCTGCCTGTGAGTAATTTGTTTATCAAGCAATATTTACGTATTATGTATAATATTTGTATATTGATATAGGCCTAATCAGTTTGATATTGAAGGTGCTTCCTAATCACGGTATTACTCAAAAGACCATTTGTATATAGTTCATTTTCAACAGTGTGTGTTTTTTCATACGTTTTCATACAAGTATTTATATTTGTAGAACAATAAAATGAATTATAATAAATGGTTATATTTCTTAAAGAAATTACAAAAGCGTATGATCTGTATTCATTTCATATGGATGTCGTGCAGCATGAGCTCGTTAGGGGCGTGATGGATTTAATTTTTAACGAGGCAATCATTATCTTTTCGTAATATTTGCTTTATTTTGATCCATTCTAGTTCAAACAATATACATTATTTTAAAATCATACAAAGCAATCCGGATCATTAAGATTACGTGAATGTACAAATACGTCCTTACGGAACTAAAGTGATCGACTTTCAGGACAATGGTCATTATTTGAACTGATTGCAATGAGTCTATGTAGTTCCCAACCCGACTTTTCTTGGTCGTAGCCCCCCCCCCCCCCACGTATTTTTTTTTTCCTTTCAGGCAATCATCAGATTTTACAACAAATGCAAGATAGGGAAAACACTACCAATGCTAATAAAACAATAATTCTTGCAGGAATATAAGCCCTATCAATACTTTTTCTCTTATCGTCAAATCATAATTTTCTCTCTAGTAGGGTAGACCAATAAGCAGTCATTGAATAATTAAGAATCTGATGACACTGAAAAAGAACGGGCGCCCTTCATTGGCACTAATCCCTCCAACTGAAGATCCCGACCATCTCCGAGTAGGCAGGTGGATGATGCCATCATGTGTGTAAAATGGGTGCATTCTAATAATTCGTTACATAATCCAGCACATCTTATTATGGAGTTGACCTGAAATCTTGAAAGAACTGTTGCATCGGGTAGGGATAAGTTATCTGCCATTGATCTGACGTATGAAGACCGTGACTCTCCAGCTGTAGTGATTTGGATTATAGATAAATGAATCGATAAATTAATAATGTTATTGATATAATATTGACAAAAAAGTTATTTTAGACCTTTTGTCATGAAAATTCATCATCATCATCATCGTTAATCAGCAACACCACCATCACTTTCGTCATTGTCATCAACATTTTACCAATGATCTACTATCAGAATTTTTTATATGAAAGGCATTTTATATGTCGCCTTACCACTTTTTGTTGGGCCTCGCACATCGCAAGCATTTGGGTTTTATCCCTCTTTATAATGAATGCGTGAATCATTCAGTGAGCTTTTTATGATACATAAATATTATATACATTTGAACACTGACCTTGTTTCTTTATGGTTGGACTTTCCTCTTCGATTGGTGGTTCAGTTGTGTCCTCGGTTGATGATTCCGTGGACGATTCCTTCTCTGTGTATATAAAAATTTTCATTTACAAAACTTAAGGGAAAAAATGAAACTTTACTATTTAGCAGCATTGTCAAACAAAACAATGTAAATCATGTGGGGTGAACGGAGGAGGATATCGGGGAAAATTGACTATGGACATTATAATACAAACATTCTTGATGTCTTCAATCTGTTTTATTTTAACATGTAACTTAAAATGTATGCCTATCTTAACGTGTGCCCCCAACCGATCATGAGGCCTACCCTGAATAATATAAACAGAGACCATTTGTAATCTTCATTTGAAAATCAAATCAGCGGGCAGTGGAAAATCATGGCATCAGTAAATTAATAAACGAAATGGATCTTGAATAAACCTACTGAGGTATCACAGATAAATTGATGAGGGTGTCTAGTAATGGTATTTAAGTGTATTTTCAAACTGTTTTCTTTCGTTTTTTAAGGATTAGTATATTTGGCATTTGAGCTTGTAAAAGATCAACTTACCATTGGTTAATGTCGACGTGAGACTATCATTTGAGCTACTGTCAACTGGTGTTAAACATGCTAGGGAGAGAAGGAGGCGATATAAACATAGTATTAGATATTTTTTAATTGATTTTTGTCTGGTTATTTCCTTACAAAAGGCACAATGATGCCTAACATATGCCTTCATCGTCACCAACGACATTATCGTGACAGTTTTCAGTGTCTTCACCGTCATCACAATCGGCATGAATTATCTTTGTCTTTAAATGCACCACCATCTGCAATTGCAGCATCGTACCATGACGGACACAACCATCTTCATTACCATAACCATCGGAATTACAATCATTACTTCCGCAACCACCACCACACCACTATCATGATCAACATCAGTCTCCTCTATTGTCATCACCATTACTATATCATTATCGTCCGCACCAATACCACCACTAGCGGTAGCACAAGAGAGCGAAACAATTACCCCCAACACCACCACGTCACCACCATCAACTTCACCGTCACTACAGCACCACCACCACAAAGTCACAAATAGCACCACCGTCACCATATCAGGAGTGGCGGAACGGAGGGGGGGGGGTGGCAATGGGACACCCCCCCCCCATTCCCCGTACACTGTTAGAAAATGTATCCTTAAAATAAAGTTCCTGCAGCAGAGTCTCGAGAACACATGTAATCTTACCAGATTGCGTAATCTTACATTATATCATGTAAAATTACAGGAAATTGGTATTTGGTTGTTGGGAACCTTATAAATTTCCTTAAATAAAACATCCTTTTTAAACAGACCTGTTCTGTTAAATTGCAGAAAATTCCTAATTCATGAATTTACAGAATGATTCTGTTATTGCTTTCTGCAAAATCTTCTTTTTTCCCCTGTAAAATAAGGTGTTTTTTTAACAGTGTAGGAAAAATGTCCTTTCTTCAAAACGAAATGTGCCCTTTAAAAAAAATGAAAGACCCCGCCGCCCCTGCAACATAGTCAGCAGCAATATAAGAGCAGTGCCATCAGTCACCTTACCATAACTTTACCATCTCCACGGCACCACAACAAGCATCTTGACCACCCTCCTCATCATCATCAGTAGCAGTAGCAGCAGCGCCACCATTAACTTACCACCACCTCTATCATCCCCACTGTCCCCACAGCACCACCACAACCTCTATCACCCCCACCGTCCCCACAGCACCACCACAACCTCTATCACCCCCACCGTCCCCACGGCACCACCACAACCTCTATCACCCCCACAGCACCACCACAACCTTTATCACCCCCATCGTCCCCACAGCACCACCACAACCTCTATCACCCCCATCGTCCCCACAGCACCACCACAACCTCTATCACCCCACCCTCCCCACAGCACCACCACAACCTCTATCACCCCCACCCTCCCCACAGCACCACCACAACCTCTATCACCCCCACCCTCCTCACAGCACCACCACAACCTCTATCACCCCCACCCTCCCCAAAGCACCACCACAACCTCTATCACCCCCACCGTCCCCACAGCACCACCACAACCTCTATCATCCATCCTCCTACTCATCATCAGACTAAATTGCCATTTCGTCTAATGCCAACTCGTCCACTCACAACATGGTCTACTTTTATTTATTCTAATGCCATTCCGTCCATCAACATTTCGTCTAACAACCATTTGGTCCAATAACCATTTAATCCAATCATCGATTCATCTAATCACCATTTCGTCCCATACCCAGTTGGCCTAATATCAATTTTATTTTCATTCATTTTGCACAATTAACAATTAGTCCAATTAGACCAAATGGTACATGGACTAAATAGCTATTGGACCAATTGGTTAGAAGACGAAATGGTGAGTTGAAAAGTTGACAATTAGACCATGTGGATAGTGGACGAACTGATAGTAGACCAAATGATAGTAGACGAGCTGGCAATTGGACGAATCGCCATTAGACGTATTAGAAATAAACCATCAGGGTAAATATGCACTTGATTGGCTGATTTCAAATATATCACAGCAATCTTTCATTGATACAAGTTTCATGAAACCGGGTTTTAATTACCATTTTCTTGTTCGCAGATGTAAGAGAATGTGAAGCTGCATTGACGATCATGCCAGACGTAATTACTGTTACTCTTCATCCGGAAACATGGCGTCCCTTCGTTGAAGGAGCTGTACTCGAAGTTGATATATTGATGCTCTCTTCCATCGCTCCATGTTTTCAACCCAAGAGAGGACTTGATTAATCCTACGAAATACGTAGTATATGCCACATGGTGAAAAGGATTCAATGTAGTTGGCATAATTGGATTAAATATCATAAACATACACGATAAATATGATTGGATATTAACATGTAAAATGATTACAATGATGAATTAATGAAAGAACCAACACACTTAATGATAATAATAATAGATACATTTATATAGCGCTTATTACACTTTGTTTCTAAGCGCTTTACATTGCAATTATTATTACCCCGGTCATCGGATCCTGACATGCCCACACACAATGTATGCACTTTCTCCACTCCCTGGGGAGCATTCCAACAAGAGTTCAAAGACTCATGCTAGGCATACTACATAGGCTTTCGCATCCTACCGGGGACCCATTTAACACCTGGGTGGAGAGTGGCACGTGTGGATTGACGCCTTGCCAAAGGACAATAGGCCGTGGTGGGATTCGAACACACGACCCTCTAATTGTAAGGCGAGAGTCAGAATCGCTACACCACGACACTTACACTAAGGGGGTATTGCAAGAAAATATTTGCGATCAATTGCAAATAATCTGTTGCAATTTTACAACTGATAATTCCACGTTAGCTGTAGCAAATTAGATTAAACTTCTTGTTTCAAGGAGCATATTAGCAATCAATCACTAATTTGCAATTAATTAATCAATTTATTTATTTATCCTTTTTTAATTTATTTAAACATCTCTATACAGGATACCTAGTTCATTTATTATACACTGCTTTTTCGACATGGTCCTGTTTTTTCTTCTTCAAATGTATCTGTCGCCAACATTGCTGACGTGTTCATATTGCATATTTGTTTTTTAAAAAAACCTACATCATGTCATTGCCCAACATAATTTTATTGCATGTTGTCAAACGATCAATACACGAACGTGTTCAATGCCCCCTTCAGTGTGTACACTCTTTGCAAACATTATTATCAACCTAGCAGTAATGAAGTGATTAATACAGACTAGGTGTGATAATGTGTGTACTGTGATCTTTAATCTCTTCCCCGACTCGGGGCTCCACACAAGACGACAACATAATGGATCACCACAGTGGCCCGTATTCTGAAGTCGGGTTTAACTTGGACCATGGTCCAACTCTGTGCTAAAATTATGGGGTGCTAAAATTATGGGGAGAAAAAAATAAAACAAATCTGCTTATATTGTTTATTTCTTATATTTACTATTTTGTTTCCCTTTGCTTTCATAATGAAGAAAATATTTCAGATATCATTCTGAGACAGTTACAAATTATTTGAGTGTCAAAAGAGTTAATAGACTGAACATGTACTAATAGAGATTTGTGCCCCAATTGGCTCTCCATAGTTAAACTACAACTTTAAACCAAGGTTTAATTTAAACCCGAGTTCAGAATACGGGCCAGTGAGTTTACGATTTACACGAGCATGCCAAGTTAAAACGCCTTTATCAATCTTTCACACATACAATAGTAATTTTCTATAGCGCACCGTTATGTTTTATTCACAGAATTAACAATACATGTATTTTGCCTGAATAATGCCATAAAAAAGCAGAAAGACGGCAGTTGGCATAATTCCCTCATGCACAGGATAAGTTTCCGATTGTAGTAACATTCAAGGGCAGAATCAAGATTTTCCAAAGGGAGGGGGTGTTCAGAAAGCGCTGACGACCTAAAAGGGGTCTTAACTATGCCCGATATCCACTACAAATATATTTTATGTCTATCAAAGGAGGGGGCACGGGCCGGATCCCCCCCCCCCCGATCTGCCACTGAATTACATTGATTACCCCCGTTTATCGTCTGGAGGTACCGTCATTATATCGTAAACTCTCGAATGCCATTCGAGGGGTTGATGATTTTTGTCTCACCTGCGAAGCAGAATGGGACGGCTTTTCCGACGGCGGCGGCGGCGTCAACACCAAATCTTAACCGAAGGTTAAGTTTTTGAAATGACAGCATAACTTAGAAAACATATGGACCTAGTTCATGAAACTTGGACATAAGGTTAATCAAGTATCACTACACATCCTGTGCGAGTTTCATGTCACATGATCAAGGTCAAAGGTCATTTAAGGTCAATGAAATTTGGCCAAGTTGGGGGTATTTGTAGAATTACCATCATAACTTTGAAAGTTTATTGGTCTAGTTCATACAACTTGGATATAAGAGTAATCACGTATCACTGAACATCCTGTGAGAGTTTCAGGTCACATGACCAAGGTCAAAGGTCAATGGACTTTGGCAATGTTGGGGTTATTTGTTGAATAACCATCATAACTCTGAAAGTGTATGGATCTAGTTCATAAAACTTGGACATAGAGTAATCAAGTATCATTGAACATCTCATGTGAGTTTCAGGTCACATGACCAAAGTCAAAGGTCATCTAAGGTCATTGAACTTTGGCCATTTTGGAGGTAATTATTAGATTGTTGTCATAACTTTCAAAGTTTATAGATTTAGTTTATAAAATGTGGATACAGGGGTAATCAAGTATCAATGACAAGTCTTAGGTTGCATGATCAAGGTCAAATGTCATTTATTGTCAATGAACATAGTATTGTATCATTATATGAATGGTGTTTTTTGTGAATAAATGTTTTATAGTAGTTTTCAAAGTCAGCACTGCTGCTATATTGAATCGCGTGATGCAGGTGAGACTGCCAGAGGCACTCCACTTGTTCATAATTTTATTATAAAAAGAAACAAAATGTCTTTGGCAGAAAATTATCAGCCGCAGATCAGTAATATCGTAGATATTTGATTAACGAAATACTTCTTAAAGGTCAAGTCCACCACAAAAAAAATGTTAATTTGAATAAATAGAGAAAAATGAAACAAGCATAACACTGAAAATTTCATGAAAATCAGACGCAAAATAAGGAAGTGGTGACATTTTAAAGTTTCGCTTATTTTTTCACAAAACAGTTATATATGCAACTCTCAGTGATATGCAAATGAGAGTCGAAGATGTCACTCACTATTTCTTTTGTTTTTTTTATTGCTTGAATTATACAATATTTCATTTTTAGTGATGTGACAATAAGGACCAACTTGGCGGAGCCATAACATTTAAAACGATGGTACTTATTCATGTTCAGGGAGGGACAAAACCTTGTTTCCCAGGACAATGAGGAGAAAAATAGAATAGTTCATATTCCATATAGTAAAATACAAAAGAAATAGTGAGTGGGTGACGTCATCAATCATCTCAACTGCATACCAACCAGGATGTGCATAAAACTGTTTTGTGAGATTTAAGCAAAACTTCAAAATATCATAACTTTCTTATTTCACATCTGATTTTGATGAAATTTTCAGTGTTATGATCGTTGGATTTTTCTTGTTTTATTCAAATCAACTTTTTGTTGGGGTGGACAGTGGTGGACTTGGCCTTTAACTATACCTATCCAGAAGTCAGCCTGGTTGTCTAACAGAAGAATCTGTGATACCAGAAATTGTTGTTCCTCCTCACTTTCTATAAAAACAAGATGTGCGTTCCAAGTGCTCTCACACTCCGCTGCTGCTTCTTTATAGTTGGCAGATGTGCTCATAAAGAAATAGCAAGACTCGCCATAGGCATAGCTTACCGTTTCACAGACTGAAGTAGCTGCATCTGTTAGAAGAGATATCGTAAATTCAATTAACGGAAATCGTTCAATAGAAAGTGATTTTTTATAGAAATAAAATACACACAGAGGCATGATTATAGTACCTCCATCCCCCCCCCCCAAAAAAAAGACCCACACTACGGTGTATCTATATACAAGCACCGTTATGGATCTCTAAAGCAGGGGTCGCAGGACATTTTTTTTTTCATTTTGGGGGTGAAATTGTATGAAAAACACAATTTGATGGTAATTTTCATGTTTCTGTTATTTTGTATAGTTACTGAAAAAATGATTAGTGATCTAGGGTAGATCTGAAATCCGAGGAAGCGATCGCAAGAGGAGCATTTCATCAACACTTTTCGTCTGACAAGCTGTCAGATCTCACAACTTTCTTTGATTTTGATTGGCTAAGAAGCATAGTTCCTATTGTAACTGCCAGATTAAGCAGGACTTGTTGGATGAAACGTCCGACAAGTCCTTCCATGAAACGCTCCCCAGAACTGCAGAATGCATTTTTCAGGGGGACATATACCACTGGCGTAAATCCCGGGGGGATCATTGGTGGCGGAAAATTTTTTTTAGGGGGGACCACAAATTTTTGTTGACAAGCAAAAAAAAAAAAAAAAAAAAGGTTATCAACCAAAAATTTTAGGGGGGACGCAGAAAAAAAAATTGACAAGCAAAAAAAAAAAAAAAAAAAAAGGTAATCAACAACAAATTAAGGGGGGGTTCGTCCCCCCACCTAAAATTTTTTTGGGGGGACACGCCCCCCCCGCTTCCGCCGCCTATGGGGGGATGGGGGGATATATCCCCCCCCCCCCCACTTTTCGAGGAGGGGGGATGGCCTGTACAAACATCCCCCCCCCCCCACTACGAAAGAAATGAAAAAAAAATCACAAGAGATAATTGTTTTATTGGTGAAAATTCTTCCTAAAATACCGCTTAACAAAATGTAAAAAAATGTAGTTTACACGCGTATTCGCATTCCGATCATACGTGGTGTATGTTCAGTTTTACCGCGCGAGGCTGTTGTAATGAGTTTGATGTAATGCATGTATGTTAGTTTGATTTCATTAAACTTGACAACTCGTAATAGGGAATATAGTTTTGGCATCATGTCCCAGTCCGGTTCAAAACGACGTAAATTGAGCTAAATATCGTCTTTCTTCAGGAGAAGAGATGAAGAGAATCCACAGGAAGATGTGACAGAAAATGTCTCAAATGAGTCTACAACTGCCAGTAAAGAAGAAGCCTCAACCTCCGAACCTAGCAGCGACCAACATGACCAGCAAGACCAACAAAGTGTCAACAAACCTGTGATTGTGAATGTCTTGCATCTTCATCATGACAAGCCAAATCATCCAGCATGTACCAACATCCCAAAAGAACGGAAAACCAAAAAGTCTATTTCCAAGCAAAATGGTTTTAGACTTATCCATGGCTGCATTACGATGAAGGAACGGCAGATGTTTTATGCTTCGACTGCTCCAAAGATGAAAGAAATTGCCTTCTTCATCTCGTAAAAGTGAAAGAGTTTGCATTCATCGACACAGGTTTCAGTAATTGGAAAAAGGCCACCCAAAGGTTTGAGAGCCACCAGTCCTCTGAATGTCATCGGTTTGCCATGTCACAGCTACAAGCATCCAACAAGCCATCCATTGGAGCTCATCTTAGTGTCGAATGTCAGCGACAACAAGAGGAAGCGAGACATTCACTTCTGAGGATAGTCAGCGCTCTTAGGTTTCTCCTCCGCCAAGGTCTTGCTTTCAGAGGACACACGGAAGTTGATGGGAATTTTCATCACCTTATGGAACTGCTAAGGGTAGATGACGATGGTCTAAGCAGTTACCTGAGACGCAAGACAAACTTCACATCCCCTAAAGCTCAAGAAGAAATAATTGATATATTTTTGTTATTATTATCATAGGCCCTACTTATTATTATTATTATCATTATTATTATTATTATTATTATTATTATTATTATTATTAATGTTATCATCATTATATAATTATTATTGTTATTATCATTATTATTATAATTATTATGAATAGGGAATAGTATTATCCCCTTGTTTTGTTTATTGTCCTTTTGTTCTTTCACTGTTGTTATTTTACTATTGTTACACTTTATCGAGGAGATTATCCAGCAGTATTATCATGGTGATTATCATGATGTGTTTTGTTTTTTGCCAAAGAATGTACAGATAGACCTATTATTAAAGCACCGCTGTCTGAAAGTAGGAAGTTATATTTTGTTTTATATATCGTGTTCATGACTCTCCTTTGAATAATCGACCATTACTGCAAACGGACCATCCTCCTGTATCCCATGGACGACCTTTGTCACGACTTCCCGAGCGAGCATATCAATTATCGATCATTAAAATAAACTTAGTGATTTGTAAATGTTGATGACATGTGCATATGTGCGTGAGAGAGAGAGAGAGAGAGTGTGTGTGTGTGAGTGAGAGAGTGTGTGTGAGAGAGAGAGAAATATGCGTGAAGGGTGTGTGGATATCCGTTAGCTTGAAGTGGCTGATTTATTCATGAATTCATTTTGAATGTAATCTCTAATAAAACCATTAAACCATTATGGGGTAAAAAAGATAATGATATTGGAGGGGTATTTGCCATATGGACATATCAATGACAATTCCTTGCATATCTAAAAACATGATTGCAAAAAAAATGCCAAAATATTTAAATAACCCCCCCCCCCCCCCCCCACCCATCAACACGGATTTACGCCAGTGACATATACAGGTCTACAGTTGTGAAGTAACCAGTGAGATTAATAACTTAGGCACGTACTAGTCTGCTGGGCAAACCCTTCACTCGAGTTAAGTCTGAATATGCAGCCTACTCATGCCTTGTGTACTGAAGGCCCTCTCGTTGTAAGAAAGCAATACATTGACCTGAAAATAAAAGAATTGGGGGACATTCCCACACCTAAGGCTATGTATACGGGGTATATAACCGCATACACAATCCTTTTATCTTTCAGTTAAAGGCCTCTAAGGATTGGCTATAATACTAATGAACTTGCTGTGTTATAAACTACTTAAATACAGTTAATATCCAAATGCGAGCGAGCAAATTTTCAGTAGCTGGAAGACATGATGACCAAAATCTTCTTTCATGAGGTGTGATTATTGGATAATGTGGCGAACGAGCATGGCGAGCGAGCCAATTTTCTGTAGGTTAAAGAAAGAATGTTGCCCAAAAACCTCTTTTAAATGGTGTGTAATTATCACATCACGGGCTATATGTACAGGGGTATATTATGTAGGCCTATTTAACTGCGTGCATAATACTACCATCTTTCACTTGAAGGTTATCACAATGATGGTTATATTGTAATGAATTTGCTGTGACGTAAACTACTGGATTACAGTTAGTATCCAAATGCGAGAAAGTCATTGGAATCACATATTCATAAATGGACTTATCATAACTAATGTCCCATGATGCAGTGGATATAACCTTTGCAAAAATCTAAACGTATAAGGATTGTCACGGCCAAATTCTTGTAAGAATACGTTGAGCGTGGGAGCGGAGTAACCGCGCGAGAAATTTTGCATTTTAAGAACGCAAAATTAGGTCATTTAAGCACTTTGACTGCATTTATAAAGATGAATCCACACAATAACAGTAGTATTAACCATTTGATGATTAAAACAAATCTTTCTGGAAAAGTGTGTGTGTGTGTGTGTGTGGGGGGGGGGGGTCGATTGTACATGCCACCCCCCTCCGAAAAGTGTGGGGGATGTATCCCCCCATCCCCCCGGAATTCACGCCCGTGGGCACGCATCCTGAAGGTCATTCGATTGTTTATCTCGATGTGATATTATCAACTGAAAGATGAAGCTAGTACATACCTACACACCCCCCTTGTGCAGAAGCTATTGCCGTCGACATCCATAGCAGGATCGATGAGAACATAGCCTTAGAGGAGAAAATGGATAAAACATTTTCATTCCATATTATAAGAATGAATAGTTCAAAAATTACAATTGGTATATACACATCAGAATAGGGTAAGAAATACCCACTTTAAAGCACATCTACATCTTGATTTCCTATCAATCGTTGAAGTACTGGTAGACTAACACTTGTTGAAAATATTCCGGGCACATGTACGCTCGTATTCAATAATTTGATCAAAATCCACTTTATTAACATAGGCGGATCCAGGGGGCCGAGGCCCCTCCCCCCACCCCCACCCCCATAGGCGGAGGAAAATGAGAAAAAGGAGGAAATAAAGAGAGAGAAAGAAGGAAAGAAGGGCAAATAAGAGGAGGAAGACTATAGTGAATGAAATAAGAGGAGGAAGACGAGTGAATAAAATAAGGCGAGGGGAAGACTTAGAAAAAAATCTTTCATGCCACTACATAAAATTTTTGCTCGTGTTTTGCACTCGCGTTGCCTGTTCGATGTGATATATATCTTGCTCAATAGGCTGATATGGAGCTTAAAATATCAAGTTTTTAATTCAATATACAAAACATATTTTAGATCGGACATCGAGCTTTCATTATTTTGTTTGATTTACAATTTTTTTTATTGCTCAGAAAAAAATGTCCGTTTTTTATGGTCTGAATGTCAACATTTTCAGCTCGAGCTGCGCCCTCGCATTATTTTCATTTGTCAAGTACCTATTGGCTTCATGAGCCTTGAAGGTTTGCATGGAACGTTTTGGGGAAAACACCATGTAGGTTAGTCCTGAAAAGGACTGTTGGTTTATCTTTCTGATAGTAGCTAGTTATTCTCGACGTTTCGAGCACATACTGTAAGCCTGACGAAAGAGGAATAAGAAGAAAGTCTTCATTTTCATATGATGACAAAATGTCCTTAGAATGTCCCAGTCCTAGGTCAAAATAATATTAAAAATTTCTGCTCGGGCTTCTCGCCGCAGTAATCATCTATTCACATACGCATCTTGTTCAGGATCACAAACATTGCCCAGAATGTTCAATTTTCAGGACAAAATACATGAAAAATTTCCAGTGATTTTAGCACGCTCTTCGTTCTCGCACTTTTTAAAAGGGCTTATGAATGTTCAATTTTCAGGACAAAATACATGAAACATTTCCAGTGATTTTAGCACGCTCTTCGTGCTCGCACTTTTTAAAAGGGCTTATGAGATTATTACATACATATTTATGTTTTCTTAAGAATAAAGCTACATGTATATAAGAAGTGACTGTTAGGACTATCCCTTCAAAGAAACATACAAATACCAACTTTGAGCTGTCGATTGGGGTAAATGGGTGAAAAAAAATTGCCCCCCCCCCTTATTGACGAAAGCTGAATCTGCCCCTGCATTAATGAGCAGGATTGACTTAATATCTCGAAAATTATGCTATTAAAGATTCCATTTTCAACTGTTGAAAAGTAGATAGGTATTTATGAACTTTTATTGAAAACAGACAAATAATCGATTCGACTTGATTCAGTTAAAATTAGATCAAATAGAATCAGATGAACCAAAATGAAGTTGATTAAAATAAAATAAAGCAGAATAAAATTTCAAATATGGGCATAAATATTTGTATATATTATAATAGAACAAGATAAAAGTAAAATGATAAACATTCTCACCTCCATTGTTAGACAATTCTTTGGTGCGATGAGATTCCCAAACGATCATCTGATTAGATCGGAAGCATTTTCCGTTATGGGAAGAGAAATGACGGGACATGGTTGTCATGGGAACGATACGTGCTTGGGAAGGAGAACCCTTAATCAAAATACACCAGTCAATTACTTTTCAATTCTGATACTAATTATTTTAAATTTTGGATTCCACGATCGAAACAGGTGTGATCAAATTCCACTTTTATTGTGATACATAAAATGATTCAAAAGTGATTATTTTCAAATTTAAACTAAGACACAAGGATTTTCACGAATATCACTCTTATCACATGAAATACCCCCTAAAATATATTTGTCTTACAAAAATCCCCATTAAGCCAATATTGTCAATGAGTTTCACTGACAATTGTTATAAGTTACTGAAATCCTGACATATTATAGTTTCTATAAATCGGCGCTTGGGACAAGCAGGGGTCGGGCTTTTTCAAGAACTGTTCATTTAATTCATTTTTCTTTTTTTCCCCTTCCGCCATCATTTCTCCCTTCAGTTGGGCCACCCATTCGGCTGCCCCTCAAATCAGATTATAATATCCGTCTGTGTAACGTTAAAATAATACACGTTTAAGGGTCAGAATTATGGTAATTCGACATTTTTAGAGGTCGAATGTTGTTTGTTCTATTAAACCTCCGGTCAGATTTATTTTTGAGAACTGGAACGCGATTCATTGTTTACGAAAGTAAGCCGGCTTCCCGGCTTGCACTTGGGGCTGAATTATTCATTACCAATACCAGAATCAAATATAGGAATTTTACATATCGCAAAGCATCAGCATTGCCTCTAACTTTTAATGAATTTATCACATCAAATCGCATCACATCCTTTGATATAAATTAAATTGTATTTCATCGACTTAACGTTCCCGGGTCGAAAAAAGTGAAATGGATCGAAGAGTCGTATTTGTACAGATTGATTGATTAGGTTCGTTCTCTCGCTCCCTCTTGAGTTGATTTGTGAAGGATGGTAAACATAATTTACTTGGAAGCCGAGTTTATTCGCTCTCAGCATTGGCAGGACATCGATTTTATATGAGGGTCCCACTAAACGGATGAAAGAATGGCAAATTTATAGGATAGTTTATTACGCTGCGGTTTCGTTACTTTTCAATTCAGAAGTGAGTTACCCGGGCTATTGATGAGTAATCATTAGGCCTACCATAAGATGCCTGTCGTGATGATGATGAAATATTTATCATCATTTTCATGAATGTCATTATCCCTTATTATCGACAATATCTGTCATTATTATTTTGTATTATTATTCTTCTCTTCCTCCTTTCTTCTTCTTCTTCTTATTATTATTATCATTACTATTGTTATCACCATCATCATCATCATCATTATTATTATCAGTAGTAGTAGTTGTAGTAGTAGTAGTAGTAGTAGTAGTAGTAGTAGTAGTAGTAGTAGAAGTAGCAGTAGTAGTAGTAGTAGCAGTAGCAGCAGTACAGTATAGTAGTTAAAAGAGAAGCCAGAATATGATGTGTTAGTTTTTTCCGCGTATTATATGCTACTGACAGGCACATCGACGCTACCGACTCCATACTAGTGAATTATATTATATTGGTCGGTTTGAAGTCGGTATTAGCGTGAACTACCGACCCCAAACGGATCTAACCACCCTTTCACACGGTACCAAAATCGTAATTTGAATGATGATTCCAGTGAAAAATAAGGCTAATGACGAATAATTAGCACGTGTGAAACTAAACTAGAACATGATTAGAATCACGAACGCTAATCACAATCACGAATTAAAGTTCTACTCCAGTTAAAATTCACTCAAATTACGGTACAAATTTTGCGTGTGAAAGGCTTGACCTCCAAAATATATTTTTTGGGGGAGGCGCTTACGGGACCTTTTAAGCACGTCATGCACTCATCGTAGTTTGTATTTGCAGTGCTTTGATTGACAAGTCACCAAGGACACATACCGCCTTCGCTCGGGAATTCGAATTCAAATCATGCAGTTTTCGAGTGAACGTGTGAAAGGTCCGATGATTCTAAAGACCAATTGCAATCATCATTACAATGATGATTCAAGATTCACGTGTGAAAAGGCCCTAAATCATTACACTAGTATGAATGACGTTTCACTGGTCGATTTAGTGTCGGCTTTTTTTTGTGTGACTACTCCGGAATCTAATGACGAGAGAATAAGACAAGAAGACGAGTTGTTGGAACTAAAAAAATATATTTTCTTGAGACAAGAAGACGTCAAAATGACTGTTGTAACACGCCAAGTCGATTCATCAGCTTTTTTTCTCAAACAAGATGAGTTGCCAAGTTTCACAACTCGGCGTCTCGGCTTTTTTCCATCTTGTCTCCTTGTCCCAAACAAACTCTTCTGAGTTTCAACAACTCGTCATCTTTACTTCTCGTCCGAAACAAACCTTTCTGAGTTTCAACATCAGTCTCATCATCTTGTCCCAAATAGGTCGATTTGCCAAGTTTCGCATGCAACTTTTGTCATCTTGTCCCAAATAAATCTATTTTCCGACAACTCATTATCTTGACATTATGTCCCAAACAAGTCAAATTTCCAAGTTCATACAATTCGTTATCTTGCCTTTTTGTCCCAAACAAGTTGACTTTCCTAATTCAAGTAACCGTCTCCTTATATCATTCCCGAAAATGCTTCAAGTTTCATCCGATTGCAATCCCGAAACCCACACGTGCAACTGATAATAGTCTAATCAGTAAACAAAATGACCTTTTAACTTTATTGTGTTCACGTGAATGACAATGTACGTGTGTCAATTTTCTGTGCTATAAAACTTCACATTCGTATATTAAACATAGAAGGATCATGCTGTTACATACATGTTTAATATCACCAGGCATGCCTTCATTTTGACGGAACAGGGGAGAAAACCTGACAAAAGATAATACAGCTCTTTGATTCTATCATGGAGCAAAAGCCTAAGAGAAGGCCACCATTGGGCCCCTATGAAACGGGACCAAGGGCTTGGATCGTCATCGCTGCGTACTTTTTGCTGAGTTTTGTCGAGATGGGCATCCTAAAAAGCTTCGGCGTGCTCGTCAATGAACTTGTCATTCAGTTCGATACAAACACTGAAACACTTGGATTTATCATCGGTCTCTACCATGGAACTTCTTATGCTTTCGGTAAGACTACTTTACTGCTGTCACTAAATAGTTGAAAGAATTGTTTGAACCGATGTTTATATGGGACTACCCCCCCCCCCCCTTGGCATTGACCAAAATTTAAGCGCAGAGAATACCCGTGGTTTATGGTATCTCCTTCGATTGAGAATCAAAATATGTCAATTTTGAAGTGAAAACCTTTATTTTTGTCTGTCAAACTGACAAATTTTTAAAGATAACTTTGAATATGAAACCATCGGTTTTCACCCTCCCCGTCCTCTAAAATCTTGCATCCGCCCTCGGCATGGGAATAGGGAATGTGCATAGGCGGTGATCTCCGGTGAATATTTCCCCCTTCGTTTTTTTTCTGGGGGATCCTCCTTCGAATTTTATAGCTTATACGATGACAAATTTATATTAAGCATTTGAATATTTCATACGCAAACAATCCATTTAGAAACATATTGGTGGCAATGAACTTAGGTGCTCGTGAGTTATTAGCTTAAGAGCAAAGATTACTCAAAGCAAATAAAACTCCTATAATTGAAAAATGAATTCAAGGCATACAATGTCTTGATGGTAGAAATTATCGCACAGGAAACGTGTTATTCCATTTTTTTTGCAAATACTAGTATCTATCTAAGATCGGAGAATTTTAAAGCACTATTTACAACAATCATGGAAACGATACATTTGCATGGCTGTATGCAGCCCCCCCCCCCCCCCGAAATTGAGGAAACTCACATGTTTGCTGAAAATTTTTCAAAAACTTTATACAAATTGATATGTCTTATAAGACGTATATAAATACCCGGCCAGGAAATAAATTCTACATACATGCACTTCTATTTACGTATGTCACTTTTCCGAATTATGAATATCATTTAGCGAATCTCGCTATAAACATGCAGTCATATTTGGCGTATTTGGCCTGCGTGTAGCGTCACCAGAAATACTTATTTCTTTGTGCATTATATATTACTAATCCTATTATTTTGATCCCTTATTTGATTCGTCAGCTCCTATCATCTCTCCTCTCACCAAGAATAAGACTTTAATAAGACCATTGATGGTGTTTGGTAGCTTCATAATGGGCCTCAGTCTATCTCTCTCATCACTTTCAACAAACATCGCCTGGTTCTCAGTTGCAATGGTCGCATCAGGTAAATACAATAGAATACATCATCGATAATAGCAAAATCCACGAGGGCAAGGGGCTATAAGCCCACATTTATTATTATTATTATTTAGTGTTAAAAAGCATATAGTTACTTGCTAATAATCAGAGGCGTACAGTTGGGGCTTGCCCCCCCCCCCCCTCTAAAAAAAAATTTACGACCAAGAAAAAAAGAAAGGGAAAGGTAAGAGAAAATGGTGAAAAGATGATATTATTTTCTGAATATTATGTCAAAATCGATCACAAAATTTGATTTTTTTAATTATCTGTTGGATTATTGGAGTGCAGCATATAGTAGCGTTGATAATCTGATTTGATTAAAATAAATGCTCTGTCAGTGCACTCTAATGAATGTTCCTTTAATGGCAGTGCCAGAGGAGGGGATTTTAGCTTAAAAGTGAGCACAGCGTTACTTCAATGTTACAGGTGGGCGACTGTCCCCTATCAGTTTTCAAGGGGTAAAGAAAAAAGGGGAAATATGAGAAAAAGAAGTAAAATAGGGAAAAAAGAACAGAGAAAAAGAGAGTATAAAAACAGGTTGGGGTCGTTTAACTCTACATAATTACCCCTGGACTTTAACTTAAAAAGAAAAAAAAATAGGTCGTCTGTTCACTCCGTTAAACACGTACCCCCCCAAAAAAAAAAAAAAAATCGCCAAACACACGTTCATGATACAACTAAATCTCGAAGACACTGTTATTTTTAGTCTAGCTGCACAAGAGATCCAATGCAAATGTGGGAAACCGATCGCTATTTTTTTTTTTTTTTTTTTTTTTTTTGGGGGGGGGGTATTTTATTCAGAAATATGACATGTATTAATCTTAATTGCAATTGTTGTAACCTATTGTGACTTTTTAAAGAATCTCTGTATTCTCAAATTTGCCCCCAAAAATGTAAGTAAAATACAAAAGAAATTGCGAGTGAATTGCATCATCGACTTTCTCGTTCGCATTTCACTGTGTTGTGTAGTACGTAAGATGAGACTGTTTTGTGAACAAATAGGGAAGTTTTGAAATTACATAACTTTGTACTTTTATTAACATTTCAGTTAAATTGTTTCATTTTTCTCTGTTCATTTGTTCAATTAAATTATTAGATTCTTGATGATTTAAAATTAACTCATCTGAATACTATTAAAAGAAAAACCAATATTGCCAGGGAGAATAGAAAAACCTGCTTAATCCCTGTTTTCTCTATATTTTCGTCCCTTTCAATGTCGCTCTAGGTGTCGGATTTTCAATAATCTCTCTCTTGACGTTCATTGTATTCAGTCTCTACTTCACCAGGCGTTTTGCCCTTGCTTTTGGAATGGGTGACATGGGCTGTGCAGTTAGTGTGATCTTACCGTTACTTACAGAAAAGATTCTTGAACATTACGGATGTCGAGGAACAATTCTTATACTTGGAGGGATTGCCTTTAACACGATCGTCTTCACTGCGTTGTTAAGAGACCCTCGGACACTCCCGAAACGAAGAGCCAAAGATGAGTCCTATACCAACGTGCGAGAAGACGAGATGGGTGACCGTGAACTTGTCGAGCTTAACGAAGACACTCTCCTCCCCTTGGATCGCAGTATCACAAGAAATGAGCGTCGTCTAAATGGTGATGATGCTTCCTTCCAGAAATTATCAACGTCATCTGGATGTAATCAGGTTGATAACACAAGGGGAGCATTCAAAGTAGCTTGTCCACCTTTGAAAGATTGCCTAGAAGACTTCCATGATGAAGCTCTTAGAGTTCATCTGGAAGATCAACAACCAAACATGGCAAAGGGGTGCTATGTGATAGACTTTTGCCTGACACCTTTCCGAATGATCTGGAGTGCTCTTGACTGGTCGCTATGTCGGGACGAGCCTTACCTCATCTATATCTATCTTGCTACATTCATATTCGGTATGATCACGACGTCTTGGAACATCTTCCTAATCTCCCATGCCGTTGCTAAAGGCATCACCCTCTCCCAAGCAGTTCTTCTGTCTCTCGTCTCTGGGGTTGGTGATGCCTTTGGGAGATTCTCACAGGGTCCTATTGTTCATAATCGCTGGATGACTTCTGTTGGCCTCTTTATGTTCTCAGCCGGATTGAACAGTATACTCTTCTTCTGTGATCCTCTCCTGAAAGGCTTTGGTTGGTTAGCCACCGGAACTGTCTTGAATGGTATTTTTTTCGGCACTCAGACATCTCTTTTATCGATTATGCTCAAGGTAAAGCGATCTTTATGTCAGATATTGACGTACGGACATAATGGTTGGTTCAAGAACAGATAAAATGTATTGCAAAATGCCCTAATGACAAAAAAATAACGAGGTCTTTGTCGAAAATTGGTGCATCAAAACAGCAGTTTCGTCCATTTCTGGACAAACGACATATTTTTGTCAACTCCGAAACTTATGACAAAACTGCTGTTCCGGATCACCAATTTCGACAAAGTCCTCCCAGCTATTTTTGTCATTTGACGAGCATTTTTAATACATTTACTTTGTTATTCCCCCCTTCCGTAAATCGCAGTGAAATTTCCCCACTGTCGGTAATATGGGAAGTTCGAGGACATATACTAAAATGAAAAAGTCGGCCCCGCACAATTCAGTCTCTGTGCATATTGTGAAAATTACTAATTATTAATGAAATATATCGATCAACTGATTCTAAATGACCCGGGGGGAGTCAAATGTATTGCTGTATACATGCGTGACCAAATTATTTCCAAACACCCCCTAAACGAGTTTTTTTTCTCTGTGTGCAAAAGAACCCCCTTAACAAGTTTTTCGCGGGCTTTATTTATACAATTTGGCCCCTTAACAAGTTGTCGCCAGAATATGACCTCGGGGAAAAGCTTTGGGAAAAAAATACCTTAAACACGTTTGGCTCGTCTTTAAAAAAAAAAGCTTTGGAAAAAAAATACCCTGACCTGTCTTTCAAAACCACCCTTTTTTTCTTGAAAATCGGTGTTTTTGATACTCTTAACGAGTTCACGCGCGGCCCGCTTCCAAAACTGAAACAAAACACCCCTTTAAACGCGTTTTTTTTTTTTTGGTCACGCATGTGTACAGCAATATATTTGACTGCCCCCCCCCCCCCCTCCCGGGCTAAATGAAAAGGACAATTCCATGATACTTTATACAGTTTCAAAACGTTACGCTTTAAAATTTATAATATACAAGTTATTCTTGACGGACACACAGATCACAAAACCTGTCATGGATTAAACAAGGTCAATGCTCGAAGGATCCGATATCATAAAAATAATAAACACTTAAGTGGTATTCGGATGCTAAATAGTACAATGTTAGATTGTAAAATGTTTGATATGAACATTATGCTGGAAGTATGATGAAGTGTTTGCGCTTTTAATCCTTAACGTCTGGTATTACACAAAGCTTAGCGATTGATAGTACAATTATTTTTATACGATGATCAATGCAGACCTAAGATAAATCGCTTTTTAGATTTGTGTTGTAATAAGACCGTAATGTCCTGGTACACCAGTAATGCTGCGACGGCAGTTGCCGCAATTAAACGTACTTTTTGCGCCTTTTATAAATGCCAACATGTTTGGGTATGATGCTTTTTCTTGTTAGATGCTTATATTTCATTGCGTTAATCTTTATCGGGACCCCTATCACTTTAGTAAACAATCTAAGATTTAAGTTGATTTTAAGGATTTTCTTAGAATGTACAGGTAAAATTGGTTTGATCATTTACTTGGTATAATTGTTTGCTCAATTTAAACATTACAGGTATTGACACACTGACGTTTAGAAATATATATGGATAATGGTAAAGAATAGTTTGTAACAATATGTTTTATGTTTGTTTGTTTTCATTATCATAGGATTATACACCATCTCCAAGACTTTCGACGTCATATGGTTTGTCCAGTGTAGCCTATGGCTTTTCCGAACCCATTGGTGGATTTGCAGCAGGTAAATAACTTGTTATGCAATAACTGATATACCTGTTGCGAGGAGGGGGGGGGGCATTTTGAAGACCTTAAAATGATAGACGAGAGGGAGAAAAAAGTGATATATATATCATCAACTTTTTAACCCCAATCCATACGGTGTTCCAACCTTTATTTTTTTTTGTGTAAATAAAAAAGAAAGTTAACGTCAATTCTACTTTATTTCTGAACCTGACGAATGATGGCGCTACTTGCGTGAGTAGGCCCTACTTAATTAAAAAAAAAATTAATGCAAAAACATTTTTATTCAGTTTAATTTTTTAACATGCCAAGCTCTCTCTAGAATATTTTTTTTCTCTCTTTGGAGCTGAGACTCAAGAGAAGTCTACCGTTTCTTTTTTTTCTTTAAAAAATAATATTTAAGGTATCAATGTGTATTAACATGTTACTATTCAGCTATTTAAAGACAATTCAGAAAGTTTACAAGAGTGAATCGAGGATTTGATGAGGCCGGAAGGGAGCATGAAAATAATCCATTTTTATTTGCAAATATATAATTTGGACAAGTATATAAAAAGGGGATTTTCGTTGTCTTGCCCAAAAAGGAGATAATCGCTGGAGCGAACACCCCTCCCCCCAAAAAAAAAATACCTGCAAAGTCTTCATAAAAAATCGGTTACCATTTCTCAAAAACTATGATTAACAATTTAAATGAAAACGAATTGGCACGCCCCTACCCTTCGCGCCTGGATCCACGACTGGTATAGGCATAGCTGAAAATGTACAATTTAGATATTTATTTGATACTGTTAATGCAAGGTAGTCTTGTTCAATGGCTAATGATAATTATATTATTACAATGACATAATAAACTTTGTTGGAAGACCGTAAAAAAAATCCATAAAATGTTGCAGCCGTTGTATTACTTTATTTGAGCCAATTAGTGAATCTTAATGTGTTTGCAATCATTACAATTATACGTTTAATTTGAACTTTAACTTTTAAGGTTTCCATTTTTGTTCTCCTCTTTTAGGTTGGATAGCTTCCGTTCTTGGTTATGAGATGATGTTCGTGTATTTAGGTGGACTGTCTGTTCTCTCCATTATAACCCTTGTTCCAGCTTATAAACATTACCGAAGACCACCTAAAATAACTCAAGGGCCATGATCAGCTAAATACAAGAAAATAAATGGAGTACATGCTGTATTTGTTCACGAAACCAAATTCAAGACATGCATTAATATTGCAGCCGATTTCTTACTTTATTTGAGCCATTAAGTAAATATTCAGTGTGATTGCAATCATTAAAATATAAATGTAATTTTCACTTTAATCATGGATGAGATGCATATCTCACTAATATAAAACAATGAAATTTCGGATCACCATGAAGACGAGCAAAACAATTTGTGCATATTTGAAACTTGGATATCTTAAGCCTTATACGTTATCGTCTTGATCAAATATGTACTATGTATATAGGCAATGCGAGTGCGGGCGATATTTCTATTGTATTACCTGCAAGCTTTTCTTTTTCCAATTATTAATTATTCCCCTTCCGATCTTTTTACTGTTCTTACCTCTATTATCTATTTTTTTTTCTCCTTCCATTTCCCCCCCCCCCCTCCCTGTTTAATTTCCCTTCTGTGCACTGCTAAAGTGCCAATATGGACCGCGGTCGCTTAGGCGCCCTTAATCGCATATGCCTATCGTGACATACCGCCAACTTAACATGCTTAAGGACGTTCCACAGTTAAAGTAAAATCCATGTCATTTTCACCAAACTTTGCACATAGATACTTTAGAACCTTAATATTCGAAATATGCAAAAATTAACATAGGTCCATGTGCTTGATTTTTTGCTATAGAGCTTCAAAGTTCACCCAAATTGATGTTCTTAAGAATTGCGCATTCAAAAGAATTTGGCATTTTTAGACCGCCCAAGATTACTACAATGAGTTTAAACCTCCATTACTCATTCAAAATACATGAAAAAGTCATCAAACTTCGCAAGAGAGTTAATAATTGTATCGTTAGAATGGAGAATCTATTAATAGTGCTATTTGTTTGCAATTTTAAGTTTAACAGCACTGTCAGTTCTTAAAAATGGCGTAAAAGATAACAAAATCCCAATCTGAAAAATGTAAAATTTCAGTAACAAACTACAAACGTACAATAAATGCTGCACTTTATTCAAAATCCATGTCATCTTCACCAAAATTTGCAGAGTTGTAGAGAAAGGTATACCTAAGAGGTACAAACATAAAAAAATAGGGGTTCATGTGCTTGTTTTTAAACTATCAGCATTTTTATTAGAGCAAATGTGCTTTTTAAAACACCAAAAATGGGCCGAATGCTTAGTATCTATGTGAAGAAAAAATCAAAACCACTCTACCATTTATTCAAACTCGGGCTAATATTCGTGATTCTTGGCAGCACTGCAGAGTAACGTATTTTGAAATTGTAGAGAATATTTTTTTGAATGGTCCATGGAATAATTCAATTTTTTAGCTTCATGAAATAACGCATCGGATCTGCAATTAAAGTGCAGAAGATGAGAAAAATCAGCTCTTACCCGCAGCTAATTAATCACCTGTTCATCCATTGTGACGTCAGCGCGCAGAGTGTAAACTATGCGCAGATCATAATGCGCACAAACATAACTGTGGAACGTCCTTAAAGGACAAGTCCACCCCAACAAAAAGTTGATTTGAATAAAAAGAGAAAAATCCAACAAGCATAACACTGAAAATTTCATCAAATTCGAATGTAAAATAAGAAAGTTATGACATTTTAAAGTTTCGCTTAATTTCACAAATCAGTTATAATTTTATGTACACCCTGTTCGGTATGCAAATGAGGAGACTGATGACGTCATCCACTCACTTTTTATTTTGTATTTTATTATATGAAATATGAAATATTTTAATTTTCCCCTCATTGTCAAGTGAAACGATTAATTCCTCCCTGAACATGTGGAATCAGCATTGTTTAATACTATATGGTTAAGTCAAGTTGGTCCTTATTGTCAAATCTGTAAAAAATGAAATATTGTATAATTCAAACAATAAAAAACAAAAGAAATAGTGAGTGATGGACATCATCGACGGACTGATCTGCATGTCACCGAGTTGTGGATATCACAGTTTTGTGAAAAATAAGGGAAACTTGAAAATACCATAACTTTCTTATTTTACTGCCGATTTTGATGAAATTTTCAGCATTCTGCTAGTTTGATTTTTCTCTATTTATTCAAATCAACATTTTTCTGGGGTGGACTTGACCTTTAAGGAAGAAATATGTCGTGAACGCATAATTTGTATATATGGCTGGAAAGAGCATCTTCTACCAAACAATTTGATCCCATATTCATTAGGTGTGTCTTCGCGCTTAGATAACTAATACCGGTATAGGTGTTCTTTGCAGTGATGTAAATTTTGATTTGCGCCATGAATGAATACATAATTCAACGATGTCATAATCCTACATGAGTTGGTAAACATAATTATTTGCAAATCTCCTTTTCAATTGAATTATCTGGAGAATTGATACTTAAAAGTGTTTATTAAACAATCATAATGTAAATCATTGAAAACCCTTGTAGGATTATGACATCTGCATTCTTTCATTGAAGTCATGCCTTACTTTGGCGCAAATTAAAATTTACATCAATGCAAAGAATACCTCCAGATCATCCAAGCGCTAACATATACCAAATAAATATGATATCAAATTATTTGGGAGAACATATTCTTTTAGGCCATATATAATCATTATTTGTTTATGACTTTTTTTCTTACATCGGGGATTTGCGAGGTGTCATTTTTTTACAGGGATAAGACGCCCTTAAATAATAGCCTCGAACCCAGAGGAATCAAGTAATTTTTTGGTGCTCTTCTCCTATTGTTGAAGTTGCTTTGTATAAATTTTTAGCTCCACTTCCACCATATATACTTCTTATCATTACCCCTCTTCTTCTTTCCTCCCTTTTTTTCTTACTTTATTTCTCCTTTTTCATTTTCTTTAATTTCCCCCATCTTTGTTTTTCCATTCCCACCTCTTTTCTTTTTGCTGTTACCTATGTTCGTTTTTTGTTGTTGTTATTTTTATTCCTATTCCTTGTAAGTATTTTAATTCATTAAATTCTTCCCATCCCCACATATTTTTTTAAAACTTCTTCTGCAGCCCCCCCCCCCCCCGCCTATTCTGCCCATTACATAATTGGATGAATAAGAATATAAAAATCCAAAGGATTGTTGGCCATCCATTTTTTGTCATGGATTAGTTGTGGTATTTTATTTTCTTTAGCAAAATACAAAATCAGTACAAGTACAATTTGAGAAAATACACCACCATGACAGATATGAAAGATATTAAATATATTAATAACTGTACATATCTAACAATAATTTCATCAGGGATTAAAAAAGTTTGCTTTATCAAAATCAATTTTCAAATCTTAAGTATGAAAGTGTCGAAATTCAGGTGTATCATATTAACTAAAACTTGCAATGAAGTGAGAAGAAAACAAATATATGATTATAAAATCATCTTGAATTAATTATTTAGTAGTGTACTTTATATTTTTATAAATGATAATAATAATAATAATCTGGCTTTTCATAAGGTGTTTAAGAGATACATTGTACAGATTTATAAAATTACCCCCTGTCATCGGATTCAATCAGTCATTCCTGCACACAATGTATGCACATCCTCCAATAACTGGGAAGTATTTCAGCCAGTTGCCATTGAGGTGCACACTATACTGGGAAAGCTAAAATGACTTTCGCATTCCACCGGGTACCCATTTAGCACCTGGGTGAGGCAAAAGTGTGGATAAACGCCTTGCCAAAAGACGCTAGGCCACGGTGGGATTTGACCACATGACCTTCCAATTACAAGGTGAGAGTCAGAACCACTACATCACAGCTCTTCAACATAAGAAAGACGTATGTGTATATGCACCAAATGGCAAGCTTGAGGCCAGAGTCAGAGGCAGCTTCAAACCCGACGCATGTGTATCTTGGGCCTCGGCCACTCCTTAACTCTTTTGAATCACCCCTATATCAGCCATGTGTTGTGTTTCATAAGCATAATTCATATGATCATTTCACTAAGATCATAGTATTTCATGAACTACACAAGAGAAAAGTTATTGGAATGATTTTTCAACACCAAATACCGAAAAAGGTTATACTGCAAAATTGATATGGATGGTTATAATGATGATAATAGCAATAATGATAAGGATGACAATAGCAAAAATAGTAATGATAACATAATGAGAAACATAAGAAATACGTAGCATGCTTAACATATGAAATGTTAACACTTTTATAACTTTATCTGACACTACATGTTTAAAAAAATTTAATAATGATGTCAGATCATCACTCCCAAATGTATTTGTAAAGCAAATTTAACTCTGATTAATATATATATGTATTATTGTTTAAGTTAAGAAGACAATGAGCCATGACCTCTATGACATTGTGGCCCCTAAATTATAACAGCACATATGAGCCAAGTTTAAATTCAGGAACCATCACTCGCTTCTTTCGCTAGCTGGAGAACAAATAATTCTATTCCAAGCATATGATTTGAAAAAAAAAATATTCATGTCGGGATAAAATATCTACATGAAGAGCATAATAACAAATCAAAACCACTGAAACCAACAAAATTGTAATGAAGTATGTTTGACAAAATACAACCAGCGATTGTTTTCTGAATGTGAGAAATAATTGACATTTGTGGTAAAGTGATTGGTCATTCCTAATTAAGAAAAGACCTTATGTCATCCCACAGGTTCTACATTATTTTAAGAAGCATCTGAGCCCTTCTCCTCAGAGATATGATATATCACCCTCAATCAGCTGTTTAACAATAGAATTATGCATGAGGAACACAGATGCCTTTAAATAGAAAGTAAACCAAACTTGCATGCTAAAATTCAATCCCCCCAAAAATATGATTCAGTTATTTTAATAGACAAACAGCTTTCAAAATGAATAGTTGATTTCCTTTTTTAAAAGGAATTTTAGGATCCGTTTCTCTAATCATGGACCTATTAGAGATGGACACTCATCGCATAGTTAATGAATTCACTAACATCTGACTGTCATTGTACTCTGAATAACATTATCTTCATATTTTTGTACTTTTATCCTATCGTGTTCTGCCGTCAATTAGGTCGTGAGTTGAAAGAAGCAGTTCGTGATTAGACATTGATATTGACCAAACTGTATGCGCAGAAGATGATAAATCACTTAAATCCTGGAAAATTGATGTGCAGTTCTGGTTTACCTTTGGCAATCTTAGTTCCATGTGTTTTATTTGGGAAAATGTATGCATATTGTAAGATATAGGCCATATTGTGATTAAATGTCTATTACTTATAATCCCATTTTTCTGATTTTCTTCGTAATATTCTAGAGATACATGGCTCACATCTTGTAGAGAACATTTATCTCTTAATGTTATTGAGGTCATTATGTAAGTGTGGAAGTGCATGGATCAAATAATTACACATTATGTCACAAAATCGTCTGCTTCTCAATTTTGCTGCTTCAAAACTAAAGCATGTTGATTGAAAAACATTTTCTAACACAGGGCATCAGCCAACAAAGCCAAAACTAGGAAAGCTGTGTCTTTGTAAATAATCAGATACGCCTTGATGTCGCTATAAGATTGTCAAACACCTGAATGTTCTCATTAAGATGCACATAATCACTAGGCGGCGGATCTCGTTCGATCAAAGAAAATGATAGCATTGAATGTCCATCTCTAATAGGTCCATGCTCTATTCATCCAATCAACATCTCTTCATTTTACCATCCCAATAAAGCAGCAAACCCGTATGGATTACGTGCTCAAGGCACTGCTATCCAGTATTCACATGGTGAACTGCATACCTCTATAATCTTCATGATGTCACAATACAAAGGCATGGAATGTGCATGTATATAGAATCATTGGCACTATGAATCATACGAAAAAAAAACCTTATATTACCATATAATACAAGTTCACAACATTTTGGTAGAAGTAGTACTGTAGTATAAGAAGTTAATACAGGAAATAAAGTGATAGTGTATAGTGCTGACATTACAAAACCTTAATAGTGGACTGAGAAATTATGAAATGAATTACCCAAAGTAAAATCCTTTATCAATGCTTGCGCCGGCTGTAGAAGAATAATCCAATACCGACACACAAGACTATTCCTAGAAAGGCCATCTGTTCTTTGCTGACATCTGTCCAGATAACCGTTGTTCTTGATTTGTCCCCATCCTTCGTCTCTGTGATTCTCTCCACTTTGATATTTGATGTTGGGTCTCCTCCTTATAAGTGGGTAATATACAAATAATGAATGTTTATGAGTGCAATGGACAGAATACTTTATGAGGTGAAAGATGAAATGATTCATTCAACGAGGCGTAGCCGAGTTGAATGGATCATTATTTCATCTTTCACCGAATTAATTAATCTGTCCATTGCATGAATGAAGAAACATTCATTATTTGGTTTATATGACACCTAAAAATTGATTTTTTTTTTAAATGAAATTTATGAATTTCGATGCAAAACACGCTCAAGCAGTGCGAGTTCGGTCTGTTGATTGTTACGTCATTACAACATGCGCACTGCTGGTGCCTGCTGCAGTCTCGGTGCACGCGTGCAATGGACAAAATCGTATGGATCCAAAATTGCACGATGAATGGATCCAAAATTGCACGGTTTATGACGTCATTACAAAATGGGTTGAATGAACGATATCAAACAACCAATCAAATCACAAGGATCTATCTAGGTGTCATATAAATATGGATATTGACAATACCAAGAGTTAACAAAGGTTGTAACTAAGACAAATCCCATGATAATTTCATATCAATTAAATTTTGTATATAATTATAAATTGTAAGTCTTAAATAAAAAAAGATAGAAACTGAAATTACAAAAAGAACATGCATATATGTTCACTTAGCTCTTAGAGGTTGACTTACAGTACACACACGAAGAAAATTCACGAAAGTGATGATTATAGACAAATTATAAATGGATGGAAAGGTCTTGTCTTTTTATACACAAATATGTCACTAAAAAGTCTTATAGATGTCGTTGAAATGCAAGAAATGAAATTATTAGAGACCCTTCTCAGCCCCCAGCCGCCCCCAGACCGACAATCGCGCACTAGAAAACAGTCGAGAGTAATGACGTCACACAGTCAACGAGCTCATCATCCCTCTGTGCTTCACCTTACTGACCTGTTCAATAACTTCCGAATTTACCGTTTTCTTCATGTAATTTGGTATCCGATTTCTGTTTTCGACAACTTCAGACCAAAAGTGAACCAGAACTGTGTTACTTTGCCCATTTTTTAATGAATTGGGAACTGTAAAGACCAATTTTGTCCACTTTTAAATAGCTGATTAATTTGGTACAAATATTTCAAAAGTACCAAAAATTTAGTTACCTCCTACAGTTTACTAACCTTCAATATTGGAGATAATTTGAGTAAAATTACGGTTGTTTCATCTTTCTTAATATATTGTGCAAAGGATGAATCCATCTGGGGTATTCCAATCTTTTGGAGCAATAACTCATATTGTTTACTATTTTCGATCTCTCTCTCTCCTTCTCCCCTCTCCCTATCTCCCCTTCTCTCTCTCTCTCTCTCTCTTCTCCCAATTTCTTTCCTTTTTCTATTCCCCCTCTTTTCTCTATTTGTTCCATCTCCATTCCTTTCTCTTTCCTTCTTTCTTTTCTATTGCTTTCCCTTTCTTCTTTCTAAGTCTATAATGTACATGTTGAAGTTTAGACATTATATTGACATTGATGACATGGTATACAGTTTGTTCATTATCCATAATTTTTATTTTAATGGTAGGCCTATCAGATTTAATATTATGGTCGGAATTATTCCTGATATTTGCCTACGCTTTGGAGATTGGCCCCAACCTAATATTTGTAAACTTAGTATAAATATGTTTGTATGTGTATGTATATTTCTTTTTCTCCCCTTTTCTTATATTTACCCTAACTTTTGGCTGTTCTTTATCATTTCACATAGTCATTTTTAAGATATGTTATATGATTAAGTTATGCACCTGTTACTTACATCGAAACTGTACATGAAGTTTTATAGTACTGCCCTGCATAGACAGTAATGCATCGATCATGACCTGGACCTATCTTAATCTTTATTATGCTTTGTATTGACTTTGTAAATTTATTTCCTTTACTGTGATTTCAATAAAGTGATATCAAGCCAACATGAATTATGTTATCCTTGCGGTGAGTAAACACTGATACACATCATATTTGACATGACTGGAAAAGTAAAGTGGATTCACTCGAACAAATACCTCCCTCCTTCCTATTCTTTCTTTTCTATATTTTTTTTTACTGCTTTTTCTGGATTAAAGGGGTACTCTGGGCTGAAAATAATAATATCTAAATAAAAGGAGTAAAATTCGCTGAGCAAAATGCTGAAAATGTAATAAACAAGTGGAACGCCTCTGGCAGTCTCGCCTGCATTACTTGATTCGATATAGCAGAAGTGCTGACTTTGAAGACAGCTATATTATTGTATAATTATTCACAAAAGAAAACATATGATAAATTAAAAAAATATGTCCATTCACCAAAAATGACCTTTGACCATGATCATGTGATCTAAAATGTGTGCAAAGCAATAATTTATACTTGATTACCCTTATGTCTATGTTTCGTGAACTAGATCCAGAAACTTTCTAAGTTATCACGCCAATTCGACAAATACTCCCAACATGACCAAAGTTCATTTGCCATAAATGACCTTTGACCTTGGTCATGTGACCTGAAACTCACACAGGATGTTTAATAGTGATACGTGATTATTCTTATGTCCAAGTTTAATGAACTAGCTCCATAAAAATTTAAAGTTACGATCGAAATTCAACAAATACCCCTAACATGCCCAAAGTTCATTGACCCTAAATGACCTTTGACCTTGGTCATGTGACCTGAAACTCGGGCAGGATGTTCAGTAATACTTCATTACCCATATGAGTAAGTTTCATGAACTAGGTTCATATACTTTCTAAGTTATGATGACATTTTAAAAACTTAACCTTAGGTTAAGATTTCGATACTGATTAACCCAACATGGTCTAAGTTTATTGACCCTAAATGACATTTGGCCTAGGTCATGTGACCCGAAAACAAGGCAGGATGTTCAGTAATACATGATTACCCTTATGTCCAAGTTTCATGAGCTAGGTCCATATACTTTCTAAGTTATGATGTCATTTCAAAAACTTAACCTTAGGTTAAGATTTGATGTTGACGCTGCCGCCGCCTTTAGTCTCGCTCTGCTATGTAGGCAATACAAAAACTTATTACAGATAAAAAAGCTATTAAATTTTTAAGTTAAGCAATAATTTGTGAAAACAGTTATACGCACCTCATAATAACTATTCATTATATGTAGGTGGGCTGATGATACCTTGTCCCTACTTTCCTTTTTTCTTATGTTATATAAAATCATAATTATTTCATATGTTCATACATGTGTGTATGATATGTCTTCATTAAAGTGACATAAATTGCAGCAATGAATATCTCATGCACTAAATCAATCCAATACATGTATTTTTAATTCTTGGACAAAATCTTAATAAACATAATTTTGAACAATAAAATACCAAGTAGGGATAGGACATAAACAATTTGATCATTGAATATTCATGAGACATGCATAGAACAGTTTCACCGAAATAATGCAAATATTTTAATTGTCATATTTTTGTCATTCTTTGTCCGATTTTGATCAAATTTGCAGTATTTTCTTTGTCTAAAAATTCTTTATCTGTTCAAGCCATACAATTTTCAGCCTGGAGTACCTCTTTAATTCAAGATACAAACATTTACTCATTCCTTAATAAGTCGTCCCTATTGCAGTATTATATAGAATTAGTCCAGAATAATTTTAGCAGAATATTACTCCCTTACATGGTCTATTAAAGCATGACTTCTGTTCTCTTATGTTTTTCATTCAACTTCTCAACCTCCCCCTTCTTTTTTTTTATCTCTACTTATTCTCATCTTTTCCTTCCCCTTCTTGTATTAAAATGGTATTATTTTACCTCTTTGTCTATCTCCAGTGATATTTACTGTTCCATGATTTGAGTCCATCACCTCGACTGGCTGTATTTCTTGTTTTCTGTCTTCCTCACCTGGTAGTAAGACCATTGAAATCATTCAACTGAGTCAAATAAATTGACAGAAATCTTTCCTCAAACATAGGGCTCTTTAATCATCTGAATTACTTGTAGCTTTAGAGGTTTAAGGATATTTCTTTTTGTTTGCTTGATATTTGTTTGTTTGGTTTTTTTTTTTTTAGGGGGGGAGAACTGAGACATTGCAGCATTGTAATTCGAAATAATAGTCTGACAAGGCAATGACTTCTTGGGCTCGTTGCAGAAAGTTGCAACCAATCAACAGCGCACATTTGGGACTTGCGATTGATTTTTTGACTTGCGTTTAAACGCAACTCTTTCTGCAACGGAACCCAGGTATTGAATGAATGCATATCAATTCCATAAAGTAATTCATACTCAATACATACATTTCATCTTGAATCAATATGTACTCTTGGTTCAAAGTCATTCCAGCAAAATTGCATTGTTTGATTATTGCAAGAAAAGAAATATAATGATGTATCTATGAATACTATCACCGTTATATTTCAGGCCCACAAGGAAGTGAGCTTCAACATATAATTGTGGAAATTTTGCCTTTCATTAATTGTTTGAAATTTATTTTAACCCCTCCCCCATCAACATCAACAACAATGCTGAAATGGTTAAAGCTCATAGCAATGGGTCATGGGTGCATCATATTGTATTGAAGTGTTGATCATTAACCATTCATATCATTAGTCAGTTAAAACAAGTGATAAAAATGATTTACCCAGACCTGCCAACCTTCTACAACCAAAAAAAGTATTCTTAGAAGAAAAAAAAAGTATTTTTTTAAATTTGGCTCAACATAACAATCGCCAGCCTGTTGTAGTGAGATCGGGGAAAAAACATGTGAAATGACTCTACTTGAAAACTTGATAATTCACCCTTTTAAACATGTGCTCTTGGGCTAGAATTTACTTGTTTTTTCATGCAACAAGTTACTGGCCCGACAGTGATCTTTACTTGTCAGGGACTGTTGGACCGGCGCTAGTGTCACGCGCAGTGTATAATACATAATCCATGATCAGAAATTTAAAAAAAAAGTAACAAATAATACAAAAAAGTATTGGTTTACTCATAGCCAAAAAGAGGAACAAATACTTTAAAAAGAGAACGGTTGGTATGTCTGTTTACCTCTTATTCTTTGCCTGACTACTGTCACCTGCTCTGTCTGCATACTTGAACCATCCCCTCCTCCTCTGATAACATCATCATCATCTTCATCATCATCTACAGCAGCATCTACAGCAGCATCTGATGCAACATTTTTGACTGTATAATTTGTAAAAGTATCATAGAATATTGATTTGGGTGAAAATTAAAGTGTCAGAAGTCAGAACCAAACAACCTGGCTCAAAAAAATAAACATGAATAAAATTACAATAATGCTTAAAGAAACATAGAAAAAGAGAAAGATTTTAATGAGTCTTCTACTGCTTCCTCTTGTGTATCTTCTTTTTTATCAGTATCTTGAAGATTTTCATGAATTGATTTGGCGCTATACAGTGCGTCCCACAAAAAACGAAACCGAGATTTATCGATGATTTATCATAACTTAATCACAAATACAATAGACAAATGACCTACCATTTTAAAGCTTAGAATATCCTCTATCATCTGAAATTATTTCTCATCCACGCATGAGTGAGCAAAAACAATTTGAAAAGGGGATACCAAAAAGTCACTTGGCGGGCTGTATCTGGGTTTCAAAAAGAAAACCACATTTTCAAAAAGTTCAATATCTGCTCTTTAATTTGATACCTCAATTAAAGAAAATGGTCAAGAAATAAGAAAGTTCTGATTATTTGAAACAAGGCTTGATTTTCAATAATTTCATGAAATGAAGAGGTTTACAAGCTAGCGTTTAAACTCACTCAACATTCCGTTTTGTTGACGATCAGCCATGTGCGATAGCTTTCTGTGGGAAACCGGTGAAAACAAGTTTATTTAATGAAATTATGGAAATACAAGCATTGTTTCGAGGGATCATACCTTTTTTACTTCTTGACCATTTTCTGTGATTAAGGTATCAAATAAAAGAGCAGATATTGAACTTTTTAGTCATGTGACTTTCTTTTTGAAATTCAGATACCCCCCGCCAAATGAGTTTTTGGCATCCTTTCTTCGAATTGTTTTTGCTCACTCATGCGTGAATGAGGAATAATCTTTGTAGTATCAGATGAAAGAGGAGATTCTAAGCTTTACGTTGGTGGGTCATTTGTTTATTGTATTTATGATTAAGTTATGATAAATCATCGCTAAATCTCGGTTTCGTTTTTTGTGGGACGCACTGTACAAATCATTGTTCAGCAAGTAAAAGGGTAAAAAACATTTAGTTTTTCCATAAATTTTTTTTTTCTAATAGAGTACTAAAAGCTCTTTCTGGTAATGTCTTTATATTGATCATAATCAACATATTTTTCTAGAAATTCAATAATAAATGAAGAATTTCCAATTTTGGCTAAATGAAGGGCAATATCAAGCATGCCCTTATTCTACAAAGAAAACTGCAGGGATATAAGCTGTAGAAACAGCAGTTTAGACTGGTATCATTTTTTTTTTTCAATTGATAGTGTCACATTACCCTTTTACTTGCCAAATGGCGAAATGTAATTAAATTTGTTCTTATATTTCCTTTGATCCACAGCTGAAAATACATATTCTCACCACACATCAAAGGGCAATGCCATGATATTATCTATCCTATAATCCTACTATATGTATTTGTATGCCAGAGCCCCATTCATCTCCATGACCTACCATGCCATAATTTGAAAAACATACAACTTTCATATGCTCTAAATATAAAATTAGAGCAAAATCATTTCAGAAAGGTGTAATATATTAGGTGTTTAATTAAGGTGTTTAACATTTACACTTTTATGGAAATGCCAGTATATACATTTTCAATGCACATCTGCCCAAGAGTCCCAATAAAACTTAAACGTTTGAGGATCAGAGTGTATTAGTTTCACGGTACACCATGTATTCTTTTGTGGGTATAATGTTGGTCCTGAAATGAACCACCCTTAGAAATTCATTTGATAATTCAATAATAATAATTAGCTGTAAAAAGTATTCTCTTGAAGAATACAAAAATAATCGACATCATTTTTATACCATTTTTCCTCTCTGCCTGCTCCTTTTCAATTTGCTGTCTGGCAGGTTTACGTATGTCTACACTGGCAATGGCTTCAGTCTCCCCTGTAGCAGCAGATGTATTTGGCACACCTGAAAGATGAAACATAATTAGATGTGGATTAGTCACCCTTGTCATTCTGTATTTGTTTTCCTTATTTTAACTGTTCTTGTAATTCTACATTTTCAGTATTTCATCATTTTCACCTGCTTTATTCACATTATATGATCTCAGTCTTAGGAATAATTATCTGGGGCCGGTGACACAAAGCTTAGCAATCATCGTACAATGTCTTTTTTTTACGATTGACTACAATGTACAATTAATTGTGAAAATCAAGCATAGGATTAATTGCTAACCTTTCAGTTATGCCTAAGACCCTCATGATATTATGCACTAGTTCAAGTAACTATAATATAACTATTAAGTTACATTAAAAGTTTTAGAAAAAATACATTTTTTTCCAAGGCATTTAAGTAATTACATGAAAACCTCAAAATCTAAGAGACAAATTGATGTGCCACCAAGATGACACCCCTTCAAAAATACGGTGCCAGACTATAGATATTGTTTCACATTTTGTGAACAAGCAGAGTTGACTTATATTACCTCTTTGATTCATATGAACCATTCTCTCCGATTGGTTCATACGCTGACTGCTAGTGCTCTGAACAGTAGCATCTCCAGCTCCGAAGTCTGAGGCAGCTTCAACTCTAGTGTCAGCTGTTAAAAGAAATAGAGATCACATACACGTATGACTTTCTACTTTAATCATCTTGTTGGTTTTGATCGTTATCACAGGGAACATACAAGTCTTATGAAAAGATGATGCAGCACAAGAAATATTGTTCCACATTGCAGTTTCAGGTAATTCATGTTGTTTGTGTGGTGAAATAAGATAAATAGTCACCAAATGAGAAGTTTGCTGTCAAATGCAACCAGTCACAACAGACTGAATTTCTAAAACATCTGAAACCTTTTATATCAATAACCATTTTAAAACTCCAAATCATATGATATAATAACAATTTGACTGAAATCTTGTCCTAAACAGTGAAACAAATATCCAATGCATTTTCCTGCCTATATGCTTAAATCACAAAAGTGCATCAAAGTGATGCTGGACGAGTACCAAGATTATGTCATAAGATCACTAAAAGTGATAAATTTGACATGTGACCATGGAGTATCATACCTTCGTAGTATTTTCTCACAATGGAGCAGAGTCCACCAACCTCTGCCTGGATGAGAGCATCTTCTATTTGCTTCCTGGTAACACCCTTCATCCTGTCATCCCATTGACCTAATAGATCTCTCAATGCTACGTTGTAGTCCTCTTTACATCTTGTCAGCATGCTCTTTGCTTCATTGTAGCCAACACCCATTTTATTGCAAAAAGTTGTATACTTCCCAGCTGGGAATCTTTTTGAAAGTTCATCGAAGAGAGCATCTTTATCTATCATGATTTATGGATGTGTTTCGATGTATGTAGAAGTCTTCTAACTGTGAATGCATGAAAAAATGAGCAGAAGCAATGAAAGACTTATTTAACCCATTGAATACTGAATTATTATTTGAGTTTCTATAAAGTGTGATCTCCCAGTTCAAATAGGCAACAACAGTTTAAATCGACATGTTCTTGTAAATTTAAATACATTGAAAGTTTTATGGTGCCTTTGAATTTATATTGTTACAGATTATTATTTTGACCATCCTTGATGCGCCATTACTCCTTAGGCAATAACGTCCATGAGACAGCCCCCCCCCCCCAGGTCGATTATTACAACCAGAGTACTTTATCTCCATGAATTTTTTTTTTACCCCAAATGATTCATTCCCAATCTAATGCTACAACAGGAACTCTACATGCAAGCCATCAAATCAGATTCATTCCAACTTTTAGTGGCTTCTTGGTCCTAATTAGACTAGCAAATGAAGTTTAAAAATCTTATCATCTAACAATTATATTATATGGGCAATATTTTAATATTATCCAAATTATGCAATAAAGAAAAAATATTGAATATTGATAATGGTTTTATGACCAAAATATTGTTGGTTATGAAGAGTTAATCACTATTTATTGACAAAAATCAGGGTTGGGCTCAATTACTTTCTTCAATTACAATTACGTAATTGAAGAAATTATGTTCAATTACAATTACTTTTCAATTAAATTACATTTTTTCAATTACAAGTACCAATTACTTTTGCCAATTACAATTACAATTACTTTTTATAAAGTCATAAATGAAATCAATTTATATTTTGTATCATATGTAGTACCACCCATTTCAACATAATTCTAAATTAGAGAGAAACTAACATGAAGGTTTATTAGTTTAGAGAGCATTGATCCTGCCTATCGCTCCATTTAATGAATCAAGAATCAATTCAAGAATCGGCCGTAAAATTAGTGTATAGTGGGTGGTCTGTCACAAAAGAAGGGTGCAAATGAGCAATGCTTAGCTTATTTTCTCTTATTTTTGGGACAAAAGCTTGATTTTTTGACACTGTCAGTTTCCAGTACAACTATTCATCATTATAAATTGGCTCTGAAGTAAATTGAATTTCTTTTAATTATTTTTTCTAAATTACAAATAGAGAATGTTTTTTGACAATTCTGAAGCAATTTTACTTTCCACAAATAGAGGGCCTTCACAAAAAAATGCAAAAAACTAAAGTTTTTTAGTGCTCTTTGTGAATGAAAAAAAATGATCCCCCATAATAGTGAAAAATAAATCACTTGTAACTAGAATATGGAAATCCCAGGGGGTGGGGGGGGGGGTACTTCAATAAATGTATGATACATATTATGTGCCATGGTTGAGACCCCCATTTTCAGCCTAAATTTCCTTTCCAGAGCATCATCAATTCAGAAAGCCATAGAAATCCCTATTTTTTCCCTTTCAAGAGACCCTCAAATTTGTGATTTGTCGTTCTAGTGCACGCCCACCATGAACTACTCAGCTGGTCGGGGCAGCGAGCTCAATTGCCGCAGAGCCATAGCGCTGGGCCGCCGAAACTTCCCATGCCCGCAGCTTGCTTGCGCTAGCCCGATATGAATCTAGCAAGACATGCACATGTTTTTTTTACGTAGTTGCTACAACGCTATGCCTAAGATATAATGAGTTCCAGAGACCCCCTATTCCGATGTGGTCAGTTCCAAAGCATTGCATTTTTAGCAATCGTTGATCCAAGAGCCATTCCAAAGACCCCCGTTTTCAGACCAAAATATAGTTCCAGAGCCCCCAACCCACTTTGGCGCGGCACATAGGTATCATGGTATAATTCGAGTACCCCCCCTCCCCCCGGATGGAAATAAGTATTTTTGCCTCATTTTTTGGTTACAAAAGTATTATGTTGAAGTATTTATTAAGTGTGTTTTGTGTACTGCATAGATAGATCTACAAGTAGATTCCATATAGGCAGGGTGGTTGCAGTGAAAAAGTGGGGAATACATTGTATTAAAGTATTAACCACTCACACTAGTGTGAGGTTAGGATTAGGATACTAACCTTGCACCAAAAAAACCCTTTGGCAGTGGGTCGCGTGTGCTGCGACACCACTTCTGGCGTCCACAACACACGACTTCTATGGCTTGATTTTTCTGTGTGCAGCGGCATGTAATGAAACCTTGAGTATTAACTAGACACTAGTCTTATAAATTCAAGCAAGATACTAGATAGACCTAGATCAAAAAAATTAGCAGTCTTTAATACTCTAGTCTACTCTTAGGCATGTTAGGCTTAGAATCCGTCCAGGCCCACTGGTCCATACCATAGGACACTCACACGTATTGCGAGGTTAGTATTAGTATACTAACCTCGCACCATGAACCGCGTTTGGCAGTGGATTTCTAACTAGCGGGTCGCAATTGCTGGGATCCAACTTCTGGTGTCCACAACACACAACTTCTATGGCTTGATTTTTCTGTGCGCGGCGGCATGTAATGAACCCTTGGGTGACCATAGGATACATCCATGCTAACTTGGAATCACCTGGATGTATACACTGCTGGACCAGTTGTTGGTATACATTTAAATGTAGTAGATAAGAGACTTGTATTTCAAATACTAGTGTGTTGTAAATTTTGAGTGAACCATGTATACCTGAGTTGGAATTATTTCCTCATGTTGACATGTTTTCATCATCTTTTGTTTTGTTCTGTCATCTGTGTATATACATTGTAATTTGTATCTACCTGTGTGTAAACCAGTGAAAAAAGAATTTCCGGCTTTAAGTTTAATACGGACAAAAAAGTTATAAACTATAAAGTTATTCAATTCAAGAGAGGATGCAATGATATCTAGTCGTATCGTACGTGGCTCTTTTCAATCTTCGATTAGACAACTCTAGTGATGTGCTGTTCACTACCTGAGTGAGGTGGGAGATGGTTCCAAGCCAAAAGGGCATATACTCACAAAAAATGATTTTTTTTTTATTACTCAGTATTTGTTAGGTGGATATTTGTGGTTCACTAGTCACTACTCATCAAGATCTATGTCGTTAGGTATTAGAGTAAGAACTAAGATAAATCTGTGCTTGAATTTGAAAATGAAAGTCTTGACTTTGTCTTTACTTTAGTTTAAATTGTTTTAAATTACTGGTTCCGGAAGTATGATGATGATGGAGATCGAGTAAAAGGATCGATGTAGATGGTGCAAACTTCTGTTACATTTTAACTTAATATTAGGGCCTAAGTGAACATTAAATAAATTGGCCCGTCAAGTTCCCTCGAGTTGTCATGTTCACTCGGTCCGTGACCCCCGAACCCAGCCGTCTCAAGTCAAGATTGCTCAACACGAGTCACGAGCTAGAATGAGACAGAGTCAGGGCCTTGTTGTATACCGACTTGTTGTGTGTCCGGACGATCAATTTTAGAAAGTCATTTGGAAAAATTTACAAGCGAAGTTTCATCAATTTTTAGTATGATGGTGGGCCCCAAGTCTGCGCACCTAACAATTTGAGTTAAGATTTAACATGAATTTCTTCTTATTTCACAAAATCTTTTGGTTAATAGTGTTTCTTATATTATTAAGAGTAAGTGTACCAAATTTCTCATTAAAAAATGAAAGAAAACATAAGATTTTCTTGAAAAAACCTCGGGCAGTCATTTTCAGATTGAAAAAAAAAATGGTACCCCATGTCTGCGCACTCATTCACTTTGCACACGATTCGGGGATTTTGATGACAAAGGCTGCATTTTGAGGCCGTCGCATGAAATGCCCTGAATTCATTATTTTTCCACCATTTTGAGTCAGATTTTTTTATGAATACCTGTCTATGTATTGCATGTGTAAAGTTCGTGCTCGTTGCGTATCTTCTTTTACTAGAATCGCGCAGATACGCGGGTGCGCAGACTTGGGAGACCGCGCAGACATGGGGGAACTGACCATACAAAGTGTTAGGAAATATTATAGAGAACAAAATAGAAGATGATTACAACTATTGAAGTCAAATGTTTAGTGTAATCCAAAGACAAAAAAGAATGCTTCAAAAATATAAAGTGTCCGGACACCCGACCCCCCATCCTACTACTAGTACTAGTTCTATTCCTGAACTTCAGGCTGAAGTCAGACTCAGACTCTTCTTCCATGTCTTCGGCGATTCTTCTTCCTTCTCGATCTCTTTCTTGTTCGGATATTTACAAAAACTGTCCGGAAAACAGATTTATTAATTTATCACTGCTTACCTTGGCCTTGATCCGATATTTAAAATTCTTCTTTGGCAAGAGTCTACAGAAATCTCGAATTCGTGAATGATATAGTACAGAGTAATGACCCGTTTATGATTAATGACGCGTTTCAGAATATCGAATAAAAAAACTGACGAGGCCGATTTCGAAATGGGAAATCCCCGATGTTTAGCGCGCATGCGCCGTATAAATCAACAAACAAACAGTGGTAGGAGAGAAACGGAGGGGGGCGGGGAGGGGAAAAAGAGAAACATTGTGGGGGAAAGGAAAAGGGGGTATGACATTTGTTTTAACGCAGATTTGCAAATAAGAAATGTAGATGATAAAATGGACTTTTGATGAACGTTTCCGAAGTTAAATAAATATGTGCTAGTCTCCGCGTGGAGACGCACTTGTTTCAATCAGGGTCTGTGCCTGCAGACTAACTGAGGCCGGGCCTCAGAACGGTTTTGATTAGTTTGCAGGCACAGACCCTGATTGGAACTTTGGTCAACAAGAGTGCTATCACGCAAAGACTAGCACACTTGCTGTTCCGGGCCTTCAGTTTATAAACGCCCGTTCCATGACCCAACTAGAGATGTTCTCTCATTTTGATATAGTTAGCATCACTGGCGTACCTAGGATTTTCCAGAAGGGGGGCAAATTTTTTGGAAGATATTTCGTCCGCGAAAAAATTTGACAAGCAAAAAAAAAAAAAAGGTCTTCAACCACAAATAAAGGATTTCTTTCTTACCAGAAAACAAAATTGACGAGCAAAAAAAAACACATTACAAATTATTAATTTGGCTTCTCAAAGGGGGGGGGGGGGCACGTCCCCTGTACCCCTGTATCAGTTGTGACTCGTCAGGGGGGCAGGGATACGTCCCCTGCATGGGTTGTGACTCGTCAGGGGGGCAGTCTGCCCCCCTGCCCCCCCCCCCCCTTAGGTACGCTAAAGGTTAGCATGCTTTCAAAGTGAATTACAAATTGCAACCGCGCGTTGTTTCACATAATTGTTTACCATGCACTCATTGTGAATAAGTTAGGACAATTGGTAACTTTTTTCTGCTTTATTTCATAACTATTGCCACGGCTTTGTTGTTAGATTCCAAGACGCCCCCTTTCTTTTTTTTTAATATGATGAAATTAAATGTGATGAAATTTTGATTATCACTTTCCCGATTTGAATGCTCACTGGCTATGGAAATCACCGTTTCACGCAAAATTATTAAAGGACCGTGTCTACCCCCAACAAAAAGCTGACTTGGATTTTTAAAAATCCAACAAGCATAAAACTGAAATTGTCATTAAAATCTTATGTAAACTATTAAAGAAAGTTGTTTTTAAGTTTCGCCCCGTTTCACATTATATGCACATCGATCCTGGTCGGTATGCAAATGAGAGACTAATGACGTAACCCACCCACCCATTATTCCTTTTGTATGACCCTATTTTATTACATAAAATGTGAAACATTCTAATTTTCTCCTCGATGTCATGTGAAACAGAGTTATATTCCTCCTCAAACATGTGGAATTGCCATTGTTCTAACTTTTGTTCAGTCATGTTGGTCATTATTGTCAAATCTGTAAAAATTGAAAACCAAAACAAAAGAAATAGTGAGTGAGGGACATCATTGACCCTCTCATTTGCATGTCACTGAGTTGTGTATGTAACTGTTTTGTGAAAAATTATAAGCAAAACTTTAAAATGTCTTAACTTTCTTATTTTACATCTGCTTTTGATGAAATTTTCAGCGTTATGCTTATTTGATTTTTCTCTATTGATTCAAATCAGCAATTTTTATGGGGTTCACTTGACCTTAAAATTTAGGGATCGTGACTACAGTACAAGATTATAAATTAACATGCTTTACAAATCGTCTTCTTTCTATAAAAATTCTTAACTAGTTGGAAGAATACTGTTGCTAAGATGGACCTTACCTATAATTATGAACCGAAATAAAATTAATCTAATTATAGGCCTTTAGTTGATAGCTAAGGAGACATTATTTTTTCAACAATTTTGAAAATGAAATGACGATTTTTTTTTTCTTTATTATTTTTTCCATTGTCCTTCGTGTTCTCATCCTGCACAGTTTATTTTGGCCAGCCCCAAAATGTTTCTAAAGAACGAAATTATACATCTATATACTACTCACCATCATCAATTCACCCATTAGCTCATTCTGAATTTGCGCCATCTATGAGCGCATGACAGCCAGTTTGAGATTTTGGGGTGGGGTGGGCAACTTGCTCTCACGCTTGCAAACTTTGCTATTAGATGATTGTAAGCAACATGAGTTTTCATATCATAAGGGTGGGATTTGACAAAGCTAATTATGATTTAGATGATAGGGAATCTGATGTAACAACCGCATCATCATCAGCATCATTGTCATCAGCACCACCACCATCATCACCACCACTACCGTCATCACACTACCATCGTCATCATCTTCATCATCACATTATCATCAGCATCACCGTCATCACCACGACCACCACCATCATCATCATCACCACCACCACCATCATATATCATCATCATCACCACCATCAATCATCAGCATCACTACCACCATCATCGCCATTATCATCACCACCATAAGCATCACCCCCCCCCCCGGTATCACCATCATATACAACAACATCATCACTACTTCATTATAATCTTTTTCAGCATTACCTCTCTTTCGTAAGCAAGTGACAATCTCTCAAGCTCTTACTATCTTGTATCTTCTTATGTATCTTCGAATACAAATATATTAAATGCATGAAATTTTGTATTCCTTTTGACATAGTAAACTGACATTTTAATTAATCAAGACTGTATACATGAGATTTATACTTTTGTTTTTAAATACAAATGCATACGAACATATTTCCATAATATTAATGACAATAATTGTTATATAGAACCTGATCAGGAGAAATTGAAACCACTCATTTAAATGCTTATATTGAAAGTAATAATATAATAGTGATAGGAATAACTAATAATCATTTTCATAGTAGAAGCAATAATAAGAGAATCATAATGATAAAAATGACAACGGTTAATAATGACATAAAAATAATAAAAATAATGGATTTTGATAGTGACAGAAAATTCATTACTTTCCAAGTTCATACTTTAGTTTAAATACCTCTTCATTGTTTACCAAGGTTTTATGCCAAAGTTGACAAAATGTGGTATGTTTACACCAGCCAGAATTTCAAAATTAGCCAACATTTCTAATGTGGCCAACTAAACACATCAGAAAAAACAAGATTATTGGAGATTGCAATAAGAGGGCTATTCCACGAGAATCATATCAATACTATAATCCTGAGCCAACTTGCAGAGTTGCATTTTTCCCCCAAAATGTGCATTATTTTGTGACTTTTCCAGCTGATCAGGAAGTGAAGATGCATTCAGATTTTGACACGGGGTAATACTTTATATTCCTAATACCAGCGCATGCTTTTCATAAATGGGGCCCGTAAGTGAGCATTCGACAAGTGAGAATTCCTCCACTTGGGTGGCCAATAATCTAGTCAAAGGCTGCAGTTATTGTCTTTACTGTTATGCTGAATGCAAGCAATACGTGTGATGCGGCAAAGAATACAAATTGTGGCAAAGGCAAAAACAATTACTGCAGTCTCCGCCTAGACTATAGGCTTTCAATTTGGATTGATTGAATTTTCTTAAAAATGAAGATTAACATCAATGTGGACTGATCAGGCTAGAATCTTAAGATTGAATCAGCTCAGGCTGATAGATAAATATATGAGAAAATAAAGGGAAATTCTAATCATGCAGGAATGGGGTTCACACCCTCTTTAACATGAGATTGGGACTTGACACAAAACCATAATCACTACGAAGATTGAGAGCAAAATAATCCACTTTTGATTAAAGGAGCAGACAGCTGATAGAAAAATGTTGTCAGAAGCAGCTTAAAACCTTCCGCTACTTCCAGACAAAAATGAAGCATCTTCTGTTACTGTGGTCATAAAAGTGGAATATACTAAAATATCTTTAAAAATAAATAAATAACCGGAAGTGCATGACACACATTCTTCAAATAAAGAAACAAGGCAATGTTTCCAAAAGATTGGAATGAATTATTACAGACAGATCTACACAATGATAAACCACATCAATAGTGTGGTTCACTCTTAACTGTAGGTGACTATTACAAAATAACAGGATATTGATATTAGTATGTAAATGCACTGTATTTCTGCCAACAGAATATTTTTTGTGATGTAACTAGTTTTAATGCACATGCCTTTGTGAACTGCCTTGAATTATTTTTTTCCATTCACTAGTAGTGAATATATAAAATTCCAATTACATATTTATCTCATTAATATAGATAGTATGTGGACAAACCTAACAAAACCTAACAAAATTTACTTTGCATACATGTATGTAATGTAATTTCCATTCTTATTATAATGAAATACAATGAGAACAGAGAATTATATTATTGTATTACAGGATATGTCTATAGACATGAGGATTAAATTTAGTTACATGACAAAAAAAAAATTGTACATCACTATTAGATATATTTCGAATATAAATCAATTTTTCCATTATATGAAGTGCATTTTCCTGCATTTAATGTTACTCTTTTGTGTTATGTGTTCATAAAATGCAGCAGTTGTTTAACACAAATGAGGTACAAGAATTTGATGCATGAAAATAAAAAGATGTTGAAAACCACTGATAAACAGTACACAGTATAAAATCTTATAAAAGTTATAACTTATAAAAAAATGTATTTCATGTTGATATGACTACTAATGTTCCCTGTATACATTGGGACTATTGAAAAAAGCACTAATGCCTTGTTCAAAGACATGTTGATATGTCAGATGTTTTATTCAGAGATACAAATAATGTAAAGTAACCATACATTTCCACTAAGTGAATAGAAAATAGAGAATTGATACATAAAAATATCCATGATCATAGAGACATTTGAATCATTACCTCTTTTTAAGAAGCATCAAAATGCCTTGATACAATAAACAAATTTGCCAACATGATCTTTATTAGCCACTATACACTGATACATGTATATCTATTATAACATATACAGTAAACAAGCATAAAGGCTTGATGACATCAGTTTACTTCACAACGATTGTTCAGAGAATTTGTTCATTTCAACAGAAAAACATCCTGTTAAGAAAGCACAACACTCCAGTACCATGACATTACCTTGCTAATTAATAGATTTATCACATTCAGAGGTCAAATGTAAACTGCATTATTGCAGTCTCAATGAGCAATGCGTAGCTATAATTAACTATTCCCTTTCAATGCATGGTATGTTGAATATGTTGTACAGTATTCATAAAGCATACACAACCAAATCAAACATTTGAGAATGAAATATATAGATAAAAATGTTTAGACAATAAAAATTTCATTCGGAATAAATGTCATATTCTTCGGATGAACAATTGGCCTACAGGACTCCAATTCAATGAAATAAAATCACTCTTATATAGCCATGAGCGGCAATTCCAGGCACAAATTTTGTACAGTCCCCCCTAAGGTAACAAGAAATCTCTAGAAATCATCGCATATGATTTTAACTATGGAAAGCCAGCAACATCATAATACAACTTGTAACAAAAAAGGCAAAATAAATTCACTGCCCATTTATTAACATGAGGAGCGAGCTGATTGGTCAACTTAATGACAAATTCACAAGTATACATCACATCCTAGGAACACTTAACAGTTTCTCGATGACAAATTATGCCATTGCTGGTTCGGCATAGTCTAATTTGATTTAAATACATTCTAACTGGTTAATGATTGGCCCATGTGATAATTTACAGTTGGTATTGTAATGACAAAATGCATACATGTAAACATTATATCTTGGGACTTGGATTTCATCATTTACAAGGCATTATCAATTAACAAAACACAATAAAAAAAAGGAATGCACTGGCTGATAAAATCACATTTTTAAGATAAAAATCACATTTTTCCATATGTGAAATGATGAAAACAGATAAAATACAATATCTAGGCCTATATGGAATATTAAAAACTTTTTTAATTATATCATTTGTCCTTTAGTCTTTTATTACTAGAATCATATGCTCTAGCTGATCAATTATGGCTAGGTAAGCAATATCTGATTGCTCTGAGTCTAATTAAAAAGCCAAGACAGGAATTAAAATAGATTTAACCTCAACATTCGACCTCAGATGACCCCTCAAAGTGACCTTTGAACCCAACATAAGGTATAGGTTCCAGTCATGTACTTACAGATTCCATCTAAGTCATTTATAAACCCTATGGCCGAGTATAGTCTAATAAAGGTACAAGACACAATATCTAAGATACTGACCTCAAATGACCTTTGACTCTGACACATGACCTCAATACAAATGCCTGCATGATAGCTAGGCATACCACATGTACTACACAATATACCAATCTGTGTCTACCTTACGTTCTCGTACCTAAATGACAGGCCATAAGACATTAATACTTAATGTAAAGGGTAACTTATTCTTTCATAGATCCGATATATTTGGTACCTGCAAGAAAGTCCTTGTTCATATTTCCTTAAGAGAAGTAAGATTATACAACAATGAACACCCCATGTTGTTCCCCCTGTAAATGGGACTTTATAGCAAACCTTGCAAATACACATAATATATGTGCATAAATTAAATCAATCTACTAAAATTATTTTAATTTGGTATGCAAAATAAATCATACAACAGACCTAGGGTCATAAAATTTACATTCTTACGCACTTTATACCCTTCTTCCAAATTACACAAAACATAGCAAATATTAATATTTATATATTCATATATATATATTTATATATCTTTACATATATAGTACTCTATTTTTTTGTTTGTAGTATTTTTCATATATTAGGAAATGAAATTTACAAAATGAATTTACTAAACTATCTAGAACTAAGTTACTTACAATATTACTATATTTGCTAACTTATTTTTTTTCAAGTTTTCTGTATTGAATTTTACCCTTTAAACTCAATCGGGAAAATTAATTACAGTACATGTATGTGGACAAAAATTTTCACTTTAACTGCAAAAAACAACAACCATATATTATTTTATACTAATTTGTGATGGAATGTCTCCCGTTTTGGTGTTGAGGTGACAAAAAAAATCACAAATAATAACAACTTTTTTGTACCTGATTACATTTTGCTACTCAGTCCTTTTTTGTTTTATAGTATCATTTTGTGGCAAATTGGTCGATACAAATGTCCATATATGGACATACTTGACTGCCCTTGATATTTTTTAACTTAAATATTGTTGCAAAACATGTGCAAAATATGGCTGAGCTTGTATGGGGCTTTCCCTTTAAAACCTGCCCTAGGAACCCACTGGCAATTAATGACTCACTTGATCTACTTGCTTGGTTGCATTAACAAAAATGGAGACCATGCAAATCTATTTAAAATGAAAGAAATAGGCCCTAGTGGGGATCCTTGAGGTACAGCCATAATGACCTAACAGGTTCTAAATTTCTAAAATATCATACTAAAACATTTAAAACTAAGCATATATATCAAAACATTCAAAAACTAAGTCCACACTGGACAAAATTGTACTTGTTTTTAATGCTTGAATGGAATTGAACATGACTCCTATTTGTTTTCCTCGTGCTTACAAGAGGACATAAATCAGGTCTCACCACTAAAAGGACCATCTATCCTTCTTTCCTTTGTTATACATACATGCAGGCTGGAACAATCCAATCGATGCCAGATTGCCATAGTAATAGTGTATTTTGCACCATCTGATGTCTTAGAGACAATAAATGAACAAGCTCCTCATGCAAGCCCTCAAAAATTTGGGATGAAATGGCATAATTACATTCACCATTAATTTCTGCCATCACCACTTATCGATATTAATGTGCATAAAAATCCTTACCCGAATACCTGCCCCTTCTAGCAATATTGGTGATTTGGTTGTTATGTGTAGTTAGTTTTTTTTTATTTATTTTCATTTTTTGTCTTTTGGGCATCTATTCAAGGCTATGTAAGCTACAGCACAATAGGAGAGCTATAAGTAGGCTACATTTACTAATAATTAATGCAATGCTATCTCCATATATACACCACATTACACCCTCAGGCTACAATAAAAGATGTAGCCGTCATTAGTGTTAGGTATACACATTCCTGACCTAATTACTTATTTCCAATTAACAGACAACATACCTCACGATCTTCAAATAACACAAGTCATGTTTTTAAAGCGACGGTCAATTTTGCGACTTCAGTTTCATTACTGTAGCAGTATTTCTGTAGACTTGTCAGAAATAGTTAAAACCATGTTCATGGTAGCTCTCCTGGACCTATCTGACTGATTCAGTGGGAGTTTGTACAACAATGAACCCTCTTAGTGATCCATGACACCATCATAAGTGATCTAAAGTAACGAATTACAAGAATACAATGTGGTTTTAAGCATTGCTTTGATTCGAACTGGTTCACAAGCTTACAGAGTAATTGTGAATGCTAACAAAGTGATCTACTGAAATGGTTCATTGAATTGGTTTGACAGGAATCGGTTTGAGAAGGTGGCTCTGAACAGGGCCTTACCAAAGAAGAAACACAGATTTAATTTTCTTGCTGTTCAGATTCTTGCAAGTTCTCTTTGGTGTCAAAACCGCCAATGAAAATAAGAAACTGAAGTGTCAACAATCTTCTGTATCTCCTACATGACAAAATTTTTTTTGTACTTTGTATTTTTATTGTCAACATATCAGATATTTTTCCATTTTCTCATGGAACATTTTCTCGCTCACACACATCCACACAAAATTCTTCACAATGAGGATATTATACAAACATCTAGATGCATTTAGAAGAGTTGCACATATTGGAAATTTTACAATGTTAAAAAAAATAAAACATTCAAAATAAAAGAGCTCTTTTTTCTTATGTTTATGTACTGTGACTAATAATAATGAGTTTACTCACATTATATACTTTTCTATTCTATCACAGACTAGCACAGACATCACTTTATTTATCTGTAAACCTATCCACTATGCATCTATCTACTGATCTAATTTATCTATCAATCTATCTATCTATCTACTTCTATTTTCTATCTATCTCATGTATCTATCTAGATATAATTCTATCTAATGATCTACTAATCTATATACATGTACACATCAATCTAACAACTTTTCACAAGAGGCAATATCTCAACTGAAAGTCAATCCCCGTCCCATATTATTTCCCTACAATTTAACAAGTTTATTATCCCTTTTCTATAACTGTACATCTGATGCCCAAGATAACAAACATACTTGGCCACTGCTGCCTCAATACTTGATTTTTTTTTATACCACTCTATTACTTTTTGTGTATTACATTCCCGCCACCGAAGATTGACAAGCAAACACATTAGAAAAGCAGCTTTAAAGTGCAGGAGAGTAAAATGTTTTTTTAATGCATGGTATGTACTGATAACCACATCTCTTTACTATCAAAATAAAGATAATTTAAAATGGTTTCACCCATTACATAGCTCCATTATTTTGCCTAATTGTGCAATGATCTACAAAATCACAACAATGAACCAAAATGGAACATCAATGAGTTCCAAGATATAATTAAGTTCATTTTTTTTCAAGTTCATGATAGAAAAGAGTGTAGATCTTATACCTCTTTCTAGAACATTTACTTGTTCTCATTAAAGTGAGGAAAGCAATTGATAACTATCGACAATAAAAGACATCAAGACCTCCATTCAAACACACAAAAAATATATGGCTATGCTGGAACAGTATTGCTATTTGATGATGACATTTTATGTTTAGACACAAAACGACTTGTAATATGCCATGAGAATGGAGAGGTTCGTGAATTGATAATTACATGTACTGTAGTGTGCTAGGACAGACACTATGTTTAGCTCCAAACTCAATAGAGAAAGAAGTTGAATAATGAATCAATGTTTGCAGACCAAACAGAGCATTCAGACACACAAGAAAATATTATAAACATTGTGTACATAGCATGTGTATTTGCTTTTATGCTCCTCATCTGAATGGACCTTGGTTTCAAACCATGCTCTACCTGGATAAAAAGATCCTTAAAAGTGAAATTTACAGTATGTGAGGTGTCTTTTTGTGAGTTTTTTTATTATTCAAACCATGCAACAGTAACCCATGACAACAGGCCAAATGTAAATGGTGAATGACAGTTCACAGAGTTGTAGACCAATTTCTTATTTTATGGTAACTTATACTGTAGGGGGTTAAATTTTAGTAGGCCTAACAAAGATGATTTCTTCCCTGACATAGCAATACACCTGATCATAACATCATCTACTGCATTTTCTTTCTTTTTGGTTGAGTAGCTCCTAAATTGTGGCTGACACAAGAAGATGAGTTGCAGCGTTTTGAAACTAGAGTGGACTGTATTTCCAAATTCAACTAAACTTTTTTCTTTTCTTTTTTCATTTGAGGACATGTATTCTGACTGGAAAACAATTTTTTTAGCTACATCGTTTGGTAAAGCTGTGGCCAGAGACATACCTTTCGTTTCTGAATACAAGGTCAATGAAGAATCACGTCCAATTTTGTTTGAATAAATGATGACAATAGAATGTTATGATTGAGTGCCTGAGAAAGACCTACTTGTGTATACTTTACAGGAATGCACTTCAGATAGTGCATAACTCACAAAAGAAATTTCAAATGACCCGTAAGAATGAAGATCATAATAATGGCTTTATCTGCATCTGTGAATTGAAAAAAAAAGTTAAGATAGGCAATTAGGGTTCGCAAAAAGGCAAGTACATCTACTTCATGTCATTCGAGATGCATTTTTTCCTTTATCAATATAATCATCTCAATTCTTCTGTTACTGTTTTTCCAATTGCTCTGCTTGGTAATAGCAAATGATTTCTTTGGACGGTCTCTATCAAGTTTCAGGATAAATCTATTGTGTCTGCACAAGCACTGTTCATACATTACATAACATTGTGATTTCATGCAAGCCAAATGTTTGGCACATGTAGCCAGATACCAGTTCTTACAGGCACACAAATACAATTTTCATTCAGCCCGGAAACAATTTCCGGGATCCGATTGGAAGGATAACCTTGGGAAGATGCGACGCATCAGATGCAATGCCTAATTAATTGATAGAAAGTCCTTAATTTTGTCAAAGTGAACAGGATTAACGTTGTCCCAGCCACTAGTGCCATGATGCTTGAACTGTTAATGCAAGGTAGATGAAGTGAGGCACTACAAATACTAACCATGCATCACACTGGCTGACCCTATCTACTGCTGTAATTATGACATCTTTTTTAATGTCGTCTTAATGGTACACTGTAGCACGCAGATAAGGCTGTATCCTTTTAGAATGGTCAATGCTTTGTGATGCCTCAATATATATCTACTTCATACCTCATGTATAAAGACATTAGTAACAATGCACTATATGTAATATGTTGATCAATGCATATGTCGGCATAATGGCAACCTCAATATTTGCCACTCAACAACGGTTTCAAAATGTAAAATAATCAATGAGTTCAAAATAATTTTAATGATTTGGAAAATGGTTCACAATAGCACCTGATTTTCTTAGTGAGTTGAAATAGGAATTAGAAGATACAAAACAGAGCTATGCCATACATACATGCATGATATGGATTGATATATTCGTACTACTGCGTTGACAAAACTGTCATTGCTCTGTGATACAACGATATTAATGCAGTTCCCCTTACTCATGAAAGAATTAAAATCATACTTGAAATTGCTTTAATCTTCAATTACATACCCTCCATCTCCTTCTTCCTTATCATGTTTCGTTACTCTGAACTCAGAATGTGCATACCTATTATCAAATGAACCTATTATTTTGTATTAAAGTAAAAGTATATAGTTGTGTATGCAACCAATACCGCAACTTTTATCAGTAATGAAGCGTTGCAAGGGTGCTGCAAAAGCCTATAGGTGTCAAATAATTTTTGAATTTTAAAATAATTTTAAGATTTCCTATAGCAAATTACAATGAGTTGAAGATTATTTTCTTGCAACAAGTAGTATTAACTGGTTTGCTGTAGTTGAAATTCATCCTTCAACTGCAAATTTGTGATTAAACCTTGCAATCAATTGCAACTGACTTTCTTACAACACAGTACACACCCTAGTTGAGAACTCCGATTGACAGATCTACATGTATATAAAATAGGCATTTCCCGTACCTACCATTCTTCTCAAGTACAAGGATACAATATAAAACATTATATTTACTGTTCATGATCATTTAGAAGCTACTTTATCAAGTATTCTGCTTATATTGATTCCTGGGTCCTATAATACAGAGGTTTGTAATTAATTGAACAATGGCAAAGACAAATCAAGATTGTTTTCCATGGATATTACCATGATCAACCAATCAGAATCGATGTTTGTCTGACATTAGCTATTGAGCGAAGATGTTTGTGTTACGGGACCCTGATGACTTTTTGCTGCTAAAATAGAAAAAGAGAGATAATGGAACTGAGTAAAGAATTCCATAAAAATGGCAAGATTTATACTGTACACTTGTCTCCTTATGTCAACTTGATCTACATAAATAACATCAGTTTGGTGTATCTTTGTTTAAAGCAATCTGGGAAATTAGAAAATATGATAGAGATTATGCATGCATGCTACATGTACAACCGCTTTTATTAGCATGATTGTGGGTTAACCTAATGAAGTCGGAAAAGACAGTCCAGTGCGAGTTAACAGAGTAAGGGGACTTCACCATAAATTATGCAACATTGCATAAGAGTTTTTGCACTGCCTTTACAGATGGTGAACTTCTTGGGAGTTGTTTCTAGTTCAAACTGCTGGTAGGCCGGCGACGTACAGGTACGTGTAATGACAGCCAAATAGTGCATCCAGGAAGAACAGCCCTTTGCACTTCTTAAGCCTATCGTTCATCGTGCTATCTCAGCCCATGACACCGGAAATCGTTGAACAAGACGTGGCAACTCATGAAAACACATTGGTGACATTACAACACTTACATTTCATACCTAGTTTATAGTAATAATAGCACAATGATTACCTACTTTCTTTCCCACTGAAATGCTGTTTTGTGTTTCATGAAATGTAGCCACTACCCCTAGTGCATGAGAAGTATTAACTTTTGCACAAATCTCTTTTGGTTGAACATGATTGAGCAAGGTCAAACAATGTCTGCAGAATTTGTGCTGTTTGGCACTGAACGCTGTCCACTCTTGAACACAAGATGAGTACATGTATATACGCTGAGAACTCATCGTCGTCTTCATCAGAGATGGCGCTTCATGTGAAGTGCAAGGTGATCGGATCGCGAGAAGCATCGCTCACAGTGACTACATTTGAAAGGCTTGGCCCCCGTGTGCTTGCGGTAGTGTCGCGTGAGTTCGTCAGACCTAGCAAACCTCCATTCACATCCTTCCCAAGTACACTTGTATGGTTTTTCACCTGGAATAAAATAAGAATACAAATGATTGATAATATTAGCATATGTATCCACCAAACTGGTGCTCAAGGCACTCTAATGTGCATCACCCCAGCTAAGCTAGTACTACTACTACTACATGTACATGTATATCTACTACAGTGCTTTAACAGCATTCAAGAAATGCTGATCTGTCAGTCTATAGAAATCAGATAATACCAGAATGTGAGATCTTAAGTCTAGTGATGACCTCTGCTGTTGGTGTTGTAGCAAAACCAAAATTGTACTCCCCAATCAATTCACTAGGCATTTTCAATTTTCTTATCTTCAGCTGATGTGAACTTATTTTGAACTACATATATATCTCATGGTCACTTTCAATACATCCTAATTTAATTTTCTAAAAACATAAGTCAATGGTGGATGTATTAAATGAATCTGTTTACAAACATGAATGATTTTGTCATACATCATAAGAAACCACCTTTTATGGCATTTAGAATGGGTGTCTTCTTCCCCTATTATTTCTCTGTCTCTCTCTCATTACCATCATATCAGACACACAAGCATACACATTCTATTTGTTTTATAAGTATCTTTAAAAGAAATAAATATAAATGCAGTAGTTCAATATTCCTAAACGGGGAAGAAAGAGTGAAGGGAATATTCATATTTCATGAAGTGAAGAAGAGAAAATTCAGTGAGGCACATGCGCTCTGTAATCTACTCCAAAAATAGCATAACATTTGATACATGTACATGTTCATGTACATGTATGTACATAAAACAGCAATTCAAGAATTCAAACCTAATACGTAATAGTATTTAGATTTATTTCAATACCAATTATGCATGCATTATATTTTCAAATATATTCCTACATGTATGTAAATCATCTGCTATCACTTTTTTAAATCTTGACTGAACATACATGTACATGTACAGTAAGGGACTATCATAAAACCAACAAGGATAAGTGTACATGGCTCAGTAGCCAATGAAAATCAAGGTTTTTATGGTACAGATGTTTACTGGAACAAATTTGCAGTGACTTTCCCACCCCCCCCCCCAAAAAAAAGGGACAAAAACAATTGTAGGGAAAAATAAATCATATCAAAAGGGATGCTCCAGGCTGAAAATATTTATGTCTAAATAAATATAGCAAAATTCACAAAGCAAAATGCTGAAAATTTCATCAAAATATGATGACAAATAGTGAAGTTATTTAATTTCAAAATTTAGCAATACATGTACTGTATATTGTGAAAACAGTTATATGCACGTTGTCGTCATGACTCATGACTATTCAATAGAATGGGCTGATGACGTCGCATCCCCACTTTTCCGTTTCTTATGTTATTACATGAAATCATAATTGTTTTTTATTTTTTTATACATGTACATAATAAATAAGTTGCAGCAATGAATATCTAATGCACTTAATCAGCTGTAATTCCAATATTTTTGGTTCTTGAAGGAAATTTTTTTAATAAACCTTATTTCATACAATAAAATACACAAGAAGAGTGGGGATATGACTTCATCAGTTTGCTCATTGAATATTCATGAAGACATGCCTAGAACTGTCTCACCAGACTAATGCAAATCTTAAAAATGCCATAACGTCGCTATTCGTCATCAGATTTTGATGAAATTTTCAGCATTTTGCTCTGTGAATTTTACTCTTTTTATTTATATATAACTATTTTTAGCTCTGAGCATCCCATTAATTTACTGGTACTAAAGGACAATCACCAGACACCTACAGCTTTTGCAGAACGGAAGTATTAAAATTATCATATCTACAGACAAAATATTATTCGATTGGTGTTATGATGCATTACAAACACAGGAAAACATGTGATGTCAACATGAACCTGTGTTCTTACACTGGAAGCAAACTGAACAAACACATGCAACGTAAAGCGATTGTATTCGGGTTTGATGTGATTGTAGTTTTCATCTTAATGCATGACATGTATATCTACATGTATGAAGGTTGTCACTTAGTATTTGTGGAGACTGACTTTACAAAGTGAATTCCATTGCCGTTGATCATGGAAGGCAATTTGTTGCTCACATGCCGCATATGAAGCATGCAAGCCAGTGCAGGGTCAGGGGAAAATTAATGATACACTACAATCATGACTCATTTATGATAAAGAGGTAAATGAGAGACCCGTACAGTATGCCTCCTTGAGTCCTTGTATTGGTGAAGTGATGGAGCGCATACCAGTTTTTTTTAGTGTATGTTGACTAAGCATTGCTCATACTACAGACCTATATCTCCTCCATATTGAAGTTATACTGATGGAAGACATATCAATGGTAGATTGTACTTGGTTATTTGCTAAATCATACATGACCAAGAGATATTTGAATGTTTTTGTTTGTTTAAAGAAAAGGCAAACATCTTTGGTCATGGATCAACCAGACAACTGTATAAAGGTTTTGTATCAACAAGACTTTGCAAACAGCAGCAAGATTTTTTTTCCGAGCGGAAGTGAGAGCTCACCATTTGTTTTTCAAACTTTATTTGAGACCATCACAGTCTTGCATCTAGAGGATGTTGGAATGTTGAACTATCGCTTTTCATATTCAAATTTAAAAAAAATCTGCCGCTTTGCCCTTCCCTCCTAGCTTCCCCTTTCCCCAAGCAACCTTTTGAGCAATATTTCAATTCTGCCTCTGCTTTAAAACCCAATCTTGCTTCCAATAAAAGTGGCTATATTAATTTTCTATTACGGTCGTGCTTCACTTTAATAACCAGCCATGTCATGATCTGCACCCTTCCATATATGACGTATAATTGGCATGACCGGATATGAGTGCCATGTTGTGGGTCATCCAATTCTGTGAAAATTCATTGAGTAAAGAAAGGGGTTTATTTTTGTTTAAATATTTGATTTCTTGGTGTTACTTATGGTTGTGAAATTTCTAATTCTATATCCTTTTGTTTGTAAAGATGATGATACATTGAAATATATATCTAGACTTGGAGAATTGGAAGTTTGGAACATTCTAACAATGAAGATAGCTGGGGGACTGCTGGTTGATCAAGGTATGTCGATTCGAACAAAACATTATTCCAATGGTGGCACATACATGTACTCGCCAATTTTTTAATATTTTACCATCAATTTACAATCAATTTTCTTCTCTTTATTTCTTGTACATTTGATAATAAAGGAGCTCTATTGAATCACATTAATGTAAATCTAACAAATTTCACATGAAGGCAAACCATGTTTCAAGGAGAAAATCCGTGAAATATTTCATATAGGGCCTAGTGAAATACAAAATAAAGAAAGTGAGTGTGTGACATAATTGGCTCCTTCATTTGCGTACTAGCCGATATGTAAATGTCATAACTTTCTTATATCTGATTTTGAAGAAAATTTCAGTGCTCAGTGCGAAGCTTGTCTGATTCTTCTTTTACAGTATATCAGCTTGTTCTTGTGGCAGACTTGACTGAATCAACATTTTGAATTTTGAAATTCATGATAAACAAGTTTGGCCCTTTAATCTTCCACAAGTCAATGTAGCTTATAAAATATAAAGTACTACAAGATTATGGTCAGTATTAAAAACCTTTTAGAGTTGGAAGAGTAATAATTGCTATGAATTGGTCAGGCAGCTTTTTAAATAAACAAGCAAAAACCTACATCATACGAGGGTTATAAAGTACTAGTACACATTACTCTCAAAAGCTTTCCATTGATGCGAGGAAATTTAATTGGTATGAATTAACCAGACTGCATAATTATGCCTATACTACACTGCACTGGTGATCCTTGCTGAGTGGAGGCAATATCACCATGGTAACCACACATGACCATATATCAATTGTCTTGTGCAGGAAAAATGCTATGACTCTGGATTTTTACATGTTAATATTATTCACTCAATGTGATCATGGCATTTTTTTCACTTAAAGTGCTCCTGGCCGAGATCTTTGAGATGAATTAAAAAGCTTCCATATGGGTGCAGTTTTGATCTTTGTTCCCTGGTTGAAGCTTGGACCAATGTGTTGTAGCATATGGTTCACAAAAGTTTGTCTCCTACTGAGTCATTTGCTGATAATTTTGTGTATCATCATTTATTACACCATTATGATTCTCAATATAATTATCAATATTCATCACTACTATTATCACCGTCACCTTAACCATCACCATAATCATCACCATCATAAGCACCAATCATCATCGCCATCATCCTCATTGATATTAGAAACAGTACATGTACAATCATAGATATTACCAATATCACTATCATCTCCATATTCCAAATTAACCATTTATATTTTTCTCATCTTTTGAATGGGATTGACAGACATCACCATTTTAACTTCCAGTCAATGGAGATGAATGTCCTTAGTCTGCTTTTAGATACATCCACAGTGCAAATCATGCAAGCTAGCCTGTCTAAACCATTCCCTAACTGGAATCATTATCAGGATCAGAAACAATAAACTGGAATCATTGTCAGAATCAGAAACAATATATTTGATGCAATAAAAAAGCTGTTCAAATAACAACTTACCTGTGTGTGTTCTCTGATGTGCTTTCAGGTGTGAACTTTTGGTGTAAACTTTCCTACAACCACTAAATTGACATCTATGAACTCTTCGCTTGGGATCGGGGGAATCTGATCTCTTGCTACTACTACCTCTAGAAGATGAAATTGGATTTAAACTACGCATTCTAACTGAACCTCTGTCCATAAGTCCACCCATGCTTACTGCAACCAATTGTCCTACAGGCACACTAACTAACCGGCTACGACCAAGTTCTGGTGATGATGGTGGTGTGAGGGTCGCTTCCGATATCATTCGCGCTGCCTTGAAAGTTTCTGTTTTGAAAGGATCACATGTGATTGCAGTCACTGAGGGAGATGGTGAAAGTTCACCAGAACTGTCCCAAGAAACAATGCTGGAGCTGGAACTCAGGCTTATCGTGTCAAATCTGCTGTCGCTGCTCTCACTGTCCGAAAACGAAAGCAGATCTAACTCTCTGTCCATTATCACACGATCTTGGCAAGGTAAAATGAATTTATTCCAAGGGTTTTCTGGCTCCTTCACTCGCTTGTCCAGGATCTTACATGGCTCAAACTTCAGTAACCTCTCCATTTCTAGACAGTGCTGCAAGTAAATTAAAGATAATAAGATCATTAGCTTCATGAGCTTGACAGAAACTAATAGGCCTACTAGTGGTATAGTCTATGAGACATGATGGAGAAACTTTACAGGTCTGATGGACATGAAAAAACTTGGTGGAAAGTCATGAGGTGTTAGATCCCTCACTGGAAAGGACTGATAGAAAGTGTGTGAGACTAGGCCTGGAAATTTTGGGTATTTTTGGTCTTCGGGTACCCATGGTAATTTTCGGGCGGGTACCCGAAAATCATGTCACATGAAATATGACTGGTGGAAAAACGCGTTAGGTGAGGTCATCCAGCCACTGAATGAAAATATAGTAAGCAGTGCAAGCCTCCTGTGCATGCCCCACGCGCAGTATTCCATCGAAACAAGTCTGCAATACTCTGTCACCTCGTACCAAAATTGACCTAGAATTCCACTTTCCTATATTTTATATGAATTATGAAAGGAATTCGCGGAGGATCTGTTTTCGCACTGATACCACGCAGGTAAGCAAATTTTGATTACTTCTTGCTTTTCCGTCAAAATCTTACGAAGTAGCGTCGATATTACATCGTGTTCATGAGTTTGTAGAATCTATCGCTACGTACGTGCACAAAGTCAATTGATTTCCAATCACGATCTTGTTACCATTTTTGGTTTATGATGAACTGAAAATGGTACAGTAACACGAATAGTGATTGGCTGGCGCTGCAAAAGGAAACATGGCGACGATTGAACGATCTCAGTCACATCATCACTTGAAAAACTTGTATATTTATGGATATTTTGAGGGTAATTGTTGAGATTCAAAATGAGACTTGTGTACTTTTGTGATGAGTTACAATCATGTCTTACACTACACAATGCAAATCAAATACATGTACGTTATACTGGTGAGCAATTTTCGGGTATTGCGTATTGATTTTTCTACCAGGGTACCCGAGGCTTCCGGGCGGGACCTGGGTACCCGGGTTTTAGTCCCAGCCCTATGTGAGACCATTTTACCAACATTTGTTGTCCTTGATTGACTGAGGAGCAATTACTACTATGATAACTGTCTTATAAAACAAACTTTATTGAAAAAAGAGTCAGAAAAGTCCTTCCATGAAGGGCTTTCAGATGGAGATTTCTAGCTTGAGCTCCGATGAGAACTCACATGGTCTAAAAGAAAACAGGTTTAATAGTAGAAATGAGGGATAAAACATGAGATTGTAAGAAACTATTATCCAGCGAGAACAGCAAAAAGTCAGTAAGTTTGTAATTTGTATCAGGTTTAATATATTTTTCTGCTGAATGAGGGATGTAACCAGTGTCTGACCTCTTTGCAATAAAGAGGACTTATTTGTTTTTCTACAAAGTGAGGAAAAATCAATGGCTCTAATAGACCATTTAAAAAAGGTAATATATACCAAGGAGATATACTAAACTAGTTCCCCACTTTTACACTCAGATAGTTTTCAGATGACTGCTCACTGAGAATTTTGATAGCCAATAATGGGGTATGCCAAATAGAGTACTACTACATGTGCATCATCTGTGAAATCCATTTTCTGAGAAGCACCCTGAATGATGCATTGATAGTCTAGGGGACAGTCTGATTCAATTATCTTTGATGTTTCCTAACAAGGATTTCTTGAATGGTAATTCACAACACAGCCTAAATAAAGACAAAAATATCCAAACATTTGGAAATCAAATTATGTACATGTGCGGGGGGGGGGGGGGGGGGGTATAAGTCTTCCAATGATACGGCTGTTACAGACCCATACTCATGACTTTTGTTTATGATATAGGAGGCGGATGTTTAAATTGTCTGTATAAATTTTCCTTCTTCTATAAATTTCTGCCAGAAACACTTTATAATAAAATTTAATGGTGATCCTTTTCAACTTACAGAATTATTTTCAACATTTTTTTTATTTAGGGGGCGAGCACATTGATGTTGCCTGCATATTGCACATCTGAATAATAATATATTTGATAGTTCATGGTTCATATACATGATATAGGAAATTGAAGGCGCTCTAATATAAAGTTATAACTCTCGTTCTGCTAGGCTACATGTGTCATTTACTTCCAGTTGCATATAAAACTGGAGTGAAAGGTACACTACATTGATTGGTGCTGTTGTGTGACTTGAACCATGAATCCTGTGATCTAGTAGATATGCAGTTGGTCAGGGTTCACGGGTGACCAACAGCATGTCCACTCAACCAAAACAACCCCTCAATTGATGGCTGGGGTTGTCCAAATTAGAGTTGACAGAACAGTCAATCTAATATTTCATGAATACAATTCAAATTGTGTGAGATATGATGTAAACAGGAATTATTCTCATAGAACTGAATTGAAAGAGAAACTGGACTATACTGTAGCTTGGCACATGTGAAAAAGTTTCACATGACAAATATCTTATGACCACCTTTGGACTTGGATACAAAAGACTAAAAGAGCCAAATTACTTTACATTTGTGTTGAAAACATAGGCATCAATTTCAATTCATATTTTCTCCCAAAAAATGTTTGCTCTGTTGATGCCAGATTTCAGCATGCATGAGAAAAACACATTAAAACTAATTTATCTGTTGAAAACAGCATAAAAAATAAAATGGTATGCAGTGACATTATTACTTAAGTCATGTGCTTTACAATTACATCTAGAACTAAAAAGGAGGGCTATGCCTACCTCCCGCCTACTTATTGCTTAAAATCAGCACTTTTCAATAACTCGATAACTGCAGTTGATTTTTGCCCCTATTTTTCTAAACTTTCAGCAATCCACTTTTATCATTTTTAAAGGACAAGTCCACCCCAACAAAAACTTGATTTGAATAAAAAGAGAAAAAATCCAACAAGCATAATGCTGAAAATTTCATCAAAATCGGATGTAAAATAAGTAAGTTATGACATTTTAAAGTTTCGCTTCATTTCACAAAACAGTTATATGCACATCTCGGTCGGTATGCAAATGAGGGAACTGATGACATCACTCACTCACTATTTCTTTTGTATTTTATTATATGAAATATGAAATATTTTTATTTTCTCGTCATTGTCATGTGAAATGAAGTTTCATTCCTCCCTGAACACGTGGAATTCCATTATTTTAACATTTTGTGGTTCAGGCAAAGAGGTCCTAATTGTCAAATTCGTAAGAATTGATATATTGTATAATTCAAACAATAAAAAACAAAAGAAATAGTGAGTGAAAGACATCATTGACTCTCTCATTGGATGTAACTGACTCGTTCATATAACTATTTTGTGAAAAAAAAGCGAAACTTTGAAATGTCATAACTTTCTTATTTTACATCCGATTTTGATGAAATTTTCAGCATTGTGCTTGTCTGATTTTTCTCTATTGATTCAAATCAACATTTTTCTAAGGTGGACTTGACCTTTAAGGGGGAGGGGGTGGTGGAATGTGTGTGGAGTTTGACTTTGAGTTTGGATTTTCCTTTACGAGGAGAAGATGAAAAGAAGATTTTATTTATAAATCTCTTTCATGGTTGAATTTTCAGTTTTGTTTGTGTTAAGTCGTTAAATAAGTGCAAAGAGTGGTAGATGAAAGAGTGGATCAATATGAGCCCCTTTGAGAATCCATTCATGAAACCATCTAAGCTCACCCTATTGAGCTCTGGGTACAATCAAAGTTTGTCTCTTTCCAGTGGAGAGAGCAAATATCATTCAAAGCATTCTTAAGCCCCCATCCCATTCATGGACAGTTTTAGCATCTATTCTCATACTGTCTCCACATTCTATCGAAAGGCACTTTCACATTCCTTTCTTTTGTGAAGCTAGAAGCAGAGAGGATTTAAGAAGCAAAATAAATCTGTTTAAAAACCAAGATAAGTGAAATTGCTACCCTTTCAAGTTGAACTCTATCAACAGTTGGTATAACTGGTGGTTCTTAAATGTAAACCTACATGTAAGCACCATCGAAAACTCTTTCAAGTGTTTCTGCAGAATTTTTTTACATATCAAGTCCTTTGGAAAACTCTAATATGCTTTTCACACAATTTTTTTCCTTAATCCCTGGAAATTGGTGGGGCTAAGGGGGGGGCCTTAGCCCCACCAATTTCCCAGGGTTAAGCTTAGCCCACTTCGTTTTCACACTACGTTTTAGCAAAGTGGGCTAGCACGGCAAATAGTACGGTACTATCTGGCCCTGAAAAAAAGCAGGGTTAGCCGGCTTATTGTGGTGCTAGCACCACAATTGCGGTGCTAAGAGATGCAGTGTGAAACGAAACCGGGCTAAGGAAAAGTGGGGCTTATCAATAGCCAATCACAGATGTCGAAATTGCATGTTAATCACGCTCTGTAAGGTAAAATCATCAATATTCATGAGCTGTGGGATAGTCCAGGGTTAAGGCGTTAACCCCGGCTAAGCAGATAGTATGGGGTTAAGAAAGACAGTGTGAATCCAAAAAAAGATAGAATGGGGTTAAGGATAGTCCAGGGTTAAGGATAGTATGGGGTTAAGGAATGGCAATGTGAAAAGCATATTATAAGTATTCAATTCAATGTTTAATGCCGCAGTCACATTTCCCCTACTGCAGCCGTACGGCGAGTTGAACACAGCTGTTTTATTCATTTTTATTCAAACCACCAATGTAGCTGATATAAAAAAATTTAAAACGGCTGTTTTTGACTCGCCGCACGGCTGCAGAAGGGTAAATGTGACTGCACCATAAATGCACTCTCCATTTCGAATAACCCGTGGTAATATAAAATTACACATTCATGAACCATTGAAGGTAAAAACAAATATAGAAATCAAGCCCAAATGACATTGCAACTCTTCGTATTTGGGCTGCAGCAGTATATGTCTGACATGTTTCCTGCTTTTCAGCGTGAACTCTAATGCTGAAAATTGATTTTCTTCTTTTTTAGGTCCTATCAAAATTTGTGCGCAAGCCAGCGGTCCATAATGGATCAATGAACAAGAAAATTGTTGAGATGTGCACCTAATCCATGCTCTATCCACCATCTACATACATATGTTTGGGTTAAAAGAATACCAATTACAATGTATATTCCCACTTAAGCCCCATGAGTGCATAAATAAATCATAAAAATATGATTTAAATAAAACATTGATTTCCAAATCACTATACATGAACATATGAGTTGATTTATATGTGTAAATGAGACCAATATCGATTTCTATACAAGGCTGTCTCCTTCTAATACCTATTGTGTATTTACTAGGGACCTGGAAATGATTGGGTCACATTCACAAAAACCATTGACAAGTGCTGCTAAGCTCTAGAGTGAGTCTAGACAGCCCGATTCTGTAGTGCCTAGTGGCACTTCAAGACTATGTATATGTAGCGTGGCAATTGTTGAAAATGGGCAGATTTGCTTTTGGATAAATCAGTTTTTTTTTTAATCTACCATGAATGAATTATTTGTTTACAACCATTTTCTTTCCTTGAGCCATGGCACATTCTGGTATTTCAATAGTATATAGGCCTATCCCCTGGAAAATTCTTTTATAAAGTCAGCTGAACAATTTTGTAGCTGAATCTGAATGTCTTGTAATTTTCACACACTGTAAAAAATATTGGGTAAAAGTTTTACCACCACAATGGTAATTATGTGTCCAACCAATTTGGGGCAGTATTTTACCCACTGCGGGATGCATGTTGTCCAGAAAGGTTAAAAAATAAGCAGCAATTACTTTAGAATGGGCAATATTTTCGTCACACTGGATTAATAAAAATGCCCAAAAGAAATGCCCAATGTTGGTTGGATACATAATTACCCTCATGGGGCACTTTTACTCAATATTTTTTAGAGTGCAGTAAATTACAGTCACTTTGAAACTGTATACTTAACTATTCCATCTGAGAAATAAAAATCTCTTGAATTTCATCTGTAAATCAACATGTACTCAATTGTATCTAAAGATCATTTTAAAAATAGTTTTTAAAAAATGCCTAAGGTATCGGCATTTTTCAGTGTAAACGAAAGAGGTGGGCGCACAAATATTAAAACACCCTTTTCAATTGTATGCCTTTAAGCTTTCATTTTTTTTTCTTTATATATTTATTAACATATATACAAGTTAATATACAAACACAACACGATTACAGAACTGCCTACATACTTGTTATAACCAAAAAAAAAATCATTTTGATCCCAATATCATAAGGTATTGTGTGACCCCAGCAATATTTTTTTGATAAGGTACTTATTTTCATCTAGGCACTGAGCTGTAAGGGTGACACCCAGGTCAACAGAAATGGACACTATAAACATGTCACCCACATTTTGATATGGATTTTCTGGAATGTCACCCCGGTGACACCTGGATGAACGTTTCTAAACAGGACTTAGGTGCAGGCTCGGCTTAAATGTATGATGTACATGGAGGCTACAGTACATGTTCCAGCAATAATAACATGAGTGCAAATGGATTTGATCCCACAGAGATTCAATTATATACCTAACAAGCTAATGGTTTCTGGCCTGAGGGGGATTGAAATGAAATAATACTAGGTTTGGTGAAGGCGGATGTACGTTCGCTGGGAAAACATTTCTTCGCTTTTTATGAATGAATACTTTTTTGGATTTTGTTACAAGTAAATAGGCTACAGATCATGTAGGCTATTTCTTTAGAGTTTTTAAAAATTCAGTAAAAAATAATAGTGATATGAAGTACCTATTGCTTACAAATTATTTTAGAGTGAGAAAGAAATGACTAAAAGAATGCCAAGTCAAATGGTAACTGTGAATGCCACACTTCGTTGCAAAGTAAAAGTTTCCGCCAAAGTTGGAATATGATACCAACGTGAAAAAAACAATGTGTTTTTGCTAGAAAAGGAAATGTGTTCTCTGATTTCATCACGTGGTTATTAATATGAATCAATATCAGAGCAAAACCACGGAAACAGAAGGGAGCAGGCATCCAAAAGTGGTGGGGGGTGTTGGAGGAAGATGCTTGTAAATATATAGACCTATCCATTCCTATAGCTGCAGATTTTGGCAAGACAAAAGATCATTTTGACTGGCCAACATTTACCCACCAACCTAAATGTACCAACCCTTCGGCGGACCAAAAGCTCTCTGTTCAGGTTGTAAAAATTAGTTCTGCCAAAATATCACTAGGATCCATGTAATAGACATCATTTGTACCTTTGCAATAGTTCACTCCTTGTAGGACCTAAATCCCCCCTCTGTGACCGGCCAAAATGTTTTGGCAAGCCATAAGGCTCAAAATCAGAAAGGTACATTACAGACTGCGTGAGGGAATGAGAAATGAGTGAAAAGGGTGGTAGAAAAGGTAATTCAACTTGTCAAATGTAAATGCATTCACAACGTGTTTATGACATGAAAATTGCTCCATATCAGCCTAACAATAAATTTGAAAAAAAAAAGTGTTGGAAGTTCAATTCTCCTTAACAATGGAGATAGACAGGCCTATAGTTACCTCCTTTCCCTTGTTCATTGTCAAGCATTGTGGCATTTACCAAAATTCTCAACACGAAAAGACTGCAAGAACACATACAGACCCCTGTCGGGGCCAGCTTTGTGAAGAGTCCAGGATAAGGCACAGGAAGAGCAAAGAGGAATTAGACCGAATGGTGCGTTCAAGCAGTTTTCTTGAACAAGAATAAAAAACATGGATAATCAAACAATGTGGAAGAGCATCCTTAGGAAAAATTTCCCCAAAGACCATGCCACTGTGCACCATATTTTACTTTGGAAGGATGTCCGTAATATGCTTTTCACATTGCATTTCCTTAACCCCATACTATCCTTAACCCCGGACTATCCTTAACCCCATACTATCTTTTTTTTTTATTCACACTGTCTTTCTTAACCCCATACTATCTGCTTAGCCGGGGTTAACGCCTTAACCCCGGACTATCCCACAGCTCATAAATATTGATGATTTTACCATACAGAGCGTGATTAACGTGCAATATCGACTTCTGTGATTGGCTATTTCTTAGCCCCACTTTTCCTTAGCCCGGTTTTGTTTCACACTGCATCTCTTACAATAATACCCTTTTTACACAGGATTTTCTTAACCCCGGACTATCGCTAACCCCGTACTATCCTTAACCCCGTACTATTTTTTTTCCTTTTTACACATGCCAAATTGTTATTGCTAACCCCGGATAAGGAATGCTTGCTTTTCACACACGAAACTCGCTAACCCTGGACTAGTGGTTTTTGTCGATCATTCGTAGTACAAGTACTTCACTCGTACCATTTTACACACGCTACAATTTCCTTAACCCCGTACTATAGGTGGGGCCAAATTGCCATTTGGCCCCACCTATAGTACGGGGTTAAGCTTAGCCCACTTTCGTTTTACACTAGCGATCTTAACCCCGTACTATCGCTCTTAGCACCGCAATTGCTGGGATAACCCTGCTTTTTTGCAGGGCCAAATAATCCCGTACTAAAGGTGGGGTTAGCCCACTTTGCAAAAATGCTGTGTAAAAAGAAAGTGGGCTAAGCTTAACCCCGTACTATAGGTGGGGCTAAATGGCAATTTAGCCCCACCTATAGTACGGGGTTAAGGAAATTTTAGCGTGTGTAAAAAGGGTATAAGCCAGCTAACCCTGCTTTTTTGCAGGGTCAGATAGTACCGTACTATTTACCGTGCTAGCCCACTTTGCTAAAACGTAGTGTGAAAACAAAGTGGGCTAAGCTTAACCCCGGGAAATTGGTGGGGCTAAGGCCCCCCCTTAGCCCCACCAATTTCCCGGGGTTAAGGAAAAAAGTACAGTGTGAAAAGCATATAGGTCAACTTGGGGTTTACATTTTTTTTTAAAAGAGTCTGAAATGGAAATCAGCTAGGGTGGTGTTTCTTTAAGTTGCTCCACGTAATGTTACACATGACTTTATGCACAACTGGAACATGTTTTTACATATTTGACTGGGTGCCAGTTTAATAAAATGTAGCAACCTGTACATAACAGTACAAGAAAGGGTCATCATTCATGCATATCAAAGTCATGCGCAATTTACAAACACCTTTATGAAATGGCCCCTGATCTTTAGATAATTATGTTCAAGCCATTTTGAACAACCATGATTCTATTGGATCACATGACAAAATGCACATTTTTTAATAATTTGGATGATGGTTATTTTTACACCTATATAACAAAAGAAGCTTGGTTTGAACTAAACGTCTTTGAGAAACATGTTTCTTACGCTTTCTGAGTTAGACTGAATGCAGCCAAAAGTCTGATGCAATTGATCTTCTTTACCACAGGAAGAGGAAATCAGCAGCACATAACATCCGACGTAGCAGTATGTTAGGATTACAGCTCAGGGGGAAGAATGGAAGGTAAACGCTCTTGAGAGAGGAAGAGGACTCTAATGACAGACTCATTCACTAATAGTAATGATCACCGATTCATAGTTGAACAGCTAGGATCTGAACAGTTAATTAAAATCTTGTACACAGCCTCCAAATTGATTTAGCAGAAGTTCTATAAGGTTCTTGTGATGCTAGATATGAATTGATCATTTCAATACATATCATTAATAATAATACAGGTAAAATACAGTTTATATTATTGTATCCATGTTGAACAATACTGTGCAGAAAATATTAGACCTCGTAATCTTGACTGGCTGTTTTGTTATAAATCTTTCAGAGAGGGCTTCAAAGGTATTTTATGAACAGAATGGTTTCCATTCATACCTGTGATCTCTTGACATGTACATGTAAGCCACATAATATGAGTAGAAAATGAAAGAAGAGTGGAATTTTATGAAATACCGAGAGAGACATTCCATAGATGATGCCATTCAATAACACTTCACCCTCAGGTTGAAACTAGGTTTTTTTCTTGATAAACTATCTAGATTTCTGTATCTGCTTCTCTTCTCAAATCCAACAAGTTGAGGAACCATCCTTTTGAAATTTGACTGATTAACAATTACAACCCATTTTTTCCACATGCACAATGTGGAATGCCTTCATTGAGCACCCCGTAAAATGAGCGATGATATTCATTGTACTGTATTTTCTTCAAATTTTTGCTTGTCAGATTTTTCAGACTAATTTGTACCCCATGAAAGTCTCATTCTGGATCCACACCTGGCCTTGGCATACCATCTAATTTGCAGGGTGCAAGCTATAAATACGTTTGCATTTTTTTTTTTGCAACCTTAACATGCATGGCTATTCATTTATCTCAGGTGACTTTAAATATAAAAAGGGATGTGCCGTGACACTCTGATATATATATCACTTGAAGAAAAAAAATCCGGAATACAAAAAAAAAATCTTTTCATATTTAGATCTACACCATGTACATGCAACTGTTCATAATTGATATCTTTACGAACTCTTTTGCTATAAAAAATACAGGTACAGTACCATAATTTCAGTACCAAAATCAACAAAAAAAAAAATGTTTGGTGGCTACAATATTAGCATGTCAGCTAAATTTTATAAAATGCTGCCAAATGGCCTATTTACGATATACAATGTAGAGTAGGCACATATCCTCACTGTACACATATCGGATTGTCCGGCCAACAGAACCCCCCCCCCCCTCCCTTCCCTCTTGCTGCTTAATTGCTCATCACATAGTGGTTAGATCATGATAACAAATCTTCTACTCCAAATTATATTTTGATGTTGCAGATTTTCCATAATTGATAGTACGGACAGGTCAGTATGCATGGATAGGCCTACATAAATGTTATGCTAATTATCTTGTGTGTGTCTATTTGATTTACTCTCTTGCTTGATGTCTCTATGATTAAACCATGTTTTTTTCTCTCTCTCCATGTTCATTAATGTTCTATTCCAATCATTTTATCATTTTCCACTTCAATTCCTTTTGTGTTATTCAATATCTATTTCTGTTGCATTTTGGTTCCTGTTTTTACTATCGTAAAACTTTTCATTTGCTGATCAAACCAGGAACTGCAATCGTAAACAGGTCACAACTAGGACATTGGTGTACAATGAAAATCTGGCACACACACACAGAAAAATTGTGAGACTCATCTCGCAAGAATGTTCACTATCATAATGTAAATAACAAGATAAAGCCAGTGCGTGCCATAGACCATGTTTTGACTGCATGTTGATCAGTCCATTTTAAAGGGGAAATTTATCCTCACGACAAGCAGACATATGAAATGAAGTTTCACGGGTAATAATTATGTACACAAAAGAACATTTGTTTTTAAAGTTCTGATGTTGCAACTTAACTATCAGCATCTCCTTTGCATAATCTATGAAGAGGGGGGGGGGTAGTAACCAGGTATCACTGAACTTAAACGTACATGTACACTTACTAATACCCCTTTCACAAATGTGTGGTGCAGACTAGGGTGTGGACTACAGTATTAAAAAAAATATATATAAATAAAGACCAGAAAAGTCTGGACAACTTTAATAAGAGCTTATAATAATGATTGGATATATAGCACTTTTTCCAGATGATACAAAGTGCTGTTAGCTATACAGGTGCGTTTTAAGATGTTTTTTAAGACATCAAGAGAAGAGATGTTTCAGAGAGATGGAGGAATTTTGTTCCAAAGATGAATGGGGGGGGGGGCAAGAGATTGAAAATAACATTACGCCTCAGTCCTAACTCTAGCCAAAACTCTATCTCATCTAGGAGTTAATGAATGGGATTCTAAAACACTGCATACTCTGTGCGGTCAAAGATCACTTGTTCCCAAAGCATCGCTGCAATGCACTAAGTGCAAACATGTACATGTACATACTACATCCATGGTGCAAATGATCTGACCAAACAAAAAATGTTGTGCACTTTATCACTAGCGGTTACCATGACAACAATCCAGACTATTTCCTCGCTGCACTTGTAAAAATGATGCAAACTATTCTGGTTATAGGCCTATATAATGAAGACAATTTTGCTGGGTCCACATTATTCTGATCTGGTCAATTTGAGCGTGAATCAATAATAGCAGTAAGATATCATCAAATTAGCCATACTCAAGTCCATAATCTTGATCCGTTCCATTACATAGCCATTTCTAGGCAACTTTTAAGTACCCTATTTTTCAGTTCATCATATTAACCCCAAAACACTACAGTTAACATTCAAGTAACCTGCCAATCCAGCCACACAGATAAATTAACTCATTTACAAATGACTTTTTAATGTTGTTCCTCCTTTTTAAGAATTACAATTATAATGTAGGCCACTTCAAAGGAAGGATGCAATGCATAACATAGGCAGCTATAATACTGTATAATATTGACTGAATAATTCCAGGGTCATATAAAAACTATAGCGTGACTGCTCCTCTGTGACCTTGACCTAAATTGGGTCATCACCTAGGGCTAAAGTACCAACCACCTCTCTCTTCAAAACATTCAATATTGGTATTACATTTCCCTTGAGATCAATTTCGAGGTGCCAAAAGCATCTAAGTAAATAAAAAGTATACCCATTCCCCCTCCCAATATAAAGATCTTGTTTATATCATATTCAGTCTTTCCAGTATTTTATCAGTAGGTCTATCTGTACTATTTTGGAACTGCTAAAGTGCAATATCAAATCATATTTACCAATTATACTAGCCTAGTTCTCAAATAATTTTGTGCTCTATTGTCGTGATTCATAAACACAGATAGAAATATGCTCCTGGCTTTATACAAGTCATTTAAATCTCTCAAGGGTAAAAAAAGGAATAATGAAGGAGAAAAGAGAGAAAAGCAGAGGGCAGAATGGAATTCGCTTCTTTTTGCACACACAATAGTGAACCCTACATCTATTCTTATTCAATAGGATTTTTTTCCTGCCCTGCTGAAAACCACAATTGTTGTTCCACATAGTACAGATTTATTCATGCGACAGCGGAAAGCTGATTGACTGTAATACCTATTGCCGCTTTTGAAATAATGTTGACAAGAAGGGGGAAATCTGTGTGTGGGAAAGCGAAGCGAAGCTGACATTCATAACTACTACAGCGAAAAGCCTTTAACATTCCAGGCTTCAAAATTTGTTGAGTTTTTCACTAACATGAGAGAGGTGTTGCATTTTTGGCATCAAAATGTGAAATTTCATATGTTGATTGAAACAAAGATAAAAAGAAGCATTGAATTCACATTTTGTACAGTATAATTTGCCCTTGTAAGCCTTGTCTAATTGTACATTCATTCTCTCCCTGTCTTGATCTGCGGTATATTTCCTGTTGTTTTTCCTGTCACTTTAAAGGTTACTTTATCATTTTCACCAACTTTACTTTGGGACTCTCACTCCCTTTTTTCCTTTATATTCCTTTGAATTCAAAGCAGTCGGGGGGGGGGGGGACATAATTCTATTCTCGACAACCATCACGCCACATAGCAGCAAAATTATACACTTGACAATAAAGCCTCATAAATAATTACAGTCATATTGATGAGAATAAAGACTAGCACGATGTGCAGGAAAGCCGGAATCACATGACCGCATGCATGGAGTAATTCAGAAGGTGCTTTTATACAGTTTATCATCATGTAACAGGGGCCGCGGAAGCGGGGGGGCTGGGGTTTCCAGCCTCCCCACTTTTTTCCAAAACCGTGTACAAAAACGTAAAAATTACCATATGATTGTGATTTTTTGCATGGTCAGCCCCCCCCCCCCCCCAGTCTTGGCTCAGCCCCCCCCCCCACTTTGAAAACCATTCCGCGGCCCCTGTGTAATGTACCTGAAGAACTAGAGTGTAGGACCTTATGTAGAACCCAATGTAAAATTGGAATATTGTTTCATCATCAGTCATGAAGGGTGACTTAAATAGCGGCGCATTAAAAATGTGTGCTTTGAACTGTATGATTAGCCTGTCCAGAATCAGAGTGTATTGCTTGATGAGCTGAAATCTAGATAATTCCGCTTAGGCTTGTATGAAACTTGCAGTGCAATCTCATACTGTATTACATGGTCTAAGGACAAATATTCTGCAAGAATAATTATATTGGTGGCTTTTCTTTAGGTAATACCAGATCAAAGGCCTATATCACTCATCTATGATTTGTGCAATATTGGACCTAAGTTGTGGAATATTTCTGGTATCTGATTCTGATCCATCCAATCATCATACTCATTACAAGGTACTCTGATATTCTTATTAGCCTGACTCGGTCCAATACACATAACCCTCTGATCTTTGCAATCACACTAGGCATATTCAGACCTGCCTGAAAAGAAAAAAAGCTGTAAATTATGAAACCTTGTTCTGGTTTAAAAAATACCTGAACATTTATCTTGTGCAGTCTTTGTTTTATTTGTATGTTTTATTTATTTTCATGATTACAAACAAAACAGATCACACAATTACTTGACTGAACAAGATAACATTCTCATGGTTATATGTTTATATAACTTTGTAATGGAACTTTTACATTCACAGACCTACACAGTATAAAGGATGCCCATTCTGCAAACCTTCCATTAAATTATAATATGAAGGCATTTCCTTTTTTAGAGATATTGCCAGTAATTAGCTTTTAAGCTGGCAAAATACCACAGACAAATAACAAAGCTTGGTGATTGATTATGGAGCTGATTTCTAGGATCGATTGCATTGGTCAATGTGATCCATCATAAAATTCAGCCCCACACTCAATCGCTAAGCTTGATGTTACACGACCCAGATTTTTTGTTGTTAATCAGGAATGTGTGAAAGTACGGACTGTTATTGCTACATTTAACATTCAAGGGTTTCCTTCCTGTCTCGCCTTCCCATTCATCCCTGGGATGAAATTGGTGAATGTGAATTCAAGTTACCAACAAAATAATCTTATCACATTTTAAAAGTACTGTAGTGAGCCTACACTATATATTTACCAAAAATAGCCCTTTTACATTATGATCACATTCTTGATACTAAGTACATGTATGTAACACCATAATGATGAAAATCATAAATCTTTCCACTGATTACAATGAGCTAAAATTACTATTTTCCTAAAAGATAAATGCATATTAGAATATACAGTGTATATTAGAACATGTATTGTAATTGGGTTTTTCTCTAACTCTAACAGGCTGCATTTTTCCCAATTTCATTTTCATTTTCGTTTGTTTGCTATCAATCAAATACCATGGTGCCTGGATGCTTGCCAAAGAACTAAATCATTCCAGAGTATCAGGGAGGATGAAAGCCCAAAAGTGTTTAGGTCTATACTAGGTGGTTTCAGACCGCCTCGAAGTTCGCCAGTTCCAGGTATTCTCTGATCGGGAAATTTACCCCGATCAGAAAATACCAGGTATTTTGGCGGTCTGAAAGCAAATTACGCGTAATATCCCCGAAAGAAAATACCCGATAAATAGTAGGTACTTGGCGAAATTACGAGAACTTTCGCGGGGATTTTTCCAAGGTCGTGGGTATTTTGGCGGTCTGAAAGCAAATTACGGGAACTTTTAGCCCAGCGTGTCGTTGGGTGCGGCGCCGTGCATGGGTTGCTGCTGGGCTAGTGATTTTGAATTTCGCGCCTTGCTGCTTATCAGACCATACTGCGCATGCTCGTAACTTCAGGAACTTATCCCGAAGGGGTATGTTTCAGGGCGGTGTGAATGCAGGAATAATTAATGGGTATTTTTCAGCCTAAAAAAGTTCTCGTAATTTAACGGGGATTCTTGTGATCGAGGCGGTTTGAAACCACCTATTGTGTCTTTTATTTGTTGAGGTAAATTGAGTGTTTTGACTTGATATTGACTTTTTGACCAAAACAAACTAGTATCTGTAGTCTTATTCTCCACACCCAACAGGTATGTTTCTTGCAGGAATTCAAACTCTATGAATCAGAAATGTGTGTACTTGACTCGAAGACACAAATAGTCTCTCTGGATGTCATATATCATTGCAATTTAAGTTTCCAAAACCCAACATGCCTATCATCTTGGCAGACAGGAATCTGCATCATGCACTCAACCTTGACACCCATGTAGTATCTAGGCCCCTACAGAATAGAACCTAATCAAATTGCAGTTAAAGTAACATTTTTCAATGGGGAATAAAATCTTCCTTTTTAGTGGAATTGAAGTCGGAATGCTGATTTGGTATAAGTTGCTGTCAGAAAATCTTAGAGTAAGTTAATAAAAATCAGAACTTGTCTTGGATCACTGACTTATCAAGCCTTCTGTAGCTTTGATCATGGAGCTACTAATGGATGCTTTGATCAATAAACACACTTTATAACCTCGTTTATTAACCATGTAGATCGTGATTTTCAACACTAGGATGACAATACAAAACTACAAATTTCAAAAAGTAGGCCTCATCTCTTGCATTTGTTTTAAAAGACGACTAAGAAGTACATAACAGTGGCTTGTAGACAGACTACACTACTATTGGTATTTAGGGCTCTTATGGAATTTTAACAACCAGTGACCAAATATCAGAGAGTTCTATGTACACAATATCCTTGTCAGTCTGGCAAGAGGGTACACACTACACAAACTTGTTCTGATGGACTTCAAGAAGATGTTTCCTTTATTCTATTTCCGGTACTATAGCGTATTTAGAAATTTGAAGTTGCAAACAAAATGTTATTTTTTTTCACTCTTGACTCACAATTGGTCATGTTGGTTGCTTTCAAGTGATTTTTTATCGGTCACAGAATTTCAGCCTTGGATCACAATTTTGAAAGATTTTTTGTTTATTTTTACATTAAAGAAATAATTACGGGATTAAATGAAAAATAATAATTACGGGAATTAAAAATTAAGGTAATACTATAGAACGATTTCGAGAGGCAGCGGGAGGGGCTTTGATGATGTCATATTTCTATCCAAATACTAATCTACCCCCCCCCCCCCAGCTCGGTTTATGAAGCTTCAATATAAAAAAAGGAAGTATCATATTCAGAAATGTTATACTTTTATTAAGAACCAAGGAGTGCCTGATCAATCATATCAAAATCAGCCCAACATGAATGAATCTAAAACCCAATGTTTCTTTACAGTCAATACTATTACTACTACATGTACTGTCTACCACTCTCTTTCATTCATCAGCCTAAAAGCTCATCCATCTCATTTTTCTGAGTCATAGCCAAAAAATCATCCTTCAACAACGCACACCCAGTCATCCATCTCTGCATCTCAAATTAGCCGATATAACACAGAGATAAAACGACAGAGATCATAAATGAAATAAAGCTATGAATTGTATGAGTGAACGACAGTCAACCACGGCAAGCGGAGGAGCTCATGGCATGTCCTATGGGGCCTGAACTGAAGCAGCACAAGGTCAACTGAAGAAGAAAATTCGACAGGGTCAGCCTACTGAGGGTGCGTTTATCCGCCACTTTTTTACCCTATAATCATGATTCCAATCATGATTCAAATCACGATTCTGCAGAATCACGATTGCGTTTAGTCGAAATTGAATATAATCATGATTAGAATCACAAACATGAACTACGAAAAAAAGGGCGTTTGGAAAGACGTTTCTGCAGAATCACGTACGAAAATGTTCGGATAAACGATATCGTGATTTGAATCATGATTATATGACGTCATTGTGTCGAGCTATTTCCGGTTCTTGCCAAGGCGCGCGCCCCACGTTGTCACATCACATGTACGTCGCCGACCTCCAATTAAGTGTCCAACGTTGACCTATACTTCCTGGGTCAAACTGCGCACTGTGATGCGCACTGGATCGGTCCGAATCCGAGGAGAAACAGCGTTGGAACGAAGGTCGTCTAAACCCTGATTCTGTAGTAATTGTGATTCATGTTTGTGATTTGAATCATGATTCCAATCATGATTCAAATCACGATTCTGGTTTGAGGTCGGATAAACGCAGCCTGAGAGAGATCGTGCTCAACTGCTCATCCTTACAAATTTATCTCGCTGGCTGCCACGGTGACCGCTGAGAACGGCTGTTTGAGCGTCAGGTTCCCTGCCGATCCTCCCTCGAAGGCAGAATAGATTTATTTTGTCTATGATGTTATCTTTATCTCCATCCCATCCATTCATTTGTTGTTGTGATCTTTGACATTCATACAAGGCAGGCCCATCTTGGTTCTGTCATCTGTTTAATCATCTTTATTTGATTTACAGGCTTCAATGCCAATGTCAAATTCCTATTCACCTATGGATGATACTATCCATTGCATTTCTTTTATTTTAAAAATGGTATTACAGTGATATGTTATGGTCTACCTTTTTAATAACAGAATGTGTACATGAAGTAGGCCTAGCAGTCGTCATGTTAGTGTTGGTCTTGAGCACACCCTTATTTGCATGTATCCAGGAAGGGATGCATGTACATGTACCATTAAAGGGTATCCAAACTTTATTGGTTATAAATCCAATTAGAAAAAAAAGCAGGACAAAAAGAGGCATACATGGAACTCAGCATTTAATTTGGGAAATTTGAAATGCTATAAAGTCTTAACTTATTAAGATGTTTGCATTGTGCTTGCTATATTGATGTACATGTAGTACTAGTCATATGGTTAGAAATATTAAAACACATCCATTTAGAATTTCTATCTTACCAATTATCAAGCTTACATGTACATAGGAAATAATTGAATTGGTATTTTGTGTCAGACCCAGCACTACTTCCCTGATTTTTTTTTGTACAATTTATTGACAGGGATGTAGGCCTTTAATAATGTATGTGATCTGTTTTTTATCACTGAAGCATACTATCGTTCTCTTTTGGTGAATTAAAGAATCAAATGCACGTTCCAGGTCAAATTCGGTCATGGCAAGGTGGATCACCTAATTCTTCACCAGTAATCTTTTTTTTAACAGAAGGCCTAGTTCACTTGATTTATACTTATTATCAAAAACCAAAGGAACACTCAAATAATTCAAGAGAAACAAACCAACAAAGATTGCAAATGATATGCAAGGATGCCCTTTTTCTCTCAGATAATTAAAAACTATAGATGAAACTTCAAGGCACTGCCCTGTCCCCATACAAATTGTTGCTTTCAACCCCGCACCCAATCCCCATTCAACATACATCCAAATGGCCATGACCAAAATAACTTGAATGACAGAAAATATATAAAATCAAACCTCACAGTTCTTCTTTGACCTCTATCTATGCAACAACAGCTACATTATTCAACCCCTGTGCACTCTCTTTCTATTTTACACCTCATCTTTACAATGTCATTCAAAATTGATTATTTTCCCCATGCCTTTTGGCTATGAGTAAATTAAGCATGAGACAGAGCCATGAATATTGAAGTCTTCTGATTTTTCAATTCTCTTCATTTTAAGCACTTGCTTAAATTTCAATTTTTTTCCCAGATTTTTTTAAAATTGCACTAAACCCCTGCTAAAATTATGAGGCAGTCCTGCCCAGGGCAGGCCTCAAACTCAAAGTGAGAGAAAAGTAAGGCTGGTCCAAATATTATCCCAGGCAAGGAGTCCAAGGGTATCCAGGCAAGAACTTATTTGGTAGCTTTGATGTTATATTGGTATGAATCTAAATTGTATCTTTAATTGCATAGCATTGGATGACCTTATGAAAATGAAAGATTAGGACTTCTTGATGAAAAAAATAAGTTCTATTTAATTGAAATATTTGGGTAGAAAAATTCAAGTGGAGAGGGTCGGCCAGTCTCACACTTGAGAGTAATCTCACAATGAGAGTAAAGCAAGGCTGGTTCCATGCAAAGGATCCCAATGGCAGCTAGGCAATATAGCGTATTTAGGAAGCTTTGATGTTTTTTTTTGGTGTAAACTAAATAGTATTTGTAATTGCATGGCATCGGATGACCTTATGAAATAGAAAGATTAAAGACTTATTGATGCAAATACTAAGTTTTACATTTATCATTAGTAAATCTGGGCGGAAATCTTGGAGGAGGAAAGGATGAATGTGGTATGTGGTAAACAGGAATTTCAAAAGACAACACTTTTCTTTAAACAATAGATTCGTCAACCATCAAATTACAATGCAGTTTTATATATTCTCAAAAATATTGGATCATCATAACAACTATTTTTTTTATACAGGGCCTACATCAGTTTGACACTGTGTATCAATTTGATCTGATTTCATGACCATAATGCTTTATTTGATTTTCTCTCCCTTTTTGTATATTTCTGACATATTGTATAATTTACTATTTGGCAGGAGTCTCGATCTTTTATATGGCCTCTGATTAAACATCAGGTTTTTCATTAGTTGAATGCATTTACTTCTTTGATTGTTCATTTCTCCCAGTGAAAAAAAGTAGAAAACATACAGAACCTTGGGCATTTCAGTCCACTGTTCCTGAATACATACATTGTGAAATGACAACATTTTCTATGCAATTTTACATTGTCACCCACATCAAAAGGAACATTGTGCCATCCAAACTATTAAAATGCAATCAATCTGGATTTCAGTTAGTCTTGTTACAGCTCTCATCAAAATAGAGGAAGCACTATATCCTACAACTCATCAGGTTACCTTCCTAACTATCCAAAGTTTAAAGATCCAACGGAAATGGTTTTCAAAACCGTATCAGGGAAGTGGAAGAGGGAATAATCAGGGATGCCAATTTATAAAAAGTATGAAAAACCATGATTTCAGCACTTTATACATGCTTGAAAAATGTGTTTTTGAAGACAAAGAACCTATTGAAAAGTAGGAACCCTAATTTTGTCAGCAGATAAGGGGCATCCCTGGATTCCTTCATTGGGTTTCTATGGAGAAATCCAGCAATTTTGCAATGACGGCCCACTCATCGAGGATGTGACAATGATAAGAATCTAAGCCTACTTTGAATATTCAGAGAAACATTCTGGTTTTAGAGGACAAACAAAAGTGTACTTGTACATGTAGCCTATATACATGTACATGTTACAATCCTCATATTGAAGGGCATGTATGCATAAGGCAGCAACAGAGTATTCACTTCTATCTCACCAGTTGCTTGCTTGAACTTGTAGCAATCTATGGAATTCTGTTAATCCCATCTATACTCAGTTTTCAGGACCCCAAATCATATCAAAATCCTAACCCTATATCTCCATAGTAACTAGTAAAGGTAGGAGCAATCAACAGAGGAGCCTAATGTCAGTCACAGATCAGAGACAGCAGCATGCAAGTCATTAGTTTCCCAAGTCAGATGTTTCGATCATCTCTTCATCAGGAACTAAAAGATGTCACTAGCGTCAGCTGCATTTCAGATGAGTCTGACAGGAATGGGGGGGGGGGGGAGGGGGAGAAAAGTCACAGACAACTTTCAATTCATTGGACCCACACTTAAGAGCGTTTGCATGCCATAGTCTCATTGATACTCATCCACTCGCAGGATGTGTCATCACATCTGCTTCCAAAGGTAAACGGAAAGGGGCCATGCTAGGAAAATGTACCATCAGTCCTTTTAATTCTTCATATAAGAATTTTAAGTGGCTGTTTACAACAAAACTTTACAAAAAGAAAATCCCACTACCAAACAAGTTCCTAAATATACCTGCGCCAACTAAGTGAAAAACTACCATAGGAGATCACTGCTTACTTTAAATTACATGTAACCCCTCCCCCCCCCCTTGCAAGAAACCTTTAAATGTGCAACACTAGTACTGTAAGGTTTCTATGACAAGCAGCCCTGATGACAAGTGTTCATTCATAATGACACAATGAATGTATACATGTAATTAACTCCTTTTTACTACATAGCTGCAAGGAAATGTTTATTGGAATTCTATAAACAGGCCTACATGTTTAGTTCACAAGAAGTCAAAAATATCCCTCTTCAAATCTTTTCTTTTTTACTATATAATTGATGTCTAATAATATGATATAATCTACAAATGATGAAACTATAGTATAATTCAGGTCGCACAAGACTTGTACACATAAAACAAAGGAGCTTCATGTAATTCTTTGATCAGATTGAATGACAGATAATGATAATTAATTTTATAAGTACAAGCTCTTTTTAAGTGTAATTCAATGCCAGTCTTCTGGCACATCTTTTTTTAACGTACTGTACATGTACATGTAAAATGTGAAAAGATTTTTTTTTTATTATATAGCCTTTAGCCAATCATAAACACTCCTATGATAAGAGAATTGCTTTTTAATTCACAAGTTTATGTTTGATGTCAAATTGTCAATATAGTTTTACTCAGAATGCAAACCGCAACATGCAGAATTTATTTATAAAGAAAACAATAACCTACATGTACATATTTTCAAATCATTCCTAGCACATTAAAAAAGGTAGGTCAGTGCACAATTGGTCATACTAACACAGTTTTCTTCACTTTTCTAATGCATTGCTGCTATTTTGAGTAGAGCTCATCTTTTCCAAAGGCTAATTCAAAAGGTTCATCATTCACTGGCTCGCAAATCAATGATTGCACCGAACACTGTCACCCCATTCTCAATTGAAATTATTTTCCCCTCCGGAAAGCCTGAATCATAAATTCTTTCTAAAACTGCAATCGTGTGTTGAACGATCAGCATGCATCTTCTTCCAGATTGATATCAGAGAGCTAAAAACAATATGTCTAAAATTCTAACAAATATTACATGTACTTTACCTTTGAAAAAAGGACATACCTTATTCTAAAAACTCCTCCCTTTGCATATGAATGCTGTATGTAATGTCCATCACTAATAATTTGAATCACTTCTTCGTGTAACCAAGCACAACAACGATGGCAATGTATGATGCACATTTAAAAAAGGCAACCCCCTCATAAAATATGGTCTTTGTTTGCAAGATGTTGGATTCAAGATTAGGACTTACTGTATATATGCTCAAATAACAGTTTTAAAAATACATTATCAGATCATAGGAACAAGACAACCAAGTTGAAATTAAACTACATGTACATCTCTGCATCAGAGGTTCCCCCTCTAGAATCTTCGTGAGGACCCTGCTATACATCGTTAATACAGTGTACTATCTCTTCCTATTTAGCTCACTACAAAGCCAAATATTAAAACTAGAATCTATTTGGCTTCAAGTGGTTAACCAGTTTGTATCAGTTTCTCTTTAAAGAAAAACTAGAACTATTCTACATGTAAGGAATAATCTGGAGACTGTAGTTATTGGACTGACCTTTTCCAAAGATAACTTGAAATGATTATGTAGATAAAGTTGTTGTACTTCCTACTTTTGTCCCCTGTTTGTACATTTATTTTAAATCAAATCATTACAATTAAATTAATAAACAGGGAACTATCTGATTCATCTAATCCTGTACTAGCTAGGTTTTTTCATATTTTGACTGAGTAAGTTCCAGTTCCCAGTTTCTTTATCTTTTTCTACTGTCTAACAGAGCAAAAGTGATTTTTTTGTTGTATGTATACATTTTAAAAGGAACAAGGAAGTCGTGTGCCAAGTTCAGATAGTCTCTCAGTGGATTTGTGGTGATGCTATACCACAAGCTCAAAATTCCCCAATCAAAACAAGAACTGGGAACAAATTTGCATATTGCAAACAAAAACATAGCTTATATGTATATACTTGAACCTAGATTGGTGCTACAATGAAAGGACTAGAATACCATACTTTAATAGTTGTATTATTTCTTGAATACATTTCAAAGTAGGGCCTACAGACAACTTATAAAGGTCATATTCACAGAAAATTGAATCAATAGAGAAAAATCAAACAAGCATAAAATCTCATCAAATCGGATGTAAAATAAAAAAGTTATGAAAGATTATTTTTCAGAAAACAGTTACATGTACAGTATTGTATGTACACAACTCAGTGATATGCAAATGAGAGAGTCCCTCACTATTCCTTTGATTTTTGTTTGAATTATATTTATTTCAATTCTTACAGATTTGACAAAAAGTACTAACTGAAGCACAAAATGATAAAACAATGGTAGTTCCACGTGAGGAATAACTTTGTTTCACATGACAATGAAGAGAAAATTATAATTTTTCATATATCTTGTACAAGCCATACAAAAGAAATAGTGAGTGGGTGATGTCACCAGTCCCCTCATTTGCATACCAACCAGGATGTGTGTATAACTGTTTTGCGAAATAAAGCGAAACTTTAAACTATCACACAACATCATTATTTTACAAAATATCTGTTTTTTATGAAATTTCCAGTGTTCTGCTCATTGGATTTTTATATTTTTATATTTCAGTCAACTTTCTGTTGCCAGGGTGGACTTGTCCTTTAACAAAATGCATGCAGTGGGGATATTTTGGGACTCTTCATACATGTACATGTATTACTGGAAATTAATAATATCGGCAGCAACCAGACATTTGGAAAAAAAATACAAGATCAACTATTCAAACGTTGCCTACTGGAACCATCAGCAAATTTAGTCTGTGGTAGTTAACAAACGAATTCAGCAGCCAACCAGTTTTAAAAGAAATATTGATAGTTTTACAAAACGTCAATTAACAGAAACATTTCCTTGGTATGAGATCCCCAGTGTGAGTAATAAACATACAAATGAAGAACATTATCATTCTCTCTTTCCATCTTCAAAGATATTACATGTTAGCCTACATGTACATGTAGATGTTGAAGAAATCACAAGGTTGTGACTATGATAAATTGAATTGAATCGAGATGTTTTGAAAATGTTCATGGCAACCAAAAGCCTCCTTTTTTGTTCATCATGACATGTGCGAACAATGATACATTTTATAGTAGGCCTAATGTAATAAATCATGATAAAGTACATGGTTTTTCAAATAAAAATATATTCACTAAACCATGCGCAACCGATTACGTTACAATACCCTTGACATATCATTAGGCCTACATGTATACTATACAGTATGTTCATTTCAATTTCATATATTGTTTTAAGACTGCATGCTTTAGGAACAATGCAATTGTGACACGAGAATGAAAAATTAAGGTAAAACCTATTATGCAGGTAATAATAAAATCAGATGGGCTTATAGTATTGTAAGCAAGGCCATAACGACTATATATACACGCAAGAACTAACTTAGCGTACACACAGTCTGATGAGTGTCTGCATGGAACTGGGATATCATAACCAAAGCTCAATGCTAGATTAGAGAGGAATATATTGATTGAAAATCCAATATACTCCACACAAAAACCCACGCGAAGAATAAACAAACATAGGGGGTGAATCATCTGCTCGCCTGAATATAATCCAATTACTCCGTGTTGCTAATTTGCATAATGTAACCCTGTGTTTAAGACTACCAGCATTCATCCCTGGCTTACCCATTCTACTGTAGCATCATATCACTATCAATGTGACAATAACTTTTAAGGTTGAGTATCATACAAAACTTAAATAACCGAAATCAGAGCCGGCAGGCTAGAATATACCTCATAATCGTGGAGGTCCATTCTCATATCATATTGAAATTGCTGCATTCTACTCGGGCATACTACATGTAGAGTAATTGCATAACTGTGCAGGCTTAGAATGACAGGGGATGATGGTTGACCAGCTGTCAAAATAACTGACCTCTATCTGTATCACCTTTGAGTGTAAACAGACATGTATATTATCTTGTACACATACAGTATAGACCTACCAGTATATATATGTTTGCATTCTATTCCACACAGAAATTATTTATTGCATTATGCTTGGAATTTGAGCAAGTACAGAAGAATGTACTGTACACAAAAACATTAGAAATTGGCTCCTCCTCCACAAAATAAATTGCTTTACAAATTGTAACCCCGAGGGCTTTCTCAAGTATGTATTATTGTATACATAATGCATGTATTATATAAAATATGTGAGTGGGACCGCGAGTGTGGGCGAGTGTGTGGGGGTGTATGTTATATTGGTACTGCGAGCAAATATAAGGAAATTACCTGGAAATGACCTAAGCAACCTACAGTGTACAAAACAATTTACCACATCTCTAGCAACCATAAATCCAGGAACAAATAATACAGGGCATGCTCAGGAATAGTTTTGTGGTTTAAAGAATAAGGAGCAATGTGAGCATATTGTAAAGAAAATAAATACATAAAGAAGAAATGGGTAGTATGCCTGGCTAGCTTTATTTACTAATAAACAAACCTGATACCATATAAAAAAAAAAATCATAATGAAATGGGGCTCACAATAAACTGTTTACTGTTGGGAGCACCATGGTCTAGTGGTTACATCTCTTGTCTTTCAATCAGAGGGACTTGGATTCAAATTCCAGCAAGGGCGAGTTTTCCTTCAGCAAGCAATTTACCCACATTGTACTGCACTCAACCCAGGTGAGGTGAATGGATACCCGTCAGGTTTAATTCCTTGAATGCACTGAGTGCTGAAAGGCAGCTAAAAATAAAGCCTTGGAATAGATTACTTCTAGATAGATGGTGCTATATAAATGCCTGGCTTATTATTAGCATTATTTATGTTGACGTCTACATTGAATAGTCACCCAAATCATATATAAATTTGTTCAGACCATAAAATGCAAACAGTATGTGTTATTTAGTATTTACATCTTCTTAGTCAAATTTGCTTCAGTCAAACTAAGCTTAAGTCAAACAGATTTCTGATTTGACTGGGGTAGATTCACCTACATGTACATGCACTAGGCTACATGCCAGTGCTATGTTACAAAACTGAGATTTTGGAGTCTTCACAAGTCACAATTAGAAAAGTTTACACTATCCTTTGAGATAAATTACTGTTAAATACATGTATATATTCATTTAATACAACTTTACTGAATTTCCCTTCTTAAAGGTAAACTGGTTCTGATCATTATATTGATTTTTGAATGGATATTGTGATTTATGACTGGACTATGGATTAGGAAATGTCGATTATAATAATATTAATTATACCTAAATTAATAAAGCGCTTTTTGCCTGAGGATACAAAGCGCTGCTATTACCCCGGCTTTAGCTCGAGCTACCATCACCGGCGCTCAGTGCATGCAAGGAATTACTCCTGCCAGGTACCCATTCACCTCACCTGGGTTGAGTGCAGCACAGTGTAGATAAATTTCTAGCTGAAGGAAAACACGCCATGGCTAGGATTCGAACCCATGACCCTGTTTCAAAGGTGAGAGTCAGAACCACTATACCACGACACACCCACATAATAGCCCCTAAGCATAAATTTATGTCTGAAGAAATCCCCCAAATCTTATTTTACTTTGAGTCACATACAATATGTACATATGTACATATATTGTATGTGACATATTATGTAGCCCCCCCCCCCCCCCCCCCCCACACACATGAAGGCCCAGAACATTTCAACCAATTTCAATGTACCGGTAAGACATGTCAAGAGCAATCCTTTGCATAATAGTTTTCTAAATAACATGAAAATGAGAGTAGGCTCATGTGTAACTGCAATAATAATCTATTCTGGGAAATTATTTTATCAATAGGCCTACTAACATTTTATTATCATATATCATCATTACTGATAAAAAAATACATGTATTCCCCAAGACAAATGGTTATTATTACTGCATGTCTAGAAAATTAACTTGAAGCGAATACAATGATCTAAATCTTCACCTTTCCCCCACAATGGGAGTTTTTTTTTTGTCCCAGTATACATGTAGTGTCTGTGACAAAACAAAACCTCATTGTTTTGATACATTACCCCTCCTAGTAGGATATGTGCATGCATTACTTGCATAGGCCCATATTGTATTCATGCTAATTCTACTTTTCATTTCACATAGCATCTATATAGGCTCAAACCATATTTCCTCATAATATTGTAGGCCCAAATGAAGATATTTTCTATGATTGATTCTCAAAGTGGGGTAATTTATATGGGGTCTAATTTAATGCTTTGAGCTGTTAATCAAATTTTCAATGTACAGACTTGCATTAGCATAGATTATCATTAAATCAAGGCCTATATAATTGAAGAACTTACAATGTACAAGCTACATGTCAATACTTGTCAGTTTATCTTCTCTTTCTTGGCAAACAAGATGTAATGCACTATCTTATTAATTTATATTTAATAGTGTACATTTCTTTTTAAAAAGATGAATAAAGTAATAACAAGATATTAGATCATATATTGCCTTTAAATCATAGGTGATGCTGATATATATGTATACTATGTTTGTTGGCCTATTTATTTAACAATGTTCTTTACAATCACATCTAGAGACTGCCTAAATAAGAGAAAGTTGAACCCTCTAGTACCCCCCCCCCCCCCATGGAAACAGTTCAGCAGCACATGGTATTAGTATTACATTCTGTATTTTTATTCCAGGTGCAGTATATTTATTTTCAGTTTGCACACAATATACCTGGACAGTTCGTGTGAAAATTATTGATTTTCTTTCAATGTAATCTGTTGACAATATGTTATCTGAATTGTGACATAACACTGACTAAAATCAGTGTGGACAATCGGAACAATGAGAAATGGAAAGGGCTCCAGACAGGTTAATGCTATGAATATATCTACAGTTTTCATGTCATCCAGTTTGACAGGAGACGAATAGAGACGAAAAAATGTGTTACAGAGCAGAGGGAACAACATCGTACCACAGCATACACACACGAGCTCTCCATTGAAATCATGTGCACTGAATTCACACTATAATTTTGTGTATTCTCAAACAGGGGCCGTCTCGAAAAGGCTGTCTCGTAAACCGTAGTAGTATTCTGCATTGGTAATCGAGCGCTCGCAATCATGTACAATTCACATGATGAGAAAATGACCACTTTCTTCCGTAGTGAAAAAACACGTTTTTACATGGAAAGTTTCACACATATATCCCCAAATTTGTAGGCGGAAAATCATCAATAATTTAAGAACATGACTTGGATGTCTTGCTTATAATGAAGAAGGCGATCATAATGAAATTCTACCATAAACATAATATAATTTTCCATCAATGTCATTTTACGATACCTGACTCCAGGATTCTTCCACAGAAGGCAGAGCTGAAAAGCAACCAGTTTCACCGATAATTTCCAGCTCGTTAAAAATGCCACCACTGGGTAATGCATCCATAGTTAGGCACTGTCCAGTTTCTGATCAAAAGCCGAGAAAACCGAAGAAATTGGCTCTAGAAATTCACCAGGTTTCAACCAGATACCTCGCCGATTTCTAGAGTGATAATAGGGAAATGTTTTGATAAGCTGGTCCAGCCTGATTTGCAAAAACCGACCCGGCCCCCTCGCTCCGGTCGCAGCGCATGCACACAAACACCGAAATCTTCTCGCATGAATCGGCATGATGAATATGCATTTATGATAATTTTGTTCCCACACGATCGACCAATTACATCATGACATGCACCTGTTCATAAACAATTATGCTACAGGCCAATTGACGAGGCCGTTTGACTCGCTATCAATATGCATTATTCATTTCATTGCTGATTGGTTGTTGGCCGACAGGGTCGGCTCCTTATTTGGTATAATGGGGAGAAATATATCAGTTTCTATTTTTGGCTCAGTATATAAGCTGGAAGAGAGACGAAGAAGATGAAGTTCAGTATCAGAGTTGCTTTCGTCCCGAAAACACCTTGAGAAATTGATGTCCGTATTTATGCATCTTTTGCAGGTATTTTAAAGAAAAATTCTGGTATAACTTGAGATCCATAATTCGAGAAGGTTCGGATTCATTTTCTCGTTCCAGGTGGGGATGTCTTCGACAAGAAACGTAATATGATATTGGTAAATGCTATTGACAAAATTTCAGGAGGTGACTTGTTGAATATGTTTTATAAAAAATAGAAAAGGGAATAAATTTATGGTAAAACGTTTGGAAAGCAATTGGAGTTTGAAGAGGAGGGACATATGAAATATGATAAATAAAATAAACAATGTTGATTATAATGATGTTGATGACGATAATAATGATGATCATGAATATGACAATAATGCTAGTAATTAATGAAATAAAATGAATAAGAATAATAATGATCATAATACTGATAATGAAAGTAATAATGATAATGGAGATAATAATTACAGTAATAGCTGCGAAAATGTAAGGATAATAATGATTGATATCATCATCAGTTGCGTATATTGATCCAAAACATTTATAAAAAGAGGCGAACATGCGAAGTAAGAGGGCATAATACAAAAATCAAATTTGGAAATAAATATTGTCATACTTCATTTTTCACACCCTTTCTTTTCCTTCATTCTCCCCCCCCCCTCGTCTTGCGAATTGACCCCTAATGCATGACCCCTGATGCCCCCCCCCCCCCCGCCCCCTCAAAAAAATGTACGCACGGTGATCATCAACAACATCGACAACATAATAATCATCATTGGTGCGACGGTGATTCACGAGGTCTATCAGTTTAAAGATGAATTATTATTAACCTTCAAATTACAGTGTCTTCATGGTAAAACATTACATTTTTTACGGGGAGACGTTTAGGAAAAAATACAGGTAATTATGCTTACATTTTAAAGTAACCCCTCCCCCCCCCAAAAAAAAAAAAAAAAAAAAAAAATGAAGAAAGTTCCCGGTATTTTAAGGTCATTTCTTAAACGGTATACTGTCTATACTTCACCTTTACTCTGGTGAAGAAAATAATCTTTAAAGATAATATATAGGCTTTTTATAGCCCCCCCCCCCCCCTGCGACAGGCAACGTGATATGAAGATGATGAGAAATTATGTTGCGAGTGCTTCTTTTAGCATAGTAAAACATAAGTGCCCCATATTCGTAATATTCACACATTGTGTGCCTTTTTATACACTAATCCACACACCCCCCCCCCCGTATACACTGTAAATTGTATGGATTTGAAATAAATCCACTGTAGCCTGCATGGGGGACAATAATACATTCAATTTGAACCATTAATATATATTTTCTTCATCTCTAACAAGGAATTTCCATGTGAGTAAATACCGTATTGGTTTTCTTTATCGTGAGTATCTGCATGATAGCGGATGAAGCGTCGTGGTGTAGCGCTTCTGACTCTCGCCTTGTAATCAGAAGGTCGTGTGTTCGAATCCCACCATGGCCTATTGTCCTTTGGCAAGGCGTTAATCCACACTTTGCCACTCTCCACCCAGGTGTTAAATGGGTACCCGGTAGGATGTGAAAGCCTATATGTAGTCTGCCTAGCAATTGAGTCTTGGAACTCTTGTTGGAATGCTCCCCAGGGAGTGGAGAAGGTGCATACATTGTATGCGGGTATGCAAGGATCCGATGACCGGGGTAATAATATGTCTGTAAAGCGCTTAGAGACGTCGTTCCGATGTATTAAGCGCTATATAAATGCGGAATATTATTATTATTATTATGATTATTATTATTATCATTACACATGAGACGTACTAGTATTAGTATTTTTTAATGAAAATTCAACACTGTGTTTTTTCTTACAAATTGCATGTAATTTTATCTATTTTACAATTATGTATTCAAATCATTCCAAGCCCAGCGTCTCTTTCTCTGATAATTTGACGAAATTCTACGCGACAATAGGAATTTATAAAGTGTAATTTTCCTACCCGTCGGCGTTTCCTATATCAAAATTCTTGTAAGGAATTTCTTTCAAGTGCTCCCTTGAACTTAGAGTTTGAATTAATAAAGTTTGTCTATTTTCATTAAAAATCAGATCATAAAAAAGTTGTCCATGTTTTAGGGGGACTATGGATGACTTGTTCCGAACTAATTTGTAAAAAGAATATACATACTGATTTTACCATCCACTTTTACTTTTCATCTATAAATATTTTTATTAATATATTTATTCAAAAAATGTTAGAGAAAAAGAAGACCATGCACTATGCATTTTAAATTCTATTCAAATTATTCAATTTGTTTATTGCAATTTGACAGGCTCTCGAGAGCGCCGAGAAAACCGTGAAAATCCGATTCGTCTCTGCATCTATCAACTTTTCTAGTTTGCGCCCTCTATCGATAAAAGTTTTCAGCAAATTTTAGTCGAGGTACAATAGTATTTCTCCGGTAACTCGATGACCAATGCCATGAATGCCTGATACACTACACTCTACCAGATGATGATGTTGATGATAATGATGGTAATAATAATGAAGAAGAGAAAGAAAAATAAGAAGGAGGGAAAGAAGAAGAAGAATAATTCACAATTCATTCAATCAATCATTCATTCAACCAATCAATCAATCAATCATTCATTCATTTATTCATCCGTCCACTCAACCATTCACTCGTCCATTTGCCTATTCATTCATCGATTCATAAATAACACATTTCATTTAGATCTTAATGGGGGGTGATCTAATAAAGATCATTATCATTGATGATGAAATTTTCGGTTTCACCATTTTAGGACTGTTGGACTCCTGACGAAGAGCAGGCCACCAATTCTTGTAAGAAAAATTACCCAACAGTCCCTTTTAGGACGACGTTAATATAGTGAAACCAAAAACTATATCATCTAGTCTCACCATCATGCATGCAGACCTTCAAAGCTCACATGATCGTCATCATGTTTTCTGTATCTCCAAATCATGATGCATAACGTTGTATGTTAAAAGCAGTGGCGTAATGAGCCCAAAATTATGGGGGGGGGGGCTAGATATAATAATAATAATATAGGGTATTTATATTGCGCACATATCCACCTTGTTATAGGTGCTCAAGGCGCTCCTATATTACCCGGCTAAGCTAGGCGTTCATAGCGCACACAGCTTTTTAAAGGAGAACGAAACCCTTGAAACCAGCTGAATCCATATCAAAGAGAAAAATCAAAGAAACATATTGTTGGAAGTTTGAGGAAGATTGAATGAATAATAAGAAAGTTATGAGCATTTGAATATTGAGATCACTAACGCCATGTAGATCCTCCCATTGGCAATGCGACCAAGATCTGTGATGTCACACACGTACAACTCCCTCATTACTTTAGTACTTATTTCACTTATATTCTCACTTTTATAGAGTCTATCACAAGGTGAGGTGTTCTCTTTATGAGAGGACAAGTACATGAGGTTTCATAACATTATATCATTGATGAATCGTTTGTCATATGATTAGAATGAGCAAAAAGATATGTTTTGGGGTATATTTTCAGTGTCCAAAAGGGGAGAGTTGTTCATCTGTAACATCATAGATCTTGGTCGCATTGCCAATGGGAGGATCTCCATAGCATTAGTGATCTCGACATTCAAATGCTCATAACTCTTCTATTGCTAGTCCTATTTTACTCAAACTTTTGTTGATCTTATTCTTAGATTTTTCTGCTTTCATAAAAGCTAACTTGCTCCAAGAGTTTCATTCTCCTTTAAGGAATTACTTCCTACCGGTACCCATTTACCTCACCTGGGTTGAGTGCAGCACATTGTGGATCAGTTTCTTGCTAAAGGAAATTACGCCATGGCTGGGATTCGAACCCACGACCCTCTGTTTCAAAGTCCAAAGACTAATCCACTGGGCCACAACGCTCCACTTTATCCTGCCAAGATATGGCATCTTGGGAAAAATTTGTAAAAAAGCAGCAAACGAGCAAAGCGAGCTAGCGAAAATTTACATTTATTTTTATTACAAATATCATTTTTTTGGATAGATTCTGACATATTCAGAAAGTAATATCATATTTTACCCTTTTCTCTTTCCTTTAATTTTACCTTCTTTTTTATTTTTATTTTGGTCGTGCAATTTTTTTTCTTTTTTTTGGGGGGGGGGGGGGGGAGGGAAAGCGCCACAAGTCCCCCCCTCCCCATCTGAACACCACTGGTTAAAAATGAGTCCTATTATTGTAACAGGATAAAGTGCAATAATCGTATGATAACAATAAAAATGAAATTTCATTTTCCCCCAAATCGCCCTTTTCAAGATTATAAAAACATCTAGAAATTTTAAATTATGAAAATAGCTTTACATAAAAGGTTGAAAATATCCACGAGACTTGAATTGTTGACCTTTGTATTCATTAAATATACAAATATAATCGATAGAGAGTATTGCAATGATATGTACGCAAATTTTCGCAAATCCCCCCCCCTCAATAAAAAAAAGTGGAAAGAAGAGGCAAATTTTGTTAAATATTATATATGTACGCCAGTATATGAAAAGTGGACAGGCAGGTTATCATCGAACTTGAAGATATTATAGTTAACAAAAATTATGGCGGCTTAAGTGGTGCATTGGATAGGATGCTCTAAGAAAATTCGTTTTACTGTTTCCAAACGGAACAGACGAACAACAGAATATTGAACGAAATAGTTTACTAATTTTGTTCACAATGTCAAACACTGATAACAGAAACCGCTTGCTATAAGAGACAGAAAAAAATGAAAGATAATAATAATAATAATAAGTGACCGGTGGGGTTAGCCTCTCCCCCCGATAGAGCTAACGTCCTATATCTGAGGAACGTTGCCTTTTTGATCGGGCACTCGCGCACAATGGGGGGTGTGCTTTATAGCTTGGAGGCCCATGGACCCAAAAAAGTTTCACGACCAAGAAAAAAAGGGAAAAGGTAAAGAAAGGAGAGGAACTGAGGACAAAATATCTATTTTCTAAATATTAAACAAAGTATAGATTTTTTTTTAAAAATCAAAATATAATGTACGCGCGCTCGCAGCTTTCAAGAAATGTTGTCCCTTATGTCATGCTTGACGGTCCTCAAAGTTTTTGGCTCATTAACGCCACTGTGTATAGACAGGTTAGGTCCATGGTATAGATTAGGGTCAAAATGATCAGGGCAAGACTAAAGGCGGATATAGGCCTACCCATAAATCAGAAAGAAAAAATACACTGCTAGAACAAACAATGAAAGCAAATTAACTCTTACTGCTTTTGAAATAAAAAGAAAACGCGCATTTTAAAGAAGATCAAACAAGAAATGAAGAATTTATTACTGAAAGGTGGATGTAGGCCTGTAGCTAATAATAAGGCCATAGAAGGGATACTCAGGCTAGTGAAACTTATCAGAATGCCGGGCCAGATTACGGGAAATTTGATGTAGTCGAATAGAAAATGGAAATAATCAACAGGTGTTAAAAAAAAAATCGTGTCCTTTTTATAAACCACAGGCAGCACTGGCGTACAGATGGTGGCGGGCTGGGTATGACCCCGAAATTCTCACTACAGTCATGTAATTATAATAATTTAAATATTTAAAAAAAGGAAAAAAGGAGAGAAGGAAAGGAAAACGGGGGAAATATAATATCATTTTCTGAATATTGTGTCAAAACCAATCACAAAATTATTTTATTTTTAATTTAAAAAAATGTCAAACTCGCCGAAAATTTCAAGCATGTCCCCTCATGCAGTGTTGACTCATTACACTGCTGCCAGGCGGGAGTGAATCCATAATGAATGATAAGACTTAGAAGGTATGCTCTATATAGGGAAAAAGAAGATCATTAAAAAAGGGGGAGGGGAATAGCAAAAAAAGAAGGGCAATTTTATGACAATGGACACCCTCAAAGGTAAAATCTGACATTTTGAGAAAGGCATTCTTGGATCAAAAATGGGATCCGATTCTAACCAAGGAGATATCACTCTATCTCCTTGTTCTAACCCATGACAATTTCTTATCCCTCCTGCGTTTCTCTTCATTGACGTTAGGCAATCGAATCTGATTTGGAAATCTGCAATTCCCACATGGCCCTGGGAAGTGGGGGTGCTGGGGATGCTGAAAAGGGGCTGAAGCACCCCCAAGAATTTTTCGGGGATGCTGCATTATTCTCCGTAATATAGACAGCACCCCCTCGAATTCTGGAAGGTGTGAAAACATGGGGAAATGTAATCAAAGTGACCTACGTTTTGTAGTGAAAACTCTTTTGTCTATTTTTTGCTTGTCAAATGTATCAGCATCGTCAGTGAAAAAAAAAAAATCGTTCCCAGGGCCCTGTCCCCCCCCCCCCTTCTTTACTTTTCGAATCATCTTCGCTGATGTTGAAGCTACATGTTACGAACGTACGTACGTGCGTAAAACACGATTTCACGTCAACAAAGTGCAGTACGTACATTGCACTGCATGCGTGCGCGCCCAAATGAAATGTCCCGGATTGAAAATGGCGACAATGCAGCTGTGGTCCGGTCTATAGATTCCAGTGCGGCAGTGGAAAAGCCAAAGAGGTGTGCAAGCAGGAACAAGGAGCATCATTCGTCAACTCGCTGTTTTGTAATGTTTCCGGTGATTCCAGTCTTATATTCTTGCATTGATGGTGATGTATGCAAGTAAACATCCAAGGCTCAGTGATGGGTAAATGAATTCAATAAAGATTTGGGCCTGAAAATTGAGTTGATCGGAATCGCACAAATCATGAAAATGAAATGCAGTGCAGTGCTGCCTGCCAACTCTGTAAAAAAGTGGTCTGTCTTTAATAAGTTAGGTTTTAATTTAACATGAATATATCAATATAAAATATTTTGGGGGGCTGTAGTCAATATAAATAATTTCTGTCCTGTCCTTGCCTGTATTTATAAACAGGATGGTCATGGAAGTTTAACTGGGTCTGAGTCGGTGAGTGTGACTGTCATGATTGTGATGTGTGTGCTTGTGTTGTGAACATGTCATGAAGAACTGTGTTTGTGTCTTTTGATAAGACATTGCAAGTGACCAAGTCTCACTCTTTTAAAATTTAATGTAAAAGAAATGGGAGACAGTAATTGCACTTGCACAGTCTAGTCATTGACACAGTAGAGTTAGTAGTACAGTAACCTGGATTGGGGGCATTCCTAGCCAGGCGGCTTCTTGAGACTGAGAGTAAAAATCATTTACTAACGTAGGTCTACTCTAAACGAAGCCAGGGAGTCCTTCCTATTCATCTGCGTGTACCGCAAAAAACCCTGAAACTTTCGCCCCGAGATTTCTACTTTCCTTCTAAAAGATCTAGCTCTAAGTCTAATCATGTACATGGGATAAAACTTCATTTCCGACATTTCTACGCTCTCGTTGTTATTTTAACGTTGGGGAAGTACAATAAGAAACAAGATGGCGGCGTAAACATCGGGCAAGTCTCTTTCGTCTTTTCACAATATTTTTTCATTTTTTTGATGAATTCTTGTTTAAAAATAACAACGAGAGCGTAGAAATGTTGGAAATGAAGTTTTATCCCATGTACATGATTTAGAACTAGATCTTTTAGAAGGAAAGTAGAAATCTCGGGGGCGAAAGTTTCAGGGTTTTTTGCGGTACACGCAGATGAATAGGAAGGACTCCCTGGCTTCGTTTAGAGTAAGCCTACGTTAGTAAATGATTTTTACTCTCAAGAAGCCGCCTGGCTAGGCATTCCATGAGCAAAAATCAAACAGCTAACGTCAGCTGAGCAGCCTGAGCTGAGGTTATTAAGCCTGACCAGTCTGCAGGATTTTGCGTAGTAAAAATCATTTGCCTACTAGAAGTTATTCCCCATAACACACCTCAGATGATGGTTCATGCTACATGTACCTCAGTGGAGGGTTCGTATAGGCTCCACTACACTTCACTACCGCTACCCTCCGCTCCACCTATCCGAACCCTCGGGGGACAAATACTTGCTCTAAAAAAAAAAAAGACAAATTGTGGCAATTTATGGTAACAAAGGCAACATATCAATACCTAAACATACATTCAGCTTACTCTACAGTTACTAAACTTAACCATCGGACGCATAGTCACTCCATGCCCTTTCTTGAAAACGTCTCAAAATCAGTGATTTGAAACCGGTTCTCGATTCATCACATGTATTAAATACTCTGCCGATTCGAAAATGGCGAAGACGAATTGCGCATGTGCGGAGGTCTGCAGCGATTTTAGATACAAATTGCTGCAGACCTCCGCGCATGCACCTGAGGTAGGTTTGTGCATGCTACACATCAGGGTCAGTCCCTAGAAATTTGACCGTCGATTCACAACTTGTAATTTTTGTAGATATGAAAAAATTAGCTAACCAGGAGTCTTTAAGATGTACTCAAGTGATGAGCCATCAGTTCTCTCCTTTTCCACAGTTCTATCAGTCTGATATCGGTGCTTTAAAACCTTTTCCTACTATTTCTTCACATGTTATAAACGATTTGAAAACGACACAATCGCAAGTTTGCATGGCTGGTGGCCACAACGATACTTGTGATTGTGAATGGGATGTTTTCAAATTGGCAGTGAATTTATAACATGTGAAGCAATAGGTACATGCGTTTAATCATCAATTTTCAGACTGATATAGAACCATTGCAAAGAATTGAACTGGCTGTTTATCAGTCTAGTACATCTTAAAGATGCCTGGTAAGTTCATTTTTTTGCACAAATTATATTCATTTCTTAAAAAGAAAAAATCGTACAAGTTGAGAATCAACAGTCAAATTTTGTATGGACTCACCCTGAGGGTTCGTGTAGAGCAGCATGCATGAACCAACACCAGAGGTACATACCACCTGGTACTTGTAGTATACCCAAGTTAGCCAGAAGGCGTTAAAAATATCACTACCAAACTTCAGGTTAATGTTGTAACCCGCAAGTGAAAACCCGAACCGTACCGTCCCGTATAATCCAATAATTTGCAAGCGGGACCCGCTGACCCGTCGGGTTTTAACCCGCAAGTAAATTTATCTTTGAAAAGTGAAAATTATTTCTGCAATCCCCACACTATACAGGCTCAAATCACGAAAATATATGCCAACTACTAACCTAGCCTAGAGTGAATTTACTTACAATTTGCAAATTCGCCTTTTATTCCGGAGAGAAAATGTTTTTTTGGGTTACTTTGTACCCGAAATGGGTCGGCTCTGATCTCGTAATCGAAAGCATTGCGCAATTAACTCCTCGGATCGGAGCCGCAGCTCAGCGCGCGCTAGCTACATGTAGCCCAGGCTGCCCAGCAAATTCGATGTTCAGTTTCCCGTCGCCCGCCCGCGTTATGAAATTTGGACCGCGTTTAAAAATCAAATTCTGAAAATAATCCATTATTTTACTATTTTGACATAGATATAGATTCAGAACTTCTAAAACATTAATATAAGCTTTTCAGTCACAATTACTTGTATATCATGTAAATACCTGTAATTCTTTTCTTGTTTTTTTCTTGTGAATGGAATGACACTGCATGCTCAACCACACCTCGAGCGATGTTCGTGCAGGCTCCACTCAACTTCACTTCTGCTACACTACGCTCTACCTACCCGATGTAGCGGTAGTGAAGTGGAGTGGAGCCTGCACGAACATCGCTCGAGGTTTGGTCGAGCTACCTCAATAAATCCCATAGTCTAGTAACCTCGCATTGGTGAGTTGTCATACGGCATATCAGACAAAAAAATCATCAAACAAAACTCAATCTGTTTTACAAGGCCGACGGGAGGCTCACGCACGTACGCATTGGCACTTGTACTAGCTAGCCAGTCTGAGCTCTGTCTCTCTGCCAGAGCTCTGGGGGACAATTCACTCTGTAAAGGCCTCAATGATGGTGATTTTATGTTTCAGACAGAGTTTATATTTCGGGAATATTATTCAAAACTGCCAATAAAGTTAGATGATTTCTTCATTGTCATGTATATTTAAGTTATTAATGAGTTCATTCTCACCAAATTTAGACTCCCTCATAGAGAAATGCAATTTTCGTGGAGATCTGCGTTTTCAAAGAACATCAGGAAAAGTTAGGGTATGTGGGCCTTTATTACATGGCCAAGTACTGGAATTAGATGGAGTAGATATTGAATTCATTTATATCCAAGTTCAACTCATAGTCACACCCACACAAACACACCCACATCCAAGATTCTAAGCATGAAAAAAATAACTTTAAAATCATGCAATATTAAACAATAAGTAATAATTAATTTAATAAGTGAACAGGGATTCCTCAAAATACAAAAACGTAGCATTTGAAAAGAGCCCGAAATGAAAAAAGTAGCCTCCAAAACGGTAGAAATGGAGACCCTGAAATATTACCAAAAAAATGAAAATGGAACCCCCGAAAAAAATGATTGATTTGCTCCCTGGCTTCAAGACAGTTCCACAGAATAAAAGTGCGTTCAAAGGTTACAAAAGGTCAAACTTTCATCTTCTGGAAAATAATGAATAATGAAATCCTCATTATGAGCTGGAAAAAATGGGACGGGAAACTCGACATCGAGTTTCATTGGCCTATGCAATTGCTTTTGACTAGACTGTGCTGCGCTGCACTGGCGTGCGCTCCTTCTTCGAAAGAGCAACTCGATGTATTTATGTCGAACTGTCTCAGTCCTGTTCACTGTTCACAAGACAAAAATACGCCAGCATTTTTTTAAAAGGAAATATCTACGTCTCTAAAAGAATCCGCCACGTAAGAAGCACATGATCCTAACTCAATTTTCATTGTTAATGTTTTTATTATGCGTCGTTACTTCTCCCTTTTTTTTCGCATGACGGTCTGCGGGTTTCAGAATGAACTCGGCCCGGCCCGCAACCAGCGATCGGGGGCATACCGGCAGGTTAACCCGTACCGCAACGGGTGCGGGTTACAACATTACTTCAGGTTACTCTCCAGGACATCTGATACTTGTTTTAAACAATCACACAGATCAAGGGATAACCATATAAACAAGGCCTGGATAATCACTTTCCTGTCAAAAACGATTATGAAAATCTCACTTTTTGTCATAAAATAGGAGCCCTACTTTCAAAGATAGCAAGAGAAAAATAATTGGAGATGGTTACATCATGTCCTTCATCTTGCAGTTGCACAATCCATGGGTTGATCACTTTTTTTTCCAGAAAATTGATTGAAACACGGTATGGTTTAAAGTTATTGGCCCATTATCATTGCGTAACTGTTATGACAGTTAATACAGCGTATAACCAGGAGCAAATTTTTTTCCTGGATTCAAAGCACCTTTAATGTAGGTCTAGAATCTTTTGAAGAAAAGTAAACATTTTAATTTTTTCACATTATTTCGACATGTTGCATGTATACCAGGTTGATGGTACATGTATTATCAGCCGGCGCCTGCAGAAAAGTGATTTTCCAAGCATTTTTTAGGTGGCGATACCCGTCTCTCTTTCCGAGTGTGGTTGACTGAGATGAGATGCCTAGCTATAAAAAATGTTGCAGACATTTGCCAGTAAGAAACAATGGCCAAATGTCTTTTTCCTGGTGCTACCAATAGTCCCATTAGGCATGTACATGTATTAATATTCTAGTTAAGGTCTAACATTTTTTGGCACTTGTCTGAAATAATGAAGACAAAAAATGGAAACATACAAATATTGTGAGCCAACTTTCCACTTACTGTTTCCTAGATATTTGTGCTTTTACAGTGCATACATGTACATGTCCTTATCTTTGTTCACATGATTAGGCTACATAAATGATGCATACTACAAGTACGTGGCAAGAATTCGAGTGAAGTTAATTTATCACACCATATACAAGGTGCTAACTTCTTTTTGATTTAGATCAGAATGGTATCAAGTATATTTTCATGAAGAATATTTTCATCAAGCTCCATCAAGGCTCAAAGTATATGTGCATATAACTGTGGTTGAAATATCTGTTGAGGCTCATTTTCCATTCCTGTTGCCAGGAGTCATTATCACGGGTACACAGCAACAGAACGAAAGTTCCATGACGCTGTGGCCGGGTGCAGATGCGACATTGATTAGTTTAGAGCAGCCTTAAATTTGTCAAGGGATTGCATTGATGTAGTGGTTAAGGGAAGGTCGTTCCAGTCCCGTATGGTTCTGGGCAGGAATGAGTACAGGTGCCTATCAATTCTGGATTCGATGATATTGTAGGCATCAGGTGTGAAGCGTCGACTTGGACGGCTGGAGTTTCTACGGTGGAGTTTGGTTGACGTTACTGGAGATTCCCCCTTATGAATTAAGTAGAACTGGCTCAATCTGGCATTGAGTAGTCTGTCAACAAGACTTTCCCACTCTAATTGTTTTAGCATCTTGGAAACACTGGACTTACGAGTAAAGTATTTCTTGGTGAAGTTTGAATTCAAACAAATGATTCACTTGTTAACATGGATGAGAAAAGGAACCTCTCCATTTGAAGAAGACTTGATGTCTACAGTTTCTCTCCACTTTCAATGGTAAACTACATGTCACTGGGGGAGCCTTTCATGAAAGGACTTGTTGGATGTTTTATCTGACAACTCCTGTTTATCCGACAGTTACCATGGCATAGGAACTGCATCTCAGCCAATCAAAACCAAGGAAAGTTGTCAGACAAAAATTCTTGATGCAATGCTCCCCTGGGAAGTGTTTTATCAACATTTTTTTTCCGACAAGTTGTCAGATCTGACATCTTTCCTAGATTTTGATTGGCTTAGAGGCACTGTTACTGTGGTAACTGTCGGATAAAACAGGATTTGTCAGATGAAACGTCTGACAAGTCCTTTAATGAAACGCTCCCCAGATGTTCAAATTTACAGGTTTCCGGGTCATGAATGACCTTGTCGCAATAACCCAAGGCAAATTCTTTACCTTAAGCACCTCCGTCACCAGAAAAAAATTACAAGTGCTTTCAGACATCCTTTCCAAGATGTAATATTTACAAGTTTGCCTTTGCCCAACAATCTGTCCCGGAATGAAGAAAAAAAAAATCCATAAGCAAATAGTAGATGCAGTTAACTCTTCCAATTTCTCCTTCAAAATTTCTTAGAATGTACCTTTCACTCATAAACATGTATCCAAATTTAATTTCAGCCTGAGATAGACTGCAGAGCCCTTTGAAGATTACTGAAGAAGTGAAGGAAGAAGAAGAAGCTTCAGACAGTCACTCAATGACCTTTATTTATGTTTATGCTTCTCTGAATCAAGTTTTTGTGAGTGTCAGGATAAGACCAAATTTCAACCAGGATCACAGTTTTGTATTGACATTAGAATTATGTTTTTTTATTGAATATAATTCGATCATTCGATGAAGATTTTTCATACAAAGAAACTGCCACCAGATTTGTTGGTAGAAGAAAACAACAAATAAAGCTAGATGAGAGGATAAAGGCAACGGGCACTAGTCTTTCTGCATTGAATGATCGCTTGCATTTATTTGAAGCATAACACTACTTTATAGCTTCAGCCTCTGCCAAGATTATAGGCTATCTATAAAGTATGTGAAGCTACAGCATTGTACTGCATCGATGTGCTGTTGCATTGCATGCCTTCGATGTCGCTTACATCAATAACAAAAAGTTTACAGTTTCAAAAGACCCCCAAATTGAAAAAAATACAAAAAAACTTTGGGATAATCGTTTTACATACATGTAGATTTCAAAGTAGGGGCACACCAAAGTGAAATCTTTTGTTTGTTCACATGTGACATGTCACATCCTCCAAATTGAATACTTTGAAATCGAAAGTGAAAGCCCTACAAAATGTACATGTAATGCGAGCCTGTGCATTTTACTTCCTATCTTTTGTACACCAACTGGTAATCAGTTTCTAGATATTTATTGGCACTTTCATAAAATGATCAACATTTTTGGAAGTCCGACCCCCATTTTTCTCAATTCTTTATAATACCTCACTTTATAAACTGACCCAAGTCATGGTCCTTTAAAAAAAATTACAGACTATCATAAGAACCAGAAATCATGGACACAAAATTTCATGAAGGTCCCATGTACATGTATAGGGGGTCGGACATACATATTTTATGGAATTTGCCCTTATATGACTTCTGAAAGTGTTTTGTTTGATTCTTGCCAATTAATTTCACTGTACATGTAGGTATACCAAATATTAAACTGTTATCACAGGGGTTTTGTAGAAGTTGAAAATTATGAATGAGAGCCAACTAGGAATCAAGTTTGGATTTGAGGGAGATTCCATATTGCCCAAAGTACATGTACATGTAGTACCATATTGCCTGAGTGTCCTAGTGTTGATGGGGGCAATATGGGTCTACTGAGGAAAATATGTACATGTACATGTAGTATCTCCTGAAAATTACTGCAAGTAATTGTATAACCTTCTAGATGGATTTGTAGAGCATTCTGGGTATGGGGTAACATACTTTGTCAAAGTCTGTGCTACATTTTAAAAAAATTTTCAAATCTTAACCGAAGGTTAAGTTTTTGAATGACTGCATAGAAAGAATATGGACCTAGTTAATGAAACTTGTACATAAGGGTTATCAAGTATTACTGAACATCCTGCCTGAGTTTCAGGTCACATGACCAAGGTCAAAGGTCATTTAAGGTCAATGAACTTAGATCTTGTTGGGGAAATCAATATCGACATCTTAACCTAAGGTTAAGTTTTTGAAATGTCATCATAAATCAGAAAGTGCATGGACCTAGTTCATGAAGCTTGCACATAAGGGTAATGAAGTATTACTGAACATCTCGCCCGAGTTTCAGGTCACACGACTAAGGTCATTTAGGGTAAATGAACTTTGGCCATGTTGGGGTATTTGTTGAATTAGCATTGTAACTTTGAAAGTTTATGGATCTAGTTCATAAAACTTAGACATAAGAGTAATCAAGTATATGTATCACTGAACAGCCTGTGCAAGTTTCAGGTCACATGACCAAGGTCAAAGTTTATTTAGGGTCAATGAACTTTGGTCATGTTGGGGGTACATGTATTTGTTGAATTGCCACCATAACTTAGAAAGTTTATGGATCTACATGTACATGATACATAGACATAAAGGTAATCAAGTATAAATGATTATTTTTCACACATCTTAGATCACATGATCATGGTCAACGGTCATTTTGGGTCAATGGACATAGTATTTTATTATCATATTAATGTTTTCTTTTGTGAATAATTATTCAAAAGCTGTTTTCAAAGTCAGCACTGCTGCTATATCGAATCGCGTTATGCAGGCGAGACTGCCAGAGGCGTTCCACTTGTTTTATTAGGTTCCTACATGTAAAGCAAAAGTTCGACTTGTCTCATAACTCTATCTCGATTTTTTTTTACCAAATAAAAAAAAAAGACCCAAAGGCATGAATAAATTTGATATCAATGATTCAATGACTTATTCTTGACTTCTGAATTCATTGGCACAAAATGTAAGTTTAAGTCTAATCTACATGTAAGAACTAAGAATGACGTAACTTGCCAGATTTTGGCTTATTGTGATCCCACATGAAGAGGTTCATCATAACTTTGAAATTACATGTATGAGGGCCTATTTCATTAAACTTGGACATAAGGGTCATTATCTAACACTGACCCATCCACATGAGTTGCATGTCACTTGATCAAGGTTAAAGGTTGTGTAGGATTATTGATCTTTGACCGTGTTGTATGAAGAAAAAAAACTCAACAAAGGTTTAAAAAATTCAATTTTCAATTGATAACTTTGCAAGCATGATCCCCAATTCCACATTCTACAGTCTATAATGGTTATCAGGTATCAGCAAATAGACAATTTTAATTTCAGGTCACTAGGAAAAGGTCATGGGGGTTTCCCCCCTCTCTTATTGAAAAAAAAATTGTATATGTGTACATTTAGTTGTTTTCAAAGTCAGCACTGCTGCTATTTACATAATGCAGGCAAGACTGCCAAAGGTGTTCCACTTGTATTTTTCATGCATCGTTGCAGATAGATGAATTTTTGTGTCACTGCAAAGACTTCTAGGTTTTTTTAGTAATGCAATCATAAGGGAGAGGGATCTCCCATAATTTAAAGGGGAAATAAGAAGCACATGACCCTTCCATACTTCATGTAAAATGAGTATAAAATATGTATTCTTACATGTATGTCCTTTTTTCTGTTGTTTTTACAGGTTCCATGAAAGGAATGATGCCCATCTTTTCCAGGTCAGTTGAAAGTAATATCTTTATTAATCATTTATAACGAAATGCAAAATGTGCAAAGATTTTTTTTTTATTTGACCCCATTTTTTTTTTTTTTTTGGGGGGGGGGGTTGGAGTTCTACCATCTCTGTATGCGTGTACATGAGTGCATACTAGTAGTTGATTAAGTTGTGTTTGTTGTTGATATTACAGCAGGGTGTTGAGAACCACTCAAACAATCTTGATATCACTGAGGTGGCACTGGAAAGGGAGAGAAAGAAACCTGTGCCTTCATCATCGGCTACTGGAAGCCATATATCAACCAATCAAAACACTGACGGCCATCCAGCATCTACTCAAAACAGTCCTAGGAACGTCATCAGTAAAAACATGTACTTGCAGCGACAGAAAGATAAAGGCAAACCAGGTGATCATTCTTGTTGCAATCTGTTCAATGCGAAAATCTTATATTTACGAGTTGTTTCACTGTTAGCGATGATTTTAAGAGAAAGTCTTTTAATTCAATGTAAATTTGGCAATTACGGTAGAAAAATAATGAACCTTTTCCCTAACAAATAGAAAAACTGAAGGCTAATCATTTCAGGGGAAAAAAGTCAAATGATTCTATTACAAAGTACTCAAGAACTTTTAAAATATAATACTTTAAAAAGAAAAGGGATGAAGAAAGACATTTAGTTGATGTTTCTAAAATTCAATCAAATATTAAGTTCTTATTGTTTATCAAACTATCATGTTTACTCTTACTTAAAAATGGGACATCAAGATTTTTTTATGCAAGAATGTGAAGTGAAAACATTGCTTCATACATATCTTTCATACACTTTGAGCACTGTGTATAACAAGGACAAGAGTAGGGGAAGGCGGGGTAAGTTGTGAAAATTCTTGCTTTTTGCATGTTAGAACTGATATGATTAATAATTTTGTAGAAATAAGTACCTTGCCATAAAATTTATTTCTGATGAAATATTTTTCACCTATACATAACTTTCTACACCCACACTGAAAGTCATTGTCACCTTTGAAAAAATAGATGTCAAATGACTCAACTTGCCCCATATGTGGGGTAAGTTGAGCCACCTTCTGGGGGTAAGTTGAGCCACAAAAACTACGTACAAAATGTATGGGGGAAGAACCAGCATGTCAATTATTTTATTTAAAGTCTTTTCACTTGCTAATTCTCTATAAATACTAACATCCTCTAAAAGGAAAAGAACGTCATGCAAACTTGCTCCTTTCTGCCTGCATATCTATGGCTTTTTAATGTTTTTTTTTAAAATATATATATACATTACCATAAGAAGTACCATGGCTCAACTTGCCCCATGTTGGCTGGCTCAACTTACCCCAGTCCGAACTTAATGCGATAATTTCGCATCCACACATTTCTTATGCATCCATCATTTAAAAGACTATAGCAAGAATGAAGATCCATACCTGGACTAACAATGTTGTTCTCATGTCTGTATTATATTTAAAGACGTGTGTGTGTGTGTGTGTAAAAAGCACTTATCTATTTCACACCCTTTTTTACTTTTTTGGCTGAAATTTGTATTTTTCCCTCAAAAAGAGTACTTTTTGTTTCAAAGTTGAAAACATTGTGGTGGGGTTAGGGGTAATATAATGGGTCATCAATACATGACGCCACCACAATGTCCGACTCATTCATTATTGGCCTGGGGGTGGTGGCTCAACTTGCCCCTATGCTCAGCTTACCCCGCCTTCCCCTATGTAATTATTCAAAATAAGTGTATGTACTTAAATTTATGTTTTCAAATGGTCATTGAATTCAGTGAAAATAAAGCTTCAATCATACATGTGGTCCATGTGGTACTCTTATGACAGTAACTGAGATGATTATGACAAGCAATTTAGAGCACTTGGTACATTTTCAAGTGTCTTTTTTTTATGTGCAGTACAATATCCGCAGATTTAAGTAAATTTTAGTAGACAGGTATAGTTGCTGATAATATTTTGTTTGTCATGAGAATTCATTTTTAAAATTAAATGCATCTTGGCCAGTGTGTACTTAAAAATCATTGATCTACATGTATAATTCACTCTCACTTGGTCATAGGATGTGTGTTGTACATGTATTTACAATAAAATGAGGCAGGTTTGTCACCATTGACATATTCTACAAAATTGTATAGTTACCGGTAATTTCACTCATGGTAAGCATGAAATTGCTTGATTTCATATTTTGTGAAACGTTGAGGGATAGAATAAGAGTTAGGACTGACTTATATTATTAATATAAAGGATATTTTATCTTTGTTGAACTGTGGATCACTTTTTTACTGTATTTTTTCTTTTAAATATTCCACTTACAGATGATGCTGCTGTCAATTCAGCCAACTCTACTCAAAATACAGAGAACAAGACGGCAAATCATCAATTCCATACTCCTCCAAATTCACACCATTCAGCTGACCATGAACGGCATATCAAAACAGTAAGTTCAGGTTTTCTCCTAATGGTTCTTGTTGCATGTACAGTACCAGTCAGCTTTTATCGAGTACCACTGTAATTTCTCCAGGAAAGGTTTTTTTCTTTTTGAATGGCTTTAAAATGAGAATTCCAGAATTTTTCAGAAATAGGAGTTGTGAGCTTGATATCAAGCAAATTTAATTGGTTGATTAGACAGTAACTTGTAGCAAAATAGAATCTTTAAGCAGTTAATCTTGACAAAGATTAATTTTTTGAATGAAAGTCACATGACTTACATTGGGATGACTGTTAAATATCTCTGTTTTTGTCCCTCTCTCGTTTTCCTTCTTCAATTATCCCTCTAGATTTTGGAAAAGGCCAAAGAGTGGTCTGAACACAAGAGTTCATCAGGAAAGAAGTATTACTACAACTGTAGAACAGAAGTGTCACAATGGGAAAAGCCAAAGGAATGGGTTGAGAGGTAAGAGATTCTCTGATCTTATTTCATCAAATCTACCATTTTGATCATTTGTATTTCATTTAGACACCTTGCTTTGATTTGTGTCTGAGCTGTGATACCATACAAGTTATCAAAGTTATCTTTAATGGCAATTTCTCTGCAATAAGGCTTGTGTCTTTGGTTCTGTAAGGTTCTATTGCATAATACATTCACATGTAATTTTTATTGGTAAATTTGTAATAATTGGTATTTGTTGATTCAAACCATGCTTATGATAGCAATTGAACTGTGGTTACATATAGTTGCCTTGCTTAGCAAAGTCATATGGCAAGTTTTGTGCAATTTGACTTACCTGCTCTAGTGCCTTTAAAAATCAAGAGATGGGGAGAAAGTCAAACTTTGATAGTTCCAAGAATGGTCAGGTATAGAAGTCACACTATGACTTATATGAACTTGTGTTTAACAGTCTGGCCACACACCGGAACAAATATTGACCAGGCCATCAACTTTCTATTACAGCTTTATTACATGTAATAATGCTGAAATCTTATCAAAACTTATATAGGCCTAATAAGAAGCTCAATGCTTACACTGGCCTCAGATGTCAATATTGGCCAACTTTCAACCAGCTACATTTCTATATTACAACACAAGGGGGGGGGGGGCTTAAAGGCGCTCAATAAGAGGGTCTTTGAGACCCAGTCGAGTGGGCATCCTCAGCCGTGGACTTGGTGGTCTTGGATTAAAATGCATTAGAAACATGGCCAATGTTATACAAGGTTGCTATGCTTTTTCCGTGGACCATTAGAACTCCACATTATTTTAAAATAAATTTCATTTCACAAACTCATTTAGAGTGCTATACATGTGTATGTAACTTGCATTTGGAATTTTCGAAGCAATGTTCGAATCAAAGTGAGTTCTCTTTATAAACCTTTTTCTCATTTATTGCTACATGTATACTAATTTTGTTTGTGTGATATTTGTTTTTTATAAATATATTTCAATTGCCAATGAAATGAAGGAGATATTGTCATAATTTGACATTCTTGTGACTGTTGCTGATTTTTTTAGTTCAGATAATTGAATATGCTTTCCAGCATTACTAAGACCATGATAATCCCATAAGAAAAAGCAAAAAAACTAGGAGAAATCAAAGGAAGTTGGCCCCACACTCACTGTGCAGTGTGTTTAGTACACAAAGGCATTACTATAAAGCACAATGAACAGGATGCCTGGATATTCTGATCTTTGATGATGTATTGATTTTTTGTCTATCATTTAATTCTCGCTACCCCGAATAGGAACAAAAATCTCATAATGCGCGAGACGAGATAATTTTCACTCCGTCGGGTCGTCATCACCACTTCCGGTTTAGAGTCATGCTCGCGCGAGGTTCGCGATACTGAGTTTTCCACCACGCTGAAATCGATGCCAATCAGCGTAATATGTACAGAGTATAATACTTTGTTTTACATTTGGTCAGTTTTGATTTCATTTGAATTATAAATAAAAATAAAAAATATATTTCACGTGAGAATAATTTTTATTCATGTTTTTATTTGGTTATAAAAAAATCAAACAAATAATGAATATCTTAAAATTTTGCATTTAGCGACCGGCCTGACATCACGATCGTATTCAACTAGACACTAAATATATTCAGCATTCATTTCGTTCAATTTTTCGTCGACCACAAAATGGATAAAAATCAGTTTCGGAACTTAAAAAAATCTTAACTGACAGATGAATACCGTGCAATGGAAAGCGTCAGGCAGAATTAGTGACTTTAGCAGAAAAGGCTGTAAAACTGTTAGTGAAAGAGAGGGTTGTGATCACGAACTTTCTGAGCGAAAGCTACGTTGTGTTGTTGTGCATGACGGCACTGTTGATCTAAATGGCAAAACAGTGCGTTGGACTTCCGAACAGGAAGTTGTAATACCGAAAAAGCTATCCCATAATGCAATGCACGTTACAGGGATTTTCCCGGATCTCGGCGAAATCGCTATTTGGGGTAGCGAGAATTGTTAATAGGCTGTATAGTATGAAGCCATAGGCACATGGGCAATGTAAATCTGTTACCAGTATTTTAAGAGTGTGTTAGCCTGTGTCTCCTTTTCTTCCTTTGTACCATTCAGTACTGAGAACATATTTGTTTTATTTTACCGAACTCTTTCATTACAAATGTTTTTTTATACTTTTATACACTCATGGTGATATTACCCTTGGAAATGAAATAACCAGAAAATAAGCCATTTTCACTGAACAAGAATGTTTGATTTCTGTTTGAACTGATAAGCTTTGTTTCATTCAAGGCTTTGGGACTCTTCAAGCTTTTTTAGTGCAATCTAGAAGTGAGCTGATCAACATGGAATAGCCCAATCAAGCAATATGCATGCTTGTAATGAACAATGTTTATGTAAGTTAGCTACTATGAATGGTTTAATATGGAAGTGTGTACAAATGTTTGTGCATGAGTGCAAATGAAATGCTGAAAAGATGTTATATAGAAAAACAAGTGGATAAAAGTACATTTTTTTATTGAATGTTTCTCATTTACGAATATACTCTTCCTCTTGATATAAAGTTTTGAATCATATTTCTTTTTTTTTCCAGAGAAAAGCTTCAACGAGTCGTCGGTACAGGAAAATTGGGTGCCAGTGATTCACCTCACCAACCATCAACTACCCCTACTGCGTCCTCTAAAGGTATGTAAACTCACATCAAACCCTGTCATTTACAAAGAAAATTAAGTCTGTGGATTTCTAGTTAACTTCTTATGTATGATAAATAGTTGATTTCTTGCTTGATGAAGGCAATGGCTTTATAAAGAGAGCCAGGAAAACCTCTTATGTGTTGTATACTAGTTTTCATATCATGTGGAAAAATGAATTCAAATTTGTCTGAAGTGAATTTGTCAGAGGAATATCAAAATCCTTTTAGAGGACAGTGTTCAATATTTTGTGTCAGTAGAATAATGTTTCTTTATCATGAGCTAGGCTGTGATCTGCATACCCCCCCACCCCCAGTTGACTGACATTAAGGTCTTCAGTTTCGGTCTTCTCCAAGGCCATTGCACAGCACTTTCATAGAAAGGGAAAAATTTACAAAAACCCCAAACCCACCAAAGAAGTCACCTTTCATGTATCGTTGAATGTTAAGGACAGTGAAGATTAATTACTTGATAGATTGTTATGTAGTCATTAAAACAAAAAGAGATTTTCCATGAAATTATTGATATGAGGTATTGCCACGAGATGGTGTTTTGTGTAAGCATTTTTCCAGTTGCATTAATGTACTGTTTCCCAACCCTTTTTTTTACAGCTTTACCAAATGACAAGCATTCCAGCGATTGCAAGCCTGATGAAATTGAGCGAGAAGCTCGCACCTCAGATAAAGCTGAGAAACAAGCTGACAATCACTTGCAGGATAGAAAATCTAACATCAGCCAGACAAAGGGCAAACCTCAGCTTCACAGTCCACATGCTAAGCCGGCCTCTTCACATTCTTCGTCATCCAGTACCAATACAGGTTACTCAACCAGCCAATCACAGCAAGCTAAATCTACTAGCAGCCAATCAACTTCATTGTCATCCTCGTCTCACTCTAGTCAACGTGTAGAACAGGGTCATGAATATCAACCCAAATCAACGGGCCATCCCCAATCGTCTATATCCAGGCCACCTAACACAGAAAAGACTCAGAATGATTATAATGAGCATTCAAAAAGGGATATGCAGGCAGGCAATTTAAGGATGCCAGTGTCACTAGCGACTGATATGTATGGAAGGCTAAAAAATCTTGTAGCTGCTTCACATCCTCCCAAAGGGTCTGATAACGGTGAGTAAACAATTGGGTTTCTGCCAATCTCCAAGTATGTATTAAGTGTTCGCATTTATTTTCCTCGAATAAGTTTAAATTAACTTAAAGATTAGCTGAAAGAGTACTAGTATATCATAGAACATAGGTTGTATGAGAAATGCAGTCTAAGATCTATGATTGTTGAATCATAAAAATCAGATCCCAAGCGATTTCCATAATTCTTTTGGTGTAAATCCATTTTTCAAGCATGGAATGGGGAAATATATGGAAACAATGTCTTTATATACCTTTGTGAAATATAAATACTATCTTTATGAGGTATATGGTTGGAGAGTCAAAATGATATCAAATAGAGAGAGGGTGCTGATTAATGGCCTAATTAACATTTTCATAAAGAAATGGTAAATGGAAGATAATTAATGAATATTTGTGAGATTGTAATATTAGAGTAATCAAATAGCAGTCACTTCATTGAATCTTTACAAAAATTTTAAACAGACTTAAAGAAAAATGCCTTGAGGTCCTCGTCTATTTTATCTATTACTTTGAACAGAATCAATAGTTCAAGATCGCTTTTAGGCCATTGATCAGTTCTAGCTGACATCTAGACTATGTTGAATTACACTCTTGTCATCTATTTCCAGTTTGAAAGTTTGAATTCAATATTCTTCAATCTCTCCTGCATTGAGAACACAACATCACCTTCAGTGAAATATCTTGTCACAAAATAAGTAAAGATTACTTTGTCAATCTTTGATACCTTAAGTGACATAAAAGAGAAACGCCACTTTGGGTTATGATCTCAAAATGAGTTCAAGCAGAATCCAATATAATGACCATCCAAGTGTTTGTATGTAAGAAAAAAAAAAATGTGCTAGATAGCACTGGAAAAAATGTGTAATTGCTGAGAAATGAGCAAAATAAACATGGAATTCCATCAAATGTTGGGTATTTTTCCAAGGAAGATTAATACCCTGTCCCATATATGCTTTTCTACATTAATGATCACAAGTGTTGTCAGTTTTCAGCTAAGATTTCATGATTTCACAAAGGTAAGTTTATGTTGTACCAGAATAAGGTGATAATTAACCTTGATTTTAAACACTTACTCATGAAATAATTGTTAGCTGCAAGTACATTCTTTTGCTTTCAAAGGTATGCATTCCAAGGATTTGAGAGGGCGCTGTTGAATGGGTTTGTTATAATACTGTCGGCTATTATGAAGATGATCAACATAATTTGCATGCAGCTGTCAATCATCAGTCAGTCACGTAGCGCATGCACTTATGCACAGTACATATTAAGGTTTAAAATTAGGTTAGTTTTATAATGTGCAGATTTTTAATTGGGCAATTGGAGCAAAATTTGCTCATGTCATGGAATCTTGTATCTTTATTGTCTCCTGATAGATTCACCTCGGGTACGAAGCACACCGTCTCCTGCAGACACTCAATCACCAGTCACTCCTAGGTTCCATGGTAAACCTTTCCCATCAAAGTCACCTTCAACAGATAGAGATAGGCACTCGCATCAAAATGAAAGGAATGATGAACTTACAGAAAGTAAGCATGTTGATACATGTATCGTGTCCCCAGGAATTATTGTACACTATACATTAACAAAATTATAAAAGGAAGAGATGAAATAAGCTTGAAATACCAATAATAATGATAATAATATAAGTATATTTACCCAGTGAAGCCACTTCAGTTTTGAAAACTGTTCTCCAAGCAGGCCCTCCTATTATTATTACCCCGGCTTTAGCTCAAGCATTCAAGGCTTATGAATTGTATATAATACGAAGAGAAAAGTTTGTTTTTCTCAGCTAGTTGCAAATTGTGACCAGTCATGCATGAATGATTATGGATCATTTAATGTGATAATACATATTTTAAGACCTTTCTATGATCATATTGTAACTTGCAATCCTTCAATTATCATGATGTCTTTTCTTCAGAGAGATGAGATGATATCTTTCCATTCGATATGAAATTTTATTTTTTAAAATTAAAGTTCTATTCATTTTGACAGGAAATAATTGCTCAGGTATGAGAACCTCGTATTTTAGAATTAAAGAATATTGATGGTCTCTTAGGAAAAGTGTATTTAAATAATATGGCAATGACCGCAACCTTACATTACCTTAAAAAAACTGTTTCCCATTCCTGTAGAGAACTTCTTCCCAGGCAAGAATGGCACTTATACCAAGACCTCTAAAATCAAGCTTTCTCTTAGCTGTTTTTACATTTTGAGGTACAAGGTTTATCACCCCAGCAGCAAAATGAAATATGAATCTTATTGCAATCACTGTTCAAAAGTCAATGAGACATTAGTCGTCAGACATTCATTTGTCCAATAAGTAAATGAAATAAGTTCTAGTGATTCCTTGCATTTAGATATTGTATATCGTTTGTGCTTCTTTTCTGTAGGGTTATCAAGCCAGTCGCCAATGTCTGTAGCCTCGCAGTCACCTTCTCCGTCCCACCCTTCCTTTAGGCTGCAGCACACAACACCAGGGACATCAAGAACTCACCAGGACAGTAAAGGAACAGCAGATAGCTCGTCTCATGGGTCATCTGTTGAGGATAGGTATAGGAAAAACCACCACTCAAGTAGAAGCGGAACGTCAAATCATACACCAACATCCTCATCTGTTTCAAGTAGTGGAAAGAACTCCTCATCACATTGTAGGGACAGAGAATGTGACAGATATAGGGAGAAGGAAAGGAATAGGGATATTGACAGTGAAAGGGAAAGGCAACGGGATTCGGAGCAAAGGTACGACCGAGAGAGGGACAAGGAGCGTGACCGAGAAAGGGATAAGGGGCGTGATCGCGAAAGGGAGAGGGAACGCGAAAGGGATAAGGAACGCGACCGAGAAAGGGATAGAGAACGCGACAGAGATCATGATAGAGATAGAGAATGGAGCAGAGATAGGGATAAGGATAGGAGAAATGAAAAGGAAAGGGAAAGTGATCGAGAAAGGGAGAGGAATAAAGACAATAAATATGACAAGGAAAGAGACAGGACTCAAAATAAAAAGGAGAATGAAATTGTAGATAATGACATTGAAATGGAGGATGAAGATGAAAGAACAATGGATTCAGAACCATCTCATAATGGTGACAAGTCAAAGGAGACACACCGTTCTGGAAACAACAAGCCTCTTGTAACAGAGAACAGTTCTGAAAGTGATAAACACGTTAAAGAATCTGATGATAAACATGATGACAAGTCGGCTTCGGACACCAAAGAGAAGACAGGCAGTCCAACAACATCATCAAGGTAACATTTCAATTTTTTCCACTATAATATTTCACAACATCCTAAAAAGTTGAAGGGGGTGTTGCAAGAGAACACATGCGAATGATTGCAAACTTGTGTTGCAAATTTAGAATTGATAGGTCGGTCCTAACTAAAGCAAACCAATTAATACTTGTTGAGGCAAGGATCAGGCCAGCAATCAATCGCAAATTTGCAAGACTTATAATTGTTTTGGGGACCTAAAATTGATTATAAAGCTCAGTGCACAACTATGCGATGCGATTGCACTAGGATCCGATTGCACTAAAATCGCAGAGTATGCGCCAACCTGCAATGCGCTGCAGTGGCGATCCAATTTGTTGCAGGAGAATCACAGACCAATCTCAGACATTTGACATGTCAAATCTTCCTGCAATTTTTCCGAAATTTTGCTATTCAGCCAATCAGATTTGTCCTAGACTATGACTTCATGACCAATTTGCTGTGCTGCTGCAGCGAAAACAACATACGTGTAAAAGAATAGGTGCCATGGCGTTGCAGCGTGTTGCAGAGCTGTTGCAATGTGTGCACTGGCCTGTGATGCGATTACACTGAGTTGTTGGCAATTGCAATTGGATCTTGGTGCAATTGCGTAGCATAGTGTGCGCTGGGCGTAAGTTTTTGTAAAACAACCTATTGGTGAATATGCCGTAGAGGTCACCTACATATATAACACTTTTCTGTGGATGGTCTAGAGAGACAGACAAATATTTTTGAGAAGCAGGACCCAGAAGTATTTGCATTCCTTATTTATTCTTTTTTTTTTAACTGTCTTATTTTATTTCTATTGGTGATTAACACACAATGTTATATGAGTGTGAGTTTCCAAGTATCCAAGAAATGAACATTGGCAAATTTAAAGAATTTTGAACTTAACATTGTCATTAAAGAATGATGTATGTATCAAGAATCAGTAAGTCCATAACGTCATGAGCTAATTTCATTTTGTACTTGTATGACGAGTTGCTTATTCAGCATGTGAACAGCTTGAATAGGTACTGATGTGATTAATTATTATATTAGTATTGATATTTCTACAATTAGATGTTGCATACTTGGATGTTTTGTGTAGTATGAGGATAAAATAAATAGTTGTCAAGGTAGAGAAGTTGTTTTTTTGGTGTGAATATGACAACAATGACCACCACTCTTCTTGGAAAAATTAGTCACAATTTCCCTTATTATACAAGTATGAATTCTCATTGTGATTTTTCTAATCAAATACCAAATACAAAATTTGGGAATAGAGAGAAAGACATAAAATTATTTTTTTACCTTTGGCGTGTAGTTATCTCATTTAGATGTTCAACAATGTTTGCAAAATTTCTATGTGTAAGCATTGGAAGTGGCTTGCTACATGTAGATTGTTGAAAGTGATGCATAAATGGTTATTGAATTGATTTTTTTAAGAACTTTAATTTGACACCTTGGTGAAACTTGGAAGTTGTAATGTATATTAATTACTGGGCTTTTATAATTTTCAATTACAATATAATACACCATTTAACTTATATAAACAAAGAATTCCATTTGATATAGCAATTTTGTTTACTGATCATTTCAATCATGGTGAACTACTTTATTGAAGTTACTTGATATACGGTATTGTTTTTTTGTTTTTTTTAATCTCTAGTAGAGAAACCAATGGCGAGGAGTTGGATAAGAAGTCATCTGTTCCTGAGAAGAGCTCTGACAACATTGACTCCTCCAACAAAAAGGTCCCCTCAGAATCCAGTGCTGCAGAAAATATTCCAACCCAAATGCAGCTATCTACTTCCCTCACTTCCTATGTCACTGAAGAATTGACTAAACATATCACAGGATGGGCATCTGAATTTGGAGAGAAACAGGTAACCTATTCTTCTACCAAACATCTTGAGTTTGTTTTTCATTACAGAATGTACCCACAGCATGATAGGCACTTCACTGACTTATTGTACTCTATTATGATTTTGATTGAAGTATTGGGCAAATGCATTGCATCATAAATGAATTAAAGCTCTCATGATCACTGAGGTCTAAAGGTTTCAGAGATTTTGCCCATTCTGCATCAATTGCCATGTGACCATAGTGTTTCTAGGTACAGCAACCAAGTATCAAATTTTGGTTTCTACCCCAATTCTTCTGTTTTGGTTGGTTCTTTGCTCTAAAACATGATTTTTCTTTCCTTGTCTTTTGCTGAGGGTCATATTTATCCTAGTTCATTGTTTTAATGTGCTTTCTTACATTAACCAGGCTGCCAAAGCAAGTGATGAAATCCATGTACTTGGAGCTGAAAGCACAACACAGCTATCAGTAGATCTCAAGTTTGCTCGTTCGTTAGTGAGAGTATCAGAAATTCAGGCCAACCTACAAGAAGAAAGGTGAGAAAAGTCTGTTTCACTTATTTCTGAATTCTTGTACACCTAAGTCACAAAGAAGTGATCTCTCTCTAAATGAATATGGTGTATTTTATAACAGAAATTTTTGGAGCAATTAAAATAATGATAATAATTACTAGGGAAAAGTTACACAGGGGCTTTGGACAACTCCCCCCCCCCCCCCCCATGCTCAAAAGAGCCCTGGAAAATCCCAATTCATTGCAATGTTAAAGATCCAATGTTGCAGAATTAGGCAGTAGGTTGTAAAAAGTAGCCCTCAAAATGAAAGATGATTATTTTATTTTTTTGGCCTGATATTACAACTGGAAGAGGTATTTCTACAGTTGTTGATTAATTATATTTAGAGTAAAACTGAACTAGAAATTCAAGTCATGTGTGATTGTGTACAACTTGATTGATTTTATTTATTATTGCACAGAAGTTGGTCAATATATGTATAAACACTGACCAAAATGTGCCCAATCCCTTTTCATTGACGTCTTGTTACACAAAAATGAATTATTTTTTCATTTGGGTGTCCATCTATTTTGAGCTTTTTATTGGGGCTTTTCAAATAAATTTATTTTTGTAACTTATTTCATTACTTCATGATTTATTTAAGTCACTTGATTTCAGAGAAAAGTAAGTTTTCAAACATGTTAAGAAGGGGGCAAGCAATTGTATGATAGATTGTCACTATGATATTTTTGAGACTGTCAAATTCAGTTCATTTCAATTCAAATGAGCATTTATTTTCTTTATTTCATCATTGATTGGTTTCAGAATTAAAGAAAAGCGATATTCAGAGCATATATTTTATCAAGGAAAAAATAACCATGTAAGACAATATGATAGAATCTATTCATGTTCAATAACTCATTTCAACTTTGGAAAAGTAATGGAACTTTGTTTGAATTGCAATAATATAAAATATGGAATAGTTTGTAATTATATCACAGTTTTCCATTCTTGAAGATATGCTGAATATTTTAAGAAAAATGGAAAGAAGATGGAGTAGGAAAAGAAAAGGCAGATAGTTACTTCAAAACCAATTCCCGATTCTGTCATATCTGTAACCCACTATTTAGGTCTGATTTTTAACCCTTTTATTTTCTTTCTTTTTTTCTTTCTGCAGAGTATTATTTCTTCGCAAACAAGTTCTAGAATTAGAGAAACTGAAGAATGAGAATGCCTTCATGACATAACAGCAAGATGGTAGTAGAATTAAATCAGTTTTACAAAATGTATACACTATATTTTCATTACACTGAATATTCAAATATGTGGCATATTAAGCTTTATAGCCAAAACGTATGCTGGATGTCCCTTGGTATGTTTTCCCCTCATTTTTCAAAAGCAACATTGATTATCTTTTTTTTGCAGTTTCCTTTCTTCATATATCTTTCTTTCTCTATATTATTCTTTATGTCTTTCTCTTTTCTTTCTCCATTTTCTTCTTTCTTTCTTTCTGTTTCTTCCACCCCTTTTCTATTTCCCTCAGCTTCTTTTTTCCTTCCCTCTGTCTTCTTCCTATATTCTTTCCCCTCTCCCATCTGTTTTTGTTCAACTATCATATTTTGTGTATTCCATGAGGTGACATTTTTTTTTTCAGTGTAATTTCTTTTGATATTATTTTTTGTTGAACATGAAACACAGATGAAAAAAGTGCAGTTTAATTTTCAAGAAGGATTAGACATGTAAGAGTACTTGTCCTATATTGTGTTATTTTGTATATGGAATTGGAATAGTCAGTTTATAAGGCTTGTTTAACACAGTGCTGCAAAGCTCAGTGCCATTTTGTGTAGAAATTTAAAGGAATATGAGGTGCAGAAATAATACTGCTGAGGAAAAGACATTTACACAAGGTGACAAACTGTATACTTTTAATAAAGTTCTTCAAATAGCTAAGTACACCGACTAGATCATTCTGACTCAGGAGGACATGATGAAATCATTATGATGTCATGAAATTGTCCACTTTGGGCCTTTTTAGACTGGCAGCATAGGGCTTTAACGTGCATTTATTAACATGACTATCCACTATATCTGACTACTGATGAGAAAAATGTCGCTGAGCTTTGTTGCTCCATATTTAAATTAGGTTATATGGATGACACATCGTCAAGAAGGGTTTGAATGATACTTGAGCCCTCACCTCATCACCCCTCTGCCAGCCAGAGACAAGGGTCTTGTTTCTCATAACAAAACAGTCATGCTAAGTGTTTATGATAAATTGTTTTATGAAACAGGGGCTGAGTATAGTGTCCTTTCCTGTAAGCATTGGATAATTACCAGTTTATCAATGTATTCATTAGATACTCAAAATGATACAGATATATTTAAATCTGAATCATAAATCCACTTCAAATTGTGTTTCATGGAACTATTTTGCCTTCATATTTTATGTGTGTTTTTTTTAAATTTCTTTCATGTATGTGTAAATTTTGATAACCCATTGTAAATGCAAACTGCAACTAGATTAGAGTGAATGCAGATTCGGAACAATTCCTTGTTATTGACCTGTCACTTACTTAATGCTAGGGCATAGACAGCTTTTCTTTAGAATTCACATGCACATGTATTAAATACCTGGGAAGACAATGGGGGACTTTAAGTATGGTAATAGGTGTTGATATTAAGATTGTGTCTTGCCTGCTTCAGTGCACTTTAAAGCCTATTAGTACATGTACTTCGTGTTTAGAATTATACAAGTTGCATTATGATTTTTTTTTTGGGGGGGGGGGGCGAGGGCCATATCTGATGCATATTATTTGATATTAGATCAACTAGAATTTCTCTCATATTCCATAAAAATTCATGATGTTATTCGTTTAAATTCTGAATTGTGCCGAATGCATGAAAATTAGAATAATGCACATAGTCTACAAGAAAAGTAAGCCGAGTCATTTTTTGGTCTCACCTGCATAGCAGAGTGAGACTATGGCGCCGCTTTTCTGACGGCAGCGGCGGCGTCAACACCAAATCTTAACCGAAGGTTAAGTTTTTGAAATGACATCATAACTTAGAAAGTATATGGACCTAGTTCATGAAACTCGGACATAAGCTTGATCAAATATTACTGAACATCCTGCCGGAGTTTCAGGTCACATGACCAAGGTCAAAGGTCATTGGGGTCAATGAACTTAGACCATGTTGGGGAAATCAACATCAAAATCTTAACCGAAGGTTAACCGAAGGTTAAGTTTTTGAAATGACATAACTTAAAAAGTATATGGACATAGTTCATGAAACTTGGACACAAGGTTAATCAAGTATTACTGAACATCCTGCCAGAGTTTCAAGTCACATGACCAAGGTCAAAGGTCATTTAGGGTCAAGGAACTTTGGCCAAGTTGGGGGTATCTGTTGAATTACCATCATAACTTTGAAAGTTTATGGATCTGATTCATGAAACATGGACATAAGAGTAATCAAATATCACTGAACATCCTGTGCGAATATCAGGTCACATGACCAAGGTCAAAGGTCATTTAAAGTCAATGAACTTTGGCCATGGTGGGAGTATTTGTTGAATTAACAACATAACTCTGTAAGTTTATTGGTTTAGTTTAGAACTGGACATAAGAGTAATCAAGTATCACTGAACATCCTGTGTGAATTTCAGGTCACATGACTTAGGTCAAAGGTCAATGGACTTTGGCCATGTTGGGGGTATTTGTTATATAACCTTCATAACTCTGAAAGTGTATGGATCTATTTCATAAAACTTGGACATAAGAGTAATCAAGTATCACTGAACATCTCAATCTCATGCGAGTTTCAGGTCACATGACCAAAACCAAAAGTTATCTAAGGCCTTGGAACTTTAGCCATTTTGGAGGTAATTATTAGATTGCTGTCATAACTTTCAAATTTTAAAGATATAGTTTATAAAATGTGGATATAGGGGTAATCAAGTATCACTGACAAGTCTTAGGTCGCATGATCAAGGTCAAATGTCATTTATTGTCAATGAACGTAGTATTTTATTATTGTATGAATGGTGTTTTTTGTAATAATTATGTTATAGTAGTTTTCAAAGTCAGCGCTGCTGCTATATTGAATCGTGCGATGCAGGTGAGACAGCCAGAGGCACTCCACTTGTTTTATTTCTAAAGCAATAGTGCCCATGTCTGTGCACTTTAATATTCACTTTACACACACTTCAGGGTTTTCTATGAGGATGACTGATTGTAAGGTCTGTGCATTAAATGGTGAAATTGATCAGATTTCATGATTCGGGATCAGATTTCTAATGGGTATCTGTATGGAAAAGAAAGTGTGCATTCATTGCATGTCTTTGATTAGAATGGTGTAGATGTGTGTATGCACAGACAAGGGGGGGGGGGGCTGCTCAGACTTGGGGCACCTTACAATGCTTCAAAACAAGACTGACATTAACTTCAGAACAGTAAAAGATGTGCCTTTGTCTGAAGCATCTTGAAGATGATACAGAAAAGGGTGGTGCACCATTGCGATGAAATATTATCGTATGTCACATGAAACATCTCGGGTTAGGTTCTACCCCAATCTCTCTAAGGATATTCTCTTGATCCCTGATATTACTACAGCCAACTCTTGAGTCAGAAAGTCATTGTTGACACTTGGAGACCGTGTTGTTAATGTACATTACTATTGTCACACTTGATGATAGTGTCAAGAGTAGTTCCCAACTGTCAAGCATACAAAACATAAAATTTGACAACAAGAATGCCAATTTTCCCTGGGGATTAGTTTTTGGCCCAAATTTGAAAAGTATATTGATCGATTTTCGCTGTTTTAGACAAAGGTGTTATAAAATCCAGTCATTGATTTTTTTTTCTTCAAATGAAAATGTTTTGTCCTTATCATATAAAGAGTGTATGCTTTTGTTTTTCTGCATTATAGAGGAAACGTTTTGGTGCCTTTTAAAGAGCAGTTGCTTGTGTGGGCCTTCTGTTAAACATTCTAAAGTATTCTAGTCAAATTCTTGAGACATTTTCCCGTTGCCATAGTTATAGACAGAAAGGCAAGTGTAATGTGTTACTTTTTTGGATTCAGCTGGTTTTTTATTGTGATTATTGAATTATTTGAAGAAAAGAATGTTAATTGATGTTGAATTTTAAAGGCAGTTGAATATTATTATTACTTACACTTGGTAAGATTATTTCATTCTACCAAAAAAAATAGATCCGGTTTTATTCTTTCTTGGGATTTACTGCATGCTGAAAAATGAGGGTTTTTTTTTTTGGGGGGGGGATAAACTTTAAGTAAGGGGGGGTTCCAGTTTTTCAGAAATGTCATGTATGAGACGCATCCTGTCATGATTTTGGAAGAGCTTTTTAGATCAGTAGTAACAGTAATTCTACTTCTTAGTGCAGGGAAATCATTCCCAAACTAGGTTTTTAAAAATACTTTGAATAAGATTTATAATGGTAGGGAAGATGGAATTCGACAATATCTTTCAATTTGTTTTATTTTTTAGAACCCTTTTTATTTGTGCAAGTTTTGTTCCAACATATACAATACAGCAAACATTGGTGAATGATTTTTTTTTTAATAACTACAACGCAGTGTAGAAAGAAGCATTTGAATACATTTTCCAGACTGTATTAAAAAACTAGCACAGTACATTGTGTTAAGAATGTGCATTGTTCCTGCTCTGCCGTTTTCAATAAGCTAATATAAATCATAGAGCTCTATTAAGAAAAACATATTCTTCTCAGTAAAGTTCTCCCATTTCTGTGAGTTTCATATTCTTTGAATAAACCAGTTTTGAAAATGTCAAATACTATGCTGGTTCTTGTGTAAGTTGTTTTCATGCAGGCACAACACATTTTAGTTTGTCTTGTACTCATTTTGTTTTCTTCATGTATACATGTTTACATTTTCGTTCTTTTGGGGTAGATATTTCAGAGATAAGGTCATTTCATTTTTTGTTTTGGTTAGATATTTGAAATCAATTTCTAAGTGAAACTGCAGGAATGATTTAATGTGATTAGCTTCTAGAGATGAATAGCCCTGTCACGTACTACACTCTGTCTGAAAAACGAGTATTTAAGTATATTTGACTTTTTTATATTCTTGATCTGATGAATAGATGTATTTAGGAGTTGACAGACGGTTTTGTCCGTTTAAACGTTGAACATGTTAAAATTGAATTTGTGGTTTAACAATATCTAATTAAAATTGTGAAATGGAGGCAGAAGGGATTGATAGATAGCAGTATGTGACAGGGCCTATGTCATGAAATTGTCTTTACATGTGTAGAGCACATTATATACTGCACTGATGGCAGTGAGTGGTTTACCATCATGTAATTCTTGAATATTAGGTATTATGTTATGACTTTTTTTCTCTGTGTACAAAAAATGTCAAAATGGGGCTATAGTATTTTACATCCATGATTCGCTGCCCCCTAAATTATCTATTCATACAATGGCAGAAGAGGGGGAGGTTTATTTTGTCAAGTGTTATTGTTTCTTTATCACTTCCGATAAAGATCATATTGTGAGAGATTAAAAAATGTATGCAATGCAATCACAATGTGTTTATATTGTTTTTACCAATTCGGTCGCTTTTTTATTATTGATACTTGAGGGCCAATCCATCTCAATATAGTATTGATTTGAAAGAGGAAAATTATGTAGACACTACATTGAAAATATCAAGCGTGTGAAAATCCTTAGGAAGACTGAAGCCATTACATTATACACAACTTGTGGCACATCCATAAATTACATGATCCCAATTTTCCCTGGTGTCTCGTCAAAAGTATGACCACTATAACTCTCAACAAACATTGACAAACATTAATTCATGCTCAGTAAAAACAAGAACTTCAATCAGAGATCAGTTGGGTGTTTCATGAAGCTGTTCATAAAGTTATGAAGGACTTAACAGAAGACTGGAACATTTTCTCAGGTGCTAAGTAAGTTACCTCGTGATGTAGCACAAGAAAGGGTAACCAGTCATGCCTTAAGTCATTTATACTTGCAAACAGATTTCAACTTTAGCTGATGAGAGAATCTGATGTAGCACCCAAGAACATGTTTCAATGTGCCTAAAGAAGTGTAATTTTCAATCAGCTTTATGAAATACCTGTCAGATTTCCTTTTTACACACTGCCCATGCCTACACATATCACAACAAAACATGCAAAGCTTTTGTAAATTTTGTTGAAGTGTTTGAATTTACTCCATTTATTCAAGTCAACCTGACAGTATGGTTGCTTGGCCTTAACTAGGGTGTGAGAAGGAAGTAAGTTGTGATAATGATTTGTGGATGCCATGTAATATGATATAGTGTGTTGTGATAGGTTGTTACATGTTGATGTAATGTGTGCTTTTTATGCGAGTGATGTAATGCAATGTGATACTGCTCTGTGGTTGTATATCCTGGACATTTTGGTATAGCATGCGATGTGAGAGATATCAAATTGGTTGAAGGGATACCAGTTAAAATAGAAAGAACCTGTGGTTATGGCAAGTATGCTGATACTACATAATATCTATATATGTTTGGAAACATGTTCAGAGCAACTGATTTGTGTATTATAATTTGAAATACATTCATAATCTGTTTTGTGTCATTAAAAGCTACAGGCTTACAGTTTGGCACTTCATAAGTTATACATGATATTAATAGTGACTAGAATGTAAATAGCTCCATGAAACACCCCCTGAACAACTACCATTAAACATCCAGGGGGTATTTCACAAAGATTTAAGTATGACTTAAGTTGCACTTACATTCTAACGCCTACATGATATGCAATGCTCGATCTTATTGATAGATGCGCAGTAAAAAGTAGTGCGCGTCCTCATGACACGATCTGACTAAAGCAGTCGAGCCTTTCATACCGTACGCAACTCGGTATTTAAGTGCGACTTAAGTCATACTTAAATATTTGTGAAACACCCCCCAGAAATGGTAAAATCATATCACAGAATAAGCAGTCAAACTGCAATGCCATATTAAAGCATGATTTTCTTGTAGTCTTTAATACATGATTATCACAATGTTAGTAACAAATCTTGTATAGGATAAATTTGTATAAACTCTTAATCCCAAACTGGGATTAGATTTATAATCATATACATGAATTAGTTTTATCTTTATTATATACATCCTTGTCTTTATGTGGGGATGTGTACATATTTTGAGAATTCCTGCACATGTACCGTTCATAAAATTGATTTTTCATAAATGACATATTGATTTTAAACTAAAGAATGGCATTAGTTTTATCAAGCTCACACACCATTGATCACCATGAGGAATTCAGCGAAAACCTGTGGTTATGGCTTTAATTGTGGGTTCACATTCCTGATAAATTAATAATAATAAAGCGAGATGACAATGAATCCATTCTGACTACCTTTTATGGAAAAGTAAACAAATTACAATACAACAAACACACTCGTAGTTTAAGTTGTTGATAGGCAGAATATTTTGCAAAATGCATCACTATTTAGAGGCCTATACAAATGATTAGAATGTTATCAGGCATTTAAAGTCACTTACTGATATTACAAAAATACCAAAACTTGAGAATACATAATTAGTTTGAAAGCATAATCATGGATTGTTAATTCAAAATGTAATTTAAACACTTAATAAGCTTCTATGCATACATTTTGTTCAAAACTTGAAATTGTAAAAATGTGAAACATTTGAATAAAGTACAGAGCAGTAAAAAACACGAAGAGGATAAAGATCAGAAGAAAAAAAACACAAGAAGCCAAATACTGAGTTGTGTGTACATTACCTATATCAAATGGTTAAAAATTGGAATATCTAAGTGCCTGAATACAAATACTGTCATTGGATAATTAAGTAGAGACAGCCAAATATACATGTATCTGAAAGTTAGTGGAAAATTGAAGAGAAGGGTGAAAAGATTGAAAAAAATATTGGAGGAAGGGAATATAGACATGAGACAGAGAGAGATAAACACACAGAAAAAAATATATAGGATTTTAAAGTAGAAAGGGAAATAGAGCTAATATATTAAACAGATAAGAATAAAGATATAAAGAAAGAAAAAAGACTTGACAGAAAAAAGCAAAGCGAGGCAGAATTTAAATATAATGGAGAGAAAAATATCATAGCGAAATTAAGCGAAGATCAATAAAATTGAGGAGAAAAGAATGGAAAGAAATATACTCTATATTATTGCAAAGATAATTTAGAATTACACATCAATTCAATAAATACTGTGTATAAACTACCCATTAGCAAGTATAACTAATATCAATTAAATACAGTGATTCATTGTAATGTGTCCTGTATGAGAATACAATGCTTGTATACTGATCTCTGATCAATATCTGAAGTGAATTTTGACTTACGGTAGTGATACAATTCATTCCAAAGGTATACTTGAATAAGCAAAATGCTACCATTTAGTAAAACATGAAAATACTAGAGAGAAAATAATTACAACACTAGTGTAAGCCAATGTATTACATGTATATCATAAATGAGAATATGATATTTGTACACTTATCTGGAAAACAAAATCATCTTCATTCATCCTCAACTACTAATAGAGACACAATTTTTCAATCTTGTATTACCCCCAAATAAACATATATTACCAATAAAAAAATAAATAATACATCTGAAAAACTATAAAACATTATAATCAGATACATACAGTATCCAATATTCATCCATGAATACACCATTTCTCAGTTGAATTTCATGTGGTGTCTTGTTTGGACAAGTTAACTTGGCAATGCTGCAGTATCAGCATCTACATTAAATGAGTTCACATTATCTGTAGCTCTTCAAATGAATATATTCTAATATTGTTATTCTTCTAGGCAGTCTATTATTATTCAAGGCACGTTATCCATGTTTCACTTTCATTCATTAGCTCACTCATCAGTTTTTTCCCCTTTGTATTGAACATGCAACAACAAGTGTTGATTGTGTTGAGTTCAACATATGAGTAGGCTACTGGTAAGTACATAAATTGCCAAAATTACATAATAATAAATATAATGAAGATAATACTCCCAGGTTTTATCCTATCTAACTTAACCTTCCTCAAATAAAATAAAAATCTTGACTCTTAAACCACTCGTGTACCCCCACTTGGTGCATGGTCTATTACATAGCATTATGTAAGTACAGTTTAGTACAGAATAAAAGTGTACATGTTGTGTACAAATTCAATGCAATTTGCATGTCTTTTCTAGGAATACAGAATAAATCCCCTTTCACTATCTCAAAGCTTACTCAAACAATAATAAATTAGCTAATGATATATGATTGCAAAAGTGTAATAGAAAATTTCTAGAAATAAGAAATGTAAATAGGTTGAAAAACCTCAGAAGATTGACAAAATATGCAATATATCAGAATTAAATATTTAAACCCATATATCTTAAAATACTGTTGAAGAGGATCTCATTAAAATTTCTTTTTATAAATAAAACAGTAAGCTTAGATTAGTAGTGATTTATATGTAATATCACTTCATGCATAAATTAATATCAATTTACATCAAAGAAAAAAACTCTTAACATCAATCTTATCAGTGATTATTTGGTATCTTTGTTACTTCCTTGAATTTCGCCTGAATAGTATTATTAGCCACTAGATTGACGTAGATATAAAATGGCCCCTATTTTATTTCCAATTCATCACTGCACATCAACATATATCATCACTAACTTTTGAGGCTGGTGCAAATAATCACCTTCATTTCCATCTACAATTCATGAAAAACAACAAAATTCAAAGCAAAGCACCAAAATAATCACATCAAGTATTTAATATCTAATAATGAAGTAGTTTTACCAATACATACACAAATACAGCTAAGATCACAATGTACATTCTTAAGTGTGTGTATTTTGAAGGGCAAAAGAGAGGAAAGGGGAAAAAAATTATATAAAACATGTTACTATAGATTTCTCTTTCCTGTAAATATGCAATGCTTGATGCTATGTTGGGACAATCTTCCAGATTACCAGGAATACGATTTTTACAATTTTTATGTCAGATGTTCCTTTCTTCTTTTTTTTTTAAATGAGGTACAGTACTTTCTTGGAAATCTAAGATCACTGCATGTAAAATGAATTAACAAATGAGATATTGCTAGCAGTCTTATACACTTGTTTGGTTTTTTATTTCAGAACCTGTCCCATTTGGTGAAGGAACATATAAATTTGTTACTTGAAGATCATTTAGATTTGCAATGAACACTTAATATTTTAACTATTTGAATCTGATCATTGAATGGGATCTTGGTATGCCGAGAGGGGATGATGACAAATAAATACAAAGTACAATTTGAAGGCAAGAACTATTGATACAAAGTTATGATCTATTGCAAACTCAGCAGTAAATATTCAATAGATTGAAAAAAAAATCCTTATTCCACATAACAAATACATCGCTTAATAGATCAGGGTTGTTTCTAAGAGCTTTAAAGGATATTTTTTAGAAACAAGTTCTAGTTTAGAGATTTAAACATCTTTTTAACTTCCAATACAACTTAAGTACATTTCTCTAAGCACATTGAATATAAGTCTGAACTGCTTTTTATGTGTCTTTCTAGAATTCGCTTTTTCCTTTTCCCTGTTACTCCTCCCCTTCTTCTCATCTTCATACAAAACAAAGGAAGATTGGTGTGAAAGCCGATCTGAAATCCTGCATGCAGCAAAGACAACATATGATGACGGACAACACTTTTGAAACATTGCTGTAGATCTGAATTATCTTTCAGATTAAAACAAAAATTGTAATAGCAATATTTCAATGCCATTCATGAGATGACATGTATACCAACTAAGAATTCTGCTGCTACTGCTTAGAATAGAACTCATTGAAAATGGTGACAAATAGGTCTTAAAACAAAGGATAAGTTTCAGATGACAATTCATCATATTACAATCTAATTGGTCCTATTTAGGGCATATGAACCGAATATGAATATACAAACAGAGCACACTACAGAAATACTTTAATTTCCCAAAACAGAATAAGAAAAAGCATACACTTGTCTTCATGCTTCTTGAATACAAGTTGATATGACTGGTCTTTGGGATATTCTTGGAACAAAGACTTGGTCCTTCAGTTCTGTTAAATCTGTCTGTTAGATTGGTGCAAGCATAATCATATAAATGCATTAGTCTTCTTTATCTGGGAACAAACCTAGGCCATCCACAAGGTCACTTTGCCAGGCTTCTGTCAAAGTCACTGGTATGAAGTACATGGTCCAGTGGCCTCATGTATGTAGTCCGGGCAAGTAATACCGAAGCGCTTGTCTCTGCTTACAATCTGTGCAATTATAATTGAAATGCAGTCCACTGTGACCGTGTGAAAACAAGACCATCTGATGGTCTGAGGATTATCGAGTCTATCTCAACCACTTGCTAGGGACCCACTGCTCCTGCGTCTGTACTCGGGTGATGACCGATTTCAGTTCCATGAAGGTGCGTTGAAGGTTGTCGTTGGTGATGGTGTAATCAAAATAATGCTGGTACATTGCTTCCACTCGCTTACCGACCTGCACCATATTCACAAGGTCTTCATCCTGGAATAATCAATCAAAACGATACATTCATCATTCAATAAAAAATCATTAGTAACTCAATTAAGGCCCTGAAAATTAATAATATATTCAAGTAACAAAAACCTACTTTGATTTTTTTTAAGGAAAGAAAAATATATCATTCACAATTCAATAACTTTAAAAAGCCTTATGTGAGACTTTTCAATAGTAATCATAGCTATTGGATGGTAAGTAAAATCAGCTTTGATAGATATGTAGCTTTTATGTGGATGGTGACTCTTTATGGTAACCATAAATGTAAATATATATTTTTAAACGAAAGAAAACAAATAGATATCTTTGGAACTACTTACTGCAAACGGTCTTGTGTGTGATTTCTTCATGGTGACCATAGCTTTACGGGACATTCTTGTAGCTCTAAGGACATCTATTGATGGAGGCTTGATGTATATTACATAGGGTTTCAGCTCAGACTGCTTTAAGATCCTCAAGGCCTACATCAAAATCACACAAATAACAAACAGGATAATTGGAAGATCCAACTTAATTATGGGTTAGATCATATGAGTAATACTTACCATGAAAAAAATTACACCTACAATTTTCTGTGTTTGCCCCAAAATATTGAAATAGATTACCTCATAAACTTAGACAATGTTCTTCTATTGATATGTTTAAGAAGATGCTTACATTTCATTTGTTTTAACATGTTTAATATATTTCAAGTTGTGTTTCATTTCATTGTTTTAAGTTTTCACTGATTGTATTTGTCTTGTGATTTGTACAGCGCTTTGTAACTTTTGAAAAAGCGCTTTATAAGAAGTAATTATTATTATTATGTACTTATGATTGCAGTGTAACTTCATTCATGTTTACACTGTTCATACAACTGTGGGTGAGATCATATATTGTGAAGTAAAACTTACCATAAAAAAATACTTAACATGTATATGTGTTTATGATTGCCATGTAACTTTCATTCATGTTCACACTGAAAATGCATTCAATAGAGATACTTGTTAGAAAGTGTAATTTTCAACTGATGAAAAGAAAATCAGGATAACAAGTCATTTGCTCCTGCAACAATATAGCTTCCATAAAACATGTACATCCGGCACCCTATATGCAGGACCTTCATGAAATTTTCTGTCTCTGATTTCTTGTTCTTTTGACAGTCTGTAATGCTCTCAAATGACCATGACTTGGTCAGTTTATGAAGTGAAGTAAGACTTGAGAAAAATGGGGGACAGACGTACAAAAGTATGGTCATTTTATGCCCTTCAGTATAAATTCTAAAAATACATGTTAGGGTTAGGTTTGGTGTTAGGTTTAATGAATGGTTTAATGTGCAGATTCTTTCCACTCAAGCAATTATCATGGGGAACATAGAGACAGATATTTCTTCTCACCTGAGGATGAACACAGAGAAGACAGGTTTGACCCTCATCAATGACCCTCTTAGTTGCTAGGATACTGGTGCCATACATATGACCTTTATACTCCCCGTACTCTATGAGACGGTTTGATTCTACTGCTTTATCCATCACCTCCCTGGAGACAAAATAATACTCCATCCCGTCCTCCTCCATAATCCGTTTAGGGCGGGATGTGTCTAGGATGGGAAGAACAAAAGGAAAACAAAAATTTACAAAAAATGGGTTTCATAGAAAAGAGACTCTGCGACATATTTTTTAAATGTCACCTTATTCAGTATTTCAATTACGAACACCTTACTCCAATAAAATAGTATGATGGTAACATGTACTTGATCATTTATTTAGGGTGGTGTCCAGCAAGAGAGTTTACTGGTTCCTGTATTGTTCACACTACTTATGCTGCATGAACATTTATCACGAACTGCATGGAAAAGTTGTTAGACAAGCACTGCATTATGGTGCCCAGATATAGTAAGCAAGATATTGTACTTACGGGGAATTGCACTGCCAAAAGTATCTGGGTCACAAGCGATGAGTCTCCGCTTTAATTCATTGCGACCAACACCAGGAGGACCTAAGAAAGAGATAATAGATTAAAAGATCATTAAAAGATCATTCAGACCTACTGAAACATTTAAGTCAAAGAAGGAAAACAATTTATATCAATAACAATATCAAGACCAAGAAAATGTGCATTACTGCACAACATGAACATGTCCCCCCCGACACCCCCATCTCCTTCCACCAATTAACAGAAGGCTTGGACTCATATGACCTTAAAGAAGAAATGACTCTGGGGGCAGCACCACCAAAGTTACAGGTTTGGAGATTATATAGCAAAATAAACATCAATGGCGAGTCTAAAAGAAATCCATTGGGAAATGAGGCCACCAGCATTCTTTAGGGTGGGTGGGGGGGGGGGGAGGGGGTTACATTTCTAAGGCAAAGTAGTGTTTATGAAATATTTCCCTAGTCTTACCAATAATAACGATGGGCCTTGGTCTTGATGCAGGTGGTTTGTATAATGCTACCTCTTCATATGTTAATACTTCTTCATTGTCATAATCTGAGGTAAAGAAAGATAATAATAATGAAAGGGTTTAAAATGTAAGAGTGATAGTGATGAATGCAAGACAAAATATTTATACTTCTAGCACTCATTTGTGAAAGAAAATGTGTGCACTTCACATGGATTATCTCTGTAAATATGAGATGACTGCATATTCCACACAATGGCATATATATGGGAAATAAGGGATTTGTATTTTGGCACATTTTGGTTGAAGATGAAGGATGCACTGAATGAATCATGGCATAGTGGAAGGAGGGGATAAGGGCTTTGCAGCAATTATGTGGTCAATCTGGTCACACCCATAACCTGAGGACAATACCTGATGAAAAAGCGGTGCATTGATACCATACTACTTTAAGCAGTTCTTTTCTCCTTTTGAATCACCTCATTTGGATGTTATTCTAAATAGATTTTTGATCTTTGACAAATCACTTTCTTCTTCTTTCCCAGTACACACTGACAAACTTGATATCAATTCATATTGTGACATGAATGAGGATCATCAAATACAAAATGACTTTGCTCTGATATACTTTTGGCTTTAAAATATTGTTTAAAGAAAGTTACAATAAAAGTATGAAAGGGTAACCAAAATGCAAAAAATAATAAGGAAATGATTATGACAGGGGACAGAGACAAATGCAAAACATAAATAAAAATCAAAGAAAGTACCTCCTTACCTTCATTTTGTTTAGCAAGATACATTACTTTCTTGACCTTTCTTTTATTTGTTCTGAAGCTACTTCTTACATTGATTCTTACACCTGTAATAAAAACAAAACATATTAATTATTAATCCTTACATCAAAACAATGCTCTTTAATCACCTGTGTATAAAAAATAAGCCCATTTTAATCTATTCACATATCCACAGTACATTAACTACTTGTTATATGTTGTCAATTCATTTAACTGATTGAAGAAAATAGACACTGGGATTTTAAAATAAATATATAAAAATATCTACACACTTTTATAAGTCAATCATAAAATTCAATAAGCAAGGAATGAATTTTACAGCCAATGCACAATCATAAACATCATAATTATATCTCAACATAAATGTAGTTGAATGACATTCATTTTAATTCATCGATTTGCATATCACTCAACAGAGTACATTGCAATCGTATATACTGTCTGAAGTCACCAATACTTACTACTCTCTTTGAACGATAAATCTAAAGATGAATTGCTGCCGAGACTTCCATTTATGATGGAACGCTGATTAGATAACCTCCTGCAAAATTTATGGAAAGTGGTTACTTAATAAATAATTGAAATATTCATTGTCTTTGGAATTATTTGACCACACTGTACTATTTTACATGTAGACATGACAATTTAAATTCATACAACATAAAAGTACAGTGTTTAAATAAGCTTTTAAATGGCGTACAATCATATCATATCAATAAATTCTAATAGATTTTGACCATTAACAGGCCAGGCCCCCCCTCAACAATCTGCGCAATATTTTCGCTGCACAAAATTTTTTGACCGCGCTGCTCGCTGACTTTTTACTTTCAAGTCTTGCGCATCTTTTAAGACCAAATTTGCGATGCCTGGGTACAGGGATCAGAAATTACGCAACATTTCGTAAGTGCATGTCAGACCAAAAATGGCTAAAAAATTTGATTTTGTGTACAAAGTTAATGCAAATTGTGTTTTCAATAAAAAATCATAAATGTATGATTATTTTTAGTTTTGCAGGTCTTAATGGATTAATTTTATGCTGTTTACGATCTCAAAAGATTCCCCAACAAAGTTCATGGAAAAAAAACGAAACACAAAGAAATACATAAGAAATTGAAAAAAAATAATAATACATAAGAAATTGATCTGATATCACAAATTTTTTCACGTACATTTGCTAAGAACACCACAAAGAGTTTCTACACCAAAAATCAGAACATGTGGAGCTTTATTTGGGGAGGTAGAGAAAAAAGTGTGATTTTACATACTAACTATGCATAGATTAGCATAATCAATTAATAGCAATTTGGATGAAATCAATGAAAATATAATTTTGTAGATTATGTCCCAGACAAACTGCATGCCCATTTTCGGCACCATAAAATATCCCAAAATACCCCCGCCTAGATAGGGTTAACCTGACATCAATTTACTGGACAGAAAGATAATAGACCAAACGGTTTAATAAAATGGGTGAATCTAAAGACAGAATTGCAATAAAAAATTTGATCACTACATATATAATGACCCCCCTTTATCTTTTTTATCTGGTTGTGTTAGAAATCAGTGGTAAGCCATGTGACTTTTTGATATAACAGTACCCATAAAAATGTTTATTTTGCCTGTAATTTCGTATATCATTTTTTTATTGTAATGTGACACCAGTAATAGCTATCTTTTATGTAGAGTCCCCCCCCTTAAATAAAAATGGAAACGTAAATATTTAAATACATGCAAATAGATAGACGATGATCTTTACACAGGCTCATTGAACATTACCTTTCTTGGAGTTGTCTACCAGGAATGAGTCCAGCCCGTAATCCTTTCTCTCCTATCTTCTTAGCTTGCCACCAATGAGGATCACCTTGGTCTACTATCTGAAGTATATCACCTTTCCTGAATGATAGACTAGCATCAGGACATGGGTTCATTTCATCCTTGTAGGGGTCGTAGTCAAAGTGAGCTCTCATCTTCACCTGATTAAATCAATGATTTCACTATGATAACTTCTTACATCAAGGCTCATACATATCATGGAACTTGTTACACCAAGTTGTTTTGGATGTCATATTTATCTATTCATAGAGTTTATTTCAAATGTTTCATGTAAGTATTATAATTTTCCAATGGAAAAGCCCAAAAACAAAAAAGCAGATTTTCATAAAATTTCTGAGAATTAAAAAGTGACATCTGGGGGGCGTTTCATGAAAGGACTTGTCGGACGTTTTATCCGACAAGTCCCATTTTATCCGACAGTTACCATAGGAACAGTGCCTCTCAGCCAATCAAAATCATGGAAAGATGTCAGATCTGACAACTTGTCGGATGAAAATATTGATGAAACGCTCCCCTGAAAGAAAACTTTCAAGTCCCGAAAATGAACCAATAGAGATTTGAATAGAACAATACATGTATAATGGATGAATAATACCTCAGAAAACCAAGAGAATATTATGCCAATTTAGAAGTATGATGAGATACATTCACCTTCCAGGCAAGGATCTGTGTTGTGGGCACAGAGGGCATGTGTCTCAGTTTTTGGAGAAGTCAAGTGTCCCCCTTTTGAAGTGATATTACCCCCTTTCCCTTTGTAGCGAGAAGGTGATAAATTAATTTGTTTTGTCTTGAGACCCATTCTTTCGCCATCCACCCCCCCTTATGAAATCCTGGATCCGCCTCTGCCATCTACCATAACATCACAGGTTGACTAATTGACTACATGTGTGCATGTGAGTGTATGTTATCTACCCTGACATGTGGAAATGGGGAAAAATCATCAGTAGAGCATACCAGTTCACATGTAAACAACTGCATACTATCGAGGGCAACAATGGCTACTATACCATCTGTATAACAGGGTTTCCTCAAAGCCCACTCAACAAGACAAAACATCACAATAATTGGACAAACAGTCTTAAAACCTTAATGTGTTTACCGATCGATCGGACAAGTGATATAAAACCTGACTACAATTTGTAAGTGACAGCTGATATAGATGTTAGTACTTTAGCATTCCTTTTTTAGTGAGTTCATTTGTTAGAATAGCATGCATTCATACCGTAACAATACAAGTGAAAATATGCTACAACTTTTGTCAATAAAATGAGTAGCAACTAATGTTAATAATGATCATGCCAAGTTTATTTTTCATCAGCAGTAGTCACTAATTTAAATTATGTTTTCAAACCATAATCATGTTAATTCATAATGTGTTCAAATTTTATTAAACTCTGTGGCATGTATAAGTAATCTAAAGTCTGGTGTAGCAGGCCATAATCTCAGTCTAACCTGATAAAAATGGATTCACCTGCATTGAAGCCAGACTATCTACTAATTCTAAAAAATACAATACATTTCATAAGGTGAGAGGTAAATATGAAAATGATATTGCTCCACTAAATAACCGGAAAGTCAAACCATCTTATCCCAAATTCTTCATGATGACTTTGGCCTATCTATTACTAGGTAAAGAATCAACTACCCCAGGACTTGTCAACCAATGACCAATCATCAATTTTCTGGCATCCCTTCTCAAATTGATTCCATCTGATATACATTACCCACAGGAGAAAAAAAGCACAATATATTTTTTCCAACTCTGTCAGTAAGTACCGGTCTATTGGAAAAATATTTGGAGGAGAGGGTGGTCGGAATAATAGGTATTTCCTGGGAGTTATTACGAGTATGTGTTACGTTTCTTAGAGAGAGATAGCAAATCCAATACACACAGATCCTTTTGTTTCTAGCAAATTTTCATTCTCCAATGTGTGCACAGTAATAAAGAGGGAAAAAATGCAATACACTTAAGTCTGCATAAGCCTACCATCTACAAGTCAAATCATTGCTTAAAGTCGAAGAAATTATTCAGACTTAAACTATGCGAAACCTTTTAACCAATTTAGGAAGATTTTATAAGATTTTTGTTGTCCCTAGCGATTAGACTTTGGCAGAGTTACATGTACCTGTATAACTCCAAATTAAAACAACTGATATAACTTCCATAAAAAAGTGGAAAATTTGATAATTTTGATTTTCATATCAAAATCATCCTAAAAAGGATCACAAGTCAGTGTGCCCTTTCTACCTTGCTACTACAAACCTTTCCAGGATCACCAGCCCCTGTGAAGTCTTCCATCAAGAAGCCGGATGCAACAGAGGCTCCAAAGGGAGGTAGGGGTGTGGTAGTGACTTGGCTCTGCTTTGTCACATGCAAATGAGTGAAGATTACATGAAATCAAATCATACAAATGTAAGTGAGCATACACATGCATGTGAGTTAACTATGGGGATTTGTGAATTCTATGTTTGGAGGTGTGGGACTGCTCATATCTTACCATCAAACTTTTTAGTATTTTTAGTATTTTTTTGTTCATACAGGGGAGTTTCCAAAAGTTAGATAAGCATATGGCTTAGAAGGACTGAGCAATAATTAATATTACTCATGTTTTGGGGATATACAATTCAATTACTTGCTCAATTAAAAAAAGTAATGAAAATGCTTGTTGTTGTGTCTATTAGGTGCATATTTCACAAAATTACCCAGTTTGTTTAAACATCTGTACACCTTTGTTTCATCAAGTTCATCAAAGTTAAAATTGCAAGAATATTTTTCATTAAGTCAGGTGCAGATCAGGGAGGGGGTACACATCCCTATTTCTACCAAAATTGGCACTGAACCTTCCATTTTTAAAGTGATAACTTTTTCAATTTTTCTACTTGTCAGATTTGGATGCAGTTCATCATTTTAAGGATTGAGAACATTTCTTAAACTTTGCTTTTCAGAAATCAACAAGAGTTTTGGCCCCTCATTCATTAAATCCTTTATCTGCCTCAATACTATGGACAATTTTGTTTCCAAGGTTTACAACATGTAATAGTGAATCTCAAGTTGTTCGTAACTAACTGTGCAGTTTTCAACATGATAGGCAAGTGGTGAAACACTATAAACCAATATTCTCCATGCACTGTATATAAGTGATTGCTAATCAGAACATGTGTTAGTAAATGATGTGTCGTGCTTGTGAGTTCTTGATTTTAAACAATCTCAAATGGCATACATATGTTTTAATTAATAATAATAAACTGCGTCAAACTCAAATTAAACCCATCATTATGATAAAAGTGTTAAAATCATCATGCTGGCTATACAAAAAATGCCATTCTATAATAATTTTCAATATTTTTTAAAACAAAATGGTGTACCTTATTAAGCATATTCATTCCTTTCAGCATGCCATTCATGTTAAAGAGTTTGATACATGTATGCTCTTTATTTCACAACCAAATAGTGTAATGGTAGCAATAATAATACTCTCGAAAATATTTGAGATTCTAAATTTGGTAAATTAGTAAATTTAGTAACTATATTGATACCACTTCCAATGTGCACATAAAACACTGTTTGCTCATACAGCATCAGATCTCCTAAACCTTCCGAACTGAAAATAGAGATATTTTTTCAAAACAATTATAAAATAACATAATTTTCAATAGGCCTGAATGAAGGCAAAAGTATTAGGAAAAATAGGGATGTCAAAAGAGCTATAAAAAAAATCTTTACTCTTTGCTGGGTTTGCCCAAATCTCAGAAAAATTGTGAGGTTTGGTGAGCATACTGTTTCTCCCTCCTACATCCTCCCTGCTAAAATCTACATCTGTACTACTAACAGTAAATAAAACTCTGTATGATCAGTGCATGTTGTACCTGACTATTGTGTGCGATCTTCTTTGTATCATTATCAGCTGGTATTAACTTGAATGTGATGGATCCGTCCAGGGAAGCCTAGAGAAAATGGAAATATAAGGAAAACATATTAATGGAAATTACAGAAAAGAGCCTCTTAAGCATGTCTATTTTATGAACAAGTATTACTGATAATATTATCATTATCACTATCAATCCCCATTATCATCATTATAGTCACAAAGAATACATTTTTACCAATGTCAACAACATTAAAATTTTAAAATCATATAATACAAACATGGAATAATTAAAACGGGGAAAATAAAACAAATAATGAAAAATAAAAAATAAACAAGAATAGGTTTAAAAAAAGGGGAAAAAAGTTTCAACACTTTTCCCCCCAACCCCCCCCCCCCAACCACACATGAACAAGGGCCCATGTCCATTAAAAAAATACTTTTAAGTTCTTATGGTTAATTTGCCATTACATCCAGAATTTTTCTTTTTTTTGGCTGTTCACTATTGCCATGGTAAATTTCTGTGACAGAATCCTGTCCTTCAGGCCAAGACACTACTTCAGATGAGCAAAGAATATAAAAAAGAGAGGTGAGTCGGCAGATATGGAAGCATGCCACTCGTAAGACTAAAATACATTAACTATAACATAACTATCATGACTTATGTAACTCTGTAAAAAATATGAGCTGCATAAAGCATGTTGCATATGGAAGCTATATAAAGATGGCACCCTAGTAAAAAGTCAGAGTCAAAAGTATCATCAGGAGCTTCAGTTATGTGAAAAATCAGACTACTTTGATTCAGATCTCAATAAACATTTATGGTTAAAACCTTCAAATATATCCCTGCTTTCTGGACCAGCGTCATGGGGGGAAGAGGGTGGTCACCCTCACCCTCTGTGATTTTTCAAGTAATAAGAAAGAGGGTTGAAAATGGGAGTCAAAAGGGAAAAAGTATTTAAAGAGAGAGTTTCTCGTCATATTACTCTATGATAATCTATTCTTCAATTGAGAACAAAAGTGACGTCACCAATAGGTCTCATTGCCACCCCAAACAAAATACTAGTAGGCTACCCTGGTGCTGCCCCTGTGTGCCAAAGGCATCAGCAGTTCACAAGATATCAGAAAAAGTGAAAGTCTTGTCTAGATCATGTTTCATGTAGCACAACACTTTCAATCCCAAGAAGTGATGATGTTAAGAATCTTTAGATCTTATAAAAAGGGAAGCTCAAAACCATGATCTTTCTAAACTAAATTTTAAACAACATAAAAACAATTCAATAAATGACATTTGTGCTGAAAACAAGGATTCTCCATCTGACATAATGTCTAAAGATATCGCAGATCAAATCTGGTCGATTTCAAGGTAAATCAGATGGTTTCTTCTCCTTTTATTCCTTTATTCTAACCAACAATCCGAGGGAAATTTGCTATTTATGCCAGGAAGCGTGGAGATGAGTGTTCAAGATGAAGAAGAAATATAAACAAGATGGGACCGGCCAAGTTTTATGAGGCGGTGAATAGTTGGGTAGGGCTGCCTAGGGTATTCCCAATGGCATTCTTTGTACCTCTATGACTAGACACACCTCCTTAAACTTAACATCTGACCCTCCCGTCAGTGAGTCAAACACAACATCTTATAACCTACTCTTCTAAAAGTACCAAACATCATGTAACCACTCCACAAAAGCTGGTACATTTCACATTTGAACACAACATCATCTAGCAATATCAACCACTCCACTACAGTACCACACATCACGTTTATAGACATGATGAAATCTATCTAAACCATGCTTCAATGTTCAATTCAAGTTTTAAAAAAATATAGATGTACATGTATACATCATGTGCACATTAATATGATTGGAATATATTCATTTTCATAACTATTATGAGGTGATATTCTGTTGAAATCCATGCTTTTGATCGCATATAACAAGTCATTATGCCTTGTAAAATGGAAGACTTTGTGATTAGAAGCAGTGTAATGGCAGCTTCCTTTTTTGAATCTGAAAGCATTTACATACATTTAGAGGTATAAGGTTTTGTCGCCATGGTAACAATATGGTATTCAACACATAATCTCCTTGATTACTATACGGTAGCATATCCCTAAACATAGAATAAAAAGTTAGTGAGTGATATTCCACTTTCAGCTACATATTTAGGTGTGGATATAAGTGGTAAATATCTTGTAGTAAAACAGCCCTGAAAGCCTTGCTATCTTTTCAAATGATGCAATTTTCCAATGATCATTATTTTGAAGTTGTAAATGGAATATCCCAACAAGTGTTAATCTTTTCAAAGAGGATTCTACTTTTTTTTCTATACTGAGATTTAAAATGATCAAGATTAATTTCATACTATTCCATTTTCATTCTTTAGTAAAAAAAAAATTGAATTTTAAAGCAAATATAGTATCAATTGAAAATCAGGAGCTTATAAAATGACCATGTCAAGAATGCAAAAAGAGAATATTGTAAACTTAGATCAAATTTCAATAAGATTCAAAGAAATTACTTATACCGCACTGCAACTTAATGCATTGCGCTTTATACAGAGAACATGAGACTATTTAAATTGGCTGGTGAATTTTCATTTTGAATGTCAGAAAAAAAATGAAAGAAGCTTTATTATTAAGGGTCCTGGATTTAAAAATTCCTTCATGGATTTAAACATGACCTGCCTGGTAATGCATTATGCACATGTTATAAAAATCATCAGAATTTAATGCAAATGTGAAATTCAAAGATACAACAATGGAATCAGAATGCATTCATATCTAAAAAAAAATCATGAGACAAACCAATTCCCCTGACTGCAGGCGGATTGGCAAAATATCCTGGAGTATTTCAATGTCAGAGGTAATTTCCTGTAAAGTAGTTGCAGTTGGAGATTAAAAATTAGAATAAACAACTTCCACCCACTTGTATCGGCTCATCTAAAAAACCACATTACATCATCTTCTACAAATTACGTCCTCAAGGTTACATATTAATGAAAATAATTTGGAATTTGAAATGGAAAACCAAAACAAAATTTGCAAATTTAAAAATATTTATTGCTTTCCTCATATTGCTTATCTAGTCAAGAAAGCATTTGAAAAAAAATCTTTTCTTCCAAAGTCAACAACAACAAAAGGGAAAATACCTAAATTCAGAAACCCTGGATGTTCAGATGATTTTCATCCGAGGCAACTGTTGTGCCCCTTTCAACAGAACTTGAAATTGAGGGAGGGGGTGAATTCTCCAAATCAAAAAGAGAAATGAAAGTGAAATCCAACCAATTTCCTGAGGGGTTCCCGACTCCTAAAATTGAATTTCCACTGACATATTGTTGTGATTCTCGGCCGTTTCATTTCAGGACACCATACACCCACCAACTCACACACACAACTGCCGTGCTGTTGTTGGTCTAGTTTTCTTTTTCTTTTAGAAGTTGAAGTATCAAACATCTCACAACATGTCCTGTTGTCTCCTGAATAGATAATCAACAGACCTTGTACAATTTAAGGATGGCTGAGAGAAGACTCCAATCATTTCGAAGATGTGGTTAGGTCAATTTTTCATTCTTTACAGACTATCAATCCTTGGTCAACAAAGCCATGTTTCTCAAAAAATAGACATTTTCAGGAGTGAAACAAAATCCAGATATGGTTATGATAGGAAATTATTTTGTTTGATATAGCAGGGCAGTTTAATTTTTTTTAGATTGAAAGCTAGGATTTGGATAGATGATCAATTGATAGATTATCTAGTCAGTCAAACAAAAAAGTTATTTTCCTAACAAGATAGAGAATAAACATCCCAGTGGTTATATGTATCCCATACACCTTACACTGAATAGTTCTTGACAAATTTCATAGTGAATAATGATCATGATGATCATATCTGATATATGATCGGTGGTCTATTCCTATGAAAAGTGACAAGCTGTCGATTAGATTTCAAGATGGCTCGACTCAAGAGGGGGCTGTCAACAAAGAGGGCAGGGTTGATTGGGCACCCCTCCTCCTTGACTAAAAATTAAATTAACTATAGACAAGGGTATAACCTGATGAGTGTCTTTTTAAGTGGAAAGGAGAAGCATTCCCCCTGGGGTTTAGGAGACTAGTAATTAAGGTGAAAATTAAGGGATAAGATTCAATCAACATCGGCAGTTTACGAGGCTCATTTACACGCATAGCGAAAATACCTTTCAGGGGAAAAAAATTATCATTTACTTTTGATGATCTATAATTCATGCATTTAATTTGATGAAAATGTTGTATTGAAGGAGAAAATCCACCGGTGTCATGTGGATTATTATAAAAGCAGAATATGGGTTTGCTGAAAATCCATCGAATGAGCTTTTCATGCAGAGTTATGAATATTTAAAATATCAATTTGGTGATGATGAAAGCCAGCTGCTCCCCATATGATGTGGACCATAATTGTCTTTTGAAATAACTTACATGTACATGTATAATGATTAAGGAGTATTTTTCCATAGAAATTTGTATGAAGCAATGTGTGTCATGCAGATAATATTAATCCTTTCTTTTTTAAATAAAAAAAATGCAATTCATGTAACTTTAGTACTTGGTACATCACATTATGTGACATTACAAAATAAAAATATTTTTAAAAAATCAGAACTTTTGATGTTTTTATCATAGACTGTAAAAATTCAATGATAACTTTTTCTATTTTTTTTATGAACCAAGTTGAAGCCAGGATGGACTTTTTCTTTTAATAAGAAATATACATGTAGGAATCATTGCTTGGCACTATTGCATTCCATTGTATTTTCAACTGTTTACAATGTGGTATGTTAGTCATTTTAAAAGGAAACAAAAATTGTCTGAACTGCTATTAAGTGGTTGGTTTGATCTAAATATGTGGTTTGATTATTACCATTCATCCTGTATATTTACAAACATTGACACAAATGATAATTACTGTTTTCACTTCCTTATAAATGCATTGTGGAGTTCTGTCATTTTTAAACCCATCAAAATTTTGAAATTCAATAAATGACACCATTTTTTTACAGGATGTCATCTGATATCATTAAAGGTCAAGTCCACCCCAGAAAAAAACCCAGAAAAATGTTTTTGAATAAATAGAGAAAAATCAAACAATCATTATGCGCCTTGAGCACATAATCAATGTGGATTTGGCGCTTTAGAAATACTCTATATTATTATTATTATTATTAAAATATCATCAAAACCGAATGTAAAATAAGAGAGATATGACATTTCAAAGTTTCGCTTATTTTTCACAAAACAGTGATATGCACAACTCAGTGACATGCACATGAGACATCGATGTCCATCACTCACTATTTTGTTTGTTTTTTATTGTTTGAATTTTTAAAACAATATTTCAAATTTTTACAGATTTGACAATAAGGACCAACTTGATTGAACCATATAGTATTAATGCTAATTGCACATGTTCAGGGAGGAATTAATCGTTGTTTTACACGACAAGGGAGAAAATTGGAATATTTCATATAATAAAATTAAAAAGAAATAGTGAGTGATGTCATCAGTCTCCTCATTTGCATACCGACAAGGATGTGAATATAACTGTTTTGTGACATTAAGCGAAATTTTAAAATGTCATAACTTATCTTATTTTACATCCGATTTCGATGAAATTTTCAGTGTTATGCTTGGTGGATTTTTCTCTTTTTATTCGAATCAACTTTTTGTTGGGGTGGACTTGTCCTTTATAAGTAGGTAGGGTTTATTCATTAACTATGAAGTTACTGGAAGATTATTACTTTTCTTGTGAATCTCTTGTGTACAGATGGTGCAAGTACCAATAATAAGTTTTGTTTCGGAGATTCTTCATTTTCAAGATTGAATTTACTGATTCATTGATTCATTACTGGAATAACATCATAGCAAAAGTTTACAATCAGAATAAAGTAAAACACAAACAACCAGGTACTAGATATTTTTTCTGTCTCTCTCTTGGGATCAATCTGCTCCACAATTTCAAGCATGGAATTGGACAAAAACCTTAGAACTTACATGTTACATCTTGCTTTATAATAATTATAATATTTCATAAAGGGCAATGGAGTGTGCTGAAGCAAAGCAATGAAGAAATTCAAATTTTCATAAAAGAAAATGACATATTTATTAAACACATTTTTAAGATTTTAGAATAATGGTCTAAGCATACATGTAATTCATACCAAAACCATGGACCTAACTAAAGATAGTCAGTCTTTAAAATAGCATATCAATCATGCAAAAAGGACCCTCACATGGTTGTGTATTGGTCACATTAAAGACTTTCTTCAAGCTAAATATTTGTAAGAAGGGAATGTGCACAAATAATGGTCAAACAATATTAGTAATATTGCAGCCAGGGTTGCCATATACTTGCCAAAAGGCATTTAAATTGAGGGCAGGAAAGGGTATTTTTCAAGGGGGATGAAACAGTATTTCTTCTTTCTGAAAAAAAGATCTTCATCTATTAACCTACAGTATTGTGACATTTCTGGGGATAAAGAGTGCAAAATTGTGTCTTTTAAAGAGAACAGTTACATTCTCATTTTAAAACCCAACCAAACAAACAATTCTTTTTTAATAAACAAGTGCTACTCTATTCTCCAGTCTCTGTTGCAACCGAAGCATGGAACTTGACACACGTCCAAGATGGTGGAGTGCTCGGACAAAAGCAAGTTGAAGATCATCTCTTTAGAAAGGGTGGGGGAGAGGATGCCAGCGATTACTACCAATGGTCCCAAGATAGTCCTAGCCTGCAACCCTACCCAATCACAAACACCTGGCTTTTCCTCTCAAGCCCTTTCCCCCTTCTCTGTTGTTAGTCTTATGAATCATTGTCAGAACTGATACTCTCCTTCATGGGACATCCAATCCCTCCGGTCTCCTCGAAAACATACTGTTCTACTTTAATATCTCTTCTTCCCCACTGGAAAAGTCGTCACACAGCTCCAAATGAAATTAATTAAACTAGTTTCTCTGGGGCCATGGTTTCAGCTGTTTCAAAGGATATGAGCGGATATCTACCTTGCTTGTGTCAATAAGAATTTCACTCTGTGTATCTTTTTAATTCATTCCATTTTTATGATTAACACCAGCATAATGACCTCTTGGGGTGTTTGACACTAAGGCAAGCAAAAGACTATTCAGATGCCTAACCAAAATATTACAGTCCATTTTTACCTTTTGAAATATAGCATAGGAAACAATAGCTTCTGTAGGGCTCAAACCATAATACAGTCATATTTTATGTACATGTATCATCAATACATTTTATGATGCTACAACTAAGAACATCAATCATCTTCACCTGCTTCAAAACCACTCTCCATGTCTTATCTGTTCACAGCCTAAGTACACTCATACTCCACCACTACTGAACATTCTTCACAGGTTCTCAATTCAGCATAGACTTCAGTTTAAGACTGCTATATATAATTCTCTTTAAATGATCTTCACCCCTTATACCTGTCTGATCTCATTTTATTAAATATGTTCAAGTTATAATCTAAGGTCAAACAGAAGTGCAGTAAACCATATCCTGAGATGTCAGACTTATGCTGGCCTATGAATGTTTGTGCCATTGCTCCAATACACAGTCTACCCAACTCAGCATACACTGTATTTCCCTCAATTCTTCCCCATTCTCTTTGGACAAAACATGGACTCAGTTGGCTTTGGATGAATTTTAGCCATGGTTTCAATAACATAATTCATATTTGACTTCCATTTGCATATTCCAAAAATACAAAAGTGTAAAGACCACGTGATCAATTTTTTTTCTAATAGAAATTTGGATATTGCCATTAACTGATATAGCATTAATTGATATAGCATGCTCTCTAAAGGCCTTTTGAACGATTATCAGAAAGATATACAAAGATTGGATGCCAAAATTTGTGTTCTCGTCCATACTTGATGGATTTTAAGTTGAATCTTTCACACAACATATGTTTATGATTTTTTTTTAATTTTCATTTTACCAACACTAAAATCATACTTTAGAGGTCATTTTCAAAATTACTAAAACTTAAATAATACAGGCTTTTATATTGAGGCTTGAAGAATCGGTATTGTATGGATTTCCTTCAATAAATGCCAGAATAATTGTTCGGGGAAATGAATAAGACCCTAACCAAGCAATGGAAAGATAGGAGGGAAGTTATGGGAAGTAAGGAGGAGGGGAGGGGGGGGGGGCTGGAAGGAGATGTTGCCCCCCAAAACAAAAGAAGCTTCATCATGATCATCCTCCTGTCCTTGGGAGGGTTAGAGACATTTGTTTGTATTGTGAGTCGTCAAGATTGAGTAACTCTCCGTCCGGTGACAGAGCCCTCTATCTCTTAGAGTTATCAGACACTCACCAAGAAATGGGTCACTTCCTCTGGGTCTCTCCCCTTCACAGGTATCCCGTTCACCTCCTGAACCTTGTCACCAACGTGGATCAAACCTGACAAAGGAAGATAAAAAAAGGAAGAAGATTATGAAAACATGACAAATTACAAGATTCTGAGAAGCTTCCATACTGTGAGTTTTGAATCATAAGAAGCAAATACATACAATCTAAATATCAAGGATTTTAGAATGAATACCAGAGTGGCTACCAGCAGAGCTTTATGACAGCCCCTCCCCCACCCCCCCCCCCCTTCGATGAATAGTGTAATAACTAACTTATTCATCCCTACCTTTAAAATATACCCTAACTGAAACTAAAAAATGAAGGTAAACCAGGATTCATTTATATTTTTTAAGGAGTAGGAGGAATCTCGCATCACTGAGGGTCACAGCATTTCAGTGGGGCAGGGGGGGGGGGGTCAACTCTACACCCCCAGATCCCTTCAAACTTTCTTTATGGAGTAGGGATCTTGCATCACTGGGGGTCACAGCATTTCAGTGGGAGGTTCAACTCTATACCCCAAGATCTCTTCAAACCTCTATGGGGATTCTTTCCCTAAAACTGTTGGGTCATGGTAAGGTGAATCAAGCCTTATGAAATTAGCACCAACTCTAAAGCGATTATTCAAGATTGGTTGAATTTAGGCTTACTGTAGGGTGCTATTGTTATTTATGTACTGTATGGTTTTTATTTGCCATTGTCATGAACGGTCGTTAACTTGTTATCATGTTAATTTTATATTCAACCGCCAGCTAAATTCAATTTAATTCCCACTTCAATTCACTTTGAATTCAATTCAATATGATTCACAATATATTCCAATTTAATTTAATTCCCAATTCAATTCCCAATATCCCCCAATGTAATTTCATCAGAGTCCCAATCCAATTAAATTCAATACAATTCCCAATTCAATTCAAATCTTCACAATGACCAATGTGTCGTTTGAATTCTTCATCCACAAGGAAGCTTCCTAAGATCCAGCAGAAGTTACCTATCCCTAAGGTACTGATAATGTGAATTTCTAATAATTTCTATCAATATGAAAGTACTTTTTTCCCTCAAACATAGGATTATCCTTAACCCAGACCTCATGTTGAGTCTTCAAACAAAATTTTACAAAGGAAGTTATAAACAGCGGTTCTGCCGTTCCCCTTCATTAACGAGACTTTGCTGCCCGCGTCTGGTTTAAATATATGTCAATGTGTTATCCTAATGAAACAGGTAATTGGTAAGGTGATGAATAGGCATAAAACAGTCTTAAGGCTATCAGTCTTTCCCAGTTTACCCTCCGGGGGATGTCTGTCCTGTAATCTGGACATCCCCAAAACATTCAGTGAGAAGGCTCAATAGCTCCTTCCATACCAGCCTCATCATTTATAATTTTACTAATTTAGAATTCTACCCAAATTTGAAAATATCAGGTATCTTGGAAGTGTGAAAGCAGAGAACTGTTAATATCCCTAGAGGAAAATAGCCTAAATTCGTAGGTACCTTTTTTAATCAGAAGAATTTTTGCAGGAATTTCTCCAGGGTCAAAGATATATTTCAGGTGTGAAAGCATTTCATCCAAACTTTTAATGCAAGGCAAGAATATATACACATTTGCCATACAAGGAATCTTGAAGACTTTTTGCTGGTTTGTACTATTGTAGAACTCTTAAAAACTTAATCTTGTTCAGGCAGGTATGAATGTGTGATATCAATTATCAGGTACATGTATATTAAGGCCTGCACAGGTTATCATAAATTAAAGTTTTTAACAAGGTGGGTGTGAATGTATCTCATGATGTTTATGCGAGGAGGGGAGGGGAGAGCCGAAAGGTTAGCAGGGACTCAAGAGGATGTACGTTTTAGTACCAGCCAAATGGCTACTAGTATTTCATTCTCTTTTTACATGTATATCTAGAATGAGCTGGCTTGAAGAGCTGGCAAATAACTTGCCTTAATTTCATCAATTTCAGCTTCTCAAATAGTGCCCCTAATATTCATCCTAATATAGTGCAAAAATAATGCAATAAAAATGGCTTTATTTATTAAAGTTCTGAGCCTCACAAATGTCATGAAAAGAACCTTGGACAATTGTGTTAGTCACTACAGACAGTCCCATTGCACGCAACGAAAAAATAAATGAACTTCAACCATGGAATAATCTAACCTTTTTCTCTTTATAATATCATGAATTTTAACTGAATTTGTGTTTTCCCAGAAACTGAAGCTACATGTACATGTCTAATAGAACCACTTCTCATAGCGGAAAAGGCAATGCTTTTGACAATGGTCAAAGAATTCAAAATAAGGATTTTTAGCATTTTTGAACACTGTAATTTTCATGTTTAAATAAAAATCAGGATCCATTTGCATTTTCAACATAGAAAATGTGGAAACACATGATGCATTACTTCCAACAATGTATATAACCCTTTCAAGAAAATGTCCAAGAATGGTTAAATGTAATATTCACTTTATATCATTTCATTAAATTTTACTTATCAGTGTACGTAATTCAGCCTTTAGCCTCGTAATGTCGCAAAAAGTATCGACTAAAAAACATGTTTTGAATTCAATTTTATTTTGCTAACTATATCTGTAATACAAATTTTTTCAAGAGCTTTTACAGAAAAAAATTAAAATAAATCAAATAAAAATAAAGAGAGCAATTGCAAAACTACAGGACATGACCTGGACGACTCCATCAATGTTCGACCTAATCAATGTTTGACCTTATCTATAGAGAAAAAGAACAACATTGTGATTTTCCAAGCAGGTGTGTCTGGATGACTGGGGAAAACAGGATCAGGAAAACCTGATGAGAAATGACTCTAAGTGCCTCGGAGTAATAAATCACTATGGTCAACATGACAAAACCAATTGGCACCGGACAAAGAGGAATCCTTCCACGCCATTAGTGGTTTAATTTCTTGTGAGACGGACCCTTAGCTTGAAGGCTGATCTAACCAAAGTCGACTGTCGTGACAGTGCAACTCACAGTACACATTGAAACGTCACTTTGCAACTTAACAGGTACACCGCCTTGGTCTTGTTAACACAAAATGGATTATAGCTACACGTTGTTTCCTGGATGTCTTTTCTTGTTAGATCATAGCTATGACTTCAGGCTCAATGAACAATAATCATACATAAAGAAGTGCTGAATTTAATTATTCACTCATTCCAAGTCATTATAAGTTAATGGTATGATTAAGACAATTTTTATCCTCTCAGTATGACAAAGGAATACATTCACAGCTGCTTTACATTTTTCATTTGGTAGGAGTGCAGTAGTACAATTACATGTAGAAAAGACTTTAGTGGGGGATTTGAGAACAAAGCAAAAACTTGCCACAATGTCTACTAATCAAAGGTCATGAAAGAATCAATCTGAGCTCATCCAATGCCAAGATCATTTCTACATAAAACTTCACAATTAGAATAAGATCTATTTTTAAAATAAGTTTTAAAAATACATTTTTCACGCAATGGAGTGCTTCCTTTCAATTTTTTTTGTGTGTAAAGGCATCAAAAAGTTCAAACTAGATGTTTCTTTATAAACTCTATATCCCTGTCAGAACTACGTAGAAGAAGTTGCATTTATTAAAATTATTTCTTGTGTGTGGAAAATATACATGTGATATCATTAAACCAAGATTTTAATAGACTCAGTAAGAATAAAACAGGAGAGATCTTCAACATATGGTTTTTTTTTTCAAACTTTTAAAACTACCTTTTTCAAATGTGCAGGTGCATTATTCTCTGATATTGTTTTGTAGGAAAAAAATTCCAATATTCAGCAGGTTTCTCTCTCGTGGTTCTGCCCTTAATTATCCCAGTGGATTTTCCCTTGAAAGCAGGGGGCGGTGAAATTTCCAGATTTGGCTTTCTCCCAATAGGTCCTTTCAGGAATATCTTTCAGCTGATTATAGCCCATGGTACTGACTCAGTAACCAATTCAGTCAATCAGTGCAAAGCCAACAATTTCCTCAATAAAAATCAATCTTGAGGGCAATTCCATGGTAACTGACTTCAAAGAAGGTAACATCCTAAACTGCATTAATAAAGGTGTCAACTTGATAAGTTTTAGTGACAACAAAGCATACACCTTGGATGATGAAGTACCTATAGATAAGCCTCAATAGCCACTTTCTTAATTCCCATTTAATACCGAATTGTCATTTATTGATTTGGGAATATAAATTACAGCTGTCATAGTTTTTTTATTGAAAAGCCATGACAGAAAGGTATCAACTGATTGGAAGAAACTCACTGGACCTCTTAATTGGAGGTTCTACAAATTTATTGGTTACTATTAACCTATTGAACACCCCTTCACTCCTCCCCCTTTTTTCAACATGTACTTTTTATCATAAACTACAAGTAAAGTTTGTCATCATTTTATCAGATGCAGCATGATATCATTCAGGGCCCTCTTTTATAAACATCCCAGTTATGGGACCTCTGCTTACAAGACTTCAATGATGGTAATCTTCCTCTATAAAAGTCAATCAAAATCCAGGATCAAACATTTTATGCTACCAGGTCTTATTATCCAGCTGACGAATATTATGAAAGAAATCTTGAATAGGTTGCAAACAAATTATCTGAAACTGATTTAAGTTTCCACTGAAATGAATAGATCAATAAAGGCCATAACAAATCAATTCATAATACCTGTAGCAAAGAATAAATTGTACATTAAATCTACAATCAATTTCAAAGAGTTATGGATCAGTGGACAAGTCTCCAGACCATGATGCACAAGGTCTAGGGTTCCAATTCCATCAGGTCCCCATTGCATTTTGGTAACTTTGCCATGCAATGGTAACTTGCACAGAATCCTTGAGTTTGATTGGCTGTTGTTCAGTGTCACCATGGTGGTTACCATTGGATGGCAAAGTTACTATAATAGTAACTTTTATGCAATGCGACCAAAGTGTAAATGCATTCCAGCAGGGATAAATTTCCTTATATGTATGTTTGCACTAATAGGTCATCAAGAGAAGCCAGGGTAATATTGGAGCACCCTTTAATAGCAGCTTGTTGGTTGATGTGCATACTGTACACATCTATATCAAATAATGTCATTATTTTTACAAGTTATGATTGATTTTAGAACCTAAAATTGACCCGCAATTGATTCCAAATATCTTGCAACACCCAGTTATAAAATACTAGTAGGTGAAGAGGGGCTGCATCATATGTGGAAATGATGGAAGTAGAATTCACTTATATATTTTCTGATTGAAACCAAGAACAGCTCCACTGTAGGCTATAACAGCATGGAAAGTGGAATACATGAATCTATAAAAGACAAGTCATATATCTGCATTACAGCTATGTCCAAGATCACTGCTGAGTGAGCGAGAATAAACAAAATGAAGAAAATCAGAACACATTAACTTGAATCCTCTGATCCTCACATTGGCTTCCGATTGCACCCGTTATGAATTCAATTTAAGATCTATATCCTAACCTAGAAATTGAAGCATGGACTCATGCCCACACATTCATTTCAATGCTGTATCATTAACTGTTGATATGGACAAGTGTGTGAATCAGTGGATAAAGTCTACTGTGATCCATAAGGTCTAGGGTTCAAATCCCACTACTGAATCACGCCAACATTCATTACCATTACTATGTACAGGCATTGTGGAACAGTGGAGAAGTCTAAAGACCTTAAAACCCTGATGTTCAAGTTTCACCACTGCATTAATGTCATTTAGACGGACAGTGATTAACATTTGTCAGTCTCCACCCAGGTGTAAATGTTGACCTGCCCTATGTATGCTTTAGTTTGACTACAATAATAGGTTACCGAGCTAAGTTATTGAGGAGCCTTTAATATGCAGGTTGTTCGTGGATAGGAGTGCTACATGTATCATCATTTTATCCTTACCTGCTTGAACCTATGGATCTTCTAAACATGCACGTGCAAAAGCCTACAAAGGTTCACAATACCTGAACCAACCTGTATGGTCAGTTATTCAAAATACAAGTTACAAGGCCATGCAGTGTTGGGAAAAGTTAAAATTCTTTCTTCCATTCCTTCACGTTTGTTCCGTGATGTTTGCAAAATTTTATTTACAAGGCTTCATTTTAATGATTTAACCATCTGAGAGGTATTTTACAGATACCAGTAGTCAAGTGCAAATCACACTTCACATTTAACTTTCTATCTGTGGGTCTGATAGGTCACATGCTTTGATTAAGCATGCTACCATGAACAATACTCATCAAATATTTCATGTTAGATTCATGTATCATGTTGAAATGTAGCACAGGCGATTAAGCACAGCCTGATTTCACTCTTAAATCTTGAGCAAAAATCCTTTCCATGGACTATAAAAAATGTTGATGAAAATATGCATGCAAACGCATCTATGAACAAATGTGTATTGAAGGTCTTCCAAGCTAATCCCATAATCCTACCAGTGCAACTAACTCCAGATCATCCAAATTTATTATGTTATTTCCAATCATTGATCGGTTCGGAGTTGGTTTCATTGATGTGACATTAGTATAATGAGCATTCCAATGCTGGACCATGCAATCTCCCTTACTTACCACTCCTATCTGCTGCTCCTCCATGCATCACCCTTGCAATCACAATCATTCCAGTCTTTGGATCATATTTGATCGTAGCTCCCTGAAAAACGAACAAATAAAGAGTAAAGATTACTCTTAATATAATCCATAACACTTTACTTAATCACTCCCATGCATTAAAAAATTGTATAATAAGCAGATCCCACCCCTTGAGATATTGGTGGCTGACTTTGCAATTACATGGGAAATCAGCAGGCAAGTCAATTTTTCCCGCTCTCTACTTGTAGATTGTATACATGTACTTCGTAAGATGAAATTTTAACAGTAGTTATATTTTGGTCCAACATTGCCAACATATCCACATCTGTACAGGTATCTTGGAAACTTATAGGTGTAAACAACACCAGGTGTCATTTAAAAAGCTGTTTGTAAATTTCTCATTATTTTGAGCACAACTGGTGACCTGTTCTTGTGTTAAATAATATATCCCTGTGTAGCTAGTTTGGCACTTTAGAGTAAAAACACTTTCCAATTGTGTGTAAAGTTGTATAAATGTTACAAACAGGTTTATGAAACACCACACAGAATCGCCGAAACAATAACTCAACAGTAAATGAACATAATGAATAACTAAAAAATGTGATTATCATCTACATGCCCAATATTTGCTCATATTTTGTCCTCACCAGAGGTTCGACACTTTTGACAAGTTTGACTATCTTGACCCCTGCTTCTTCATCATCACTACACAAGGGAGTGATATCAGCTGGGAACTCTGGGGGAAGCTCTGGTACATAGTCCTTGTTGGCGATCTGGTCATGGATGTCAAACACTGCCCTCATGTGGGCTCTTGTGAGCAGGCAGCAGAGTTCCATGACCTCAGGCATGTTGACAAAGTCTTGCAGCTCTTCACAGACCTGAGATAAGATGAAAGGATATAACAAACAAAATCTGAATTAAAAACAGATAGTAAAGTCAACCATCATATGGTCTCACTTCTCACTACATCAAAACTGAAAGAGGGAGTCAACTTGCTTGACTGTGAAGTCCAGTTGGTTTTAATGAAAGGAGGAAAATGAGAGAAACATATCAATGAAGGTTTGGCAAAAATCCATCAAAGTATGTCATAGTCGTTAAGTTTTAAAGCTGTACTATTGTTCACTTTTCTATGGTTTAATTATTCTTTGTATTGTTTGTATATGCACAGCCTTTCTGAAAACCAGCCATTGGCTGATCGAGGGCTATTTTACCAAGCTGAAATAAAAAGAATTGAATTAAAAGTTTCATTTTGTGATGTTGCATATTCACTCATCACACTTTTCTGTTTAATACTCCTGTTTCTGCATCTCTACACGCAAAAAAAAAGAGATCGGCAAAGCTGATGGGAGATCAGCTTGGGATACCACAGGAAATCAATTTTGAATGTGGTTTGTTGTAACACACAAAAAATGATGTAATTAATTACCTCATATAGCATTTGAAATGCATTGTTATCGGCAGGGGGATACTTCCATTCATCAAAATCTTCAATGACTGAGTGAGCCTGCAGAAAAAATAAATAAGGAGAGGAACACAAACTTAAAAATTGATTACCGTAGCATAAATATTGTGATCTTGTGATTCTGACTCTTTTCCTCCAAACAGGGTAATTGTTTCAAATCCCATCTATATATTTTCCTTCCTGAAGCAAGAAATATACCACATTCTGCTGCACTCAACCCAGGTGAGGTAAATAGGATTAATTCTGAATGCTGGAAGTGGCAATAATGATAATCTGCTTGGAAAAATATCATTTTCAGATAGAGGGCGCTGCATGAATGCCTATCATACAATGTTCTTTTGTTGATTTGAAATTCTTTATTAAACTTACAAATGGTTAAATTCTACAAATTCAAATTTGTGTTTAATTGTAAAGTACATGTTCACAAATAATAAAATGTAGAATGCCCCCCCCCCCCCCCCCCGTCTTGAAATCAGTTCAGTTGTGTCAAGATCACATATATAATGGGGATATAATGTCTCTTGTATAAAAGCACAAGAAGTTCACAGTATACAATTAAGTTGCATAATGAATTTGAAACACATCAATAAATACACTGTACCAATTAACAGCAAGCTTTTAAATGTTTCTTGTTTTTCAAACAGAAATACTTCAACAAGGTACACATACGTATTGAAAAACATGAGAGAAAGAATATGGAAATTGAGGTATGAAAGGCAGAAAAGAGATGATATCATATATCAAAAGGAAAAATATCCCTCATCATATATGAATCAATAGCTTTACTAGGTGGGAATAAATATTATATCTTTCACCACACTGATTCTTTAGGGTTTGGTTTCCTTTAAAGTGAGTGTCAGTGCTAAGGTACCTTCTAGGCATAAAGGAAATGGTTGAAATTTGATAATTATACTACTACAAGAAAACATGTGTAGAGTGCCTTGGCGTTGCTAAGATTCTCAATTGTAAAGGACAATTCTGCACATTTAATACTAAATTTCAAACTAAATCTGAAATACAGTTCTCTAAAAGATTCATATTATATTTTTCATGAAATTTGATTGGAGAATTAAACAGCTTTCTTTGTGCATATTACAGACATACATGTATACCTAGAAGGCACTGGCAGTATATCTTGATGGGAAATAATACATTCATCATCAAAAAAGATTATTCATAGTTTCATACTGGAACATTTCATTTTACAGAACAGTGGATGTTGAGAGAAAGATGTTAATGATGATGACAGCAATCAGAAGCTACATGTATAAAAAGGGGATTTATCAAAGTGACACATCTCTGTAGGCTAGGCCTTGGTTATACTACAAGTGACACAAGTCCCCCTATCCTATATGTTCATCTTGTACAAAATTTACTAACCAAAGCTAGATGACATTAAGCCTAGCTGTATGTACTTCTTGCAGTCCAATTGGTAATACTATTTATTTCTATTACTGTTTGTGCACTTGTGAATAAATCTATGAGTGAGACACCAACATCCAAATGGCCCCACTACAACTTATCAAGAAATTCTGAACACTGATGAAAATTTCATTCCCAATCACCAAGCAGACATTCTATCGCCCGATGGATATGAGTTAAAAATAAAGATTACCATGACAATAATCTTATTGATGTGGCGCTTGAAATCTGCATCTGTTGTGGAGGTCGATTCAATGCTGTACGGATAATGCCTCAAAGTCATTAACATACTCAGCTAATGGAATGCATGAATAATCAACAAACCCTACATAAAGTCATCTCGTTGAGTGTTGGCGACACTTTTTCATCTGTCAGGAAGTATTAAGCCAAAGTTTTGTCTACATACATGACGAATATGGAGTCAGCGAAATGAGGAACGGTTCTTCCTCAAGCTTTCAAGAAATCCTCCTTTCCCCCTGTGATATGGAATCTGTTTGTCTGTCAGGAAGTCTATAGATCCAGTGAAAATAAATCTAATCTTGTATGACAAAACAGATGTTGAAAGAAAAATGAAATGCTCATTGCTGTTCCTCCAACTTTACTTTTTTTGGTTATGTTTGGCAGGAAACTCTGAAATCTGTTAATTTGTATTCAAGGAAGATGAGCTGCATGGATGTGTTGTAAGAAGAAAATTTCATAGCAACCTGTAATAGAACAGGAGCACCTATGAGTCACATCCAATGTAAAAAAGCAAGAATATTAAAGTCCAAATATTTTCATGAATATTTTAACACTCGTTTGACATTTGCTAAGAGATGTCTTGCTTGTGGAAAATGCTCATCAAACATTGGTGTTGTGAGAAAGATCCAAACAATCGGTTTTCAACTTCATTTCTTGTTATTTACATGTACATGTTGGCAGGTATTTCAAAGGTCTACTGCAAAGAATTGTTTTTACTCCTCATATACATGTATGTTTGTCAAAACATTTATAAATATGCCCCCCCCAAAAAAACAAAAAAAAAACATACAAGCAAACAAGCAAACAACAAAAACAGCTTGAATGTGTGCACAACATGTGACTCATAAAATATGATTTAATTTCTGGTCACTTTGCTGATTAAAAAAAAATGCATACATGTTCAGTGTACTGTATGATGAAGACTTAAACATGTACATGTACTATGTAGGCCTACTCTTAATGCTTCATAATGATAATTTAAAAAAGGCAGTTTTTAAAGAGCCTAAGCCCTAAGTTTACTCAATCTGTTAGAGCCCAATCAGCCCTCTAAAAGATTCAAGGAACCCTGTTTTCATCAGCCCAATTGAAATTATGTCTTGAGCATGGAATGTAACAGAAGCGCTACAGAGCAGACACCTTCAGGAACACTTTGGGTGCTATATTTGAATAATGTGTAATACCACAGTATAATGGTAGAATATACAATGATACAATTTGCTTAGGAAAAAAAAACACAGACATCTATATTTGCAAATTCACTGGATGAGTCATCAATTATTGCGCCATTGTTGATTTATGATTGCCATCTATAAAACCTATACAAAAAATTGCCCACTAACAGATCTCAAGCTTGTTCTGCTCAGGAGTTTGTTGGGAACAAAAAAGGGGGATAAACTAAAAACTCTGGCTGATGTAAACTGGCCTCAATGTTGTCAGGAATAAACTTTGGCAAAATTCCTGCAGTGAACTAATATTGAACCAAATACAATCCTTGACTCGATTTTATGGGCAAAACATTTTACCCCAACACAGTATGAAGTCCTGCAATATTAGAGTACAACATAGGTGTGCAACAAAATGTTGACATTTACAATCGCACTGACAAACAAACTGGTGATACCACTTGAATACTGCCAAAACAGGATTAAAAATTCAATGCAATTTTTAGGAGGGGGATCACCGGCAGCGAATAATTAACAATACACATTCACTGTACAGGGCACTTGTTATTTCTTAAATAGGGAAGGGGTGTTTAAAAAATGTTTTTCTGAGAGAATAAAAACTATGTAGCCAAGTTTCTAGAAAATTTATCATTTCACAGTTTGTGCTTATGCATTAATTTCAGAATATACTACAAAATTTTAAAAAAGGTAAACAATGAGATGATAGACACTTATCCATGATTATACACTTTTTCAAAAAAAAGTCTAGCACTATTTTGCTATGTATCCTTTATACATCAAGTTAAATATAAACTAGAAATTACTGAAAATAATCTTCCGGAAACTACTGTTTTAAACTTGCTTCATCATTTATTTCTCTGATAACATGACACTTGTATCAGTCATGGGCTTTACATTGCATCATAGAAAAACAGTTAATCTCCAAAGACAAATTTAGAAAGACATGTAAACTAGCGGAAAACTGAAACCCGATCCAAGGGCTGAATGATCCTAACTTTGAACTTTCTGGTAATAGGAACTATGCATTTCATCGACAGGAAATATTACTCCCTTGAACTATCTATCAATGTGTTGGATTAGCAACCACAGCACCATCCAATGTTTGAAAGTGTTCAGTAGATTTGGTGTGATGTATCATGGTATTCATAACCTTTAAGATATTAATCAGAATTATTTCAACTTAAACCAACCATTCATCTGACAGGTAGAACAAAATGTATTCAAACCTTTCTAATTTTGAGGTGGACATAATTTTCAATGATTCTTAATAGCTAATGTATTTTAGTGTGCAACAGAGGGGGGTGGGGGTATTCAGAACAAAGAAGAATGTTGCTATGTTAGTTCATAAATCATTAATAGAAATAGTTGAAGACACAGGTTACAAATTGACATTAAAACTATCCAAACAAATTCTTTATCCATGATGGCTATTCAAGTGACATGTGTGCCTGTCTTTTCACATCAACATTTCCTAATATTGTTCATATTAGCAATAACTGTTGTTCACTATTATTCTTATTTTTAGTTCAGTGGTCAAGTTGCCTTTTTAGGTATCCTCAGTCCAGTCCAGCAATTAAAAATAGTGAGCATACACACATATGTCCAGCAGCCTTCAGGTCTCATTCCATCTTTTCAACGTATGTGCATCTTGGGCCAAAATTGGAAAAGCCAACAAGTGACGATAGTACTACAAAATATACTTCTTGAGTATTTCAGGTATTGTCCAGGTGTTTCTCAAGACAAGCATAGCATTTCCATGTACCTGTTTGTACATCTTATCCCAACATTTACAAAATTTTCCCAGTAATTCCCACCTGGGCAGGAAATACCTTAATGTCCCAAGTAATTGTCAACCCTGTTTTCTATCATTAGTAGTCAACGTACTGTAAGATTTGTTGTTATACAAAAATTGCAGTTTTCCCAACACTACCCTGAATACACGATGATATTTTACCAATCTAGATTTTAACTTCAAACTTGGTAAAGACTCCTGGATAGCAAATGAAGGTAAACATCAACAACTTTATAAAGAATTATACTGACTTTGTCTATGTGAACGTACAAATGAAATAAACTTACAATATGCATAGTTCATATTCCTGTAGAAGAATCCTAACCACAAAAATATATAACTTATACCGAAAGAATAAAACAACAGAATATGCCTACTTGTATGAATAATGAAAAAAAGATGAAATACAAATATATAAGAAATAATGAAGACCCTCCAGACTCACAGTTAAATATAAATTTCATGCAAAATCAAATAGATCTCTACCCCTGAACAAGGGTTTTACACAATATTACACATTCTCATACATACCTGACAAAGAGCTGCTAGTTCCTTGTTGTTCAGTAGATTCCTGAGGAATATTTGGTTCTCCTGCCGTTCACCTATCGTCCCACATATCTGATCTAAACAGCCTAGCAACTGCTGTAGAGCTGTAAAATAGGAATGAAAATATGAGATGTTTTAGTTCGACATTCAGTATGACAACATCACTTAAATTGTCTGAACTTATCAAGTCTATAGGTAGATCCTTTTAATAATACCTCCATGGTTCTACTCACATGTATGGGAAGACGTGTACACACATTTCACAAAATGCACCTAGTTTCACAGGCAAATAGATTGTACCCGGCAAAAAACATATACCGGTATATGTATATATTTTTTATTTCGGGGGCTACTTCTCACAAAACTACCGCCTAATTCTCCAACATTGGATAAGCTATAACAATGCAATGAATTGGGATTATCTAGGGCTCCATTTTGAATTTTCATTGCTGTTTGAGTATTTTTGGGGCAAAATTTCCCTGAGCCCCTGTGTATTACCCCTGGATTTTTTATTGATGAGAGAATGGGTAATTATTTTTTCTATCAAAGGGGAGAGTAGATGAACTATCACATCACACATCTCGGTCACATTGTCAATATGCTGATATCCTTATATGAAGTATTCAAGGTTCATCATAACTATGTTATCAAATTTTCTCACTTTCATTGATCTTTCTCTGAATAGTGTTTTTTTTTCATATAACCCAACTGGTTTCAAGTGTTTGCTTCCACTTTAAAGATTGCAGTATCTAGCTTTCATTTCTTGAACTGGCCAAGAATGCACACATGACACACCATTCTCTATATCTCCACTTTCTCCCAAATTCCTGTCAATCTCTGTTCAATGCACTTTAGAATTATGCACGGGTACGTGCCAATGAGCAGTTTTGAATCAAAGCAAAAATTACCAGGCATTGATGATTCCCAATTTGTTACCCAGCAAGTTCTCTTGCATACTGTACGTGCATGTAACCAGAGCTGCTGATGAGATCACTGCTGATAATAAGATACTGATCTTTCATTAAAGCAATGACACATGACTAAAACATTAGCTTCATAATCCAATACAACACCGGATTTAAGGGATAGGATCATTTCAAAATTTGAATGTGTACAAGTTAGGATTAGAAACAAATGCCACATCCATGGAGATAAAGATGACAAAAATTATTATCATGTCAAGTTCTTTGAAGACAGGCAGTAAGCTGGGGGAAATCTTCAAGTAAATGTCAAGGGAGCTTGGTAGTACTGTACAATACATGTACTACAATGTCAACCAATACTCTGAGAGCAATCTAATTATACAGTACTCATACCCTCTATTAGTTATGTATTGTATCAGGGTGCGTTTTTTTTCTAATACTGAATTGTAGGCCTATTTTGTATCACAGAAGGACCTCACATTCAATTCCAGGTACAGTGTAGGAATGGAAAAAACAGTTATGCATGGATTTTTAGGTTGATTGATGACATTATCATGAAATAAGTCACCAGTCCATTCCCTACTGTTTATTTCATCAGTGCTTGTGAGTTTTCCACTCCAGTAGACTTTGTACATAAAGAGAGATGAAACATTTCAAAATGCAATTTTTTTCTCTATAAACATCGCATCACATCCAAGCAGCTCCCTCATTTGTTAGGAGATGCAATTTCCATCAAAAGCTATTTTCCAATAAAAATGAAATTATATTTGTACATGTATCAGACACATTTTCAATAGATAATGTTGGAAGACTGAGTGAGAAATGGGGAAATATATCTAGATAAGATATTGGGAGAGTCAGGAAACAATACTGGACTAATCTCAGGACTCAATCCGAAAAGCTTTTTATCCATTATTGTTTTATAATCCACAAAAACAGGCAACTTATGTTATTTTCTGTGGATTTACTGATAATCTTGTCTCAGATCCAAACTACGTGGACAGACCATGCAAATCAAACTTGTGAAGTATTTTATTACATTATGGACGATCGCATTGTAACATCACAAATCGATTATCTACAGTAGCACAATCCAAGAATACAGCATACATGTATATGCACACTTGCGTAAAATGATGCGCAGTCATATGATCATGAGTTACCTTGTGGATGGGGAAAATATTCACTTTAAAAAACATACCATCCAATATATCTTAAAAAACTGTCCAATAATTTTTGATGATTTAATTATAGTCATACAAATATAAGATCAAATTTTATATTTCTGCTTTCTGAGATGACCATGACACATTAAAAATACTGCCTCTAAAACCATTTACATAATTCTTATCACACTATTCCATCACCCCACCTTTGACATTGGATATTCATATTTATGTGGCACTTGCTCACAGAATGAGGGGATACAAATTCAAAACTTTGTAAATTCAAGTTCAGTTATTCTTGTCATTTTTGTCAAGTGTATATTCCTAGCCCTTGGTCTCTCTCTCTCATTTTTTTTTTGGGGGGGGGGGTTAAATTCACCTGATGTCAGCATATACTTGTTCTTTAACTTCCTACACTGCAAACAAAAGATGTCCCAATTTGAGTGTTTCAGTGATGTACTTGGCGCTACATCTATTACACATGGGGCCAATAACACAAAGCTTAGCAATGATCATAGAACATTTTTCTACGATTGAGTCCATTGACTATAATGTACAATCAGTCGTCAAAATCAAGCGTACAATCAATCACTAAGCTTTGTGTTATGGGACCCTGGAAACTTTCTCAGTCAATCACAAAGAGCAATGGAAGGCCTGATAATCACCTTTCTGCTGGCTGATGGTAGGCCTACCATCAATTTGGTAAACATGTAAAATGACCATTCTGAATGTTTTTACTATCAAAATCCCTAACCTTGCATTAGTTTTGAGTGATCAACATCTTACTTTTTGCACAAAATTCTCAACTTTTGTGCAAAGTTTTTTTTAGGAACAGTACGGTACAGAAAAAATTCCTGCTTACACAGCCATCTTGCAAAGTTTGCATTTGATATGTCTTGTCTTTCTGTCTTTCTACCCACAACCATGAAAGCTGTTTTATTATCATCATCATCATCACCATCATCATCATCACCACCACCACCACCACCATCATCATCATCATCACCATCATCATTATTATTATTATCATTACTATTATTATTATTATTATTATTACAACATATTCCATTCATGATCAAAATAATGAGAGGCTTGTGGATTGAAACCTTCCCCCAAAACAGACAAGATAGCATGGCCCCTAGTGATAATTCAAAAGTGAAAGAAAAATGTTATACCTACCAATCCTGATAGCTAAGACACAGGAAGAAGTTTAGATATTTTATTTTGAGAAAAGAGAACGACTTATTTAAATACATTATTTCAAAGAAATAGGAAAAGAAAGATTGCAATAGGATCGTTCCTATTTTTATAAGAATGCTTATATTTACATGAATCTCAAGCGCAGGGTAGAATAGGACTAATCAGTAGTGAAATTCCAGGGAAATGTAAAGAGAGGTATTATCTCTTTGAAAAAGAATGATGAAAAAGAAACACCTATAAATTCTATGATTAAACGACAAGTCCACCCCAACAAAAAGTTGATTTAAATAAACATAGAAAAATCAAACAAGCATATGAATGAAAAATTAATCTAAAATGAAGTTAAAGAAAAAAGTTGACATTTTAAAGTTTTGCTTAATTTTACAAACAGTTATACACTATATGCACAATTGCACATCATGGTCGGTATACAAATGAGGAGACTGATGACAACACCTACTCACTATTTCTTTTGAATTTCATTATATGAAATGTTAATTTTCTCCTCATTGTCAAGTGAAACAAAGTTTTATCCCTCCCTGAACATGTGGAAACATTGTTTTAACATTTTGTGATTCAGTCAAATTGGTCATTGTTGTCAAACCTGTAGAAATTGAAAATATTGTGTTATTCAAGCAATAAAGAAACAAAAGAAATGGTGAGAGACATCATTGGCTCTCTCATTTGCATATCACTGAGTTGTGCATCTAACCGTTTTGTGAAAAATAAGCGAAACGTTAAAATGTCATACAAGGAGATGTAACACTATTTTACAACAGCTTTGATGAAATTTTCAGCATTATCTTTGTTTGATTTTTCCTGTTATAGATTTCTATTTTAAAATAAACATTTTTCTGGGGTGGACTTGACCTTTAATGTTATTACGTACTTGTTGAACGATCTCTAAGGATTATACATGAATGAATAATGTCATATAAATTAAGGGCACGTATTATGAAATGCATGAATTAAAACAGTTGCACAGAACACAATATTGCTGCGCAAGCACAAGACGATAATTGACACACTGCAATGGGTATGGTATTATGACTTCTATTGCCTTGCAAGCATTGGCATGGCACTCACATTGTGAAACTACTACCCAGCAGTATTGTCATCCACAAATAGTCCACTTCATCCCTGTTCCTAAACCTTAGGCTAAGCCTGATAATTTCTGGTACTAAGCCCAGGTTATGGTAGCGGTAGAAAAGTATGATTTTAGAAAAAATTATTTTAAATCAATTTTGTGCATGTACATGATGTAAAGTTAGATCTAACAAAACATTAGACCTAACTTTAGCATAGGTAAAAAAATAATTTTCACTTTGCCTTTTGGCTTTGGTCTGACTTTGTCTTTGTAAAACTTATAATACAGATCTAGATCTTACTTAATCTAGAGTAAAGTCGCCAAACATCGGACGGTTCCAAATATCGGACAAAAATAACTTCAACTCCCTCCCCATAACTACAGGGACCCGCACTGGCAGGGGACTTCCTAGACAGGAATAACCGTCGTTTCTGGGGATTTATTCAACAATTTCTGACATTTTACTGTAATCCCCATTTACCGACGGTAGGGTGTACGTGTGGGCTCGCATGTGTTCTCATTCCCTCCCTTTTGTCAATTCACAGTCCAAAGTTTGATGTAATTTTACACATCGAATTTACAATCTAAGGATGTATAAACAACAAACTTTTAGACCTTGATATTCGAATATTTAAATACTTTAAACGATATAGATGAAAAAGGCATGAAAAATATACTTTACCGATGTTTAATTGGGTTGAACACGATAAAAATGGTCAAAATGGCAGCCAAACTATAAAATATTTACAAACGAACGTCAACAATCACGAATGTGATATCGATATTGCTTTCGATATTATACGATCTGCTCCATATGCGAACGAAACCAAAGATAAACGATACTAGTTATACTAGTACTAGTACTAGTTATAATCGCGATATATCGATTCGAGACATTAAGTTAATAACGATAATGACGTCATTCAAGATGGCAACTTGCAAGAAAAACGGTCAGGTCAGGTGAAAATGTCTTAGATGACAGATTTCTCAATCATCCAGAGGATTTTTTTCAATAACTCCGGCCCAAGGTATGCAATTACTTAAGTTATTTATATTTCCCTGATAATGGAAACCATGAAACTTTCAATTTTGCTTAAAAAACAGTTTTAAATCGCGATCTATAAAACGCTAGTTCACTATACGTTGGCTGTAGGTACGGGGCCCCATCCCCTTCAGTCTATGTATGGTGAGTGGAGCCAACGTAGTTCAGCGGAACAACCAAAATACAGAGACTGAAGCTTTTGGTCTAGGGACTTCCATGCATAAGATACATGAACATACTTGCTATTGAACTGCACACACAGTAGATCCAAGTTGCTGCCCCCAAAAAATATTCCAGGGGTTAAATCCAGGGGTAAAATCCATGATTTTGAATTCCAGAGATTCTTATGACCATCGCTAATTATGGACTCCAAAAGATCGATGACCAAAAAAAATCTTGTAAGGGGGGAGTGATTTCCGCCGGAAATATTGCTGCTGAGATCGCACATGTTCGATCTATCGCAAAAAAAAACTGCATTGGCCTCTGCGGGGGTTCCTTACGGCGGGAAATTTTACACCCTTCCAAATATGGCACGATCCCAAACATCAGACATATCAGCCGATTGAATTTGAAATGCGTGCTGTTGACGCACGTGCTCGTTTTCAGAACAAAGTCGCGCGCAACTGAGATAAGATGTCCGATGTTCAGAGCCGAAAGAGGTCCGTTTGGTAAGTAAATTATCATTATTTACCAATTTCTATGTCAAAATTGATAGTAATAATTAAAATTGGCATTTGCGCAGCTAAAATGAATTATTTCATCAACAATTAAGCAATTATTTTTGGGTCTAGAGCGCCATTTAATTCGCCGAAATTGATCGTGACGCATAACTCTACGCGTCCGATTTTTTGCAAAAAACAAGCCTCTGGAGCTGGCTCTGGTAGTAAGTTAATAATGTCCGTTTACCATAATTTTTTCATGACATCAATATTCAACATTTGTACTACAGAAATACACATGATTTTTATTTGATTCAATGATTGTATTTTTGTTTGGTCCAATTATAATTGTCCGATATTTGGGCACTTTACTCTAGAGTCTAGATCTGGAGATATCAAATATTTACAAGATTCTTGGCATCATCAGCTCGTGGGGAAGTGATTTTCAAGGCATTGTTATATGTGTGGCAATACCCTAGCTCTTCCTGGGACTGTGTGTATTGACTGAGTCTGATACAATGTGAGAATTGAGATACCGACTACTCCCAACCTACCCATCGGCCATTCACTCCCGGACCGGCAGGCCCAGCCCCGTCTGGCTTTGTGTCCTGGTGCCCGATTAACGATTTGCTCCTGCTGCTCGGTCTTGTGACTGGTCCAGTTACAGAGGAACGAACAAGATTTACTTTATCACGATCGCAAATACAGCTACGTCGAAATCAGGAACAATGACAGAAGTCAAGCTTCATTTAAAAAGCAAATCTTCCAATCCTTTCCTTTGAGTCGCATTTATTTGGAAATCTCTAACAAAATGGACAAGATGACGCCGTAGACTACGGAAAAGTCAACAGATTGTTTATGGAGTGCCACATGCATACACATGTCGTTGATTTGGGGTCTTTTTGTTTGTGAGTGTTAGGAGGTGGAAAACCTTTTATTTTTATTTTTTAGATACATTCCACTTTTCATTTTTTTTTCAAATCTGAAATATGATTTGACATAAACGATATGACCGTTTCTCTGTTGTCATGTAGTGTTTTTGTGATTGCGGCCTCAGTAAAGTACGACTTTGTCTTACGAATTGATAAAGTACGACTATACGACTATACGAATTGATAAAGAGCGAAATTATATTCCATTGATTTGGATTTACAATGCTATGCACTGGCGTAAATCCCGGGGGGATGGGGGGGGGATATATCCCCCCCACTTTTCGAGGAGGGGGGGATGGCCTGTACAATCATCCCCCCACTTTTTACGAAAGAAGTAAAAAAAAATCACAAGAGATAATTGTTTTATTGGTGAAAATTCTTCCTAAAATACCGCTTAACAAATAAAACAATATTATTGAATCATAAAATGCAAATAAAGAGCCAGTTCACCATTTCCAAACGAAATACTTATGTCCTTATTATAACATTGAAGAGAAACCCCCGTTTCTTCCAATTCATCAATGTTGGGGTCTTTGGGAGGGATTAAGATGGAATGTCAAAAAAATTTGAATGTAATCTCTAATAAAACCATTAAACCATCATGGGGTAAAAAGATAATAATATTGGAGGGGTATTTGCCATATGGACATACAGTGGCGTAACTACGGGGGGGGGGGGGCATGGGAGGCACATGCTCCCGCCATCGGCTGACAAAAAAAAAACCGGGGAAATGGGGAAAAAGAGAAAAGAGGGAGAAAGGAAAAGAAACGTAGTGGGAAAGAAGAAAGTATTATTCATTATAATGTTATATTATATTATAATTATGTTATGTTACATTACATAAGAAACATTTTTATCATAACTTTATGAAACATAATTTGCCCAGGGCCTACGTCTTCATTGTTCCTGGTGCTCGCATTGTCTGTTTAACGTGATATATAATCATGTTGTACTAAAACATCCCGTTTTCAAGTCAATATAAACCAAATATATTTCCTAGCACTTGAGTTATCATTGTTTTATGTAGTGACATAGGCCTATGCTTCTTTTACATAACTAAAAAAGTGATTGCCCCATGTTAAGGTCTTCGTATATAAAAAAAACATTTCCTGTCCGTGATTACGTTCGCATTAGTGGATCGGTGAGATATGTCTGCTCTTCATGAATTCCTAAAATCAGTCCTTAAAATGTCCTTTTTCTGATCTGAATATCAAAAATTTTCTGCTCGCGCTTCACGCTCGCAATATTTGATTAGTGAGATGCGCATGATAATCATGATTGCAATGACTACAAAAAGTGTTTCATGTGTTCAGATGTAATTCTAATAAAATCAGCAAGCGCTTGGCACTCGCATTAGATGACTATGGTGAGATATGCATACTCTTAATGGATTCCTAAAATATATTCCTTAAAATCTCGCTGTTTGGGGTCAAAATATACGAAAATTTCAGCTCGCGCTTCGCGTTCGCATTGTTTAGCGAGACAGGTGACTATCATTATTACACAAATTTGATTATCATGTCCCTTTTTAAGTGTGAATATAAAAAAAATTCAGCTCGCGCTTCGCGCTCGCATTATTTGATCAGTGAGATACATATCCGTTCAATGACATTGCTTAAAATGTCTCTATTAGGTCAGAATAACTAGCAACTGAGCGCGCTTCGCGCGCTCACCCAGTGATTCAAAAATTTTGCTGGTAATACCTTCCAAATGAATATGACCCTGTGAGTGATCACCCCCCCCCCCCGCCAACCTCCCTGGAAATGACAATAAGAAATGATTTTGGATGAACCATGCTCGTTTATAATTACAATTCATTTCCGTATTTTGAATTACCATCTTTCTAAATTCCCGAGACCTTAAGATATAGGCCCTTTTTATTTTTATTTTTTTATCTCAGTCTTTAAGACTTCTTTTATGCCTGATCAAATGCTTAAATTTTATGGGAGGTTTTGGGAGCAAAAAAACATATTTGAAGTCTCAGATATTTTTTTTTAAATCCATCGGATTTTGATAAATTTGAACCAGTATCTTTAGACTTGAAGTAAGAAAGAGAGTCATGCAACATAGCAATTTCGTTTCAGGTCAGTCAGATTATCAAAACGCATTTAAGACCCCCACCACCACCACAACCATACACACGCGCACGCGTAATAAAATAAAAATGATATGGGAACAGATTTAACCATTATATCTAAATAAATCAATATTAGTATTTTTGTGGGGTTTTTAAAACTAAAATTTATTTCTGAAAAGAGATCAGGGATTATTAGCATTATAAAGAGAGGCTTTCTGCACGCCAATATCATTTTTCGCCAGGATCATATCAGGATTTGCATGATGTTGGCACTATTGATATAATGGAGTACGGATTATGATATTACTATAGTGAGCTTAAATATTAACCGGGTATTTGTCCATTAGCGTGACAGCATCAGCCAAAAGATATCTCCTAGAAAGGGGAGGGTGCTGTATCAAGAGGGAAACTTCTGATTTGGGTAATGGAGTCGCACATTATTGAATTGATATCTCAACACTTAGTCACATATGTTTCAGTGACAATCTAAATTAATCATTAGCTTATGGGATAATCGGACCAATTAAATCATCGAAATCATAACAGGTGTCAAGTCTGTCGACCATTCACTGGCGACAAGAATCAACAAAATATAATTGGGTGGCCGAGGTAAAGTCTGCACCAAAGTTGTGTATTTTTATATCAATTTTAATCAAAGCTTTTATATATCTTTAATTTCTTTCACATATTTCCCTCTTTATACCTCCGTTTTTTTAATCTGAAATGAACTGTTTCATTATGGGGGTAAATTATTAAAATATATTGAAATTCCCACAAAATACAACAAATAATGCATTTTGAAAATAAAGACATGTACAACCTATATTATATAGTGAGCTTTGGGGACCGTGACTGAACCCTCCCGAAAAAAAAAATCGCTGAAGCCCCCCCCCCCCATTTTACATCCAGAAAGAAAAAAAAAGATATATGCCTCGGGATAGGCCTACTGTATAATAGGTCCTATGATCGTAAACAAGCAGTATTCCATTCATGTCGCCAAGTATATACTTTAGCTTTTACTATTGAAATTCGAGCATTTTCTCTCTCGGTCGCTACTTGCCAGGTACAATAGTTTCCGTAACTTTTGTAACTTTTTGTATTCATTTATCACATGGAATTGTGAAATTATAGAAGTACAAGTTTTGATAATTGTTCTGAGTAATTAAGGTAGGCCTAAAATAATTAACTTTTGTAACTTTTTGTGTTCATTTATCACATGGAATTGTGAAATTATAGAAGTACAAGTTTTGATAATTGTTCTGAATAATTAAGGTAGGCCTAAAATAAAATATTTGAATATAGCTGTATTAAGTCCTCTTTTTATTCAGAGCAATTGTCAAAAATTGTATTTCTAATGTCACAATTCAATGTGATAAACGAATACCTTTTCTTTGAAGTTACGAAAGTTATGGACAATTTTGTACGTGTCATGAATTAGGTGAAATTATCTTGGTCTGATCAGAATAAGTATTGTATTACACCAAAATCTGCTCCATATTGCATATTATAACGTTGTTTTACGATGACATATACATAGAGCTAATCATACCAAGAGATGAATGTAATTTTAATTCTTTAGATCAGAATTAAAAAAATACTGGTATGGTAGAAAATAAAAATCTACAGGTGTTAGTAAATCGGTTTTATATTGAAGAATTAAATCCAAACAAGAATTGTTGGTAACCCTTATTATATTCTAAACCTTGTTGTGATATTTATAGACCAGATAAAACGTTCCACTAAACTGTGATTAAATTATCAAAAGTTTTTCCGAAGAGTTGGTCCGAATTGTTCGGTTATCTTCTTACTTTATTCAAAATATGACCATGATGACTGCCGCCAAATAAGAAAAATAAATAGACGCTTAAAATAAGAATGCAGAGATTAAAACGATTTCCCAAATTGTGGCACGTTTTCACGAAGAGCAAGTCACCACCCCGACCTGACTCGATTTTCTTGATAATTCTATTTCTTGAGGATTCTCACTGCCCTTTCTTCGAAACTTTTTTTTATTGGCCCCCAATTTTTTTACTTGAATAAAAAAATAGTGATGTAACTATATTAGTTTAATTAACTTTTCTTTGGTTTAGGGGAATTTATGAGAGTACTACAGTATTTGATTTTGTAAAGAATAAATCTGTTTTTTTGTCAGAAAAGCATCCACATCAGACGATTCCAAAATAACACGATATCCCTTCTTTAGTATAGGTCAAGGTACACCTTTGAAATACCAAGGTGTAAGGGATTATCTCCATAGTCATATTTCTCAATACCAAATCAATCAGTTGGTTAATCTCTCAGGCTTCCTTCTCTATACGATTACTGAGGGTTGATGATAGCATTTGTCAGCAGTGATTTAAAACAATAAGGAAGCTGTCTTGCCCCCGCACTTATACAGGCAATATCTCGCATTGCTTTTCTCGGTCAGACCATGGATGAATCCGATATGATCCATGGTCTCGGATGATAGATTACGGCTTCAAAAAAGTATGAAACTCTTAAAAAAGTTCCATATCTTCGTTATGTAGGCCTAAGCGCACATCCTCAAAGATTTATGACATACTTTAGCACAATGTGACAATATGTATGTCTATTAGCTTCAGAATGAGGTCTTTAAGCAATGAAAGTTAACGCAACATAGTCATAATTTTCTCTTTAGCACATTCTTTTTAAAACTTAAAAAATATCATGGTACACTCACTTCTACCTATAAACAATTTATGTTGTATATTTGTTTACCCTTGATTATGTTTTTTATACCATGCACTCTCCCCCCCTAAAGAAAAATGAAAAATAAAATGAGAAATATAAATACAAGAAACATAATCAGAAATTGTAATTTGACATTCTTGATTTGTAATCGAAATCCTCTTATACGTTTACATTTATCTCTAAAAGATGAAAAATTGTCTTTCAATACTAGTACTCGTTCAACCATTTTCGGACATGTTTCACACACAATAATAAAAAAAAGTACTCACTTCTTTACACATTTAAAATATATTTTTTGTCCTTTAAAAATCACAACTTATCTCTTGAAGGTATATATTGCTAACAAATTGAAAATTGAAGTGCCTAATCATGTTGTATGACTTTGCATTTTGAAATAAAGACAGAATTCGGATGAAAATAATTTGGTAATAAAAAAGACTTTAGACCAAAAGGGTGCACAGTTCTTGGAATACTTCTACCATTATAATAGTCAATTAAAAAATATAATTGTTTTCCATTTGTGTAACAAAGCAAGCGATTTCATTCCGTTGCCTTGCTACATTACTGATTCCCTCCTAGCATTCAACCTTTCTAATTTTTTAAACCGTTCATAAAAAAATTGGTCGCAGATCAATTTACATCTAACACATTCGCTTCAGAAATGTAATTAATCCGTACATAATTTTGTATGGCAGACTTCAGTGAGCAGACATTTTCAAAGTTTGTTCTAATTCGTTTATCAGAATCTTAGAAAAGATTTTGAAAAGAACCCAATGAGATTTAAACTTCCTTTAAATGAAGTTTTTAATGTCTGTTTTGATAATGTAAAATTAAAAAAATGATGATAATTTCAAATTGTTTAAAATGTTGAACATTGCGACAAGACTTCCAAAATAACGGAACACATTTTGGGGAGTGCAATTTTTTTAATAATAATAATAATAATATAGGGTATTTATATTGCGCACATATTATTATATCCACCTTGTTAGGTGCTCAAGGCGGTCCTATATTACCCGGCTAAGCTAGGCGTTCATAGCGCACACAGCTTTTTAAGGAATTACTTCCTACCGGTACCCATTTACCTCACCTGGGTTGAGTGCAGCACACTGTGGATTTTACAGAAATTCGGGGGCATACATATTGTCAAATGTTTGAACGAAAGGCGATGTTTGCGTATTCATTTCAATAGTCAGAATATATTGATGTTGAAATTGTAATGAAAAAAAAAATCGCAAGGAAAGATTTATGCCAAATTTTGTCAATATTTGTATCATTAATTCAACTTTGAAAAAGATTGTTGTCTTGATGAACAATCGGTACATTCAAATTGATAAATTGCGATAGTTGTACGTTAAGATTTCAGACGAGTGGATAAACAGTGAGACAAGTGGAAACTTTTGTGTTGCTTTTGCCTTTTTAAAAAAAGATTTGCAGATTTGGATTTTGCTGTCATGTGGGACAACACATTAGATAACAATGATATTTACAGTGTGTAAGAACAAATATTCAAATATTTTCAACCAGTGCAGCTAAATTATGATGACTTTTTTATATACAAAAGTTGGGCTATTATCAATACTTTAAGGCAGTTAAAATAAATGAACATATATATATTCATTTCCATTTTAATCTGCAAATTATGCGCTCATTCTATATGTGTTGTTTTATATTCGGGTGACATTTCTAAAGATAATTGTAGCTTTCATGCTTAAATAATAATCTAATATAGCGTATGAATGATCCAAGTTAATATTTTCACAAATCATATCAGATTATTACTAAATTCTTTCTCAAGATGTTCACTTTGAAAAATTCCTTCTTTAAAAAAATAACCAGGGCTGTTATATGTTTCATTATTAAGTGTCGAATTAAACTTTCACAAATGTAAACTTTCATATTCTTAATGAGAATTCACGTTAAAATGATGTTCATAAATTTATATGGATTGTTGTTTATTTCTTTTATGATATGTTTTAAAAAAAGATACGTGAAAAATAAAGAAGATAATGAAATCAAGTAGGTTAAAAAACACAAATAATATCCGAAACATAGTTAAAAGTAGCCTCTCACACGAGTTTAGGAAGTCTAGGATTGGATTAAAGTGAATTGGTTTATTAAAAACAACATAAATCAGGCAGCTAGCAGGCTGAAAATGTTCAATTTACAAAGCCAACAAAAATCAAAAGAAGTAGTGTAATTAAACAAAGGTAAGACACAGATCACGATAAACTTATTTGAAAAATATATGAACAATAATATTATGCCATCTGTGAATGATAAAATAACAATGAATGTAAAAGTTCCCTATGTTTTATGTACGAATACAGAAGAAAAAAACAAATATTGTACAATATATGATTAATATTGGACGCGAAACTCTTCTCCGCTTTGATAAATATCGACAAAATTCAGTTTTGTGAAGTATGAAACCAAATATATTGCTGTGTATTGGAGACTTGGTAAAATAAATAAATAAATAAATAAAATCAATCGATCGATTGATCAATAAATCAATTAAATGAGATGAATACGTTGCTAGATAAAATGCATGGACATGAAAGTATTTGGAAATAATAAGTTTATCTGTAATATTCTGCTTTTAAACATTTATTACCTTAAAAAGATGTTAATTGTGTTTAGTTCGATGACCATATTGGCTATTTTTCATGAATTTTCCGATACAAAAAACAAATTATGAAAAATAACGTTGAGGGAGAAATTTGTTACTTATGATTAGCCCAGAGTTGGTATAAAATCCTAACTGGGAATGTGAGGGTCTTGTAATATAATCTGATACAAAGATAATGTTTACAATTGATTTCACTTTTATGTACATAGTTTGCTAAATATTTACATTTACGATATAGTTTATTATACAGGAAACAGAGCGAGATCTGATGAATTCAAATGGTAAATGAAAGATGAAAAAAAAATCAACGGAAATTATAGTTTTAGTTTTGAATATACTATGCTGCAATTAATTAAGTACTTTTTAATTTCACTTACCTGGGTTAAAAGGTGGATTCTCTTCCAGTACAGGCATGGTCAAAAAGTCGTCTTAGTCGTAGAGGAAAACAGAAATAATTTTTTGGAGAAATGGTGAATTGCTTGCTATCACTTTCTCTTTCCACTACCGCTGAACTCGAGAGAGAAAGTTCCAACAACCATGAGAATACTTCATTCCCATTGGCTGAAAGGGCACATAAATCACTCTGAAAGTGGGCGGAGTTGGCAAACATTTCACACTTGATTCACCCCTCATCCCGTTTGAACGCACACCTAATACCGTACCCATAACCATCTCTCTTACTCTCTCTCTCTCTCTCTCGCTTCCTCCCCATCTTTCCCCGTCAGGGTTTTGACGGAAGGTGAGTTTTTGACGCTGCTTCTGCTTCCCTGCCTTGATGCACAGCAGAAGTCTCAACCTGGACGGAGTGGATTGCGGTTTGACTTCCTAAAAACATAAATTCATATCCTTCAGCGATGCTTCAAGTCTCTAATTTTCAGGTTTCCTGACAATCAATTCAGAAAGATGATAAGAAATTAAAGAATTGAGGTCTTCATCAAGTTTTAGGAAAGAAATGACGTGAATTGGAATAGAATACATCAATACTTAACCATTTACAAACAACATATTAACCTGTAAGTCGTATGTGCATTTGATTCCCCTTTTAATATTAGTAGATTAATTTGAGAACACGAGGATTTTCAGTAGCTTCAAAACTCATATCAACATAAGTCAGTTTCGTCACTTTCTATGGCACTTTCGCTTACAGTCCCTATCAATAACGTTACATTTTTGGAAAAACTATCGTTTCTAAACATGAAAGAGACATTTTGATATTGATAGATGCTCTAAACTATAAGTCCCCTCTATCAGATGACACACAAATAATGCAAATATACCAAACAGTGACCCATTTTCTTCAGGGTGTCAAAAATGGCTTCCACCATAATGAAGGAAATGTACAAAATGAGAGAAACCAAATGAATCTAGAGCTCGCAATCAAATATCTTTCACTTTTCATTCATTTGTGATTATGTAAAAAAAACTAAGATTCAATTCATTATCACAATCGGCACACAGGAAAAGACATGTAAGAGTTTCATGCACAAACAAAATAATTTTTTTTTGGTGTCATCTTATAAAGGAGACATTACTTTATCAATATAAAAAAGTATCGTATTCAAAAACAGAATTTTACCGCTTTTCCAAAAATGTAATTTTTTTATACGCACTGTAAACCTATCCCATCTGATATCATATATTGCATTTACTTTTGTTTTAAGCTTTGTATTACCACGTTTCTTTTAATCAAATCTGAATTAATCAATTGATGCGAGCGAAAATTTTTGATTTATGAAAATTATGAATACGCAGGATGTGTATCTCGCAAAAACGATTAATGAAAACTTTAATTACGAGAAGCATATTGACTTGAACATTGGACTTTTAAGCCCCATGCATGTGAACAGTTAATTTACTTATCTCGATCAAGGGTCACTGCGAGCGCGTAGCGCGAGTGAAATTTGAATTTTATATAATGACCTGAAATATTTATGTTAGTAACAAAAGATTTCGGGAACTAATATTGAATGGATGAGAAAATTTTCAAAATTTAAAGAAGGAAAAATCTGTTTTGGAGCACTTTGCAGCTTTAGGGGGAAGCTTGTGACAACATCTACTATACATTTTTTATTTTTCAAAATTTCGGCGGGGGGGAGGCAACTCACCGGGGCAACCGCCCCCCGTGCCTCCCCCCTGGTGCTGCCACTGGTCTGGGGCGGAACCACCGGAACCTTGCGATATTTTTAATCATTGCAGTTGGCCACTTTTTTATCAAACCGCGGGTACATACACAACACAAAACTTCAAAGCAGTTGCGGATAATAAACGAAATATTTTGAGGCAGCACAACATAGCAGATGTGGTAAAATTTGTGAAGTCGCCAGCGAGCGAAGCGAACCAGAAAAATTTGGCCTTTTCAAATGATTTTGAAATTAAATTCTTAATTATGTTATAGTATAGCTTTGGAAATTTAGGCAAAGTAATAATTAAGAGGCTTTTTACGGTAAATCTAGCCAGCGTAAAGCTTTACTAAGGTTAGGACATAAGGGTAGCCCTTGGCTAAGGATTTTTGTCCTGATTGCGACCATTACTGAATAACACTGAGAAAGCTTACAATAGACGCCATCAACTTTTGAACCCGTTCTTTATATTTTTCATTTCTCGGCAGCCCGGTCGTGTTTTAAAATATTTTTCTTGTCCCTTTTATTTAGCTTTTGGCTCTTCCTTCATTTCCCGTTTCTGTTTGCCTCTTTCTTCCATTTTCCAGCCATTCTTGCCCGTGCCATTTAGTCATATCTTTTGATTTTATATTTCTCTCTTGCTAATCATACTGATGTATTAATATTTCAGGACATTTTGTACTTCCTCACATGTTCTTCTTTCCTTCTTTTTCCCGCTTTCTTTCCGTTTTCCCTTTTCACTATTCCCTTTCCATTTTTATCCTTCTTTCCTTCTTTCTTGTCCCCCTGCCCCCCGCCTGTTACGCCACTGGTAATCATACATTCACACAATGCAGCAATACGTTCAATGCACCTTTTCTTCTTCTCTTTCTTACCCTTTCCTTCCCAATCTCTTTTTGAAATGTATCACTTGAAAAATCATAATGACGGTCATCCTCCCCACCCCTCTTTGTATTCAGATTTTCCTTATATAAAATCACGTATACATACTACAATTCCTACTTCTACTACCACCACAGACTATACTATACTACAGTACTACTATTACTACTACTACTACTACTACTACTACTACTACTACTACTACTCCTACTCCTACTGCTACTACTGCTACTACTGCTACTACTGCTACTACTGCTACTACTGCTAATACTACTTCTACTACTGCTGCTGATGCTGCTGCTAATACTGCTACTACTACTACTACTACTACTACTACTACTACTACTACTACTACTTCTACTGCTACACTACGACTTCTATTACGAACCACCACAACTACTACTACTTCTTTTACTACTACTACTACTATTACTACTACTACTACTACTACTACTACTACTACTACTACTACTACTACTACTACTACTGCTGCTACTACTATTACTACTACTGCTGCTGCTGCTGCTGCTGCTATACTACTACTACTTCTACTACTACTACTACTACTACTACTACTACTGCTGCTGCTGCTGCTGCTGCTGCTACTACTTCTACTACTACTGATACTACTACTATTACTACTATTACTACTAATACTACTACTACTACTACTACTACTACTTATACCACTACTACCACCATCACCACCATCACCCATACTTCTACTGTATCACATCAGTCATCTTCTTAAAGGACATGTCAAACCCCCCCCCCCCAAAAAAAAAAAAAAAAAAAAAAAAAGTGATTTGAATAAAAGGGGAGAAATCCAACAAGCATAACACTTAAAAATTTCATGAAAATCGGATGGAATATAAGAAAGTTATGACATTTGACAGTTTTGCTTAATTTCACAAAACAGTTATATACCCAGAGTCCTGGTCAGTATGCAAATGCGTGAACTGATGACATCACCCAATCACTATTGCTTTTGTATTTCCTTATATGACTAGGAAATTTTCAAATGTTCTCCTCAATGTCATGTGAAACAAAATTTTATTCCTCCTTGAACCATTGTTTAACATTTTTTGTTCAGTCAAGTTGAATATTATTGTCAAATATGAAAAATTGAAATATTAATAGTTCACACAATAGAACAAAAGAAATAGTAAGTGAGGGACATCATATAGACTCTCATTTGCGTATCATTGAATTATCCATTTAACTGTTTTGTGAAAAATAAGAGAGACTTTTAATATGTAACTTTCTTATTTTACATCTGATTTTGATGAAATTTTCAGCGTTATACTTAATTGATTTTTCTCTTCGATTCAAGTCAACAATTTCATGGGGTGGACTTGACCCCGGGACTTGACCTTTAAGTTAGACTTCTAGTCTTCGACTGAGGAAATTTCATGCACGTCGAACCATTATTTTGTTGACGATTGTGACCGAGTCGTCGCAATCTCCTGCTGCATGCATACAAGAGGGCGCTGTTTCCCCAATCCTTTCAGATAAAACTAGCACAATGTACCTTTACAGATTATGTCCCCATATTAGAAAATTTGGAAAACCTGGCTTAAATCAGTCAAGTATTACAAATAATTATTCGATTACTTTTGAAAGAGAATCTTATTGATCATAGTTATTATAATAATATACAAAAAACAGCCAATTCGTGATACCAATATATAAGGGAAAGGAAACGAGGAAAAGAAAGTTAAAGGAGAATGATATAGACAGATTGTAAAAATGCAAGGAGTATATAAAATGAAACAATAGTGGAATAGATGAGGGGTATAATCATGATAATGGGAAGTTAATTACTGAGGCAAAGACGGAATTCAAATACATTTTATTCAAAAATTGAAGAAAAAAAAGAGAACCTAAAAAAATGCAAGAATTACTACTAATCAGTATTATATTATATTTGTTATAGAGAATGCACTCTTAAAAAGGATTGGTAAAAATCAAAATCCGACGATAAGAAAATAAGAAGATGGAAGATAAAGAACAAAATGTGCATCTACAGTCGAACGCTTAAAGATAATCCTACTTTTCACTGGGAAATAGAAAAAAAACATCACGATGTTAGAATTTTGCTACCTTCTTTATAAATCCCAGCCGCTAACAGATTCTAATATGATTGATTGTCACTATGAGACTTGAAAGTTGGAATATTAATAATCTGTGATCGTTTATATCATTGACTTCCTACCAAAACTTTACCTAACTTACTTCGCTACTTCCTCTGTCAGAAAAGAGCAAAATGAATATGGATTAAAATAAAAACACTAATCATTATGAATTCGCAGTGGGCCTAATATAGGTCATAGAACTGTTGGTAAATTGCCAATTCGTCCACTACCAACTCGTCCACTCACCACTTGGTTACCTTCATTTAGTCTAATGCCATTCCGTCCATCAACATTTCGTCTAACAACCGTTTGGTCCAATAATCACTTCGTCTAATCATCAGTTCGTCTATGACCATTTCGTCTAATAACCAGTTGCTCTAATACCACTTTTTTCATTCATTTCTCCCAATTAACACTTATTCAATTAGACCAAATGGTTTATGGATTAAATGGCTATTGGACCACCTGGTTAATAGATGAAATGACAATTAGACCATGTGGATAGTGGACGAATCGATGGTAGACCAAATGATAGTAGACGAGTTGGTGATTAGACGAATTGGCATTAGTCCAATTGGAAATAAACCGAACTATTATATATACCGTTATCAGTGTGTACATTTACGCATCTGCCTGCATATAACATTAAGGTTAGTATTTGTTGAATACTGGGCCTAATTGTGACCATTAATATACTTTATCTACTAAAGAATCAATTATGATAAATATCAAAACTGTTAATTATATTTGAACAGTTCTGTAATTATGAACTCTGTAATAACGCACAATGCAATTATGAAATTTTTATGGGAAATTGCACACGTGCAATGTTCAAGTATCTGATAACGTGAGTGCAGGAGCTAATTTTTTTACATATACATGTAGACGTACAGAATATAATAGCAATAAATTCACTTTGATATTTAGAATTGGAATAAGATTGTCCGTTTTTCATAACAGACTTACTTCTACAAGAATCGGTAAGTTTTCAATCTATATTCTTGAGCGTTATAACATGATTTTTATAAGGTGTCAAACACAGGATGTAAGGGACAAAAAGAAATTATTCAAAATAATGAAAAATCGGAATAAGAAAAACAATATTAGCCCGGAAAGGGACATAACATTTGTTTTGTTGTCACTAGTCATGCCAGTGGCGTAATGAGGCCATTTTTGAGAAGGCGTTGAGATTTTGATACGGCATACTACTTTGGAAATTTGTAAGCGAGCAAAGTGAGAGAGCCGAAATCAATAATATTTTCAAGAACGAACAACAAATGCAGCTTTTCACTTCTGAAGAAGTACAGAAGACTTCACAGGTGCACCGTTGTCTTTGATGGCGATGCGTGATTCCGCCAGTTTCATGGGAAAACTGAAACTGATTTGTGTTGAAAATACGCGTTGATGATTGGACACTGTCTTTAACAATATAAAAAAATGATTAACTTCCGCAAACGTGCAACATAACAGACAAAAATTGAAGATTAGATTGTTCGAACACATTATCATGAGTTGTGACCAGTAAAGTAATTTCAAACGTTATGTTGCAATATTATTATATTTTCAATAGCCCCTGTCAAAATATCAAATATGGCTTCCAAGGGAATGGAGTGTATTCAGTGACACTCCTGTGAGGCATGGTCTAGAAACACATTCATAGTGTCATTCGATATTACTAGTCAATAAGTTCCATTTCAAGTGATATGATTTTAGTTACCAGTTATTTAAATTCTATCTCACATAAAAATAATTATTAAAAAATATTTGGGTTCTTGTATATATAATATACTCAGAACTATAATCTCCTATTCTTGATTCGGTTTAATCTGTTCATAATTTCATGTCAAGTGTACTAGGCCTATATATTATAATTCAATTAATTGGCAGATAAGTGGCCTTTGCTATTATGAGCGTTTCCACTAAGCTGTATCACTCTTTTCGAGTTGCCGTTGTCAGGTTCATATTAATGAACATTAATAGATCGGGTCTTTTTCTTAACAGTACAAAGGCGCGTTCCTCTTTGCTTATAATTTTGTTATTGTTATCATAATTTTTCATTCTGTGGCTTATGCTTATTTATACCGGGCATGGTGGCTCAGTGGTAGAGCGTCCGCCTCATGAAAGGGAGGTCGTGGGTTCGATCCCTGGCCGAGTCATTCCAAAGACTTATAAAAATGGAACCTTCTGCCTTCTTGCTAGGCGCTCAGCATTTAGATTGGAAAAGGGTAATAATAACATATTATGTTAAGCAGGGCCCGCTGGAAGAGCAGTTTCCTAACTGAAGTGGCTACCCTGGGTAAATAAAACGTTATTATAATTATGTCTCCATTTCAAAAGAACTAATTAAAACTTGGTATAAATGCTATGAAAAAATATCTACACATTTATCGTTACAGACATGAAGGTGTTGGTAGTGGTAGTCCTGGTTTTCCTTGCCTTAGCCTCAGCTGCCAAACTACGGAAGGCTGCAGAACCCATCCCAGGCAGCTACATCATTAAGATGAAGGTAAATAGACCAACCATGCAGTAATGGGCGTTTCTGATTTTTTACCAGGATTTATTTTTAGATTGAAGCTCATCGTCATTGGGTTGTAATTAGAATTAGAACCTTAATAAAATATCTTCACCTGATCACATTTAATGAAAAACAATCATTTCACTAGCATAGCTTCCAGTGGAAAGATAATTAAAGGACAAGTCCACCCCAACAAAAAGTTGATTTGAATAAAAAAAAGAGAAATCGAACAAGCATTACACTGAACATTTCATCAAAATCGGATGTAAAATAAAAAAGTTATATGGCATTTTAAAGTTTCGCTTAATTTCACAAAACAGATATATGCACATTCTGGTCGGTATGCGAATGAAGAGACTGATGGCATCATTCACTCACTATTTCTTTTGTATTTCACTATATGAAATGTGAAATATTCAAATTTTCTCATTGTCAAGTGAAACAATGATTAATTCCTCTCTGAACATGTGGAATTAGCATTGTTTAATACTATAATGGTTCAGACAAATTGGTCTTTATTGTCAAATCTGTAAAAAATGAAATATTGTATAAGCCAAACAATAAAAAAAAAATAGTGAGTCAGTGACATCATGGCTGTCTAATTTGCATGTCACCGAGTTGTGCATCGCTGTTTTGTGAAAAATAAGCGAAGCTATAAAATGTCATAACTTTCTTATTTTACATCCAATTTTATGTCAGCGTTATGCTAGTTTGACTTTTTTCTATTTATTCAAATCATCATCTTCTGGGGTGGACTTGATCTTTAAAGATTGAAGTCACTTTACGGAGGTGCATCTCATTTTTGATTTGTTTGTTTAGAGTCTATAATGAATTTTAGTTGGGGTCTAAACTGGTCCATGGACCTACTTAACAAGACAGTAGGACAATACCCCTAACTCTTAAATGGTCTCTAATGGCCTTTTTATCGGATCATGACTAAATCAAAACGATTTGGAACGGAAAATACTGTTATTTAGCGTTAACCCGTAAATATAGACAATGTTAATAGCGATGCACCCCAAATCTTGAGGATATAATAATAATGATAATAATAATGATTGTTTCAGTATACTATTTCATAGGAAGTCTTTAATCATTGAAGTAGTCAATATCATTCGAAAATCAGGAAAAACGGTAGGGCCTACACTGACGATGTATGATTTATGATGTTTGAACGGTTGGCCAATTAGTGTTGAGATTAATAATCGAGAGGTTAAATTTTGCCACTTCACCAAAAAACGTGATCTAAATGAATAAAGAGAAACAAAAGAGCTTAATCATGATAATGCTGATAATTTCATTTTTATCAGATGAAAGATACAAAAGGTTATGGCATTCTTTAATTTTCGCTTATAAAGATAAGTTATGAAGATAAGTCCGCCTCCGGATCGAGGGTAATGGGTTCCATTCCTGGCCGAGTCGACACCAACGGTTTCAAAGATGGAACCCTCTGGGATAAAATGCAATCGACGCATCAGAACCGAGGCCTGCTGTGAGAACAGTTTATGAAAGCTGATGCGACGGCTATACCCTTAGTAAATAAGATAAGATTATTGCAATCCCCAAGTAACCTTGTCGTTTAGATATAATATGGATTGAATCGTGTGTGTTATTCGCGATTTTTGATTCACATTATGAAATTCATTTACAGGATGGTCATGATGTAGTCTCCATTGCAGCAGGCCTAGGTCACCCGAAAATCTTGCAGGAATACAAAACCGTCTTCAATGGATTTTCTGCAGCTTTGACTGATGACATGCTTCAGGCTGTAAGTATTGAATACTTCGATAGATATGAAGTCAGTGGATAAATGCCGCAATCTTGGTGTCATTTTTTATTCCCAAATGTCAATGTCAAATCAGGTAATTGGTATTTGTAAATCTGTCCGCAGTCAATTGCGTAAAATTGGTTTCATTCGAAAATATTTAACTCGTTCTGCAGCGCGCAACAGAGAAACTTGTGCACATACTCATCTCCTCACGTCTTGATTTCGGTAATAGTCTTAGCTCTAAAATTATCCGACTTCAAAAACTTCAGCATTCAGCAGCTCGCATTGTTTCTTTGTCAAATAAACACCATCACATCACTTCTGTTCTTTAAAACCTCCATTGCCATTGGTTGCCCATAAAGGATCGCATAGTTTTCAAAATTCTACCTATGGTTTATCCAAGGAGCTATAATAGCTCCATGGTTTATCATATCATAAATGGATCAGTTTCCCATTACAACAAGTCTCTTATACACCACTGTCAACACTGCGACCATCCCAATCTAGTCTCTACATATTCCATTTATATTATCTACAAAATCCTGGGGCGATCGAGCCTTTGCTCATGCCGGAGCAGCCCTGTGGAATTCACTACCACAGGAGCTGTAGAATTCAAACTATGCAACACCCTTTAAGGGCAATCTAAAATTGCATTTGTTCAGGGTGATAAGAGAGGGGTATCTTAAACATGTAAAAATGCTTTATCCCCCACCCTCGGGATTTACGCCAGTGCCTCTCTGTAAATTATGATGCAGGCTCTAGAGTCGGATGCTGTGGAATATATTGAAGAAGACGGTGTGGTAAGGACCGATGAGGTTGCGTCCTGGGGGCTTGACCGAGTTGATCAGATGACCCATGAAGGAGATGGCGTCTTTGAACCGATGGGAAATAAAGGAGAAGGGGTTAACATCTACGTTGTCGATACTGGTATCTACATTAGCCACATGGACTTTGATGGGAGGGCGTCTGTCGGAATCGATGTTAGACCTAGTGGAGATGTAAGTTAGCATCTGGCTATTTTGCTTGATTCTGTTTTCGTTTCTCCCCATCTCTTTCTTCATCTCCCTCTCTCTCTCTCTCTCTCTCTCTGTCCATCTCCTTTTCCATCTTCTCCTCTCTCCATAATATAATCATATAGGCATATCTATATTAGTGTAACTATTTTAAGGTGACAAGAAATAATAAATGAAGGAAATATTTCAATAATTTCAAATTTCAAATTTGTGCGATGATGCGAAAGTTCTCTCGTGGGTATATTGCCCTCAATATCAACATGTTATTTACACTCATGTTAAATTGATCCTATCTAAAAAAAAGTGTTCACTTCTTGTTTGTAAACAGTACATACCTTTTAATATAATAATTTGATTATATTTTATTCATATATCCCCTTATAATGTGTTGAAAATGGATATATGAATGCCAAAAGAAATAAGTTAAATGAATTAATGAGAGGCGTGCAATTTTACTATAGAAAAAACGGATATAGCCTAGAAATGACTATTATTAACATCATACTATCACTGAAAAACTAAGTCACCCATCAAACAATAAGTTGTATTCAAAGTAATTGGCTTTCTTTTTTTAGGGTAAAAAAGATCCTAAAAGGAATAGCGTTCATGAAAGAGAAAAAAATTTACTTAATGCAATGAAATCTATACTTCTACTCTATAGCAATCTCTTTATTCTCTTTCGTATTTTATCTTTCATAACCATCTGTTCATTTAAAATGAGAGAATTTATATCTTGACTACGAATCCGTTGCCTATTGCCTCCCAATGCAGGGAATCGATTGTAATGGGCATGGAACACATTGCGCTGGCACGGCAGCAGGAACTACGTTTGGAGTGGCCAAGATGGCAAACTTGTTTGCAGTACGTGTTCTCAATTGTAACGGGTTCGGTAGCATCAGTGACATGGCCGCAGGTATGCCTACATCATTATACATATTCTCTACTTTTCCCGATGATTTGTGATCACCCAAATACTATAAACATAAATATACATGGTGGCTCAGTGGTAGGGTGTCCGCCTCGTGAATGGAAGGTCGAGGGTTCGATCCTCGGCCGAATCATACCAAAGACTTATAAAAATGGGACATTTTGCCTTATGGTGAGCGCTTAGCAAGAAGGCAGTGTCTTCTTGCTAGATTGGAGAAGGGTAATAATAACATTATTATGCTATGAAGGGCCCGCTGGTAGAGTAGTTTCGTAACTGAAGTATATATATATATATATATATATACATGTATAACATGTATATGTATAACTTCACACATTTATATATATATATATATATATACAATCAAAAATGGTAATGGTAGAATGACATAAAAATAAAAATCATAGATTTTTAAAAGGAGCCTATAGCTCACGAAAATCATGAAAATAAAAGGTAAAGTCACACTCTTCGTCAGTGTCCATGGTGTGACAAAAAAGAGAATTCAATTTATAGTCGTAAAAAACACGCCTCTTCATGGGCTTGTGAAACTCACCTATCAAAAAAAATCATTGCAAATGTATGTGTATACATAATGGGGTGTGTGTGTGTGTGATATGTGTGTGGGGGCGGTATATAATGTAGAACAGCTTTTGCGACCCAGAAAGCTACGTGAGTGTCGATTTTCCCCCTAAAGGTTGCTCACGACATTTTTTTGGGGGGCGGGGGGTAGTACGAGAACACGTTATCATGATTACATTCACTTCAAATAAGTAGTAATTGACAATTCAATATGATTTTATTCGAAAAAAAATACTATACATGAAAATAATGAAGAAAAAAAACCCACATAGACCAAAAACGCAGTTTTTGGTCAATGTGTTTTTTTTGTAAAACGCAGTCGACTTTCACTTCACGGACTTCTGAATAATGAACCAATTTTGTCAAATTCTTGTTTTTTAGGTGTTGATTGGGTAGCAGCGAACAGAATTCTTCCTGCGGTTATCACTATGTCATTAGGGTCTGGTGTTAGTGATATCATTGATACTTCTATACGTGGTGTAGTAAATGCTGGTGTCAGTGTGTCCGTGTCTGGTGGTAATGATGACTTCTCATCATGTCAAAAGTCTCCTGCTAGAAACCCTGAGGTAAGTATACTAAATTCATCATGTATCTAAAGAATTGTTTTAAAAATGTGGATATGGATCATATTCAATGATTGGCTAATTTCTACCACGTGAGCACTGTGTTTTCTTTTGTTTATTCCAGCAATCCAGTGGTCGTTGAGACCGCCACCATAAGCCGCTTTTAATCACGGCGGTCTCTTGCGTTAAAAAGGGCCTAGACATAAATAATACATACATTTATTTGGTATTTATTTAGCACTTTCCATTAACATGTTCAAAGCGGGTTACAATAATATGCCAAAAAGTAAGTACTCTTCTCAAAGTGCTTAAAAATGCGAATGGGATATTATTGAGAAAACAAATGTTTTAGCTTATTTTTGAATACTCGTAATTAATAACATTACAACAACATGCAGGTTCTTGTAGTATGCTGATTCCTATGTCAAATCTTTATTAATTAATGTCCATATCATTTATTTTCTGGAAGTTTTGTAATTATTCCCAGATGTTTTTGTACATCCTAAAATAATATTGTTTGAAAGCATATTTTTTAAGAGAAGATCTCAAAGATTGTGAAAATCAAAATAATAATTTCTAGGAGCTCCTTCTCGAAAAGTAAAGTGATTGATTCAAGTCAGTCTCATCTGTGAAAAGCAAGAGATATATAATACACGCACGATTAAGGCACGGTGCTCTTTCAGGACCTATTCTCCTGCATGCACTATTAATTTCACCAATCATAATTATATATATCTGCTCCTTAAAATTGAGATTGGATTGACCTACTCGCAAATCTCCATCGTATGCATCATCATCATGCCAATTTGGTTCAGATTCCCGCCGTGGACGGGGAGGAGAAGGGGGGGGGGGTGTCCTATTTGGCGGATAAGAGCCCACGTTTTTTTTTCTTACGAGGGAGAGTTGTCCTGGTAGGAGTATATATCCTACGACCTTTCTACCAACATCATGGACATGCAGGTCCCGGAGCCCAGCTTGTGGGGAAAATCATGCAAATTAAATCATTAAGGACACTTAAAGATTGAGGGGTGATGATTGCTCCTATTTTTCATTTTCCCGCCATATTTTAGGCAATCACAGTTGGCGCCACCGACTCGTCTGACGTCCGAGCCAGCTTCTCTAACTATGGTTGTTGTGTTGATATCTTTGCACCTGGTGTCGACATCACATCGGCCTGGTATGGCTCGGACGATGCTACGAATACCATCAGCGGTACTTCCATGTCAACGCCCCACGTAGCTGGTCAGTAGTAGCTTCTTCTTCTTTTTTTTTCTTTAGAAAAGATGTTACAACTTTAATAATAATGATAATAGCCAATTTTTATGAAGCGCTTTTCCCAGAATGGCTCAAAGCGCGTTACAGCATATTATTACCCCGGTCATTGGATTCATTTCAATCCCGCACGAAAAGTGCACAATTTCCACTCCCTGGGGAGCATTCCTTGCATTCAGTAGAGAATAATTATTATATTCTTTTCAGGAGAGGTAGGTGGATTATTGCTGCTTGATTGGTGAGGTACACACCTGAAACAGGTAGAGAGGCTAGGAACATTCGGGAATCGATCGTGAAATATCCCTATACATTTCTAATTATGAACACATGTTTTGATCGCACGATTTTCGTACAGAGAACGCACGGATTTTTAAATAGATACAATGTAGTGTAGCGGCCTTGCGATCTCCACGCGAGATTGTTTTTGCCTAGAAGTCCAAATTGTGTATTCCACCGGACACCATTAGTTAAGCTTAAAAACTTTTGACTCTAGCAATCGATGCCCGTATAAGGTCATTAAATCTTACGAAAATTGTAGAGCTAATCAATGTGGAATGAAATCATTGTAGGCCAATATTGACCTATGGACATGCATACTGTGAAACCAAACTATATTCAAGTTAGATTTAATTACCCCATGTTTATTACTGAATGTTTTAGATGTTGTAAATGTTTTAATATGACAGGTGCCGCGGCATTAATTCTAGGAGACGAGACAACACTGACTCCAGCCGAAGTAAAAGGACGTATCCAGACCAAAGCCATTGCTGGCGTCGTTGTGGATGCCAAAGGAGGATCACCCAATCTTATGCTCTACGTTGGAACTTCAGGCTCAGGTGGCGGTTACATACCCGAGCCCTGCTATTTCTATGGTGGGTTTATGTGCATTTCATTTGGATTTGGCGCAGACAAAAGCAGTTTTCCTAACTTTTTTTAGACCTACTTGAAACCGAGTGTGATAAGGTTTGACATGGGTGTGTTTTGTTAATAGTAAAGTGTTTCGAATGTTTGTAAGAGTGTTTTGGTTATTCGAACTTATATGTGGATGTGTGTATGAAATAAATGATAAACATTATTCTACGTAGAACCCAATGGAAGACAAATTTAATCACTAAAGCTTTTATACATTGTAAATAAAATTACTTGATTATTATTATCATTATACTATTATTTTTTGTGATCATCATCACAATCATGAGCGTAATAATCGTCATTAGTATTACTATTATTATTGTTGTTGTTTTTATTATTTTTATTATATTATTATTGCTATTGTTATCATTATTGTTATTATTATTATCATTATCATTATTATTATTATTAGTATCATGATTAGTAGTAGTAGTAGTAGCAGTAGCAGCAGCGGTGGTTGTGGTGGTGGTGGTGGTGGTGGTGGTGGTGGTAGTATGATTATTATTTTTTTAATTCAAAAGTGTTATTGTTGTTATAATATTTTTGTTATCATTATTATACAGAATCATGCGGTGGATATTTCAGTGGTACTTCTGGTTCTTTTGCTAGTCAACATTATCCAGAACACTATGACATCAGTACTACATGTGACTATATTGTTTCAAACCCCCTCAAGAACCATTCTGTCACCGTTGTTATAGATGAATTCGAGCTCGAGGCTAATTCCCTCTGCACTTGGGATTCTCTTAGCGTAAGTGTTTGGTATAATGATCTATATTATAAAAGACACAAAGACACGACATTCAAGACAAAGTGACCACTGTCATTTTGTGGTTTAGCCCTGATTTTTGTTCCTTCGGAACCCAAGAAAATCAGTATCAAATGAGGAGGAGATTGAAATAATATATATGCCATTTATTCAATCTTGATCTATCGATCAATGCTAAAAGAAAATAATTTGCATTATTATTTCATGTTGATTAAACATATATTATTTAGGGATCTGCACCATACTCCTGGGCCAAACTACGAAATATGTGCCTCTTCCACAAATCGCTTCCATCCAATGAAGTTGAAGTAGTGTCGAAATGTCGTGTATGGTGTAGTGTTTTTGACTCCCATCTTGTAGGGTCATTGTGTTCAAATCTTTCAAACCATTGTATTGGCAATGCATAAATTTACACTTTTCTTATCCCCACCTCAAGGGCAAAGGCTGGGGTACACTGTATGCACGTACACCCCTCCGGTGAAGTAGAGTATAGTTCCGACTCTGGCAAGCAAAACGAAATTTGTACCCCTTCTTCCGCTGTCAACAGCTGATCTTCAAAACTTTATTTGCACCTCCCCAAGATGTGCACCCCCATACGACTTAAGTTCCACTTCCCCATGCTCAAACCAGCCTATGCCCTTGCACCTAAATTTGTATCTGTTATCATGCGAAAACCATGTATGCTTATAAAGCTCTTGCGGTATTTCCTGTTCACAAGTAGGCCTATCTGCAAGTTTTGAGAGACGTCGCAATATACAAAAGCGGAATATTGATATTATTAACAATACTAAATAGCAACCACATAATATCTTTGAACCCATTGTTTGTCATCTTATACAGATCTACGATGGTTCAGACTCATCTGCACCGCTGATAGGAGAATACTGTGGTCTGAACAACCCTGGTATCATTACCAGCACAGGAGATACCATGTTCCTAAGAATGAAATCAGACAGTTCTGTAACGAAACAGGGCTTTCACGCTAAGTATACTTCAGGAGGGGAGAGAGGTGGTCAGTATTATCTCTTTGAAAGTAAAATAAAACACTATTCAATTCATAAAGAATGAATTTTTGACTTTATTTGGAGTGACTATGAATATATCCACTTCTGCTGGATTGAACATAAGGATCATTAAAGGAGTTTGAGCGACCCATGAAGTTTAATGAGTTAACAAAATATTATTCAAACTCCAAATTTACGGTGTATGTGAACCACTCTTGCAAACCCCACTTTTAAGAGAGTGAACAATTTCAGATATTCTCTTTTGTTCGATAATAATTGGTATATCCAAATAGTTATTAGAGTGAAAAAATTCCCTCGTTTATTAGTGACCCGGTGGATCGTTCGGTAGGCTTATCTTCCTCTCAACCCTATAACATTAAGAGCGAACTCCCGTGCCCTTCACTCCAATATTATTATAAACTTTTAACACTTGAAAAAAAAAACACTTTCATACGTTTCATTATATTTGATGAAGATTCTTTAAGACATACATAGCAAGTATTTTGGGTAAATTCAAATTGTAAATAGAAAATGAAATAAATGGACTTCAGTTGCATGCATCATTATCATTTTGTAAAATACACATTCACAATTTATTTGAATAATAATTATTGTTCAGGTAAATTGCATTATTTGGGCAATGTTAAGTGGTATGTCGATGAAGTCTTAATTCGTTTTACGGAAATGTTCAAATTAGGGGAATATTTAATTCCTTGTTTTTACATGTCGTTTGAACCTTTATCATCGTCTGTTCATATCATAAACCGGTAACTAATAAAAGTCGATATCAGCAGATACAAAGACGAACATACAATTAATCTAATTGTGTTTTTTTTAACTCCGAAAAGCCAATATGCTCATTGTGCTGCATATATAAATGTTTTAGTGATGTCTCCAATTCAGATCTTTCATCCAAAGGGCATATCCCAATGTATTAATGTCCAAGTACCATCGTAATGATGTCATGACAAATTTTGTATTCAGCTGCCATTGGAAACCGACTTGATCCTCTCTCTCTATATATATACCAACAACTTGTACATGTTATAATATAATTTCTGACAAAATTTCGACCATGGCCATTCTAAAGCTATTCCAAAGCTGTAAAAAGTAATCATTGGGGAGTTTTCGCAGCAGACTGCAGAACGAATTTAAGATTCCACTAAATTTATTAAAATGTCCGTTACATGACAATGAACAGCTGGGAGGTCTTTGTCGAAAATTCGCGAACCGGAACAGAAGTTATATTCTACGTTTCGGAGTTGACGGAAAATGGCAAATATGTCGTCTGTTCAGAGTCAATGACGAAACTGCCGGTTTGATTCACCAATTTTTCGACAAAGACTTATTGGTTGCTCTTTGTTATGAATGGCACTCCATGACATATTTTCTATGTTCTTGAAAGTGTTTTGCGAAACTCCCTTTTTTTTTCAAAGAAAACTTCGCATTTGACCCTCGCGGCAGTCTGTTTCAACATCTGGCCGAGGTCGTATTTCGTACTCTCTCTCTCTCTCTCTCTTTGTAGGATGTGGACACACCTTTACCTCTGATGGTGGATTTATATTCTCACCAAACTATCCTCATGAGTATGGCGACAACCATGACTGTACTTTCATTATAGAAGGAGCTGTTGATAAGATGGTCACCATTACCTTCGATGACTTCGAAGTTGAACAGCATACGGGATGTGACTTTGACTCTTTGAAGGTATCTCTAAATGCATAAGAGCTACTCTGGAGCCCATTTCATAAAGCGTTGCAACTATGCATAACTTTGCCATTATGGCAACTACCATGGAAACCTTAATTCTGATTGGCTTCTGAGCCCTGTTACCATGGTAGTTGCCATGATGGCAAAGTTACAACAATTGTAAGTCCTTTATGAAACGGGCCCCTGGTCCCTACTGAGTGAGATTTTCATCTATTGAGTGTGACATTTTCTCCCTTTTTTGGTGTGGTAACATCTAACATCACCCCAGATGGAGCTTTAATGAACTTTATGAGGATGAAAAGTTGAATTCAAAGGTATTGGTCCTCAGTACACTGAGAGGAGTGTGATAGCTCTTCTGCATTTAGTGAGATATGACAAACACTCTTATTAATGCAAATTGAGATGAGAAATGATGCAGATGAAATGTAGAGTGTATACAAATTTTCATGAAATATTTGTTATATTCGTACGATTTAAAATAAACCCAATACGGCTCTGAAAAGTGACCATGCAGTCAATCATTAGATTTAGATTGAACGAAAAATCCCAGTGGATTTTGAATTCAAAGTTAAAAAGATCTTAATCTAAATTCTGTAAGGTTTAAAGATAAATAGTTCGGATTTGAAATAATTTCAGTTTTCAGATGGTCTTTATTTTACAGCCGCTCTGAATTTGTTTGTATTGATCCTTGAAATTTCGAGCGTAATTTGATTTGAATCCACCATGTTAAGAGGTCTCAACAGCCTATAAAAAGATACAAGATATGGTTACCATAATGCTTAATGTTCAGTTCTTCTGCAACGGTAGCCTGAGACGGCCGAGGCAATAAGTCTGATCACATTTCTATAAAACATTTTTTTTTTGTTATTCCAGATATATGATGGTGATAGCGACCAGGGGACTCCTTTGGTTATTCTATGTGGTCTGGACATACCCGAGCCAGTCAGCTCAACCTTGGGTTCAGGGCTCTTCCTCAAGTTCAAGTCTGATTCCAGTGTCTCTCGCAAGGGTTTCAGTGCTATGTTCCAACTTGAATAAAATCGATACATGTTTACACAATGTTACCCATGCTTCATCTTGGCATTTAAACCATCATGATGCATCCATTCGACTCAAAACCAAACAGATGTTAATGATAGTGAACAAAAAATATAATGATGTATGTGTGATAATGTATTTTCAGAGCTGTGCCTTCCTTTATTTAATACAATCGTACTGAGAGATCCAGATTTGTAGTCAATCCTTCATATTACAATATTGTGTTTTATCCGAATTTGCCCTCTAATTGCACAAATTTCAATCATTTTTATAAGTAAATGTAAAGTTTGGAACACATTATACAAATTTACTTTGACACTGTGATACATAAATGGCGAAGTAAAAATTTCGAGATTTTTCATCAGATCTCTCTTTCTAAGACTATGGCATGTTTTGATGAAAAATAATATATTTTGAATGAACTGATACTGGTGTATCAGTCTGTCATTTCATCTTAAATTTCAATAAACTGAAAATAAATCCATATCAGCCGTGAATAGTGACCAGAAGGACACTGAATTCAACTTAAAAACTTAAAGATTTAGAAATAAATCTTGAGGATAAGTTAAATCCAGAGTTCAACTGACCGTGAACAACGGTTATTCTGGATCGATGTAATTTTGACTATGATATGAATGAAATACAAATAAAATACAAATAAAATATAATAAGGAAAATAAGTTTTGGTGTTCTTTGTGTTGTTTGTACACCGGCTATAAATAATAATATCTTATTCTTCTGTCATCTTAAACTACTGGATATATATTAGTAACATTTTTATTGTTTTCCTCCTATTGTTTACTCCTTTATATGCGAACCATTCTTCAGATTTTTTTCGGCTTTTATAATTATGTTACCCTTTTAATTCCATTTAGGTGTTATAGACCTGCGTATGGGCTTAGGGGGTATGGGCCCCCAAAGTTTCACGACCAAGAAAGAGAGAGAGAAGGGAATGGGTTAAATTTAATATTCTTTTCTAAATATATATTGTTAAAATCTTCCATGCAATCAGCTTTCCATATAAAAATGTAAAATTATTTATCTGTTCGCGACTTTTAGAAATTTATCATTATCAGTATATTCATATTATTCATGGCCACCAAAGAAAAAGTCTAATATATCACTTTGTTTTAAAAACATGTCAAATTTTAGACCGATTTATTGATTTCAAATGACTAATGAACTGAGCATCAAAAAAAAAAGTCATTCAAAATGAAACCACATCAACATTTTGTTGAAAACTGAGATCAATAAGGATTGATATTTGTCACTGTATTTTTATGGTAAAATATAATATACAGACACGACAGAGCTAAGTGTAGCTTGGCCGTGAAATTACCCTTATGATTAAACGGAAATATATATAGATGCCTCTTTCGACATGAATAAAATTGATTTGAGATAATGTTCGTTATTTTTTTTTGCAGAAATATGATTCATGAACTATTTTATATTCCATTTTATTTTGGTGTGTGTGTGTGGGCGGCTGTATGTGCGTGTGTGTGGGGGTGTGTGTGTAGGGGGGTAGCTATTCTTGCACTCCCGAAAGAACACCATCTCCCCTAGTAATGAACTATAATTTTTCATTTTAAGCCATCAATGCTCTTGTCGACAAGCATATAGGCCTAAGATAAGAATATAAACAGCGCTAACAACCACATCGACCGCCCTCACACTTTATTCATTCCACACTTCTTTCTCTTTTGAAAGAACTTAGTTAATCAATGAAATGAATTGATTCACATAACAAGTTCGGTCTTCAATATTAACGATTACCGTCTTGGTTTCCCCTTTATCTACCATGTAAAAAGAATACGGTGCCCGCCACCGCCACTGATTGCAAATCATGTCCCTCCTTATACGGAGCTACCATGGATAAATTTTTATTATCCATAATGCAATCAGGTACAAATGAAAATTCAGTTTGTTAGCACAATATAATTTAGAACCTCTTATGATACACACAAAGATTACACGATACATATCAAGTAAACATGATACAAATAAAACAAAGATAAGTGAAATTAAGATAAAGGCGGGGGTTATACCATTTAGGTATGGTTATTGAAGTCGGATTGAAACAAGAACAAAAGTATTTACGAAGGGGAGTTTTCATTCATCTTTCGTATATATTCAATAAAACTTTTTTTTCTAAACATATGTACAATAAATTAATTTATCGATATGTGTCTATATTTAGTTTTAAGTATAACCATCACTCATGTCAGTATTGGTCTATTTCCTTAAGACACACACACAATAGAAGAACACCAAGAAGGGTAAAGGCAGCACCCCTTGTTGCACATCTGACGTAAACGTTGCCCCCTTTGTCCATGTTGAGCTCTCCATTTTGATAGTTCGTATTGCGGTGGAGGGTGCGGTATTACCCCTCCTCTTACTGAAAGACTCTTTAAAGTTTTAATGTTAATACCAAGATGAGTTTTCCCAGGTGATGTGTATTGCAAGACAGTCCGTGAGAGACAGAATTTGATTATTTGGAATAACATTACTTGGTAAGTAATAATAAGCTGGAACTACTTTGAGGTCAATTCAAGAAATAAAAGTGCATATTGAGTTAAGCAACTAATATTGCCAATCAATCTTTACCATCTTATAATATATTAAGTAAATATACAAGTAAGCATGTTTTACTTCCAATGATAAGGATTTAATACCATCATTGTATGATATTCCAATATCATATTATTATATTGTGTTTTTCCTGTTTTCGGGGGGGGGGTGATATTTATGGTATAATCTGTTGCAGTGTTACCGTTTTTAAATTTGGTTGGTTGGTTTATCTTTATTAAAACCCGGTTGAAACCTTTAAGCAATATTAATCATGGAAAAACAAATTTGTATATGAAGTTGCTTCATCAAAATATCATATCAAATTTAACGTTATATTTTATACACATAGTGGTTATTTTTTGCAATAATGATAATAGCGAGGGATGTATACTATCTTTAAAAGAGGAATTAAAAAGAAATGGCAAGAAATAAGAATCTTATTATAAGATGTACATGAAGGCACGGGGGAGATCAGAAAATTCGATATTCTTTCCGTCATAAATTATCATAAATAAGAGTAAAAGACAAGGTGTTTATAAAAAAAACAGTGAAAACTAAAACAACGTAAAACTGTCTGCGACATCGTCTAATCTATTTCTAAAAACGAGTCCGCTCCAAAATCAATATTCACATCGATTAACTTCTCCACAGGAATTTTCAAAGGGCCATGGATAAGATGTTTTTGGTGTGTTATTGATTGATACGACATTTTTATCTCACAATAAGAACAACACCACAGTGACCACACTGACCATTTACTGTTAGAAACCAAATTCATTTTCTTATATATGATAATGATTACTAAAGATAAATCAACTTCTCGCATTGATTCAACAATTTTCAACTTGCAAGGGATAGTGCACTTTTCGCACTGCATATACTTCGCTTTATCATCCGTACGAAAGGCTGCAATCATCATAAGGTTGATCTATATTATGTCCTTTCTAACAAATTCTCCTGATCATGAATAAAGAGTGATATTGGTACAAAATCTATCACCCTCCTAACATAATATTTCGGGTAAATGGTTCTTAATATTCAATCAAATAAAACACGAAATAGACTCTTAATAACAAAATTAAAAAAAACCGTCATTAAAATATAAAATGCCAATGTGAGGATTAGTCTCTAAGTTATTGCCAAGGCTGATAACTGATTTTAGACTTCAGAAAATGTATTGAACTAGTGATATATGAGTTTTATCATCTATCCTTTTTAAAATGGGGTTCTCTCCTTCAACCAGAACCTTTTATTCCGAAAAAGATAATCGAATTTGATTTTCCCTCTGGTTTCTTGTAATTGTTTCATATCACGCATAACCGGTATTTATCGAGCTTTATTGCTTTTCTGAATCATCCATACACTTTCTTAGTTTTCGAATATCACATGCACTCAATGTATACCCAAAGACGAGAATTATAGAAAATATTTTTGAAAGATTTGACACATTAATATATAGAATCTCGCGTGATTATTTCAAGCCGTTTTAACATTTAATCCTATTTATTGATATCAAGAATTCATTTATTGATATCAAGAAATGAATTATTGATATCAAGAAATTAATTATTGATATCAAGAAATAGGATTAAATGTTAAAACGGCTTACCATACGTGTTGCTCAAGTCCTTTCTATTACCCTTTCCAAGAGTGTCAGTGATGGCTATTCTGCAAGGTCTTGTAGTCATTGGTATCCTTCAGTTGGTTGCCGTGCCAACACTTACCACGCCCCTCCTTCAGGACAAAGGTAAGATATTATAACGACTTATTAAAATCTTAAGTTATCAAAAGGCGCTAAATCAACTATCATTTTGAGGATAACATTCTTCTTGGCCAGAGTTTGTAAAGGCTTTCCCATAAAATTAATCTTTTTCATCATGACATATTGCTCTTCAGTTATACAGGTTTATATTTTCCAACGAACATACAAAATACTCAATTTTCGCCATTAAGGATTTTGTGGCTCTCGGGATTATGATCTTATGAAGAATCTTTTTGTCAAAAACCAAATGGCCTACAGAATATAACATTTAATTTTACTACCGTTTGTTATAATTGCCATTCAGTTCAATTATTATATGGAAAACATGACGATACGCAAAATTGGCTATGGATGACTGATTGAGGATGTTTAGTCTTAGTATATCTCCCAATTCTATATTATTCCTAGGATGGACATTTGGATTATTACTGATTGATTTTACAATATATCAAGGCTCCAAAAACTCAAAGAACGTTTTCATGATAGTGTTTTAAATTTTATCTTAGTATTTGTTTTATATTTTCACAATGATTGTTTTAAATTATCAGCTCTTAGAAAAAAATTACAAGACGATATACAGACACTTAATAAAGGCAATATACGAATTAATTTAGGTGTGAATTGAGGCTTTCCTAAAATTGATTTAAAAAAGTTATTTCCTCGTTATAGATGAATTCGTCGACCAGCTTAAGGCGATGGAAGATCCTTTTGGAAGGGTTCAGATCGATTCGGAAAATGACGTTGATGATCTGATCGAAGACCTGATGGACCTCGGTGGTGACATCCAAACAAATAAGGCTGTCTCATTTGACGGAGTCGACAAGGATGTTGTTGATGCTATAAACCAGTTCAAATATGTCGATGATCTTGGTGACGAACTCCTCGATGAAGTCAATTTGGGAGATCAGCTGATTGACGAAGTGAATTTGGAAGATGAGCTTAAAAACATGAGTGGCACCAACGATGGCTCTACTACAGATGTTGCAAATGATTCAGATGAACCAGTTAATGACTTGATCGATACGAATTTGGGGGATTCAAACAAAACGGTCACACCCAGCATGGCCATAACTACAGGGTCCACTGATGATATAACGATCAATGAGGGCAGTACTTCAAAAACTGCAGATGATGATCTGGTCAATGACCTGATGGATCTTGAAATTGTAGAAGAGGTTGTTTCTCAAGTCGTCACAGAGTTGGTGTTGGAAACAGAACCTGTCGCCGAGGGTACAGTCGCACAGGGGTATGATGACTATGAAACCATCACTGATCTGGTTACAGAAGTTGTCTATGACGTTATTCCCAATGAGGCCATTGTCGATGACGTAGAGCCCTCTCTAGCTTCATCGTTTGTTACCTCCAATGATGATATGCAACCGACATCCACGAGTGCAAATCAAGAAATCCTTTCAGAAGATCAGACTGCAATTCTAAACATACAGGAGCCTGAAAGTACAACCATTGTCACAGAGATCATCACTGATATTCAAACAGCTACCGAGTTCATCGACGATGTGGCTGATGAAGTTGACGTTGAAACTGAAATGACGCGAACGGTTTTTCCCGATGACGAAGAATTAGAAGAGGAACTATGGGATTTGGAAGCTGCTACAGATGAAACGGCAGATGACGATGGTAAGTGTAAAAAATCCTACAAAATCAGAGTCCAGTCCAACTTAAAGTACAGAAAATATTTAAAATAGCGAATTTTCCTTAAGGTCAAAGCTCTGCATAATGTAGGTCGTTCCACATTATTAGGTCATTAACACAGAAGTTTACAATTTCTCCGAGAAGGCTATTAGTCGACTAAGCCTTCGCAGACTAGTTATTCAACAAACTCTGTCTAAAGCAATACATGTAAAAGTTATCTATCTGCATCTTTCTTAGAAATACTTGTGTTAGTCAAACGGATGATGGCGAGTGTAGTTTGGGATTAGATAACCATAAACTGATATTTATTCACAAGATCGGCTATTTCCCCTTCAAACCCCCTATGCTTTATACCTCAGTTGTGTCTTATTATACTTTATTTACGAAATGACATTATGATTGTGTAATTTGTAATAAAGTGGTTTTTTTTTTTATTACATTGGGAATTTAAGAAATGTTAATTTTTTTCATTATTTTTTTACTTTTTGTTTTTACAGCACCCACATTTGTGTTCAGCAGCCCTTACCCAACCATTTTAAGTTCAGATGAGGCAATAGACTTTGGCCCTGATTTAGAGATCACCACTACACAACCAGGTATCATAAAAACACATTATTTTGATTCTGTCCCGAAAAGACAGACTGCAATTGGTCATCTGATTGTTAACGACCCACATTGATACTTCTTATCAGGCAGGAAGAATAACGTTTTCTTAACCCTGGACTATCAACCAATTAATAGGCCCCTGTTTCTAAAGGTACGTTGAATTTCATTTATCGGAATTTGACATTGATGATTTTCCATAGGTGATATGATAACAACTTTTTGTAAGGCAGAGTCCAGGTGTCCTACTTATTCAGGATCATAATTCTTGTGATTTTTTTGTTCTTAATTTGTTCTTTTTATAGGTTTGGACTGTGGCGAGGGCCGTTTTGCATGTGCAGACGGGAGGCAGTGTGTTCTTCAAGATACTGTGTGTGATCTTATGTTGGACTGTGCTGACGGATCAGATGAAAATTCTGGTATCTGCCGTAAGTATCAACAGACCAGAGATCTGTCCAGTTGCGTCATTTTGCCCTCATATGCTCAATACATGTATAATGATCAATATCACATACAACGTTATCCACTAAAAAGGAGAAATGGGTAGCCAAAGCTGCTAATACATGTCATTATTATCACCATCATTATCCCAACAACTAACGTTTAAAATACAATTATCTAGACCTGCAACGTTTTAATCGATTACTATTACTGCCATTGCAAACGAGCTACAAATATATATATATATATATATATATATATACTACATATATATATATATTTCCGCATAGGAGGATGTCATAATATTATCCTATTACCCGATAACCAGATTTTCTATCGTGGTATTTACTGGTGATGACGACGAGGATGGTGGTCTGGTAATAGGAGGGTGACGAAGAGGATGGTGGTGTGGTTATAGGAGGGTAACGATGAGGATGAAGGTTTGATAATAGGAGGGCGACGACGAGGATGATAATGTGGTAATAGAAGGGTGACGACGAGGACGATGTTGTGGTAATAGGAGGGTGACGATGGGGATGGTGGTGTGGTTATAGGAGGGTGACGATGAGGATGAAGGTTTGATAATAGGAGGGCGACGACGAGGATGATAATGTGGTAATAGGAGGGTGACGAGGAGGATAATGGTGTGGTAATAGGAGGGTGACGATGAGGATGATGGTGTGGTAATAGGGGGTGACGATGAGGATGATTATGTGGTAATAGGAGGGTGACGACGAGGATGATGGTGTGGTAATAGGGGGGTGACGATGAGGATGATGGTGTGGTAATAGGGGGTGACGATGAGGATGATTATGTGGTTATAGGAGGGTGACGATGAGGATGGTGGTGTGGTTATAGGAGGGTGATGATGAAGATGGTGGTGTGGTAATATGAGGGTGACGACGAGGATGATAATGTGGTAATAGAAGGGTGATGACGAGGATGGTGGTGTGGTAATAGGAGGGTGACGAGGAGGATAATGGTGTGGTAATAGGAGGGTGATGATGAAAATGATGGTGTGGTAATAGGGGGGGTGACGATGAGGATGATTATGTGGTAATAGGAGGGTGACGACGGGGATGATGGTGTGGTAATAGGGGGTGACGATGAGGATGATGGTGTGGTAATAGGGGGTGACGATGAGGATGATGGTGTGGTAATAGGGGGGTGACGATGAAGATGGTGGTGTGGTAATAGGAGGGTGACGAGGAGGATAATGGTGTGGTAATAGGGGGGTGACGATGAGGATGATGGTGTGGTAATAGGAGGGTGACGAGGAGGATAATGGTGTGGTAATAGGGGGGTGACGATGAGGATGATTATGTGGTAAGAGGAGGGTGACGACGAGGATGATGGTGTGGTAATAGGGGGGTGACGATGAGGATGATGGTGTGGTAATAGGGGGGTGACGATGAGGATGATTATGTGGTAATAGGAGGGTGACGACGAGGATGATGGTGTGGTAATAGGGGGTGACGATGAGGATGATGGTGTGGTAATAGGGGGTGACGATGATGATGGTGGTGTGGTAATAGGAGGGTGACGAGGAGGATAATGGTGTGGTAATAGGGGGGGGGGGGTGACGATGAGGATGATGGTGTGGTAATAGGAGGGTGACGAGGAGGATAATGGTGTGGTAATAGGGGGGTGACGATGAGGATGATTATGTGGTAATAGGAGGGTGATGATGAGGATGATGGTGTGGTAATAGGGGGGTGACGATGAGGATGATTATGTGGTAATAGGAGGGTGATGATGAGGATGATGGTGTGGTAATAGGAGGGTGATGATGAGGATGATGGTGTGGTAATAGAAGGGTGACGATGAGGACGATGGTGTGGTAATAGGAGGGTGACGATGAGGATGGTGGTGTGGTTATAGGAGGGTGACGGTGAGGATGAAGGTTTGATAATAGGAGGGCGACGACGAGGATGATAATGTGGTAATAGAAGGGTGACGACGAGGACGATGTTGTGGTAATAGGAGGGTGACGATGGGGATGGTGGTGTGGTTATAGGAGGGTGACGATGAGGATGAAGGTTTGATAATATGAGGGCGACGACGAGGATGATAATGTGGCAATAGGAGGGTGACGACAAGGACGATGGTGTGGTAATAAGAGGGTGACGATGAGGATGGTGGTGTGGTTATAGGAGGGTGACGATGAGGATGAAGGTTTGATAATAGGAGGGACGACGAAAATGATGATGTGGAAATAGGAGGGTGACGATGAGGATGGTGGTGTGGTAATAGGAGGGTGACGATGAGGATGGTGGTGTGGTTATAGGAGGGTGACGATGAAGATGGTGGTGTGGTAATATGAGGGTGACGACGAGGATGATAATGTGGTAATAGAAGGGTGATGACGAGGATGGTGGTGTGGTAATAGGATGGTGATGAGGAGGATAATGGTGTGGTAATAGGAGGGTGACGACGAAGATGATGGTGTGGTAATAGGGGGGTGACGATGAGGATGATGGTGTGGGAATAGGGGGGGGGGGTGACGATGTGGATGGTGGTGTGGTTATGGGAGGGTGACGATGAGGATGATGGTGTGGTAATAGAAGGGTGACGACGAGGATGATGGTGTGGTAATAGGGGGTGACGATGAGGATGATGGTGTGGTAATAGGGGGGTGACGATGAGGATGATTATGTGGTAATAGGAGGGTGACGACGAGGATGATGGTGTGGTAATAGGAGGGTGACGATGAGGACGGTGGTGTGGTTATAGGAGGGTGACGATGAGGATGAAGGTTTGATAATAGGAGGGTGACGAGGAGGATGATGGTGTGGTAATAAAGGTGACGACGAGGACGATGGTGTGGTAATAGGAAGGTGACGATGAGGATGGTGGTGTGGTTATGGGAGGGTGACGATGAGGATGATGGTTTTTTAATAAGAGGTTGACGAGGAGGATGATGGTGTGGTAATAGGAGGGTGACGATGAGGATGAAGGTTTGATAATAGGAGGACGACGACGAGGATGATGATGTGGTAATAGGTGGGTGATGATGAGGATGGTGGTGTGGTAATAGGAGGGTGATGATGAGGATGGTGATGTGGTAATAGGAGGGTGACGAGGAGGATGATGGTGTGGTAATAGGAGGGTGACGAGGAGAATGATGGTGTGGTAATAGGAGGGTGACGAGGAGGATGATGGTGTGGTAATAGGAGGGTGACGAGGAGGATGATGGTGTGGTAATAGGAGGGTGACGATGAGGATGGTGGTGTGGTAATAGGAGGGAGACGATAAGGATGGTGATGTGGTAATAGGAGGGTTACGAGGAGGATGATGATGTGTTAATAGGAGGGTGACGAGGAGGATGATGGTGTGGTAATAAAGGTGACGACGAGGATGATGATGTGGTAATAGGAGGGTGACGAGGAGGATGATGGTGTGGTAATAGGAGGGTGACGACGAGGATGATGGTGTGTTAATAGGAGGATGACGACGAGGATGATGGTGTGGTAATAGGAGGGAGACGACGAGGATGATGATGTGTTAATAGGAGGGTGACGAGGAGGATGATGATGTGTTAATAGGAGGGTGACGATGAGGATGGTGGTGTGGTAATAGGAGGGTGACGAGGATTATTATTGTGTGATAATAGGAAGGTGACGACGGGGATGATGATGATGTAGTAACAATAAGATAATGAGTAGGTGAATGGTATGATCGTGGGGGGGGGGGGGGGTGACGAGGATGGCGATGGTGTGGCTAATAGGAGGTTGAAGATGATGATGATGACGGCAGTTCTAATAGGATTATGGTGTCCAGGATAATGAAAATCTGATCATTATTTCTTAATTCTTCAGAGCTGGATCGTGAGTGCCCACCTGGATTCACAAAGTGCAACAAGTCACCTCAGTGTATCGATAACAAGGATTGGTGCGATGGTGTTTTCCATTGTTACAATGGCGCTGATGAGAAAAACTGCAGTATGTTAATATTTTCATTTCTTTTTGTTTCAGTAATATGCTATCATTTTTGCCACCGAGATAAATAAAAAAGCTTTTTGTTTGTTATTCGTTTCCTTTATTTCACTTTTAGTCTGTCTCTTACATCTTCCCTCTCCCTTATTCCTTCCATCTTTCCCTTCCTCCATATTTTCCTTTCTCTGCATCCCATCCTCTATCTTTGTCTCACTCTACCGATCTCCCTCCCTCCCACACCCTTTTGCCCTATTTTCTCTTATCAATTTCCATATTATTTCCCAGTCTCTTTATGACGTCCCTATTTACAAACCCCACCACTGAATTTCATCAAAATCCCCGTATCTTTTGCTTGCACACGAAATGTTTTCCCTATTATCCCATTTTAATTTCTTAATTTCATAATTTACTTTCTATTCCACCCGTTTTGATATCTTTCATGTCCGCACGTAACATGATTTTTAAAATAGAAAAACATAATCATATCTTCTTTTTTTATTGTTTATCAGTGTCCTGTATAGGACTTGATGGTGGGGAGAAACGGTTGCTAATTGAGGATTTTTGCGATGGAGTTCAGGACTGTGATGACAACTATGATGAAACATCGGAACGGTTAGCATTGCTCGGTTATTTATTCCAATCTCTTCTTTAAATATACTGCAGATTTTCCTGGGGCCATTTTTGTTTCACATGCAAATTAATTATTTCTTCAATCTCGACAGTAAAAGTCCATGATTCCATACAGCAAACGACAATGCACACCAACATTTTGCCCCCCCCCCCAGAAAAAAAACATAGGATGAAGTATTCAAGCACAATCATATTATGAAAGTCCAATATAATTATAAACAATTTTCAAAGAAAAAAAAACTTGAAGAATATAATGCAGCTAATACTTTAACATCTTGTTATCATATATCTGCTTTAAAACATTGATTATTGAATTGTATCTGAAGTTTGCGTGGGCTCATTTTTACTAGTCTTTGTATCTAAAGAAGCAGAAAAAGTCATTTGTCATATTTGTAGAACATATACAAATAAGGATAATATTAAGAATTATATGATAATGGATTTCACATTATTAAATCACTTTATAGTTGCAATCATCCATGTCCTCTTGGCTCAAGTAAATGTGCTGATGGACTCCAATGTATTACGGACGATTTATTCTGCAACGGATATAAAAATTGCAAGGACGGATCAGATGAATATAAAACATGCGGTAAGATCGACGTTTAACCATATTCAGTAATTCTCGCACTCAATTCGAAAAGGGTCCCCTTTCCGAGAACCTGGCTTTGAACTTCCTTTTGATTATCAGTTGCCATCAATAGCAACTGAAGCAAGATCTCTTGTCCTTTCTAACATTGAAAATATGGTTAGAATACACCACTATTTTATAGGTGTGGATATCAAAAGATTTATATCGGTCTGCAAATTTCGAATATTTGTGGAAAAATTTGTGTTCATTACATCATTACTTGATTTCTTACATTTCGAATCTAATTTAGCGAGGTTGTTCAAATACCTTTAACAAAACTAAATATAACCTTGTTACAATGCTCTAAAGTCAATAAGTCAGTTATTTTAGAAGAAAAAGATATTTTTGTTCGAGGTCATTTTGTGTGGTTTCCATTTTTTCCTAGTTTCATCTAACAGCGAGTCGATGTCTGAAGTGGGATCATGATTTTATTTTTGTTCGCTTTGTGTGTTTTTATATTTCTATACTTCTGAAAACATTTCGCCTGTTTTAAATTGGGCTTTTCCTCTTTAGATCGCACAATGCAAGAATGTGAACGTTTTGGAATGTTCTCATGTGATGGTGTGTGTATCATCAAGTCCGCCCTCTGCGATGGAATGACAGACTGCAAGGATGGCGTTGATGAAAAGGGATGCTCAGACGGTTCGTTCTAACCATTTTCTAAAAATGATTGAATCTAGTTAAATATGATAGATATTACTTGATAGATAAACAGCTTATATTCAGTTTTGTTAGATCTAGAGCCAGATCGGAGCTCACAGATCACAATCCCTTTATTTCAATACTACAGTGCGTCCTAGAAAAAAAACGAAACCGAGAATTGTCGATAACTTAATCACAAATACAAAAAACAAATTACCTATACACCCGACAACTGAATTTTGGGTATCCTTTGTTCAAATTGTGTTTACTCACTATGTGTGAACGAGGAATCGTTTAGATGCTATAGCAACTAACTATTCTACCGTTTTCCCCTTGTTAACAGATATTTTCTCATGCCCTGATAGCTTCTCACGAAGGAAGAAAGATCACTCATGTGTTCACCAGAGTATTTTGGTAAATTTATACTTTCTTATATACTGTGTATATATTTATTTAATATGAGACCTATTCGTTTCATATTGATTTTTTTTAATATTCTTTTAAAAGAAATATTATTCAAAGCAGTGTTCAAGAAATAAAAATGACTGATTAAAATTGTTGATTTCAGAAGAACCAGATTCATTGACGATTAAAAAAGGTAAAGAAAAGCACAGAATTATTTGCTTAAACGGGTGTTTTGTATGGAAGAAAATAAAGCATAATGGCTAAAGTATCGTTTGAAACAAGGAGAAAAGAAAGAGTAATGATAGGCCTATTCACAAAATGATGTAATGGGGAATGGGGTCTCAAAGTGAATGTTCACCCTGACAAAAAGTTTATTGTAAAAATAACAGATAAAATAATAAAAAATATTGCCCAAGGTTTGAGAAAAATCCATCAAAGAATAAAAAAAAAGTTATTAGAATGTCAATTATTTGATTTGTGACGTCATATCAAGCAGCTTTCCTACATATTGTATGGTAAAAAAAATCAATGAAATGTCAATCTCTGCGAAAATTGAACATGGTTTTTACTGTACCTTTATTATATTAATAAAGAAAAGCACCCTAAACAAGTATTTTCCATATTCTGAAAATGCACCCCTTAACAAGTGTTGGCGTGTAAAACCCTACGCTGAACAAGTATCGGAAACAAAACGATACCCTTGGCAAGTATATTCCCTGAATTTGAACCCCTTAACAAGTACAGTCATATTTTTATGTCACAGACGTTGGTCGTCGGTATTATCTTTACCTACATCAATAGTACGGTCCCACCTCCTACACCTCGCGCAAATCGAAATAAACACGTAGTGTTGACTGTTGGGGCAAAAAGTACATCCTTTATAAAAAAAAAATTATCTTTTTTATACCCTCGCAAATTTCACCCTAAACACGTACCTTTCCTAGCGAAATAGATACCCTTTTTTCATTATTTTAGTGTTTTTGACACCCTTATTACGTTACGTACGTAACGTGCCCTATCTTGAAAAAGACATCGTTTTTACGTGTTTTGGGGGTCGCGCATGGTATCCACTCGTCAATGTATGTGCCCCCGGGTTTCACACCCATTTCTAAAAAGAAAACAAAATAAGTCATCATGAATCATTAAAAAAATGAAATTTATGCATTTTATATTACATAATGGGCAGCTACTCGTTTATGACGCCACAAATCCAAAACTTCAAATTTTAATAACTTTCTTAATCTTTAATGGATTTTCTTCAAAACTTCACCAATATTTTTTTATAATCTCTTTTTATTTTTATAACAAACTTTCTTCAGGGTAAACTTCCTTTTTAAACATAACTAGCAATTTTTCAAATTAAAATAAAACAACTGAATTATTTATTTTTATTTTGTATTCATTCATTATTTTACTATTAGTTTTTCATTGTTTTCAATTTTCAAAAAATTTAAAAGTTAATAATTCTGAGCTATTCTCACTGTTTTTTTTTTTTTTCCTCAGACGAGAGACCCGTGAGTCAGGAGAGCAAAGATGGATTAAATATTGCTTAAGAGGAATAGGAGTATACGTACATGGATCGTAAATGGCCGATTGTACCAAAAAGTATAACATTTAGTGACTTGTAAAATTCGTTTTATCCGAAAAATGACTTCTATTCATAAATTTTAAGACAATTATTTCGTATGAAAATATTACATCACTAAATTATTAAAATGCTAACTATTAAAAAAATATAGAGAATATAAGCAAATTCTTAAACATGTTGTATGAAAATTGCAGGGCTTCCCTAATATCATTATGAAAAGCCATGAGGTACCCGGTATGACACCCAAGAATACAAAGAACATTATTATTTATGATGAGAACGGTTTGTCCAAAATGCAGGACCCAAGATTTCAAAATGGGGGGGGGGGGGGGGGACGCGACGATTTTTTTGGCAAGCCCCCACCCCCCTTTCAGATAAAAAACGGGGTTAATATTTTTAAAATATTCTTATTTCCTTTTCCCCAAAATCAATTGATGAGAAAATAATAATATTTTTTATTTTATTTTTTTATTTGTCTTCTTTACCCAGGGTAGCCTGTTCAGTGGTTTAGACACTGTTGTCAACCAGGGCCCTGCACAATACATATATACATAAAACAATCAAAAGAACACATTTTATACAACACATTAAAAGTCGACATTGTTACACTGTAATACGGAGAGAGAAAAATGAATTGAGTTCTTGAGAAAGGAAGCAGTATTGGGAATTGAAGGGAAAATAATAATAAATGAAATAATAACAACAACAATAATAATATTATCAATAATGATAAGCAATATTTATAAAGCGCTTAATAAAAATTTTTCTAAGCGCTGCATACTAGAAAATCGAATTCTCTCCCCCAAACTGACCTAGTTTCATCTTCACTTCCAACAGTGATGTTGCACTACATATGAAGTACTATCGTTATACAAATTAGGGTAAAAAAGGGGCCCTTTGGCCCTCCCCTTGGATCTGTGCCTGTTTAAACTGGTATACAGCTTATCTTATTTCACTCTTTGAATCGGTAGTCTAGTCGTGTGATACCTTATTACTAATTTGTTAAAGAAAGAGCCAACAAACATGTAGATTTATAAAAAGAAAAGAATGTTTACACATTAAATGTTGAGATGTTTTCTTTTATGTACGTTTCGTAATTTGAATCAGAAAGACAGAATATAAGAGGAGTGAACGTGAAAAGAGGAAGAGAGAAAATGGAGGTTTGGAGGGGCGATAGGAGAGAAAGAGGAGATTGTAAACCCAATTAAGCCTAGATTAACCGTAACACGTACAATATACTTGGATATTGATAGAATCAATCAAATAAAGAATAAAATATTAATGAAAAAAATCAGTTACATCTATCCGATCCGTGAATATATCATTATCACTAGCATCACGATGATTATAATTCTGATAACAATAAAATCATACTAAAAATGAAGATTAGGAGGGCATTATAATTGTCATTCAAATCCACAAGGGCACAATTATCTTTCGTCACATAGGACCTATCTATTCACCAACATCATAACTGAACATGACAAATATAAAATTTATATTCATCATATGACAGGCACTGTCACATTATGTTACCTTTAAACTATTGTCTCTGTTTAAATAAAAAGGTCAGATGGTGCAAGATGGCGGGAATTCAACTTTGAATGTATTTTTCAACTCGCTAGACCGTCTGCCAATTTCTAGATACATCTTTCAACCAGCTGAAGAACGGATAGACAATTTTAATATTGTCTTTATCAACATCATATCGTTATCACAACGGCTCTCGTATCCACTGACACAATTCACATAATATGCAGTTTATCATCAAAGCTCAAACAACAAACACCAACTACACCAGTGTCTTATCCATCAAAACCATAATGATAAAACATACTAATTAGGGAATGTCAGTGTAAACTTTCTTTATAGATTCATACAATTTTGTGTTTCATAGCTTTAAAAAAAATTAGAACAAGTTTACAAACGACTGATGTTCTTGTACTAAGTGAGTTACCCATATTTTTCCTGGTGTTTAAATAAAGTGTTCGGAGTTCAACCTTAGCTTAAAGGGGAATCCAACCCAAATAAAAACTTGTTTTTATAAGGAAAAGAAAAAATCAGACAAGTTGATAGGTGAAAGTTTGAACAATATCGGACAAACAACAAGAAAGTTAGGAATTTTTAAAAGTTGTAAATATTGGTAATCACTATACCCATGGAGACTTCAAATTGGCCGCATATGGGATGCCATAGATTAGTGATGTAAGGCAAGGACTACTCTTCCATGTACTCCAATACATATTATGGCTAAAATGTCATTTTTCCCAAAAGTTTTATTTCAATATATATTTTTCTTTCAGGAGGACATAAAACAATATACTACCTGGGTTATATTTAGATTACTGCCCCAGGGGAATTGGTACTTAGGAGAAAATCACAAATCCCTGATAATAAAGTACATGGCCTATGGGTAAGTTGTCCTTGCCCCTTGTCATAATTTACTTACCCAGTTGCCAATTTGAAAACTACATAGTATTAGTGATCTCAATTTTAAAGCAGCTTTAACTTTCTTATTGCTTGTCCGATTTCTTTCAAACTTTCACCATTCTGTTAAATTTAATTTTCTCCTTACCAACACAACACTTTATGACTAAGGCTGGATTCCCCTTTAATGGGGATTGATGATTGATTATATCTGATGCTGCAACCAAAACTATGTTCCAGTCATTTTTAAAGTCGTTCATAAACTTGGAATTAGCTTTATGAAACACCCCAAGTCCCAATCATCTCAGAGATATTGATGTCAGAATCTTCAAAACTAAACAACTAATAGTCTCATATATGCAGTATTTAATACGCCAAGAAGTATTTTATTATATAAGTCAATAAGGACATATTACACAGTATATGAACAGTATTCAGTAAATATTTGCACAAAAACAAGTAAATTCCACCAATTAATAACAACTAACCCCGAAACACAGAGAAGCAAAATAACCAATAGATCAAATGACGGTGAAGTATAGTTGCTCATTTACTCATACTGACATTTGCTGACATTTGTATGTCACAAAGTAAAAAAAGATATCATAATTTACAAATTTAGCAACCAAAATATCATCATCTTATGTTATTCTATAAAATGTATTTTTTTACAGTATTGACACTAATTACTGATTTTTCCTCCGTTCTAGAGAAGTAATCATTCTTTTCTTTCTTGTCTGTGAATAAATTGCTTGCTTGAGTTGTAAAGCTCTTAACCAGATGACAATGTTTAATTTTAAGGCCCTGTTACATACAAAAATACCACCAATAAACAGTCAATTGTAATAAACCTGGCATACAATGATTTGATTAAATATTTCATTTAAATTCCATCAAATCATTTATTTGTGTCTTCAATTTTTTGTAACTGTACAAATCTCAACAGGCAACAATAAACTTACTGAGGAAACAACTACTAATTTCTAATGAGAAGTTTTGCTGGTATGTTTGAAGTGGTCTAAAGTGTTCAGGGGCCCATTGCAGAAATAGTTGCAATCAAACAAAATTTAAAAATTCAGAGAAAACTAATAAACATTCAGAAGAGTTGATTCAAAGATTTGATTTTTTTTCAATAGTTGTGTTTAAACACATCTCTTTTTGCAATGGGCATTGAATAAATCAAACTACTAGAATTTGATCAATTTAATTAATGTATTTCAAAGAAGACAAAAAAATAATGTGAAGCTGAATTTGAAGAGGCCTTTAAAACTGGACATAAACATGTGATTCAATTGAACTTTTCAAATTACAAACCATCCTATATACCAATCAACAGATTGTGATGTCATTTCTTGTTTAAAAAAACAAACAAAAAGCATACAATAATTCAAGTAGAAAACTAATAGTATTTGTGTTGTTTCTATCTTCAGTGGCTAATTTGAATGGATAGACATTTTCAACACAAGCAAACAGATGGTACATACATGTACATACATGTAGTCTATAACAGTATAAACAATGGTATCTTGTACGCAGTATGCAGAGAGAGCAAAATTGCTTTCAGCTAAAAGGCATGAGTGATCTGCATAAGTTACAAATTAAGGATAATCGATTGGTTATGTGTTGAATGTTGCTGCTCCTTTGTTTGTGTTCTATATTTATTTGGGTGAAATCCTTTGAGATATCATGTCCTGTTTTGACAAATGATCATGATTAGAAGGAAAACAAAGTTTTTTTTTTTTGTCGGTCACTGTATTCCGACTCCATGTACACACAACTTTCAAGTTAGACATATACATGATATAAGAATTAAGTAAAATCAAAGTATTTATCATCTTAAGGCAAGAAACTATTTGAAATCATATTCAACAGCCAAAATAAAACAGATATTTAAAGAAAGCTTGGTTTAAATCTTAAAACCATCTATAAGATTAAATCAAAGAAATTCTCACATTAAACTATGGTAACAATGAGATAGAACAAAATTTAGTCCACATTTATACATAGACTACAGTACATGTACATGGAGCCTTCTGGCTTCTGCATTTGTTATCACTTCTTATTTCATTACAAACTAAATTTTTGAAACAAGCAGTCAAAACATAAGTGCAATACACATTTACGTTAGACTAAGTTAGACTGTTATGACAGATGCTATAAGAATACAAACAAATATATGCAGGTTCATCAAAAGTTCTTGATTATGCAATCATTTCTAAAAGTTGGCAATGCATGTATGGTTGTAACTGGAGTCCTTATTCTACACCACTGCTTGCAGATAATAGCTTCAATGAAATGGCAAATGCTATTCAGTATTTACACAACAGTCTCCATTATTTTTGTTTTCAAACCTTGAAAGAAATCAAAATAGGAATTCAGTGCCAAAGAAAAGGAATACCACACCATGGGAGTAGTCTCTGTGTACAGAACCTTATTGAAACTTAAATCAATTCCAAGGGTCTAAATATAATAGAGTACAAGAACATACTTGATGCATCATGCCATTGTTTGAAGCAGTTATATTATCTGATCCACAGGTAAAATTAGGCTATGGCTTTCTATTATTATTATTATAATTATTATTATTAATATTATTATTATTACTTTTATTATCATTATTATTATTATCATTATCATTATTATTATTAATTTTATTATTATTATCATTATTATTATTATCATTATTATTACTATTATTATTATTATTATCATTATTATTATCATCATTATTATTATTATTATAATTATTATTATTATTATAATTATTATTATTATTATTGTTATTATTATCAAATCATTATTATTATTACAATTATTCAGACCAATATAAATTAACCAAGAGGATGAAAGTTTAATGCCACAATAGATCCTATTTCTCTGAATAAACTATTGAAAACATGTAATTGTTAACTTTACAAAGTCCGAGCCCATATCTTCCTATGAGTTACATTTGATCAAATACAAATTGAATATAAAATCAATCATGTACTTTTCATTATCAAATGAAGCACTCAAGATCCAAATCTTCATTTGAATGTAATTGCTCACAACTATCTTGACTTGAGAAAAACATTATTTATTTCACAATCATGAATTGTTTTTTGGTAAGCTTTCGCTTGCTAGGCTACAAGCTTCGTCAAACCTGACGAAGACTAGCAAAGTAATACACACCCTACATTTTTTGTTTATTTTAGGTTCGAGAAATGAATGTATGTACCTTTAGAAAGTATTAGTCTATCAAAACCATCCCTTTTGTCTTCACTTGGTTGTACTACAGTACTACAATGAAGTACTGTCTAATATGCAGAGGTATATTACAACACGACCATCCTTGATTTTTTTTCTTTTGAAAATTAAAATTGGGAAAATGAGAACATAGCACTCTAGCGTTATTCAGCTACACACATTAAGCTAACATGTAGGTGATACTTCAAGCCTTTGTCCACAACCCAATGGGCAGGCATTCTGCAAGTATTCAGTTCTCCAAAAAGTTTGAATAATGGTATGCACAAATTATGTTACATTCTCAATAAAACATAAGATTTTGAGTAGAGGAAAAATATATAAATAATCCTGAAAGCCATATCATTACCATACACAGCCAACCAAATTAAAGTTGTGTCACACTGGCATTGGCTCTTTTGTATGAGTTAAGTACTATGATGCTAACTTTGCCATCCACTAAAAACTTTGATGGATTCCTTGAAACTTATTGCCTGCTGTGCCCTGAATGGCTAAGTGACCATAATAGTTCATCTCAGCTCCTGTCCAAATCTCACTTTCTCTACATTGAAAGTTTCATGAATGTTATGTCAAACAAGAGACTATCCCATTGATACAGGAAGGAAGCCATGTTTTGTCACTCTCTTGAATATTGCAACTGGTTTCAGATCCCAGTTTTATCACCTCAGCAGCAATACTGAATTTTACAGTAATCAGTGTTTTCTATATTTTTTTAGGGGGAAAGTTGCACTTTGTCGTCAATTTACAATACATTGAGAGACTTTTCCATTACCAGACCTGTTAAACACAAAGCAATACCTGACGTGCTCAACCGCGTCTGTAAATGAACCCCTTCTGTAGTTCACTTAAGTCCAGACCTTAGTACTATCTAAGATCTTCTAAATATATCAAAATGCTCCACTTGCAACATATCAGAAGAGTATATAACTGAGAGCACTAATTAGAAGCAGTTAAAGATAGAGGAGATTAAAAAAAAAAGACTAAGAGGGGTGTTGCAAATAAATTTATCATTTGAAAACTTTATCAAAATGCAGACTGGCAATCCATCTAATAATTTGCAATTTCAAAACAAAACAAAAATGTTTGTGGCCTAAGATTGACCTGTAAATGATGACAGATTTCATGTAATCTATCCAAAATTTCTAGCAATGTCTGACTCCTAAAGAAAGGCAGAGTCCAGAGATTGATTATGACATAGTTAGAGTTTCATGAAGTGATTTGTCAGTGATTTTCTCTGAAAAATGTTGTTAACTACTAAAATCCTTGTGGCTGAATGGCTGAGAGCAATTTTGTTTGTGAAAACACTCTTCCCTGATCAACCTTCCCATTTACATGTAGAAATGTAAACTTGTTTAGAATTTAAAATATATATATTATCTATCCGGTAACTTAGTCTTTTATAGCATTCAGTAAATGAAAGAAGACTCCAAATTTCAACACCAGAAACTAAAAATGGTGTACATGTATAAAAACCATGTAATACATTATTCCATAAAGTCCATTTAAAGAGTTTACTATAAAGCAAGTACATAGTAACATATAAATCTATACGTCACATTACGGCAAGCCAAATAAACACACTGAAATAGGAATAAATTTGCAACAGCCGCAGGCAAGACACGTATACATAAAGATAATATTCATCCTTTTGTTTATAAAATTAATAGCCAACCATTGCTCCATTTAAGCATTGATTATTGTCCCAATTACTGCTAAGCCTTAAATTCCCTTTATTTATTTAGAAACATATACCCCGGTATGTTTCAAAGGTCAAACAAATACTTAGTCTTTAAATATCAAACTATGAAAAGTATTCTCTCAGCAAGCAACATATCATCTCAAATCTGCTAGAACACAATTCAAATTGCATATAATTAAACTTGTAATTCTCTACCAATAAAGAATGCAACAAAATAACTCCCTCAAGGCAGATGTGTAATATACATGTACAGGAAGCCAAACAGGCTGCATTTTACAACTAAACATTGTGCCAGAAAAAATACTATACTGTCCACAATAAGTTAGAATCCAAGAGACACATATTAAACTCAAATAAAAAATGAGCAGGTACTGCTTCAACTGCTCAAAACCTGAGCTTATACTACCATAAGTCTTCAATTGCAAAGAATGATCAAGTTTCTTTTCTATTGTTTGAGAATATTGCATTCTACTATGAGGATATCATTCTATCCCATGTGCAAAGATCATGACCAAACCAGGGTCCAATGTGAAGTCTTCTCCCATATGAGCATTGTCACATGCCATCACAAGCACTGCCTGCTTACTTGGTATCCTACGACAGACGTATTGTTCATAGGTGTGGCGATTCATCTGACGTGTCTCAAGGGTGCTAAGCCCTGGTGGCCAGTTGCGCTCATGGGCATTCTCCATTAGTTCTGCAACAATATGAGCTGGACAGTGACTTTCAAGGAGGGAACGCTTGATGACTGTCTGAAGAACAACGTCCGGTGTGGAAATCATCCCGCCCCAGCGGGTAACACGAGCAAGGGGCATGGAGTTCACCCATCGCACCACTTCATTGTTCTCAATTTCATCCTCGATCGCACGGACTGAAGGGCTTGTGTTTGGGTTGGAGATCCGTATGGCGCGGATGTACTCTTTCAACATCTGCATCTCGCGACGATGCTCCGACAGTTGGCTTCGGATCTCTGTCAATTCCGTTTCCTGCTCACCAAGCTTGTTGGACTGGTTCTGTACCAGGAGCCTCAACTCCCGGACGCAATTGTGGTCTTTGACCTCATCCTTGGGGATGACCATACCACATCCTTTGTCACACTGTATAGGACGCTTGGGGTTGTGCTCGCATTCCTGAAGGTGCTGCTGCAGGGAATCTAAACGGACAACGGAGGCACAGCCGAAGCCTTCGTTGTCGCAGCGAATCTGGAGGCGGGCAAGGAGGTTGCGCAAGATACGAGGCACAGGTTTGAGCTGCTGAGATGTTATGTGGTTACGGTCTACAGGGCAGGTCTGCTGACGAGATAACCATTCTTGGATGCAGGTAGAACAAAAAGCATGTTCACATTCTGGTGCCTAAAAGAGAATGAAAATTAATGTATGCTGTCAATACTCGACCTCTACATGTATAAGTTCAAAAAGACTATTTAATAAACCAATGGTATATTACACTAAATTATTAATATCATAATCCAGCAAGTATGTAGAATACATTTTATCATTTCGATTATTTTCAAAGAATGTCTCATGGAGTTTACATACTTTATTCTAACAACTTCCCAAGTCATACATTGTGTATGTTAGTAGGACATTAGTGATACTCTTCATGCTGCAATATACATGTGCAGTGAACTGATAGTGACAGGCAAATTGCAATAATAAAATCATCTGAGTTTCAATGATTCGAGTTCAGTTCATAGATAACTATCATACTGTGTAATGATAGCTTATTCAGAAATCTGCCATCAGTTACAGATGGCTAACCAACAACTATGTTGAAAATTTCTAGTCAAATAACGTTTTGTATCAAAGAGGATCATATTCTGAAATCCATGCGGAACAAAGCTCAAACACAAAAATGCATTTTCAGGAGCTATTGCATACTAAGATGATGCACATGCAAAAATCAAGGGACCCAACATACTGTGTATCATTATGGTAATCGGAAAATAAGTTCGTAATAGATTCAATCCCGGGTTTTGAGGAGTTGAGTGTGATAAAATTCATACATGCAGTATACTGTAACTGAAGTGGTTGGTATACATGTAATTCACTTTCTAGAATGCATGCCTGCATGGAGTAGTTCTACATACTCATAATCAAATAAAACTTCCTTGTTTTGCTAGTAATAATATGGCCTTGCCTTGCATGGGAAAAATGACTATTGTCATATTTCATTCAGAGACTTCAAAGTTTTTCTTGTAAACGTGTACAGCATATAGGTCTACCAAATCTTGGGTGCAACATAACTAATCGTTAAAAACATTTTAGGCCAGTTTCATCCACATTTCAATCTCATGACCAGGGATCTATTGCAGAATTGCATTTTACATGTAACACAACTTAAAAAAATCTAATTAAATGCACACAGCTCATTGGTTGAAAAATAAGTTGCATTTGATTTAAACTCTTTCTCCAGCATGACCCCGGACAAACTTTGAACAAACTTCATCTATTTAAAGCCAACCTTGCATCATACGTGTAGGGTAACGTGACATGAGCTTGTTGCCTTGTTTGATATTTACATATTCCATGCCTCACTGCCAATGGTGATATTTCTTTTTCTATATGTGTATCAATGCAAGTCATTTTATTGACTCAATGGTTTACCTTATTTTTATTTGTACTGGATAAACATGTATTTTAAATTTGCCTGATATTGAGATTGAACAACTTTTTAAAAGACTTGCATGCACACGGGCAACACCCAAATATGCGTGCAATTACAGTCGCAAGCCCAGGTCCAAGGCCTCCAACTTTTGTATCAATTCAAAATCTCAAGTCTGCATTAATTTGTTCTAATTTGTATGTAGGCTACATGTACAATGAACATGAACTTTGACTTAAAAACTATCACAATGTAAAATACATTTTGTTATATTATATGAAAATCAGATAAGATGATATACAGTACATCTTTCTGATATCTTTACAAAATAAAATCAAGAAAATATAACTAAAGAACCCAATGGTGAGAGACTATCCTCACATTGACACAGTATCAAAACTTGGTAACATCTGAACTAATCTTCATAGTGAAATGAAATATTACATGGACATCTTGCGATTTATTTCCCCAAGCCAAAAGGAATGACCGAAAAGCAACAAGAGAGATCTTTGAAATAGCCTACATACCTGCTGAGGGTCTTCAAGCACTGCACTACAGATTGGACAGATGAGTTCTTCATCCACCTCACCAACAAATCGGGCCACCTCATACCCCATCTTTATTGAGAACTCCTTTATATTACTCAGTCAAGATCTGCAAGGGGGATAAAACATTGAAGGAGATTGTTTTAAGAATAACAAGATCAAGATGCTTTATAATACTATATGAAGTGGAAACTGATTTATCTACTTGCACACTCCTTAAAGGGATGGTCCGGGCTGAAAATATTTATATCTAAATAAATAGAGTAAAATTCACAGAGCAAAATGCTGAAAAATTCATCAAAATCGGATAACAAATAACAAAATTATTGAATTTTAAAGTTTATCAATATTTAGTGAAAGCAGTTATATGCACATCGTCATGAATACTCATTAGGTGGGCTGATGATGTCATATCCCCACTTTTCTTTTTCTTATATTATTACATGAAATCATACTTGTTTAATTTTTTCATACATGTGTATTCTCCATTATGATGAAATAAGTCGCGGCAATAAATAATTAATGCACTTAATCAGTTGTCAATCCAATTGTTTTAGTTCTTGGTAGAAAATGTTTTGAATAAACCCAATTTCAAATAATAAAATACAAAAGAACAAGTGGGAATATGACATTATCAGCCCAACTAATGAATATTCATGAAGACATGCCTAGAACTGTTTCACCAGAATAATGCATATCTTTAAAATTCAATAACTTTATTTGTTATCCGATTTTGATCAAATTTTCAGCATTTTGCTCCGTGAATTTTACTCTATTTAAATTGAGATTTAATTATCTTCAGCCTGGACCATCCCTTTAAAGTGGTTTCACAATTGGTTGTGTGACCATATGTTACAAAATCTTCTGCACTCAATTACAAACAATCACAACTAGTTGCAAGTGTGTTTTAATGTTCACGTACAGTGTACATTGTATGTAATTGATCATAAAGGCTTTCAGGCGGTATTGGATCATATCCAGTTTATCCATCTTATCCAGTTTCAAAACACTGCTGCTCACATCAGGTAGTTTAAAAGCTTCCAAATTCTAAAAAAGAACATAAAATTTATTATGTAATAAATCAGGTGTGTTGCTACATGAATGTCGGTAGAGCCTTTTGTTGTCATACCATACATTAGTTATTACCACAAGCTACAGAACTAATAATTTCAGTATGTTTCCTCGAGTGTTATATGATGTCTGCATACTGAACAGGGGCCTGTCTTACAAAGAGTTGCAATTGATCCAATCAATCGCAACTATGGAAAGCCAGCAAAGTCATGATTGTTCAAAAAAAAATTCTAGATACGATTGTATATCCATAAATCAATTAATATCTTGACAATTTGGTGTGTTCTCCTTTATTTACAAAGGACATTTTGCAAATTTCCTGTAGAAAAAATTATGACACTGATGGATTTCCATAGAGTTACGAAAATCCAAGTATGTGTGTGAAGCTTCAAGGAAGCTACAGATTTGGTCATATATGAAATTACTATGAAAAGTAACCAAAAATGAAGTGTTGAAACAGAATTGGTCTATAAATAGCTCAACTTTCTGTTCCCTTTAGCATGATATGTTCAGTGGTTTTCAATATTTGTGACATGTGGCTGTAAAACAAATATATAACTGATGTGTCATTGATTTCAGTCACCAATTCCAAGTTTATAAACGAATGACTCATTACAATAGATCACAAGGATAACAAGTTTGTGGTGATTGATAATATTTGGCTTGGTTTGGCAGTTATCTTGGATAGACATGTATGTAATTCATATCAAACTAAATGCACCTCAACAATATTAGGTAAAGTTGAGTTCCTCTGAAATTTGGTTAATCGTATTGATAAAAACCAGAGTCCATACATTCATTCTTATTCCAACCCTTTGGACCCATTATTGGGTCTGCTGAGGAATAAATTATTTTGTTGTGAAGGTTGATCATACTGTGCATCCAATCATTATTTTTTGTAAGAAATTGAGTTGTAAACCAAATTCCATGAAATTAGAGGTCTAGTACTTTTTAGAGACCATAATGTTAAATAGTGGCAAAGATTATTATTATTATTATTATTATTTGTTTGGCGTCACCTGTGCCTGGGAAGCGAAAAGCGAACTGAATCACTATGACCCGCAGGTCTCTCCTCCCGATATAACTGATTGGGGGGAATGCAGGTGGACCACTACACCGGGGTTTCCCCCTACTCTTATACGAATAGTGCAGTTAAATATTGATCTGAACAATGGTTGAAATATCATGGTTTCAATTCGTGCATTTCATAATAAAAACCATGCAGCATTATAAGAGGGTTTTGTGCTGACCAATTTTAATTAAAGACGTGCAAGACCACATGGGCCATGTTTTAGAATTGACAAATTAAATGGAAAAAAATTGAATGATGAATCCCAAACGAAGAGAGAAAAAAAATTAATCTGTAGAGTGTAGAATTATATATGAAAAATGAAGTGGAAACATGTATAGTTCTTAATATTCACTTTGAAAGAGAAACACTATAATACACTCGGCAAAAAAAGTTCTTGGACACTTATAAAAGTTAAAATATTCCATATAGATATTTGATTAAAGGCAAATTATTGTATGTCAACATGACCAGACAATATTCCTCTTCCAGTATGACATGACATTTTCATGTGAACAGTCATGCATGGGTGGTTAAATGCTTTAAACAAAAGCAATGTCAGTTAAAGAAAATTGCAAGAAATGGACCATTCAAATGCTAATGATCATGGCCATCCTGTATGCATACATTCAACATTGTCCAAAGATTTCTGGGTCACCACAATATTCAGCGCTTGGATCCATGGCCCGCTTGTTCACCAGACATGAACCCGATTAAACACTTGTAGGATCAGCTAGGAAAATCAGTCAATCAAAGAATTCAACCAGGAGACACTCTTCAAGATGTCCGGTGTTATCTCCTGGATGAATGGGACAACATCACCTCAGGGCAAATTCGCTGACTTGTGACAAGCATGTGACGTCGATGTGCTGCACTCATTCAGAGCTAGGGTGGACAAACGATATATTGAATTTTCTTTTGCTTATGCCAAGATACTGAAATTTGACATTTTTTTCATCGACTAACTTTGACTTAAAATTCCAATTGAATAGTGATGCATCCAAGGTGGATAACTTTCTCTTCTCTTTTGGAGTGGTATTTGACTTTAAGATTGCTTTTATCGTTTAATGGATATTTATGCCACATAAACTTTCACAACTGAAAGAATGACTGATCGTTTTCTTGCAATTTTCTTTTACTGACATTGCTACATGTATTGTTTAATGCCTGTAACCAGCCATGCACTGACTGATCCATTTCTTGCAATTTTCTTTTACTGACATTGCTATTGTTTAAAGCATTTAACCACCCATGCATGACTGTTCACATGAAAATTTCATGTTATCCTGGAAGAGGAATATTGTCTGGTCATGTTGACATACAATAATTTGCCTTTAATCAAATATCTATATGGAATATTTTAATTTTTATAAGTGTCCAAGAACTTTTTTTGCCGAGTGTATTTGGTGTTGATTACACTTTGGTCTACCAATTTCTCAGAAACTCAGTATGAGTGATGTCACAAATAGATGTGCAACTTCCGCGCATTGATTGTGAATTGGGAGACACAAAACCTTGACATGATTTCCATTAAATTTCGGTACTTCAGCATCTCCGAAATAAGCCATGCAAATTGTGACCATTACTTTTGACATCCACTAAAAAAAAAATTGAAAGTTGAACTCCTTATACATCCCTATACTACATGTACATGTATTGAACAGGAAAAATAAAATTGACAATAATTCTTACCATTACTATTCTTACCATTAATATGAAAAATACATTAGACGCAGTAACCGAATTACTGAAATGTGTGTAATTGTGTACACAGTCACTGACATGCCAAAGTCAAAGTGTTATGAAGAGCAGCCTGAAAATTCCATGCAGAATGGCAGTTGAATCAAAGGAGGTAGCAGATAAAGTGATACCTACATGTACTTGGTCGTACTCACATGCTATGTACATGTAATGGGTGAACTGTAAAACTTGTATAATGAAACTATTTTTAGTGGAAAGTTATAAATAGCACATGCCATGATTGAACTAAATCTAGGCTAAGATCTAGGCCTGAATAATTTAAGCTCCATGTACAAATGAGGATGTTTGGTGATATTAGCACTCCCACTCATGAAAACTTACAAGATGAGTGTAATTAGTACTGCTATTTGGAAAAACAAGGCATAAGCGATATTGGGTCTCACCCACTTGTGAAAATGACCAGAAAATATCGCGATTTGCAAGTACACGCAACAGAAATGTATAAAAAGTTCATTGTGAAATAACTGGAACGGATTAATATTTGTCATATAGTCTTGCATGTAAACTTCAATGTTGACCTCAAAATCACCTTTGACCTTAACATGTAACCTCCGAACACAATCACATGCAGGTCTCCTAATTAAGTAGGCCTACAGCTACAACCCAAGTTTGATTTGAAAGTGACTTATGGTTGTAAAGTTACGTGTCATATGAGAGTCTTGCATATAAACTTTAATGTTGACCTAAAAAATTAACTTTGACCTTACCATGTGAACTCCGACTGCAGCACAACATGCAGGTCTCCTAAGTACATCTACAATGTATAACCCCAGATTGGGTGAAAAGTGACTTACGGTGGTGGAGTTTAAGTCATAAGAGAGTCTTGCACATAAACATGTGTAATAAAGAGTAAAAATCATTTTTCACTAAGCATATCCAGTTTATCCATACATATTAATCCATACGTATTAATTCAATCTCTCATGAATGACAGATTACGAACAACTAGGATATAGAATTCTCATTAGTGATGCAAAATTATACATGCATACTAGCAAATGTTTGTAATTCTTGTATCATGTAATTATATTTTGTTTAAAAAGTTTTTTTGCGATATTTTTGGCTTGTTGCTGCCTTGCTGGGCTAGCCTCATGAGAGTTTTTTTTGACAGTGTGTGCACTCTATCTAAAATCCACAGCATTATTCAAAGTTTGACAATCCACAACACAATATACAAGACACAAAAGAGATGCTAATGAATCACTTTTACACAAGAACATTGTACTAGTTATTACTATCCTCATTTACTCTTGACCGATTATTTTGAGCAATTTCATATTGATTTGAAAACTTAATCCTCGCTTGCTCAATTCATACATGTACATATCTATGTGATAATCTTCATAAAGGTACAGTATTGAAATAAGAAAATCTGATTTTTTTCAAAATGCTGTATTTATGTACGTATCGTAAACCATTTGTATGTGATGGAGAGAGTACTGAGAAATCAAGTTTTCCTTTTTCTGGGATGCTCTGTATTTCCTGTACGTGATCAAAACAGTTTAATGCAAGACTGTACATGTATAAGCTGTTCTTTTCGTGGCGTTTTTATTTTCACGACGTTTTTATTTTCATGGATTTTGCGAATTGCCAATCGGCCGCAAATTTAACAACACGCAAAAATATTGACACAATTAGTAGTCAGTGCCAATATACCCAACAGCAAAGCTTAGCTATTGAAAACATCCTATGTAGTGAAATATTTTATATATGCACCTCTATGTGGACAAAAAATAAGGTTTAGAAAGTACAGTTAGTGATTCAAAAAGTTAGCTAGAATTTCACCTTTTTTATTTTCAAACAAAATCAGAGCCTAAACTATTTTCTAACATAATCTTATCAATATTTATTCACTCACTGTAATATTCCAATGAATTTTCCATGAAATAATTTGATTTTATTGTCATCTGATTGACTCTATACACACGTATTGGCAGCTATTGCATACTCATTAATATTCATATGTCACATGACCAGAGCTTTTAGGGGTGTAAGATTCTGTTCACAAAATTCAACATTTTTGCACCAACTTTTTGAAAAATGAACAAAACACAAATGGCAAAGATTGCTTAACCCTATGGATTACAGATCAAACTGTGACATGAATTTTTAGATCTAAAGGTAAAAAAAGTGAAATTTAAGCCACCTTTTTCCACACTTCGTAACTGTTTTTACAGAGACATATTTATGTACAAAAGACACATCAGCATGGGGACACACACACACACGGACACTGAGGAGTATAGACTTGCACATGATTTGTACTACTTTTGCTTCTTTGAAGTGCTGTGGAAGTGTTTTGTACATCTTCCGATCGCCGAAAAAAGAAGAGGAGGAAGACGATTGAATAAAAAATATTTAAATAAGGGGAAGACTTGGAAACCAAAAGGAATCTTTTATGTCACTATATAAGATTTTCGCTCGTGCTTCACGCTTGCATTGCCTGTTAGGTGATTTACATAACTTGTTCAATATGGAGCTTAAATATCAAGTTTGGAAGTCAATATACAAAACATATTTCACCTCGGAAATCAAACTTTCATTATTTTGTGTGATTAACAAATTGATTTTCATAAAGTGCTCTGTAAAATGTCAGTTTTATGGCCAGAATATTAACATTTTCTGCTCGGCTGCGCGCTCGCAAATTTTGATTTATCAGGTACTTATCATTTTCGTGTATTCCATAAAGTTTTCAAAATATCCCTTTTCAGGCCTGATTGACAAAACATATCAGCTAGCGCTGCACGCTTGCATTTTGATTGGCCAGTATGTATGTGTCAATATTGATTACACAACAAACTACTTAAAATCCCCTTTTCATGACAGTTTATAAAAAATTTCGGCTCGCGTTTTGCACTCGCATTAATTCAGTGCCCTCATTATGCATTAATAAATAAGATATCAATTTAATAATTAAATTGTCCTTTTTGTTTCATCTTGCGCTTAATTAGCAAGAGGAATAGAAAGATAGTCAACATTTTCATATGATGACATGTCCTAAGGATGTCCCGGTCCTATGTCAAAACTCAAAGTAATAATAATGAAAAATATCAGCTCTTTATTATCTGTAAGTGCGATTCATATCCACCTCATAATTTTCATACAAAGTGCTTGAAATAGAGCTGAAATTGACCCTTTTTTAGATCGAAATATCAAATATTTTAAGCTCGCGCTTCTCGCTCACTTTGATTTTCATGATAAAAGATGTATTTAGAATGCCTAGATTCTAGGATTAAATCTGAAACACGCATGCGCATCTGCTCGCGCTTTGTGTTCGCATTATTAATGTAAGAAGATCCCCTATTACTCATCCTTTCATGATTTACAAAACATGAATAAAGTGTCCCGTTTTTAGGTCTAAATCTCAATTTTTTCAGCTCGCATCAATTATTTAGTTATATAGCTATCCTGTTCACGAATACAAATATTGATTAAAATTTTCCATTCTTTATATAGAAATTTAAAAAAATTTCAGCTCGCGCTTTGCGCTTGCATTATTTGATTGTTGAAGTAATTACGTCTCCATGGCTAAGTGCAAGCAGTCCTTAACAGGCAGGGCCTATATAGGGACAGTGATTTTCCGCTTAAAAAAATTGCCTTTTCTGTTTCAGAAAATCTTAAATTCCGTTTCAGCATGTCAGAAAACGGAAATTCTGTTTCCCCATAGACTTTGTGTACAAAAAAATTTGACAATTCAGTTTACCCATTGAATAACAGTATCACAATACTCGCGCTGTTCAAAAATTGTATCTGCCACTGTACCAACAACGAAATAGAATCCGTTCTAATCGGATTTATGCGGGTGCACTAAATATTTTGACGAACACATTTAACATGAATATATCCTCACCTTTCACATTATTTTACGGTCAAATGAAATTTCATCGATAATTTTGGGTTTTTTGGACATCGTTATCAGCAGTCAACGACTTTCGCCTATCCCCCATTTTGGATTTTAAGACCTCGATATCGTGCTGTTACATCTTCGAACGTAGAGGCGCCTGGCCGGCCGGCCGGGTACGGGCGTAGGATACGATCGAGTGTGATGATATCGAGTGCAGTCACGATGTGTGAATTGTCATGATTGTAGCGAAGTGAGATCGTGTTTTCTGGGGTTTTGTGGCCATTTAATATTCATATTTTGTTGAGATTTTGGAGTCATTTCTGTTGCTTTTCTGTGTATTTTAAGGAAAAATATGTTTTCCGTGATTTTCCGTTTGAAATGCCACTTTCCGTTTCAAAAGGCCCTTTCCGTGAATTCCGTCAGTTTTCCGCGATCGCGGAAAATCACTGTCCCTACCTATACCTTTTCGATCAGTTCAAAACGTATATAAATTTTTTGCTCACGCTTTGCGCTTGCGTTATTAATGTAAGAAAGATCCCCAATTACTCATCCTTTTCATGATTTACAAAACATGAATAGAGTGTCTTGTTTTTAGGTCTAAATCTAGAAATTTTCGCATCAATTGTTAAGTTATACACCTATTCCGTTTAAGTAACAAAAAGTGCTTAGAATTTCCATTCTTTAGGTTAAAATGTCAAAAAATTTCAGCTCGAGCCTGGCGCTCGCATTATTTGATTGTTGAAATATGTAACGTCTTTATGGCTAACTGCAAGTAGTAGGTAGGCCTACCTTTTCGATCAGTTCAAAACGTGTATCAAAAATGTCTGCTCGCGCTTCGCATTCGTAGTAATTATTTAGTTGCATACACATCATTTTCAGGATATCAAACATTGCTTAGAATGTTCATATTTTAGGAAAAAATACATAAAATTTCAATAAAAAATTTCGCATTAAAAAATAAGGATTATGATATTATATATTTATGTTGATTTATAAGAATAAAGCTAAGAAGTAACTATTAGGACTACCCCTTCAAAGAAACAAACAAAAATCATGTTCGAGCGGCCGATCGGGGAAAATATGGCTGAAAAATATTCCGGGCCCCTCCTATTGGCTAAGGCTGGATCCGCCCCTGCATTTATAATAAGATTCTGAGCAATTTGATTCCTTGATCAACCTTCTACGACCAATAATAAAGGAATTAGCCTCCATAAAAGTTCACAGAACGCGTGCGTGCTCTAACCATACGCCATGTGCAAAAACATGCTCATACAAAATCTTGTTTCTTTTTGGTTTTCGCCAAGCTAGAAGACGCATATCCTCTGATATGCCTCTTGTTCTTGTAGCTTGGTGAAGATAAAAAAGAAACAAGATGGCGACGTAAACATCGCGGCAAGTATTCCTGTCTTTTCATAATATATTTCTTGTTTTTTTTTAATGAATTCTTGTTTAAAAATGAAATCAATATTGTATAAATGTCGGAAATGAAGTTGTATCCCATTTATAACGCTAGGTCTACATGAATATTAGGACGAGATCTTTAGAACTAGAAATTGGTGATTTTGGGCCAGTATCTTTTTCCTCACACGTATTATTCACGGCCAATTTCAAAACATCGCATGCGATCGCGATCGGTCGCAGGTCAAACCAAACCGATCGCATGCGATGTCTTAAAATCGGCCGTGAATAATACGTGTGAGGAAAAAGATACTGGCCCAAAATCACCAATTTTGAGGATAACCAGAGGATGGAAACGGAGTGAAATACGGGTGTAGAGTAAGATATTATTATTAAGTTATTCATCTTTCTCGTTATATTTTTTTTCTTTAATTTTTACGATAAACATGATTTCCATCCCACCTTTGTGACTCAATATATCCGAACTGGTTCACCGTCTCGAAGTTCGGGTAGGTGGAGTGTAGTGTAGCGGTAGTGAAGTCACTCATGGAAGTGGAGTGGAGCCTGCACGAACTTCGCTCGAGGAGTCGAGGTAGGGTGCCACAAGGCACAAGCTTAATTTTAAAATAGTTAAACTATAGTATAAGGCCCCAACTAAAAAAAGGGTTTAATAATTTAATTCATTTTATTCTTAATATGGCCTTATCGTCATCCAAGTCACTGGGGACAAACTTGAGACACACCTCAAATATCAGCAAACTTTCAATGGAATCCACGGTTGGAAGATTTTCAAAAGAAATCTATTGTTCGCGGTGCGAAACGGTGCGAAGCTTCTCACTGAACGGGGACTTCCTTCCACCACACGTTTTCCCATTGACACAATAACAAATGACTCGGACACTTTTTCAAACGACAATAATAGTCTTTTTCTTTTCTCTCCTGTGGCTGTATATTCTTCCAAGTTGATGAAACAATGATCAAAAACACTAAATAAAACAAAATTAATCACATTAAAAACACTATTTAACTGTCTAATTACTCCTCGTGATCCGAGTCCCCTTCCCGTGTTGAGACTGCCAATTTCCCATAGGAGGGGACTCGGATAACGAGTAATAGTACTCCTCGTTATCCAAGTCCCCTCCTATGAGAAATTGGACAGTCTTAACACGGGAAGGGGACTCGGATCACGAGGAGTAATAAGACAGTTAAATAGTGTTTTTAATGTGATTTTCATTGATTTTAATGATTCTTATTATCGAAAATATTCATTTATCATCTCTAGGAAACTGTCTAAAAGTGGCAGAGTGGTTTTGAAGAGGAGGGAAATGAGGGGTAGATGAATATCAACGGGTTAATTGCCGTTTTGTATTTTTAGGAGAGGGGACTTGGATCACGAGTAATAGTACTCCTCGTTATCCAAGTCCCCTCCTATGAGAAATTGGACAGTCTTAACACGGGAAGGGGACTCGGATCACGAGGAGTAATAAGACAGTTAAATAGTGTTTTTAATGTGATTTTCATTGATTTTAATGATTCTTATTATCGAAAATATTCATTTATCATCTCTAGGAAACTGTCTAAAAGTGGCAGAGTGGTTTTGAAGAGGAGGGAAATGAGGGGTAGATGAATATCAACGGGTTAATTGCCGTTTTGTATTTTTAGGAGAGGGGACTTGGATCACGAGTAATAGTACTCCTCGTTATCAAAGTCCCCTCCTATGAGAAATTGGACAGTCTTAACACGGGAAGGGGACTCGGATCACGAGGAGTAATAAGACAGTTAAATAGTGTTTTTAATGTGATTTTCATTGATTTTAATGATTCTTATTATCGAAAATATTCCTTTATCATCTCTAGGAAACTGTCTAAAAGTGGCAGAGTGGTTTTGAAGAGGAGAGAAATGATCGAGGGGTAGATGAATACCAACGGGGTTAATCATGAATTGCCTTTTTATTTTAGAGGGGGGACTTGGATCACGAGGAGTAATTATGCAGACATTCTTTTTACCTAACGAAATAAAGCAATGGATACTGTTAAGAGGGAGATGCAATTTGATTTATTTAGTAAAAACGTGATAGACGAAATAAAGCAAAATCATAAGAAACATATATATGAAAAGAGATTTATTTAGCATAAAAAGTATGACGAAATAAAGCTATAAGGACTGAAAAAGAAGTAGATGCAATCCTGATTTATTTAGTAAATTAGGAATCAACGAAATAAAGCAATGGAGACTGAAGAGGGATCTAGGGTCTATTGATTTATTTAGTAAAAACGTAGACGAAATAAAGCAAATTTTATATTGTGAGAAACATAAAAAAGATGAATATAATCCTGATTTATTTGTATGAAAAGTACTAGTTTACGGAATAAAGCAATATAGATTGAAAAGAAGTAAATGCAATTCTGATTTATTTAGTAAATAAGGAATCAACGAAATAAAGCAATTGAGACTGAAGAGGATATCTATAGGTAGGGCTTATTGATTTATTTAGTAAAAACGTAGACGAAATAAAGCAAATTTGATATTGTAAGAAACATAAAAAGATGAATATAATCCTGATTTATTTATATGAAAAGTAATAGTTTACGAACTAAAGCAATAGAGAATGATGCAAATTTTGATTTATTACGCCAATAAAGTGGAGACTGAAAAGAGACAAGTAACACACAACTACGAGGTTGGTAGAGACAGGTAGGACATGTTTTACGTTGTGAAAAATTGTCCGTGGATCCGAGTCACCGGGGACTTGGATCACGATAATGCCCTTAATATTATAATAACTAAAAATTTGAACCCGTTTCCCTTGTCAAATGTCATAGATGCTAAACGTTAACGTTAGATCTAGTGTTACCGGTAATTTGAAAAATATAGGCTAGCTCGGCGAGCGAATCTCGAGCTCTGCCGCCGGCCGCACTCCGATTGGAGCTCGGTATTTTATAGATGGCAAATATAGCGATCTTCAACGCTTATATATAAGCGTCGAAATTTGTAGCCATCTCCTTGTATTAGTCTATAATATACGACGTGTCAAATTGTAGCGAACTAGTTCGCTATTTCCAGATCTCCTCTATATATATATATACGAGGGGGAATTGTAGCGAACTAGTTCGCTATTTTCCAGATCTCCTCTATATATATATATATACGAGGGGGAATTGTAGCGAACTAGTTCGCTATTTTCTAGATCTCCTCTATATACAAACGACGGGAAATTGTAGCGAACTAGTTCGCTATTTTTCGGATCTCCTCGATATATATACACGAGGGGGAATTGTAGCGAACTAGTTCGCTATTTTCCAGATCTCCTCTAGATACATACTACGGGATTTGTAGCGAACTAGTTCGCTATTTTTCGGATTTCCTCTATATATATATACGACGGGAAATTGTAGCGAACTAGTTCGCTATTTTCCAGATCTCCTCTATATATATATACGACGGGAAATTGTAGCGAACTAGTTCGCTATTTTTCGGATCTCTTCTTTTGTAGCGAACTAGTTCGCTATTTTTCGGATCTCCTCTATATACGACAGAAAATTGTAGCGAACTAGTTCGCTATTTTTCGGATCTCCTCGATATATACACGAGGGGGAATTGTAGCGAACTAGTTCGCTATTTTCCAGATCTCCTCTAGATACATACTACGGGATTTGTAGCGAACTAGTTCGCTATTTTTCGGATTTCCTCTATATATATATACGACGGGAAATTGTAGCGAACTAGTTCGCTATTTTCCAGATCTCCTCTATATATATATACGACGGGAAATTGTAGCGAACTAGTTCGCTATTTTTCGGATCTCTTCTTTTGTAGCGAACTAGTTCGCTATTTTTCGGATCTCCTCTATATACGACAGAAAATTGTAGCGAACTAGTTCGCTATTTTTCGGATCTCCTCGATATATACACGAGGGGGAATTGTAGCGAACTAGTTCGCTATTTTCCAGATCTCCTCTAGATACATACTACGGGATTTGTTCGCTATTTTTCGGATTTCCTCTCCCTATATATACGACGGGAAATCATAGCGAACTAGTTCGCTATTTTCCAGATCTCCTCTTTATATATATACGACGGGAAATTATAGCGAACTAGTTCGCTATTTTTCGGATCTCTTCTTTTGTAGCGAACTAGTTCGCTATTTTTTGGATCTCCTCTTTATATATTCGTCGGCGGTCATCCGAACCGTCGTATCCACATACGACGGTTGAAAACCCATTTCAGAGAAAATCGACTTCAAAGTTACTATGATTTTCACACTTAGTTCTCCGGGCTTACAACATATTCATTGCTAGAAAAATACATGGTTGGAAAGACCAAGATAATTGCTTGACAATGGTATCCTTATCTTTGCACAAAACCAAGGATTATAGAAAATATCTCAAAAGAACTCCGTGCTTGTAATTTCGGTTTGAGTGGTTTAGATTTCCCCTGTACGAAAACGCCATAGGGAAAACAACAACCCTGACCGCGATTTGAATGCGCGCGGTCAGTCAAAACGTCGTATCGCTTTTCACGTGCAAAGTCAATGCAGCGCAGATGGCCGATACGACAGCTTGGTTGACCGCGCGCACTGAAATCGCGGTCAGTCAAAACGTCGTATCGCTCTGTTACAGTAGACGTTTCCAATGGGATTTGCGCATTTTATTAAAAAATTGTATGTCATCGCCGTGAAAATTCCATCATATCTCACAAACTAAAATAAATTGCTGCCTAGAAATTAATTTATGAATAGAATAGGACTTGTACATTAATTTTCTGCAAATATCTCAAAATCGATTTTTTGACCAAAATTGACTGATACGACGGTTCGGATGAACGCCGACGATATATACGACGGGAAATTATAGCGAACTAGTTCGCTATTTTTCGGATCTCTTCTTTTGTAGCGAACTAGTTCGCTATTTTTTGGATCTCCTCTTTATATATACGACGGAAAATTGTAGCGAACTAGTTTGCTATTTTTCGGATCTCCTCTATAAAATTTTATACACGAGGAGGAATTAGTGAACTAGTTCGCTATTTTTCTAATCTTTATATATACAAGAGACGGAATTGTAGCGAACTAGTTCGCTACAATTCCCCCTCGTGTATATAATTTTATAGAGGAGATCCGAAAAGTAGCGAACTAGTTAGCTACAAATCCCGTCGTATGGATATAGAGGAGATCTGGAAAATAGCGAACTGGTTCGCTACAATTCCCCCTCGTATATATATATAGAGGAGATCTGGAAAATAGCGAACTAGTCTGCTACAATTTGACAATATGGCATCAATATATACAGCCAAAACCTGCAGATTTTCACTTTGAAGCCTTCACAATAATGTAAGCTTTGGAAAAAATGACAACTAGTTCGCTACAATTTCCCCCTCGTGTATATGAAGAGATCAGAAAAATTGCCAACTAGTTCGCTACAGTTTGCCATGTTTATATTTTAGAGAGGAGATGAGAAATGGCGAACTAGTTTGCAACAATTTCCTGTCGTATACATGTAGAGGAGATCCGAAAAATAGCGAACTAGTTTGCTACAATTCCCCCCTGGTGTATATATAGAGGAGATCAAAAAAATAGCGAAGTAGTTCGCTACAATGCCCCCTCGTATATAGTTCGCTACAAATCCCGTAGTATGTATATAGAGGAGATCTGGAAAATAGCGAACTAGTTCGCTACAATTCCCCTTGTGTATATATCGAGGAGATCCGAAAAATAGCGAACTAGTTCGCTACAATTTCCCGTCGTTTGTATATAGAGGAGATCTGGAAAATAGCGAACTAGTTCGCTACAATTCCCCTCGTGTATATATCGAGGAGATCCGAAAAATAGCGAACTAGTTCGCTACAATTTCCCGTCGTTTGTATATAGAGGAGATCTGGAAAATAGCGAACTAGTTCGCTACAATTCCCCCTCGTATATATATATATAGAGGAGATCTGGAAATGGCGAACTAGTTCGCTACAATTTGACACGTCGTATATTATAGACTAATACAAGGAGATGGCTACAAATTTCGACGCTTATATATAAGCGTTGAAGATCGCTATATTTGCCATCTTATTATTTCCCATTGGAGCTCCAGGAGTTACCGTGTGTTTCATAGCACGATCCCAGCCGAGCCTGCGACTCTGCGAGTTAACTTCTTTACCCAAATTCGCCAAAATATAATTTTCGTTATATTTATTTATATATTTCATAATCGATGAAAACATATCATTACTAACACCAGAATAAAATTGAAATTATGAAATTTACCTACACCCAACATCCATTTCTTCGACCACGTCATTTCGTAGAGAATCAGTAAAATAGATGTTTTTACTGGCCAGTGTTTTCAGGAAATGGTTTCGTACATGTAAATCACTGAACTGGAAATACACGTATGGCATATGGGTACTCCCAACGAACGTAGAGGACAGCAACACACGGCAGTGTGTTGGGGGTTTACCCCCCCCCCCCCCCTTTGGAGCCAACTCCTTTTTTGTGCTTTTCAAATTTCTAGCTACCAAAATGACCTTCTTTTGTAGTGAACCCCCCTTTTTTTCAAATTTCTCGGTCAAATTCCCTCTTGGAAAAAAGCTAGATCCGCGCCTGCTTTATTTTCTCCTTCATTCTTGGTCGGGGGGGGGGGGGGGCTTCAGCCCCCCCCCCTCACTTTTTCCCAAAACCGTGTAAAAAAATTAAGAAATTACCATACGATTGTGATTTTTGAATGGTCAGCCCCCCCCCCCCCCACTTTGAAAACCGTTCCGCGGCCCCTGCTTTAGCCCCTGCTTTAGTGATGGACTCTCGAACATGCGCTGGGCAATGTGGGATATTTCCATTTGTACCTTTCTTCTCTCTATGTTTTTTCTTTCCCTTTTTTCTCCTCTTTCCTCCTTTTCTTTCTTTCGCTTTCTTTCTTTCTTTCTTTCTTTCTTTCTTTCCGTTCTTTCTTTCTTTCTTTCTTTCATAGAAGAAAGAAAACTAGCTTAACAGAGAGGTCTATTAACAAACCATTTCAGAAAATGGGACAAATTTATTTTTTAGGGATGCTGGGGCAAAGAAAGTTTCAAGCATACAGTTATTAAAGGGGAATCCAGCCTTGGCCATAAAATGTTGTGTTGGGAAGGAGAAAACTAAACTTAACAGAATAGTGAAAGTTTGAAAGAAATCGGACAAGCAATAAGAAAGTTATAGCTGCTTTAAAATTGAGATCACTAATAGTATGTGCATGTATAGATTTCATATTGGCAACTGAGTAAGTGAATTATGACAAGGGGCAAGGACAACTTTCCCATAGGCCATGTACTTTATTATCAGGGATTTGTGGTTTTCTCCTAAGTACCCATTCCCCTGGGGCAGTAATCTAAATATAACCCAGGTAGTATATTGTTTTATGTCCTCATGAAAGAAAAATATAATTTGAAATAAAACTTTTGGGAAAAATGACATTTTAGCCAGAATATGTATTGAAGTACATGGAAGAGTAGTCCTTGCCTTACATCACTATATATGACATCCCATATGCGGCCAATTTGAAGTCTCCATGAGTATATAGTGATTACCAATATTTACAAATTTTAAAAATTCATAACTTTCTTGTTGTTTGTCCAATATTGTTCAAACTTTCACCTATCAACTTGTCTTTTTCTTATAAAAACAAGTTTTTATTTGGGTTGGATTCCCCTTTAAACACTCTAAATGCGAGGGAGATGGTCTGGTCCCTGTAGTCGCACTCAGTCTTGGAGTGGATCGGGGCAGTCATTTTGTGGTGTGCTTTGAGTCTTTGGGGTGCATTGTGGTTCCTTCTGGAGTGAAAATGTAAAAAAAAAAATATATATATAAAAAATAGATATACGCTGTTCGCTCCAGAGCTATGGCGCGCTCTTGGGATATGGATCCCGCTTCTGGAGTTTCTATTAGTCTTTTATATCTCTCTTTGGGAGGGGTGTGATTGGGGGCCGGAGTGGCTCTTTTGCATTTAGAGTGAAGATTCAGGTGCGCAAGTTAGATCATGCATGGTTGCAGCGGTACAGAATGCAGATTGAAATGAAGGCCTTTTAGCTGGGGTTTAGGGGAGGGAAACAGGCCGCGCTTAGGCTGGGCTTGGATGGGATATGGGGGGGGGGGTGGGATGGGAGGGTGTTTTACTTCTAATACTCATTCAGTTCAATTGCGTCGCTATAAATTCTTTTTTGTTCCGGGTTTTTGTTACATTTGTATTTTTTTTTATTTTTTACAAATTTACTTTGTGATGATTTGAATGTTATATTTTGTATTTTTTTGTACAATTGTTTGTATTATGAATAATTATTTGACTTTGTGAACAGTGTTTTGTTGATATACTAGTATTACTTGTATGATTTTGAACTGAATGATTTTATAAATACTAATACAAAAAAAATGATTGGCCCCTTTTGCTTCTTCTTTTTTTTTTGATAATGAAATTTATCCCTTTTTATCTCTAATGAAATGCCCTATTCTAATACGCCCTTATAATATTGAAATGCCCCATTTATGAGCCATTTGTTCAAAATGTTTAGTCAATGATGTTCTGATGGCTTCCAGTTTCCTTTTGAACAAGTGTTCCTGATACTTTAAAGTGATGAATTTCACATATAATTATCTCGAGGAATACGAGGCTGTTCTTATTCAATACAAAACGCTGCGCAGGAGAAAACGTATATGTGTTCAATAACAGCATCATTGGTAAGAAACAATTACGAAAACAATATTCTCATTTTTATGAAGGAAAAATATTGTGAGAATAATGCCTTAAGTTTCATGAGTCATGTGAGGGGGATAGATAAGTCGTTTCCCCCCCTTTGTTTTAAGATAGTGCCCTGTCCCCCGGCCTCACGGTCGGTGGCCCCTCCCCCTTTCAACTTTGTTCTGCCGCCCCCAACTGAAAAGTGAATTTGTGGGTGTTTTTTGTTTTTTTTTTTTTTTTTTTTTTTTTTGGGGGGGGGGGCATGGGCGGAAATCCCAGGGGGGGACAGGGGGGGGGGCGTGTCCCCCCTACTCAAAATATCAAATGTCCCCCTACTATTTTTGGTCTTTTATGATGGTAAGAAATACATCATTCAAAATCAAAATAAAACATGTATTTTAGGACGAGATGACCTTACTTTTGGGATGATATCCTTTTTTTTTTTTTCTTTTTTTTTGCTTGTCAAATTTATTTTCGTCGAAATTACCTTAAACTTGGGGTGATAACGTTTTTTTTTTTGCTTGTCAAATTTTCCAGCCCCTTGTCCCCCTACCTTTTGGGAGAGATTTCCGCCTCGGGGGGGGGGGGGGGGGTATACTCCCCTTGCTTCCCTAGGATTGACCTCGAATCTCCGTACAATCATTGGTTGTTCCGCTCCGGCTCCCGCTGCATGCATTGTTGGCTATACACTTGATCTGTGATAGAAAATGTCAGAATTTGTTATTTTTTTAAATACTACCAGAATTAACAGACGGTTATTTCCTGTTGAAGTTTGACTGAAAAAATATTATTCAATAGGTATAGAAACAGTTCTGCCAAATTATTTTGTTGAATATTTCTTACAAATGTTAAGACCCCGGGGGAGGGTACTGGGGGGGATGGAAATAAGGCATACGGGGATGTACCGAGAATGGGTCGCCTTTTTTTAGTCCCTAAACATGGGGTACGGTTTTATGCTGGAAAATCCCTAAACATGGCCCTAATTTTTAGATACTGGCCTTAAGCATGGGTCCATATTCTCCTCCAATGTCTTAGGTGCAAATATTCCTGCAAATCCTGGATCAAGGCATTTGGAGGAACTAAAAGGAAGTACTTTGAAATCCCCCTGATTTGAAACTTCGTTAGAATTTTGTTCATTCATTGGTCCTATTGTAGATACCTTATCGAGAATCAATTCCGATATATCTGACGAAAATGGGTGACCCGACTGGAAACGAGACGGATTTTCAAACCACTGATACATCCGAAACGCCTCAAGAAAATGGAATGGAAACTAATCAAGAGTAAGAGTCGTGAAGTAGAATTTGCTTTTATATTATGTAAAACTTTCACAGCAATTGACTGTGTTGTTATTTTAGTTCGCATTTTATGGTTACGGTCTGGTCCCTGTGTCGCGCACTCGGATCGGGCTGCCACATAGAAGTTGAATGTGTGTCATGTGTGTGATTGTCGTTAGGGAGCATGTGCATGTTTCTAGATCTTTCTAGGCCGACGGGATCCGTGAGATCTTGTACCAACTACTGGTATGTTGGACCGATCCGCGGGGGGGGGGGGGGGGGGGGGGGCACTCACATATATAGGTGTTACAACTTACAGGGACGTGTAGACCAAAAGCTTGGGTCTCTGTTATGTTGGTTGTTCCGCTGAACTCTGCGTTGGCTCCACTCACATCACACAGAGACCGAAGTTCTAGCTCGATCTGTACAGCCTACACGTACACTTTCTTCAGGGACAATGGCAATGGCCATATATGTTTATTTATGTATTTAAGTTCGGATAAAACAGCTAACAGGGAAGTGAAGTTGCGCGACAGCCAAAGTAAATCACTGTTTTATCCCCTTTTAAGTTTATTTTCCCCCATTTTGGTGCCTTTCAGGCCAAAACTGAATAATATAATAATCTTCATTTTGGTACATTTCTTTTTATATATTTTTATGAAATAAAGACAAAAATTGATGAGCCCCGTCGGGGGGATTTTTGCATTGTTAACCCCTAATGGTGGCTGCACGATAGAGAGCCGTCTGTGTACGAGGAGAAAAAAAAAATTAAAATGTTTTTGTGCAAAGTCTTAAGCAATATCATAAAGAACAAAACTAAAATAGTTACCACTATTGAATTCATATTTTTTGTGCAATCCAAAGACAAAAAAAGAAGGTTTCAAAATTTTAAAATGTCTGGACACCGGACCCCCCCCCCATTCCTACAATAGGCTTGACTCACTTTGTTACGATGTAGCTACATGTACGATGAGCTACGTTATGAGGTGTCGTTTTGGAGAACAATTTATAGAAGAATTATTAGGTCTATTTAAAGGACAAGTCCACCCCAATAAAATATTGATTTGAATAAAAAGAGAAAAATCGAACAAGCATAACACTGAAAATTTCATCAAAAACGGATGTAAAATAAGAAAGTTACGACATTTTAAAGTTTTGCTTAATTTTACAAAACAGTTATATGCACATCCTGGTGGGTATGCAAATGAGGAGACTGATGATGTCATCCACTCACTATTTCTTTTGTATTTCATTATATGAAATGGGGAATATTCTATTTTTCTCCTCATTGTCAAGTGAAACAAATACAATGATTAATTCCTCTCTGAACATGTGGAATGAGCATTGATTGATACTATATGATTCAGTCAAGTTGGTCCTTATTGTCAAATCTACAATAAATGAAATATTGTATAATTCAAACAATAAACAAAAGAAATAGTGAGTGAGGGACATCATCGACTTTCTCATTTGAGTTGTGCATATCACTGTTTTGTGAAAAATAAGCAAAACTTTAAAGTGTCACAACTTTCTTATTTTCCATCCGATTTTGATGAAATTTTCAGCGATTTGCTAGTTTTATTTTTCTCTATTTATTCAAATCAACATTTCTCTGGGGTGGACTTGACCTTTAACAAATAATTATTTATATGAAATTTACATTTTAGTTGTAGATCTAAATAGAGTCTAATAACTATATTATAATTGTTGGAGGGACATTTTTTTTTTTGGAGGGGGGGTGTCGTCAATTTGCAAGTCACAACTTTTAAGTCACAGGCTCGTCACAAATCAATCTTAAAAGTGAAAAGTATACTCTAGGAAAGATAAAAAGTCACTAGGTCATTTAGACTGTGGGATGGTCGCTAAAATTGTGACTTTCCGTGGGGCAGCAAATGCAACCACGGTTCTTGGACATGATAATATGTAAAATATTATGTGTGAATACACGCAACATGTTGCCATCGCAAAATTTTGCTCCTGAACTCAAAATTAAAATAATAATATGCGAAATCGTACCATTGATTCAACTGGAAATTCCGCCATTCACCCCGTGTGTTAAGGACTTCCGCGAATGCGCGCAAGCGTGTACAATGCATGTAACCTCGTTCGCGTTAATTAATTTTTTTATTCACTGTATAATATAGAAGCTACGATGGCAGATAAGATGTTGTCGTCTTTGTCATGTTTTGACAGCGAAAAGGATGTTTTACCACCAGCAAATATGCTACATGCACGTCTTACCCAAGGAGAGAGGGCCAGTAAATTTCTTTCAAGTAAATAAGAGCTGGAACAAATTTAAGCCTTTGCTGCATTCGCTGGTGTAGACTACCTGGGACTTTGGAATAAAAATAGAAGTTTGCGATCGACTTGCAGCCCGGCCCCGGGAGACCGGCCCAACCAGCATTTCAGCAAGATCCGAATGGATCAAACTAACGTTATAGATGTACATCTTGCCCAGAGCCAGGTTAAACAATGTTCTGCAATTCAATCTCAAACTTCTCTGCTGCACGAACAACCGCGTAGCCAGGATTTCATTTTGGAGGGGGTGGTAAATGCACGCGAAGCGTGCCAACACTTACAGAGCGCGCTCCCTAGGGGTGGGTGCAGGAGTTTCCCCCTCCCGCGCGAAGCTTTCGGTGTTTCATAAATTAAATAAAAGGAGCCGCATCCCTTGTCTCTAGTACCTATATCAGCTCCAATTAATTTGACTATATTGTGATTTTGAACCTTGTTTTCAAAAGTGATTGTAAAACGAACAAAAAAGGGATAAAATGGAGGAAATTAAAATAATATTAACCCCGCGCGAAGCGCGGAAGCTAAAGCGTTTTATTTTTTTTTGCAAAGAAAATGGTCCCGAGAAAAGGTTATTTTGATTACAAACAATTTAGCGACAGTGCATATCTTAACTCGCAAAACAGAGGAGAAGGATATATGCCGGGAGGAAGATATTCCTCCCCGAGCAGAGCAATGAAACTCTGAAATTTCAAAGGGCGGACGTTTCATCAAATGCAGATATCTCTAATACCCCCATCAGCTCTAAATCAATTAATTTTCTAAGATTATTGAACTTCATTACAAGGAAAATAGTGCGCAAAAAGTTGAAACATCTTTGATTATTGAAATTATATAAAACAGGATGATGTATAATTTCTTTCACTTATCCTGATGCGCTTCACTTTGAATGATAAAGAAACTTAAGTGTCATTCAAAATTTCAAACTGAGGGCGCAAAACAGGACAGGAGATGAATGTGCAGGGAAATGACATGAAGTTGAATAAAAAAATATTGTACTTTTTTTTATTTAATACGACGCAAATTTTATACCTTCCCCTTTTTAAATTAGGAACCTGTTTGCCCCCAAATTATGGTTGTTTAGTAATGAGTTGAAAAGCGGGAGAAGTTGCCTATATGGAGGTGACGGTGAAATTGAGATAAAGATTTTACCCGCCTGGAGCCGACCCGACCAGAAGTTGCACGATCAATTTAAAAAAAAAGATAAATTCATATACTTCGGCCTAACCTTACTCTAATTCCATGCCCTAATGTATACATTTGAACTTTAACTGGCAAGAAACACATATAGCTGAGGTGGAAAAACAGGGTTAGAGAAAGGGTGAGGGAAACAAAGGAGAACTGCAATATTGTCATTTAACCGCGCACAGCGCGGAAGCAAAATTCATATATAAATTTAGAGCAAGAGTCACAGAGTTTCTTTTTTGAGAAAAAAAAAAAAGAATAAAAAGAAAAACCCACAAAACTACCTTTCTTCCCTTTCCTCCCTTCGCTTTTCCTTTTCTCCTCTCTTTTTTCCTTCTTTTTTTTTCTTTTTGGGGACGTTTTGGGGGGCCGACTGCCCCCACCGCCCCCCACCCTGGCTACGCACCTGTGCACGAATAGCTTTTTTTATGGCGAAGTCCCAGGTAGTCTACACCAATGAATGCAGCAAAGGCTTAAATACGTTCTAGCTCTTTACTTGAAAGAAATTTACTGGCTCTCTCTCCTTGGGTAAGACGTGCATGTAGCATGTATTTGCTGGTGGTAAATCGTCATTTTCGCTGTCAAAACACGACGAAGACGACGACATCTTATCCCCCATCGTAGATTCTGTATGTAACGTACCGGTATAGCATGTACAGCGAATAAAGAAAAATAAACGCGAACGAGGTTACATGCATTGTACACGCTTGCGCTCGTTCGCGGAAGTCCTTAACACACGGGGTGAATGGCGGAATTTCCAGTCGAATCAATGGTACGATTTTGCATATTATTATTTTGATTTTTAGTTCAGGAGCAAAATTTAGCGATGGCAACATGTTGCATGTATTCATAATATTTTACCTATTATCATGTCCAAGAACCGTGGTTGCTTTTGCTGCCCCACGGAAATGAAAAACTAGAGACATTTTCCTTGTCCATCCCATAGTCTAATTGCATTGTAGCATTAGATTGACAGTGGTTAATCACACATGTAGAGTGGGCCCTATATTTAGATTTTGGATGTATTTGTCGAACTAGTAATATCTGTCATCTCTTTATTAACAGTCCACGCTCCGTAGATTCTATGTTTTTAAAGTATTGTCATTTTTTTTACTTTGTAAGTTTTATGTATGTTATATTTATGCAGTGAAAATAAATGAATTGAATTTGATTGACATGGCCTCACAGATGAAATGTAAAGTAGGCGCTATATCTAGACTTATGATGTGTTTGTTGATTAACAGTTCTTGTGTTTTTCAGTCTTGCAGAGGCCAAAAAGAATGAAGGAAACACTTGGTACAAGAAAAAGGAATACCATCAAGCCATCAAATTTTACTCAGAGGCAATTAGTAAGTATCCTGAAGATAAATGTAGTGTGATACAGAGGACAAGGCTAGACAAGATGATGGTTGGATAGTTGGCTAGTTCATAATACAGGGGGCCGTTTCATAAAGCTGTTCGTAAGTTAAGAGCGACTTTAAGAACGACTGGTGATCCTTTATTGTGGTAAATGGTATATTCATTAGCGATGGTTACGCGCGTAAGAAAGGATCACCAGTCGTTCTTAAAGTCGCTCTTAACTTACGAACAGCTTTATGAAACACCCGCCAGGAATTAATCAGGTGCTAATGACATCTTATCAAGTATCATGTAGATTGTATAGTCTTGTCTGCTATACGATTTTCATTATCTTCAAAATTGTCTTTCATGTCCATTGGATGGGTTTGTACATATATTTATGTTCAGAAGATAAAAAAATTATTGTCTTTTAAATCAAAGACAACTTCCAGAAATACTTCACAAAGAAACAGTCACCATCAAGTTTTGAAATTTTCACAAAAAGTCATAAAGTATCCTGATAATTCAATAATATAATATTCATAATTACGGTAAGCAATATTGGCTCACTTTGTTTTTCTCGCTTGTGTACTATTTTAAATGATATCACTTTTCATCCTTTTTTAAAAAGCAGTAGCTACATCTTGATTCCATGGTATTTGCTCTTGTGACAGTTGCTCTCATGATTTTTTTTAATGATATGAAACTTGAAATTTAACCTTGGCCTTTAGTTTGGGACAATTGTCGCAGGAGTTGTGTCACTCATTATCTACTCACTAATTATTCACTCACATGTTGTGAAAAGACAAAAAAATATACCAAAGATACATGCACCGGAATGGTTAAAGTATTGTAGACCACAAAATAAGGCAATGTACCAAAATTCTCCATCCATTAGCTTTAAATAATTGTAAAGTTATCAGTTGCTTGACCTATTTCGAGGCAATGGTTGTTTTATTTTGAAAGGTAAAACCTTTTTAAACCAAAAGAAAAAAATCCTTGAGTGTACCACACTAGTTTGAAACCCATAAGATGAACTCCTAGTTGTGCGTGGTATAACTCTACTCTATTATAACATAATATGTCAAGCCTGTCTCACACTATGTAATTCACTGTGATCTGAATTTCAAACTAATTGTGATAACATTTGATATGGATATTCCAGCTAATGAAATATTACGGATCAGAGTTCAGAATAGTGGTAGGACTACTGAATCTCCCTGAATGAATAAAAACAAATTCAATTCCAAATCGTAATGACATCATCATTGACTGCGACTTGAAGCCAATTTGAACTTTACTCCGACCATAGGGCTTACCGCAAAGTAAGAATATGATTTTAGTTTTCCTAACAATATGCCAAACTTTAAATGAAATAATTTTACTTCTTGGAACTTTTATATTTAATGCAAAATGTGATTTCTTTAAAAATCAAGTCGCACCGGATATTGTGAGACAGCTTTTAGATAATGTGTAGGGATACTAGTACCAGTTAATTATTCAATTGATGTAATGCGCATGTTAGTGATAAGCTTGATTTTCAGTCACTGTTTACTCTTGGTGAAACAGCTCCCTGGTAATTCATTGTTTTCTCGTCCAGATTTATACCCATCATGTGCAAGCTATTATACAAACCGTGCAGCTGCCTACATGATGCTGGACAAGTATGCAGAAGCTTTACAAGATGCTCAACATGCAACATCTTTAGATGACCAACTAATTAAGGTGAGTGTGCTCAGAAATGATTTAATCCACATTTAACTTTCGTTTTGATATCATGATTTGTTAAATATGACAATGACAAATTTGTTTATTATTGTTATTATCATCATTCATTCATTCATTCATTTCGGTTTATTGTACAAAAACTTCCTTGGTAAAAACAGTCGGGAGACTGATACAATCAAAGATTACAATGTAAACATAAATTTCATAGTTACATAAGTGAAATGAAATAGTCAAATAATGTAAAGTAACAATTAATTAATTGATGTTGGTATATTGCACTTACAAGGAAATTATAGATGAGAGCACGTTACAAAATATATTCCAAAGATATTTATAAATAAAAGCTATAATATGGAAATGATAACTGAAATACATGCACTAAATTCAATAAACAAATCTGTAAGTTGTGAAGAAGGTTGTGATTGGGTTATAAAATTAAATCGCAAAGTGGAAGGTTCACATTGAGAAATAAATATGGAATTATGTTTTTAAAATATAATTTTAAGGCTAATGTAGGACATCTGACATACGGAAAATAAGGCATAGAGCACTGTAAATTGTATTATTATAGATTATATCATTATTATCACTGTATGTCACTACATGTATTATTATGCTATATTATTATAATCCTTACCATTTAACAGTTACCATTTACATAGGGATCAATATCATTATCATAATCATAATCATCAAACACATAAGTCATTATTAGCTAGATAAACTACATAATGTAGTATTATATTGCATGTATATCCAATTGGCCGAGTTAGATGTTATTCAAATTGATGAAAAATGAAACAAAAAGAAACATCTATATTCAATTAAATTCTCAGGAATTTAAGAATTTTATCTTCGTATTTAATTGTGATATTGTTTTACGGTGTTTAATAGCCGTAAGATTTCTTTTTTTATGTAAACTTGTTTATGATTACGGAATTTTTTTTTTTTCTTTAATAGTTAGAAACATCAAGTGATAACTTATCTAGCAATCAAGCATATGAAAGAAATAAAAAAATGAGGGTAAAAACGTTATTATTTCACCAAATACAATTATATATTTTTTTAGAGATAAACAGAGATGGATATTCTTGGCCTACACAACATACTGATTATTAGCATAAAACTACATGTTGGAATTTAGCATTCTAGTTAAGGAGGGAATCGCAGAGTTCTTGTATCGTTGGGTTTTGCAACGTGGCAAGTGGAGTAGATGAGCATTTCTTAATCCTGAACTACGATTAGAGATGCTTTGACGAGTGTCCGGTAGCATGACACGATGGCGATCAGATTTCAGAAGACCACGTCCAAATCGCAGAAGAAGATCATTCCTGCGCTCACACAACATAGGCAACTTAAAAAGATCAAGCCGTTGTGCATATGAGAGGGGAGACGGGTACACAATGAAACAAAGCGCACGTTTTTGGATCCGTTCAATTGCATCACTCTGCTTCTTCGTAATTCCTGAGCCCCAAACAGGGACACCAAACTCTACAAGAGGACGGATGTAAGCTTTGTAGATGGTCACAAGATCATGCTTGTCGATTCCGAATTTCTTTAGAACACACAGAATGTAAAGTCTCCGCGCAGCCCGTGATGTCATCTGTTGGACCTGATCGTCCCATTTAAGATCTGAACGAATCGCTACACCGAGTAGTGTCAGAGAATCAACGTGTTTAAGGTGAACATCTGCGATGGTGATATCCAACATGGGAGGAGGATTCTTCAAGAAAGACACCTGCATAACTTGACATTTTTCAGGCTTTGGCGTGACGTCATTTAAGGCGCACCATTCCCCGAGTTCATCAACGTGATCCTGGATGTTACTTTGCTGATTTGTAGATAATACATCTACCAAACTCATGTCGTCGACATACTTCCATCTATATGGTGTAGATAGGGCAGCATCGTTAACAAGAGCAAGGAAAAGAATCGGTCCCAACTTAGTACCCTGAGGCACTCCGCATGACAGGCTCATCGGATTGGATGTCTGTCCCTGGTGTCGGACCACTTGGTGACGGTCGGACAGAAAACTACAAACAATCGGTATTATTGAAGGATCAACTCCAAGTTGGATCAACTTCTCAATGACCTTCGAATGATTCACAAGGTCAAATGCTTTGGTGAAGTCAATAGTGCAGATGTTGGCATACCATCCACGTTGCTCAAGATTCTTATAGATGACGTCCAGCATAGAGACAAGATAGTGGTTAACAGAACTCCCTCTTATATTGCCAAACTGCGATGAATCAATGTGGGGTTTAAGGTCATTCATTAACCAGTCGGCGAGGAAACTCTCAAAAACTCTAGCAAGAACAGACGTGATAGAGATAGGTCTAAGTTGATCATAACCTGTAACGCGTGTAGACTTGGGGATCGCTGTAACAGATGCACACTTCCACTTCTCCGGAAAATATCCGTTCTTCAGGCATTTATTGAAGATCAAGGAAAGAGGTGTGGCTATTTCCGGCGCAAATTCCTTAAATATGCGAGTAGGGACGTCGTTTGGATGAGGTGCCTTAGAAGAGTTAAGGCTTTTTAAGCGACGTGACACTTCCCTCTCGCGAATAGGGGGCGGAGATGTAGGTGCTGGAAGATATGCCGAAAGAGTTGTCAAGTCCAGTGGTGGTAGTGTGTTGCAGATTGAGGAAAAATGCCGATTTATATCATTCGCTATTTCCCGGTTGGATTTATCTGCTTGACCAATGTTGAAAGAGGGCTTCTTTTTCATTCCCGTTAAGGATCTTACTTGTCTGTGCCAACCAAAAAATTACTTTTTTTCTTTCCAGGGCTCTTTTTGGAAAAACTTAAAAATTTTCCAGGGCTACTTTTTCATTTTCCAGGGCTCTTTTTCCACTTTCCAGGGCTACAATTTCTGAAGCTATTTCGCGGCTTTTTTGCGTTTGTGTGTGTGTGTGTGTGTGTGTGCCACATTGAAGGGATGCTGGTCAGCAGTGCAGGGCTGCTCTGCTGCAGGCTCTGCTTTAACAAGATGTACTGATTTATTCTAATAATTCTAGTGAATTTTGTCTACTACTCTACTGTCTCTTCTTCCAGTATAATTTAACATCAGTTACATTTTCATTATTTACAAACAAAATTGAGGGGGAGATGTGAAAGTATCATTAGTATGACATATTTCCTTGTCTCCCCCTCAATTTCGAGCTAGTTACAATTACGAAATCTATCTATAGAGTAGTCTAACAGAGCTAGCTAAGAGCATGAACACTACAGTATAGTACAGTACGTATATATATACACGGTAGCTAGCATATACGATGTAATCATACGCGTGTACTGTACATGCGATCGCGACGAAGCTTCGAAGCAGCGCGGCGCGAGCTAGCGAGAAGTACGTACCGGTACCATCTCGAATTCATAGGCACATGTACCACATGCACTATTCACGCCCGTAAACAGAGATTCACAGGTAAGTTCTCTTAGCTGACACGATCCTATGATGGACTCGCGTGCGCTGAAATGAGCAATGTTCTTGTGCCACTGTATCTTGTATTTGCTTGTGTGACTCTGCGGGCAGCTCCGCGGTGATTTACGTACATATATACGTGATGTTCGCAACTGCAGTCGGGCAATGAGTTTGGGATTTTGTAGCACAATTGGTGTGCGCGTAGGAAACAGCTCAAGATTGTAATATAAGCGGTCACACGCAAATGCAAACAAGTACACATTTAAATGCAATATAATGTATAATGTATAATTTAAATGCAATCACGTACGTATGCATGAAATGCTACATAGATATACAGTGTTGACGGGGGCGATTATGAGTTTTGCAGTCGCCCTCGTGTGAATGTTTTTAGCCCTTTTCCGGGGCTCTTTTTGGACTTTCCGGGGCGAATTCGCCCGCCGCCCCTGTGTAATTTTTTGGTTGGTCTGTGCCATTTTCCTGGCTCTGAGCTCTTGAGATGTTCAACCTTTCTACGGAAATACTTTGCTTTGGCTCGAGAAATTGCACGTTGAACTCTATTTCGTAGTAGATGATAGCGATCCAAATCTACACTCCTGTGTGCGATTTCACGTTGTTCGATGAGGCTACGGATGCTGCTGTTGAACCATGGTTTGTCTCGAACTCTTCTCCTAATTGATATCTCTGGGAAACAACGCTTATACTGCATCATAAGTGTGCTATGGAGAATCTCCACCATTTCATCAACATTTTCAGCATCGGTGAGCTCAGTCCAGTCAAATTCGGTGATCCACTGTCCAAACATTCGAATAGATGAATCTCGGAAAGGCCTAAGTTTCACCTTGGTAGCCTTCTCAGACTGAATTGCGTCATAAGGACGGACTACGACGACACGATGGTCACTGGACGCAATTGGTGAATGAACAACAGGTTCATTAAAAACGTCTGGAAGATTCGTCAAGACTTTGTCCAAGATGGCATTGCCTCTGGTCGGCAATGTTACCAGCTGAGTCAATAGAGCCTGTTGAACAAGATCTTCAGTTGGCATGTCATTAAAATCACCCAAGATCAGAATCAGGGCATCCTCAGTAGAATTAATCACATCTACTATCTGGATAATGTGATCAATTGTTTCCTGATGATGTGGAGACCTCGGTGGAGCATATACAACGCACACATAAATGCTCTTTCCTAAACGAATTGTGGGAGAGGAAGTTAGTTTAACCCACAAAATTTAAAGATGTTTAGGGACCGAGTCTTCAAACACTTGTCGGCAATTAATGTCATTCCTCGTATATAATAATATTCCTCCCCCAGCTCTATCAACACGATCAGATCGATGAAGAGTAAAGGAGGGCAAATCAAAGCAGGATGACGGTTTATCTGGGGTGAGCCAGGTCTCAGTGACTGCAATCAAACTGACGTCAGAATACTGTGCAAGAATAGTTGCTTGGAAATCATCGAATTTGTTGCATAGTGATCGTGCATTAGTCAAAAATATAGAGGGTAATAATTGGCGATGTGAGCTCTGATAATACTCACTACTGATGTACCTCAAAGTTCTTGGTCGGATAAACAGAGCTGGGTCAAACTGCTTTCGAGGATACGAGTGAACAACTCGTATTGGCCGGTGAACTTTCCTTCCTGCACGACACCCTCGTTTGCGGGCGATTCCAAGAGTCTGTATAGTAGAAAAAACTTCTTGGTCCAAACGAGGTCTCGGTTGAGGCAAAATTCGAAGCTTTAAAAGCTCGTCTCTTGTATAGCAAATTGGACTATTGTCCGGAGGGTGACTATTGTCCATGGCCATGGCATTCGCGGACACAACAATGCCGGCCAGAACGATCAATGTCAAGGGTCCGAACTGACCAAATGCCGGGTTACAAACGTAGTTAGCGTATTGACGTATGTATATCATGTTACTGTACATTCGGGATATACTCACGACACAGCAAGAATGTAATGTCAAAAAATGATGGAGATAAAACCACAAAACACTCACAAAATATGATAGTAAGTATCCATAAAGTCAAATGAACATCAACATATGATCCAAAACTGAAAGTCAAATAAAAATGTTGAAAAATCCAGGTAAAAATATAATGCTGGTAAGAGAGATATAAAACCGGTGCTAGCTGCTTAACAGCGCCCTCACACCATCATTATTGTTATTCTGTTATATGAAAGTTCTCATGTATACTGCAAGTGCCATATGAATTTTGATGAATTTCTGAAATGTGTGAATTTATTTGGTAACATTCATTGTATAACTGCATGTACATGTTTGTAAAGGTCTAGTGCAGGCCTTAACCCTAAGATATGTGATTTTTCTTAGCTTTTTGTATCATTATTGGGGGGAGCAATTAAAACTGGTATTCAATGTAGTTAAAATTCACAGGGAATTTAATTGCCAAGGAACTATATAATGACATTTTATTTAGCCTATTGTTTTTAATCTTGTCACATGGACAACCATGCTGCATCTTACTTTGGCCTCTTTGTCTGTTTACCGTTCTGGAATTTGCCTGAAGACAAGAAAGTATAAGAAATTGTTATTCAGGTGCTATTAAGACTAGGATTGAGCTTTAATCCAGCTGTTTACCCATGTTTGTTATTACCATGACGACTACAGTAGCTTGACCTTGTTGATGTTATAAATAGATAATGTAGCCAGAAATAGATCAATTTTGATTTGGCTGGGACAGCTGAATCCTACATGTAGACTGTAGGATAGTCGCTAAAATTGTGACTTTCCGTGGGGCAGCAAATGCGACCACGGTTCTTGGACATGATAATATGTAAAATATTATGTGGGAATACATGCAACATGTTGCCATCACTGAATTCTGCTCCTGAACTCAAAATTAAAATAATAATATGCGAATTCGTACCACTGATTCGACTGGAAATCCCGCCATTCACCCTGTGTGTTAAGGACTTCCGCGAACGTGCGCAAGCGTGTACAATGCATGTAACCTCATTCGCGGTTATTTATTTTCTATTCGCTGTATAATATAGAAGCTACGATGGCAGATAAGATGTCGTTGTCTTTGTCGTGTTTTGACAGCGAAAATGACGTTATACCACCAGCAAATATGCTACATGCACGTCTTACCCAAGGAGAGAGGGCCAGTAAATTTCTTTCAAGTAAATAAGAGCTGGAACAAATTTAAGCCTTCACTGCATTCGCTGGTGTAGACTACCTGGGACTTCGGAATAAAAATAGCTATTCGTGCAGCAGAGAAGTTTGCAATTGACTTGCAGCCCGGCCCGACCAGCATTGCAGAAAGATCCGAATGGATCAAACTTATGTTATAGATTTTTATTCCTAAGTCCCAGGTAGTCTACACCAGCGAATGCAGCAAAGGCTTAAATTTGTTCCAGCTCTTATTTACTTGAAAGAAATTTACTGGCCCTCTCTCCTTGGATAAGACGTGCATGTAGCATTTATTTGCTGGTGGTAAAACGTCATTTTTGCTGTCAAAACACGATGAAGACGACGACATCTTATCTGCCATCGTAGATTCTATATTATACAGCGAATAAAAAATAAATAACCGTGAATGAGGTTACATGCATTGTACACGCTTGCGCACGTTCGCGGAAGTCCTTAACACACAGGGTGAATGGCGGGATTTCCAGTCGAATCAGTGGTACGAATTCGCATATTATTATTTTAATTTTGAGTTCAGGAGCAGAATTCAGTGATGGCAACATATTGCATGTATTCACACATAATATTTTACATATTATCATGTCCAAGAACCGTGGTTGCATTTGCTGCCCCACGGAAATTAAAAACTAGAGACATTTTCCTTGCCCATTCCACAGTCTAATGCAATACTGTTGTCCATCTCGTTTCTGTACTACAGAAAGAGAAAATTTGAACATGTACATGTACGATGTATGAGGTAATCATAGGGTTAACTGATTCCCTGCATTGCAAATAGAGTCCAGGGGCCCGTAACACAAAACTTAGCAGTGATCGTAGAACATTTTTCTACGATTGATTCCATTGACTACAATGTGCGATCAATCGTAAAGATCAAGCGTATGATCAATCGCTATAAACCTTTGTGTTACCGGAGCCAGGGGAGCGTTTCATCAATATTTTCGATCCGACAAGTTGTCAGATCTGACAACTTTCCTTGAATTTGATTGGCTGAGAAGCACGGTTACTATGGTAACTGTTGGATAAAATAGGACTTGTCAGTCCGATAAGTCCTTTCATATAATGCTCCCCTGGGCCCCGTCTTACAAAGAGTTGCGATTGATCCAATTAACCACAACTGTGGATGGCCAGCAACATCAACATCTAAAATGCAAATTTGTTCAGAATATTTTCTTGATATAATGATGTATATTCATACACTCATTGTTCTCTTGAAGATTCAATGTGATTCTCTTTGTTTACTAAGGAGATTATGCAAACTTCCTGTAGAAACAATTATAAAAAAACAAGAATACAAACAAATGAACAAAATACTGTTTCAATTATTTTTTTTCCTGTCTCTCAATTTCCCATCCTAATTTACATGTGTATTTATGTTCCGAAAAATTGAAAAGGCTTGTTTTTAATGGAAAATATGTTTTTGTTTTCAGTTCCCAAACTAACTGCAAATGTGTCAAGAAAGGATGGCCTCCATCCATAAATATCTTTCTTTTGTATATTGTGCTATCTTTCTTTGTGTTTCCTTTGCTTTCTTGATAAAAGAGAAGGTAATGTTTTTCACTAATTTTTCCCTTGTTTTCAACTCGTAAAATAACTAAAATGCCACCAACAAGTGTGGCTTTGAGATATTATTATTATTATTTTTTTTTTTTTTGGGGGGGGGGTGAACATTGTGTACAGATTTCAGCAATCAGAATATATATGCGGAATTTATACCTTTCTTGATTTTTCTTCACAAATCCATTATGATCAAGAAACAATCTTTAATAATAGAAAGAATTTAAGAAATTATTCATTGTGTGTCAGCAAACTAAGTACATGTACATGCTTGAGTTATCATGTGCCATGACACAAGCACCAAAGGCCCGGGGGGGGGGGGGAATTGACAAAAAACATTTTTAGACCTTAAAACCATTCTACTATGAGATGTAATTTATCTCACCAGAAATTGTATTTTGATTGTTGTTGTGAATAACCCCTGGTCCGTGAAACATCCAAACCTGTATTCTCTCTGATTTATTTATCTGTATTCTGATTTTCTGAACTAGCCTGCATTTTATAGTACCCAAATTGTCTACTGGTCAGTAAACGTTCAGTGATACAAAGGAATAGTCATATACACTGTCTGACTCTGGCACTCTGCCATTATATGCTTGTACAATCCCTTTCACAGTCAAACAATACAACTTTTTAATATTGGTCAACTATACAACTCTCTGACATTTTTACTAGACCTGCTGGATTTTTTTTGGAAAATTCTGCATTAACTTGTGTGGATATCAATTATCATCACAATGAAAGTAATGAAAACCACATGAAAATATCCATGGTCATTAATGAGGAAAATATTAATTTTAGTGCATAGCAAGAGATTCAAGTAGTAGTCGTATTTGAATATGATGACGCTCTTTAATCTCTCCAGATTATACGTTCTAGTCGCTTTCGTAATTGAAGTCTATATGCTGCATTTTTGCCTTTAGATGGCGCTTTTATTAATTGTTGACCTAATCCTGCACACTGAATGCCATCTGATGGCAAAATAGCAAATGATTTGAACTGACTTTAAGGACGTTCCACAGTTATATTTGTGCGCATTATGATCTGCGCATAGTTTACACTCTGCGCGCTGACGTCACAATGGATGAACAGGTATTAATTAGCTGCGGGTATGAGCTGATTTTTCTCATCTTCTGCACTTTAACTGCAGATCCGATGCGTTATTTTATGAAGCTAAAAAATTGAATTATTCCATGGACCATTCAAAAAAATATTCTCTACAATTTCAAAATACTTTACTCTGCAGTGCTGCCAAGAATCACGAATATTAGCCCGAGTTTGAATAAATGGTAGAGTGGTTTTGATTTTTTCTTCACATAGATACTAAGCATTCGGCCCATTTTTGGTGTTTTAAAAAGCACATTTGCTCTAATAAAAATGCTGATAGTTTAAAAACAAGCACATGAACCCCTATTTTTTAATGTTTGTACCTCTTAGGTATACCTTCCTCTACAACTCTGCAAATTTTGGTGAAAATGACATGGATTTTGAATAAAGTGCAGCAATTATTGTACGTTTGTAGTTTGTTACTGAAATTTTACATTTTTCAGATTGGGATTTTGTTATCTTTTACGCCATTTTTAAGAACTGACAGTGCTGTTAAACTTAAAATTGCAAACAAATAGCACTATTAATAGATTCTCCATTCTAACGATACAATTATTAACTCTCTTGCGAAATTTGATGACTTTTTCATGTATTTTGAATGAGTAATGGAGGTTTAAACTCATTGTAGTAATCTTGGGCGGTCTAAAAATGCCAAATTCTTTTGAATGCGCAATTCTTAAGAACATCAATTTGGGTGAACTTTGAAGCTCTATAGCAAAAAATCAAGCACATGGACCTATGTTAATTTTTGCATATTTCGAATATTAAGGTTCTAAAGTATCTATGTGCAAAGTTTGGTGAAAATGACATGGATTTCACTTTAACTGTGGAACGTCCTTAAATAGACACTAGCAATTCAATTGCATTCTTTTCCTCATTTTATTAGCACAATTTTTAGACAAAAAAAAAAAATGTTTGTTTTCATTATTCTCAAATCAGTTTTTATGTAAATGTTGAAGATCTGTGTGATGTGTATCACCATGAAGCTCCATCGTGTATCATAGCTTAACTTCACTGTGCGGAGGAGCTTCTCAGTGACGTGTACAAGTATGTAGTTTGCTACTTTTCTGAGTATATGAATGTGTGTTATGTGTGCAGAGATATTACATGGATTGTTCATAAACGAACACCAAGGTACAGCCCTACTTTTTATCTAGCATCGCTAGTCTTGTCCACAGGCTTCACTACAATGCATTTCCTTTCAGAAACAATGATATATTTCAGATTTTTTTTTTCATTTGGCAGGGACATCTAAGAGAAGCAAAATGTCAGCTTGCCCTAGGATCAGTTGAGGCAGCAATAAGAGCTCTCCAGAGGGTAACTGATATAGAACCTACCAACAAACAAGCTTTGTCAGAGGTGAATGAGTCGGACTTAATAACATTTTTTTTGGCCAAATTATTGTCACAAATATGAGTCCTTAAAAAACTTATAAAACATACACAAAAAATTGAGGAAAAGTGAAAATTTAACCCATTCTCTGCCTATTTCAGTTCTTAAAAATTACAGAAAAAAGAAAATCTCTAAAACCATGAAAATGGCATTTAGACTAGACCCATTCTGGAAAAAGAGGCCTATATAAACTTTAAGAAGCATTTTGGGGTAAAAGTTGGAAACCGGACTATTTCACACAATTCAAATATGCTGAATCTGATTAGATCGGTTCCCAAGCTAATTTCTCATGTTTTGACCACCTAATTTGCATAAACAAAATGGCTGCCAAATTGACAATTCAGAATATTATTTCGACAATGTTCTTTAATTATATTCGCTTTCACAGACATGAATACTGCAAAATCCTGCATACATACGTGTACCTTTCGGGAAAACTTGTTATTTTTGTTTGCTGCTAATTAATTATGCAAATTTATGCATATTTTGGATCATTATGCTATAATTTGATAATTTCAGCTCAAATGTTTATGTTTTTGGTACAAATAGCATTTACATCATTATAAATAATTGTACGGCCCTTAGAATATAATATCACAGTGATTAATAATGTATTTTATTGTTTTTGAATTTCTTTGTATTTTGTACCTTTTGTTTTGTACATGTTTTGTTATGGGATCTGTCAAATTATTGATTATCAATGGCAGAAAATAATTAGCTTCAATGATTTAATTATGTAGTCACTTTTTTATTCGCATATATCCATGGACATAAACAGATGCACCCACTCCCACACCCACATCTGCATACAAAGGAAAACTCCTGCACGGAGGGCCTTCCCATTTAAAAGCACACTGGTGGAAATCCAACGAATTTCATGAACCTATCTGTATTCAAGCGAATGTCACTATTAATTGCTTATATTTTTATTATAAAATGGTATCTTGAATTATGATATCAATCAATTCATTCATATTTACAATTTTAGATGATGAATTATTAAATTTGAATCATAACAGTACTGTAATTCTCAACTCCTAATAGTCAATCAGTTGCATTTAATATCCTTTGGAGTAGTTATGTTCCCGACCAGCAGAATCTGATCACACATACATGTATATATATTTAGTGTGTTTTTCTTCAGCAAAATGAAGTGAAAACCGTCTGCTGAAAATGAGATGTCCTGTGTTTTACTCCATTACGCTCGTCAAATTGTCCCAATATTGAACAAAAATTATCAGAACTTAACCCACATATAATCCATCTAATTTCTCATTTTGCCTATCAATTAGACCGTTTTCCGTGTTTTAAAAGCCAGACTGTGATGTTCTAAAGTTCCACAACGAATAGGTCACTGCATATCCTTTTAATAAAATGTTTTAATCATTGGACTTCATTAACGGATTACATGTGCATCTCCATAATATATCTTTTCCAATGCAGTACTGCACCTGTCCTATCAATGATTGCCGCTTTATCCAACTTACAGGCATCCAGCTTCCCCCAGCTTGATATACACCTTTACCTTCGGGGTGTTGAATTATCAATGTCAGTTATCATCGATTTGGTGTTCCATTGGATGGCTTGATTGATAGGGCAGCCTCATATTATAAAAGTCATCTCTAATTGTTGAAATCAAACCAATTTAGTACAAGTATTTTGCGGAGGCAGTTCGTATCGAAGTCATCGTGTTTGTGTTCTTGAGATATGTCCGATTCTCATGTCACAGATCCATAGAGAAAACCTAAACTTTTGTCTTAAGAGAGAATCTGCTGTCTAACCAGATCTTGTTTCAGGTGTTAAAATGCACGGAGTGCACCTTTTCAATACCGCAGTGAATTGTGTAATGTCTTCTAGGCCATTTATCGAACTTCTAATATTCACACATCTTCATATCTTCATAAGATAGACTATTTCAAATTGATAACAAAGATATCTTTCAGAGGATGGTGGGTTCCTGGCATGTTTGGCGTTCCTGTAGGTGATTATTAATCCACTTATTTTGATCGGTATTAAACCCAACAGCATCCAATGGCTTACCCAGCTCTGATAGGCTGCATGCGAGTCTGAGATATCACCATCAAAGTCTAGGTCGAGACATTTTTCGATTGTAGAGCCAGGATTTCTCTTTCTATGAGGAAAGCAGTTGCCTAAGTTATGTTTGACTTGTCAACCGGTTTTGATACCAGTGAACATGTCATTCTTCTTAGGAGACTGACAGTCTGTTTTGGAATTGATGATTCTGCACTCCAATGGCAGGTTTCCTCTTACCTTGCCAACAGAGCTGTATGAAGCTGTATTCATCACTGGCATGCAGTCTCCTGTGATTACCCTTTGATATGGAGTTCCTTGGGAGTCTGTCCTTGTACCTTGTTCTTCAAACTGTACATCACTCCTCTGGCTCTGTAATGTGGCAACATGGTCTTGGTATACACTTCTATGCTGATGACATCCAGCTGTATACCTCACTTTTGATCCAAAAGGTAAATATGGAGAGGTTCGTGCAGCTGCTGTTGTTGGTGCTGCCATTGAGGATTCGATGTTGGATGAAGGTCAACTTTCATTTCATTTCATTTATTGGTTTTTGCAACATTTTTCATAACAAAATTCTGGACAAGAAAAATACATATCTGAAACTTGACATCAAGATAATGAACAATTGTTTTGTATATAAATCCTCAAACATAGCTTACATAAATGAAAATCATTAAGTGGTATTTTCTGTTACACAATAAATAGGATGGTTGCAAGGGTCGTCACAAAAGCAAAGCTTGAAAACGTAACAACCCTGGAATATGGCCAAAATAATTAATATCTATTGTCATTAAACGTGCAGGAGCTTAACAATAAAAAGCGAAGTATCTTGTTCTGTCATCTCCATATATGCGTAATTATTATGACTACAACTCCAGTCTTAATAGGTGAGGAAGCTATATGTACGCATATGAGAATAAGTCTACTATACTTCCTTTCCAAGGGGGATCCACAATTTACAAGCTTTCCTTTTTAGTGGATCCCCCTCATTTCCATTTATGCTCTATATTATACTGTTTTTTTCTGGGTTTTTTTTACGAAGTAAGAATGCCCTTCTGTAAAATTGTACTTGATTTGTACTACTTTATATTACTTTGAATTATGTTTTGAATGGAAATGAAATAAAGAATTGAATTGAATTGAATATATATCTCCAGTATGCAAGGCTAGATCTCTTGGCGTAGTCTTTGATAGAACAATGAGCATGAAGAAACACACATCACATGTCTGCCAATCTGCATATTACCTGCTCCACAGAATTGCTGAGATCAGATATTGTCTTATATGAGGTGGTGCAGAAAATATCATCCATGACCGGATAACCTCTAGACTGCCACTGGACTTCTGCAACTGTCTCCATGCTGGTTTACCTTCAACATGCATCTCTAGCACTTTTTAACCTTAGGACACACTGTGAAAATTTGTTCTTCATTGGGCAGTGGCTGGGCTGGAAACCTTGTTTTGCCCATGTTTTAACCATGGAGCTAATCTGTGTTTAGCCCCTTGTTTTTATCATTTCCTCTTCTGTATTCAGTATCGTTCGTCAAAGAATCTTCCAAGGCAAGGATTGGATAAAAGCTGTGGTTTTAAGTTATCACTTTGATGGTTGACTCGGGGAAAATGTACCGTTGCCAAATAAATAAATAAATCGGTAATGACCAAAAAAAACTAGTAAGTGATCCAGTAATACAGACCCTTTGCATTTATTACAAATTGTTCTTTGGTTAACTGCCATCATTGCAGTTCTGATGGAGCTGAATCAAAGATATAATTTTGCTACAAGGATAATAACAATGTACTGATACTTATATCCGATTGATAAACTACACTGCGTAAATCATACGTTTAATTGATTATTTGATCTGTTATAAAACATTTTAATATATCTATTTCAAGAAATTTAAGTTCAGCATGATTACAGGTTTTCCAACTTCTAAACTCTTCTTTTCTTACGGGTTCATTGAATGTGGTAATTATCATGATTATAGGATCAGCATCAATGTTTTTATATTGGGCATGTCTACTACATATACCTTGCAAGTATATTACTTTCTATATACAGGTGTGGGTGTGGGAGCATGTGTGTGTATTTGTTCCTGAGTACAATTAACAGTTGTGGCAATTGATATTAGTTTTTTAAAGATCTCATATCAAACATATACAAAGCAAATGGCAGAAAATACAAGAACACAAAAGAAATATCAAAGAACAATAAAATACATATAAAAAATGACTTGAGTATTATATTTAAGGGCCAAACAATTATCATAATGATACGAATGCTGTTTGTACCCAAAATAATAAAAATTTTAGGTGTAATTATCAAATTATAGCATAATATGCATAATTTTGCATAATGAATTAGCCGCAAACATAAATAACCAATTTTCCCAAATGGTACATGTTAAGTATGCAGGATTTTGCAGTATCCATATCGGTGAAAGCGAATATTATAAAAGAATATTGTAGAAATAAGATTATAAATTGTCAATTTGGCAGCCATTTTGTTTATGCAAATTAGGTGGTCAAAACATGAAAAATTGGCTTGGGAACCGGTCTTATCAGATTCAGCACATTCAAATTAGGTGAAATAGACCGGTTCCCAACTTTTACCCCAAAATGCTCCTTAAACTCAAGTTCTCCCCATATTGGTCTTGTCTAATTAATGAAGGGAAAATTCAGTGTAAGTAAAGAACTGATGTTCCAAATTGAAGAATAATGCTGGTCACATAAGGTTTTTAGTTCCAAAATACATTTAAAAGAGTAGATTTGTTCTTTTTGCTTAATGCTTATAATTTCCCAGCACTATTCCTATTTCTACTATAGAATTGACCTTCATTTGATACATTGGGTAGATTTATGTCTCCATTTTTTTCAAGCAAGTCTTTTATTTGATAAAGATAGGAAAGAAATTATGAAATTAAAGAATACATGTAGATGCCAATGGGATTAGCTTGTGTAAGTAGTTAATAGCTTGAACAATTATGATTGCATTGATCCGTTAGTAAAAGCTTCTTTTCTTAGAAGTTTTAGGCAGGCCTATGAAAATAATATCTGATAAGATGCGAAATTTGTTAAGCCACTCCATGTAGAAGACAAATAAAATTAGAAAACCTCTAATATGAGTGCAACTGTGCAAGTATCTAGAATCTTATGTTAGAAAAATATGGTGGCGTGAGAAGTATTTGTTGATACAGCAAAGAGTGTTTAAAAAAAATGATTGAATTATATTCCAGTTCCTTAACTACATGTATTTGTTCATAGGCAGCAGATTAACTAGTAATAAATTAATTTATCTCTTTCATATTTTTCTGTCTTACTCACATGCAGATGAGAGCAGCAAAGACTGTTCAAAGCCATGAAACAGCTAGTTTCAAAGCATTTGACAAGGGAGACTTTAGAAAGGTATCCATGTACATCCACTTCTCTTTCCCACTCCCTCTCCCTACCCCACCTTATTAGTCTCTATGTCTGTCTCTTTCTGTGTGTGTGTTTCTCTTCTTTGCCTTTCTTCTGTCCATTTGTCTGTCTGTCTGTCTCTCATATTCTGTGTTTTGTTAATAAACTTTTGCCAACTGACTTTGATCACCCTTACAGTCATAGTCTTACATATATACATCAGGCATGACAATTCTCCGCGTTTCCGCGGATTTCCGCGTTTTTTGTTTGCTGAATTTCCAAAAAAAAAAAAAAAAAAAAAAAAAAAAAAAAAAAAAAAAAAAAAAAAATCAATTTTTTTTATTTTCATTACAATCATTCAACTCAAACAGGTTTTTGGAGTTGTAAAATTGATAAAACCCAGGAGCTTAAGGGGGCGTTGCCCCCTGGACCCCACCCGTTAGCAGCGAGCGGCAAGCCGCTCGCCCGGTGGGCTTCGCCCACCGTCTTGTCAACGACATTTCCAAAACCCTTTCAGCTTTTTTTTTCATACCCAATTTTCATGCCTGATACATTGATTGATCATGTCAATTAAATTGAGTTTAAGATTTGAATTTGGCATCTAGCATCTTTTATTATTTTCATTCAAATAGCCCTTTGAGCAACTACTTTACTAATTGGATATAGGAAATTTATAGACAAGGATTATATCCTTAAACTTTTAGCCCATTCCATGTTTGAAGAGTTTGATATAAACAAGACCAAAATATGCAGATATTTAATTTTGATCTGGCACCATATCAAAATAACTTTTATGTGAAAATTGTAAATTTATGAAATTTAATAACATTTTTATTTTGTATCCTTCACATCATAAATTATACCTTCGGACACACATTTCTAGTATTAAATGGAATAATGACATGTTATGAGGAGGTTTGCCAAAACAAAAGATACAGGCTTTAAAGTATTGCTAATTTTCACCGAGTGATATGCATAAAATGAGCAGTTTTGAAGGAGCTTGAGGGATGCCTCATGTTCTTTCATTTTTTATTTCATTATGGTTCATGAAAAAATCATTTATTTCAATGTCCTCCAGTAGTGTCAAAATTCGGTTGACATTTTTTTTCCATCTGATTTTATTCATGTTTGATCTATCTCCTTTTATTTGAATCAGTATATCTGGGTGGGCTTAGACTTTGAGTTATGTGTATAACAAAGCAAGTAAACAATCATCATGTGTTATTGTCTGAATTTATTTTACAGGTTGTGTATGACATGGATAGAGCAATAGACCACTCACCTGCATGTGCAAAATTTAAAATAAGAAGAGCAGAAGCACTCCTCAAACTACGCAGATTCTCAGAAGGACAAGAAGCTGTCAAGTTAGTATCATATCTTAACACAGTGGGTGATTCACACAGAGTTATGGGTGACTTTGTCAGTCTTAAATGCCAAGGCGTCATTAATACCTATACAGTTGTGGGCGCCCTCTGCGCATGACCTGGCAAACGTGGTCATTTGCTATATACCTAACACAATTTTGAATTTAAGTGGGATTTGTAATCACACTTCAATCTTTGTGAAACGCATCCCCCCAGAATTTTTTTCCGACTGTTTCTGGGGCTGAGTTTGTTTTTATTTCATTTTTATTGTGGTTTTGTTCATATCCCCCCCTTCTTTTTTTTCTTGGTGGGGGTTAATGTCGATGCAATTAAGCCTGGGAACGAGATTTGTATATTTGCATTATTGAATAGCACACTGTTGATTAGAAATACAAAATTGCTTTCTACATTATTCAAATATTTGGTCCACAGTGAATAAGGGTTGTGATAAACAGACTGGTAAGCTTTCATGAATTTATAGCAAAGACAGATTATTTTTACCAAAATTAATGGCACTCATATGGTTTTTATATTTTTTTTCCTTTATAGTGGTGTACTGTATCAAAATCCCAGGGATGCCGATGCTCTTTATGTACGTGGTTTAGGTCTCTATTATCAAGACAATATAGAGAAGGCTCAGCAACATTTCCAACAGGTTCTCAAATACTCACCAGATCATACCAAAGCAAGATTAGCGTTCAAGGTAAGATTCAGTCTTTGGTACAATTGACCATATTTTGTGATAGTGCAAAGTACAACTGAAGAAAATTTTTTATTATATTCACAAGTTCATATGTCTTTCATTCAATGGCAATTTTTTTGTTGAAAATAATCACTGAATACCTTAACCCTAAAAGGCCTGGGGGGGGGGGGGAATCCGCGCCCCCTCAACATTTTTCACGATTAATCTGCCGCGCAAATTTTTTTGACCGCGCCGCTCGCTGACTTTTTACTTTCAAGTCTCGCGCTACTTTTGAGATCAAATTTGCGATGCCCGGGTACGCGGTTACGAAATTACGCAACATTATGTAAGTGCATGTCAGACCCAAAATTGCTCAAAAACGTTAATTCATGTACAAATCCAATGCAAATTGTGTATTTAGCCATAATTCATAAATGTATCATTATTTCTATTTTTACTGATTAAAATTAATTAATTTTGTATTGTTTATGATCAGAATTAAGTCTGCAACAATTTCCATCAAAAAAACAATAAAAAACAAAAAGTAAATAAACAATCAAATACATAAGAAAAAATTTGCGATACCAAATTTTTTGTGATGTACATTTGATCAGAATCCTACAAAGAGTCTGTGAATAAAAAATTAGCAATTTTGGGTCCATAAGAAGTTAATTAGAGCAAATGTTTTATTTCATGCATAAATTAGCATAATTAATTAATTAAAAAAATCTTTTTTTTTCAGAAAAATTAATCATACAGCCGTGCAGATTTTATCACACACTATCACTGTGCAAATTCTTGCGGCGCTCTTGCGATCGACGGCCGAGATCTCAGGGGGGGCGGAATCCGCCCCCCCCCCCCCCCTCGGCTGTGAGATGGGTCCAAATAACCCGGCTCTTTTAGGGTTAACTTGGCAATTTGATTAAAACCACCAAACTTAAACCACTGATTCAACTTGCAGATATTTTCACTTGTAATGACATTCTCTATCAATCTGAATATTTCTAATATATAAAATAGTAAAAATGGATACAATAATGAAATAAATATGTTGCTGTTGTCAGTTTATCGAATGAAAGCTGATCAATTTTACCTATACTTAATTTACACCTGGGTATAGAGTAGCACGAGTATAGAGTAACTAGGGTAGACGATGTCGTGCCAGAGGTTGTTAGTGCTGCAATGGGATTTGAACCCAACGGCTCTGTGGTGTACAATTTTGGGATTTATCCCGTGATTCACGACACCTCTAATATTGTTATTATATTTAAGTGATCAAAGATATTTTACCTTTTTCTCATTCTCTCCTCTTTTTTTTCTTCTCAGAAATGTAAAGAAATGAAGACAAAGAAAGATGAAGGCAATGCACTATTCAAGTCAGGGAAGTTCCGAGAGGCCTATGATGTTTACACTCAAACACTAACCATCGATCCTCATAATGTCTTCACTAATGCAAAGGTTTACTGCAATAGGGCTGTCGTAGGAGCCAAGGTAAGTGGATCTAGAACATTTTGGTTACAATTCATTGTCCCCACCCTCCCACATTTTGAGAACTATTTAGGAATCAGTGCTAGATCTATCTGATGCAACTCTCCTTTGCAATATTTTGAGTGTAATTGATTTTCTTAATTTTTTTCCTTTATTATTTATTTTCATTATAATAAAAAAAAAATTCTAATGTTGTATTTAGAGGCATATATATATGTATATATATATATTTGGAAAATACCTTTATGACCAAATTCTTATTGCCATTTCATTCTGTGTCAAATCATTCCAAAAATTGTAAAAATTTAAATCGTACCGACTCTAAATTTGCTCATATATGGTACTTATGGTAATTCAAATCACAAAAGTAAAAATTTTCAGTTTTAACGAAGTGCGCCTTACGGTTCTTGCACTATAACATGCTCTGTTTTTGCATTTTTGGTTGAAATGGGTGCGGTCGCTCATTTTCTAATGGCCCTTGCGCGTAAACGGGTTGTCCAAATGTTATGAAAGTGGCTTCATTGGAAAGGAAATGAGATGAACTATCCAAATAACTTTTTACATCAGAACAACTTCGATTACAGTGAACTTTTGAGCTTTACGTTGACCTTGAATTAAACCATGTGTGTTTGATCATTTTTTTGCCAAAACTCAATTCCAATAATATTTAATACCTTTTCAACAAAATATTAAAAAACTGGAAATGTATTATTTCTTGGTTTGTTTCTAGCTGTTCCGAAAGCTGGCATACATGATGATTAAAGGTTTTTTGTCTCACCTGCATAGCAGAGTGAGACTATAGGCGCCGCTTTTCCGACGGCGGCGGCGACGGCGGCGTCAACACCAAATCTTAACCTGAGGTTAAGTTTTTGAAATGACAGCATAACTTAGAAAGTATATGGACCTAGTTCATGAAACTTGGCCATAAGGTTAATCAAGTATTACTGAACATCCTGCCTGAGTTTCATGTCACATGACTAAGGTCAAAGGTCATTTAGGGTCAATGAACTTAGACCATGTTGGGGGAATCAACATCAAAATCTTAACCTAAGGTTAAGTTTTTGAAATGTCATCATAACTTAGAAAATATATGGACCTAGTTCATGAAACTTATACATAAGGTTAATCAAGTATCACTGAACATCCTGCATGAGTTTCACGTCACATGACCAAGGTCAAAGGTCATTTAGGGTCAATGAACTTTGGCCGAATTGGGGGTATCTGTTGAATTACCATCATAACTTTGAAAGTTTATGGATCTGATTCATGAAACTTGGACATAATAGTAATCAAGTATTACTGAACATCCTGTGCAAGTTTCAGGTCACATGATCAAGGTCAAAGGTCATTTAGGGTCAATGAACTTTGGCCAAATTGGGGTATTTGTTGAATTACAGCCATAAATTTGAAAGTGTGTTGGTCTAGTTCATAAAATTTGGACATAATAGTAATCAAGTATCACTGAACATCCTGTGCGAGTTTCAGGTCACATGATCAAGGTCAAAGGTCATGTAAGGTCAAAGAACTTTGGCCACGTTGGGGGTATTTTTTGAATTGCCATCATATCTCTATAAGTGTATTGGTCTAGTTCATAAAACGTGGAAATAAGAGTAACCAAGTATCACTGAACATCTTGTGCGAGTTATAGTAGTTTTCAAAATCAGCACTGCTGCTATATTGAATCGCGTGATGCAGGTGAGACGGCCAGAGGCATTCCACTTGTTTAAAAATATATTGCTGAGAGAAATTAACTCTTTAATATGTTTGGCCCGCAGCTTGGCAGAATAGATGAAGCAGTAGAAGATTGCAATAAAGCTATTGAACTTGATGAAAATTACTTAAAGGCCTTCATGAGGAGAGCAAAATGGTGAGTCAACATAATCATACTGAATATTTTTAACTGATTTACTTTATTTTTGCTAAATATATATTTTTTTAATTTAACTCTGTTAAAGATACTTGGATTTTGATGCAAATGATATGAATATTGTAATTGAGGTTTTTACTTGCAGTACTCATCTCGGCCAATAATATATCAACAGTCTCTAGTCACTGGAAGAAAACAGAGAAGAATACCAAGGTGGAAAATTAGAAAAAAAAGAATGAGAAGGAGTGCCATTAAAGCATTGCATCGGGAAGAGGGGTCAGAATGTATCACTCTTTTCATTTACACACTGCAAACCATTTGTTATCATGAGTGGTATAATAATTACACACATATAACTTTATTTTGAAGGCAGATAGTTCAGTTTGTCAGTTTTATGTAAATGAAACCTTGACCTGTCCAATACTAAAATTCCATTCAAGGATATTTTTATGATGGTTGCAATGGATTTTGCAAGTAATGACACCTGTACTCTCCCATTTTTTTGCCCATAGTTTTATGGATCTAGAAAAATATGAAGAAGCTGTACGGGACTATGAGAAGATATTCAATATGGACAGAACAAAAGGTAGGTGTTATGTTTTAGTGATATTGATTAAGCTGAGGTTGTGTCATGTGAGATATCATCCTTAATGGATGAACAGTGTTCTGTTCATCCAATAAGAATGATATCTCACATGTTGAATGGAAAATATGGAAAACTGATGGTTGTAGATTAAACACTTGAGATTTCTCTGCTTATAGTATATATTCATAGATAACTGTAAATAATTTTTTGAGTAACTATCTGTTCATGTAGGAAACACGTAGGGTGATCTGAGGTGATATTCTTGAAAAGAAAAAAAATCATTCATTCCCCAGAGATTTAATTCTATCAGTGGCACAATACTAACTAGTGCACCAATTGCAGGATTAATCCTACCAATCAGTCATAATTTCTCATAAGACACAGTTGCAGGGTTAGGGTTTTGTGTCCAGAATGATGTGAGGAAAGGGATGAGGATTTAAAGGTCAGTTTAAGTTTTATCTTTAAAGGGGAATCCAGCCTTGGCCATAAAATGTTGTGTTGGGAAGGAGAAAAATAAATTAAACAGAATAGTGAAAGTTTGAAAGAAATCAGTCAAGCAATAAGAAAGTTATAGCTGCTTTGAAATTGAGATCACTAATACTATGTAGATTTCAAATTGGCAACTGGGTAAGTAAATTATGACAAGGGGCAAGGACAACTTTCCCCATAGGCCATGTACTTTATTATCAGGGATTTGTGGTTTCCCAAGTACCCATTCCCCTGGGGCTGTAATCTAAATATAAACCTGGTAGTATATTGTTTTATGTCCTCATGAAAGAAAAATATAATTTGAAATAAAACTTTTGGGAAAAATGACATTTTAGCCATAATATGTATTGGAGTACATGGAAGAGTAGTCCTTGCCTTACATTACTATGACATCCCATATGCGGCCAAATTGAAGTCTCCATTGGTATAGTGATTACCAATATTTACAACTTTTAAAAATTCATAACTTTCTTGTTGTTTGTCCAATATTGTTCAAACTTTTACCTGTCAACTTGTCTGATTTTTCTTTTCTTTATAAAAAGTTTTTATTTGGGTTGGATTCCCCTTTAAATGCAGACTTCCATTTGAGCAATCATTACCAAAGCAAATGTCCTGGAATCTTTTCTACCAGCTACGATAACATAGTTCTATAATAAAACAATGATGATAAAAAATAAACAATGAAATAAACAACCACCAAAAAAAAATATTTCCTATGGCGGCTCATGTTTTGCAACATTGCATTCTATTTCAAAAGTTCCTCAATATCTCCTTCCTTTTTTTTCTCAACTTGTCATTCTTTCATTGTAGAGAACAAACGGTTACTTCAGGATGCTAAATTGGAATTAAAAAAGAGCAAGAGGAAAGACTACTACAAGACTCTAGGATTACAGAAGAACTGTGGAGAAGATGAAATCAAGAAAGCATACAAGAAACACGCCCTTCTTCATCACCCAGGTTAGTATTTAACAAATTTATCTTCAGATTTAATTGGATTCCAACATAAGATATTTAATGCTGTATCACGACAGACATGGATATTAATAAATAAAATAGATAAAAATTAAGAAACAAAGGAATGTACAAAGTGCAGGAAACATCAATGGTAAAGGGATAAGTACCCCTGAAATGTTAAAAACTCACTTTTGTAAATAATCTCCCATGACTCCTGAGAGTCACTTGAGAATCACCCTTGACTCAACCCGAGAGTCACCCAAGAATCATACTTGACTCACCTTTGAGGCCATATCACATTGTCAGTCATCACTGAATCACCACGAGTCATTCTGACTTACTCAAAACACTTTTGGAGCTGTTTACTACCTTAAAATCCTTGAGTCACCTTGATGCCATATCACAGTGTAAGTCAATCTTCAGTAACTCTGATGCACCCAAGATGTGTTGAGAGTGATGTATTGCTCAAGAATCAGTCACCCAAGTCACTTTGACTTGCACAAGTTGCATTGTGATCTGTCTGTATGTTGCTATGTGCCGTCATAAGATATGAATGGAGCTCATTTACTGTCAGAAATCTTTTGTGGTCATTCCTTGGTATCTGTCTTCATTTTTGTTTTACCACAAGCATCTATTTCCTGAATTAAAAAAAAATGTTTATTAACTATCACCAACTATGTGACCAGAACTTCAGATCATAATATTTATATAGTTTTACTATAAGAATGTAAGAATGTGTCATCAACATAAAAAAAAAATACCAAAGGTGAAAATAACTAGATTTTGAAATTCAAGATTATTTTGATAGGTTTAGTTTCTCTTCCATGACACCATGTGTTTGTTTCTTGTACTTGTTACAATAGATCGACATTCAAACAAGACCCCAGAAGAACGCAAGCAAGAGGAACTGAAGTTCAAGGAGGTTAGCGAGGCATACAGCATTCTATCTGACCCGAAGAAGAAGATGAGATATGATAGTGGACAAGATTTAGAAGACATGGATGGATTCTCAGGAGGTAACAATTTACTATGTAGTAAAAGTGGTGGTGGTAGTGGTAGTAGTAGTAGTGATAGAGGTGGTTATGGTGATAGCTGTGGCCATGGCAGCAGCAGCTATTATGATAATAGTAATGGTATTGGTGGTAATGGTAGTTATAGCAGTACTCGTAGGGATGGTGGCAGAAATATATGTTGAAAGGACTGTTTTACTGGGGCTTGAAACTTCGGAATGATGTTAAGCATTTTTCTGACAATTTAGTAATGGTTGTGGTAGAACCTTTATATTCGTTTTGCTGCCACGGATAGTTACCCCCCCCCCCCCTTCCAGGTCTACTTATGTCCCTTTTTATAAAAACTACATATATATATATTATGTGAGCAATATATGACCAATCTTTATATCGTTAACGTCTGAAATCACCTTTTTAATAAGTGCAAGGATTTCAACATGATAAACAGCTCAGTGCTATGTGAAACTCCTTTTCATCTTTAAGCAGAGGTTAAACTGTTTGCCCTAACACCATTCACTTTCTATTTCTGCTTCCTTATTTCTTTGAACCAGCTGGCTTTGATCCTAACCAGATCTTCCAGACATTCTTTGGAGCTCCTGGAGGCTTCTCCTTTGGATCTGGTGGTGGTGGTGGTGGAGGAATGGGCGGGGGATTCCCAGGTGGATTCCACTTCCAGTTCTGAGAAACATACACCCCTCTGTAAGACATCTTCATTTCTATTGATATGATTGGGAAAGTTTCCTGAAGACAAAAGCAACAGGTGAATTCCAGTTCTGATCAACGTACCCCCATCCGAAAGACATCTTCATTTCTAGTGATATGATCGGGAAAGTCCCCTGGAGACGTTGGCAACAAACGGATTCCACTTCTAGTTCTGATCAACGTACACCCATCTGAAAGGCTTCTTCTTTGGTTGTATGATTGGGGAATTAGTATCCCGACCAGTGGAACACAATTGGAACAGCATGGAACACAGCCTGAAAGAACTTGTCCAAGTGCCATTCGCTGTTGTACCTCAAGTAACATGATTTAGGCCACAAATTAGAGAGTAAGAAAGGATGTGGCTTTATTGGTCAAACCAGCTACATGAAGTTAATGACAAAGTGATAAGTTGTTAAATATTTGTAACCTTTTGCAGTTATTTTATTAATACATTTTTATATCTTGAGGCCTGTAGCATAAAAAATGAAATCAATTTATTGGTGTAGCTGCAAATCAATGGCAAACCATGTATAAAAAGTTAAAAATGAATAATTCTATCAATGCAAAGCTAAAAATCCAAGAATGCCATAATTTCTCATCACATTGAAAAGTGGACATATGCTGATTTTGAAAATTGATGTTAACTTAACCCCTACCAGTCCAGGCTTGTTTGGGTGTTAGCTAGCTAGCTGGGGGGGGGGGGGGAGATGATTCAACTCCCCTTCATCGTTTGGCTGCTGATTGCAGCTGAGTGTCGCAAAAATTTGCATGATGGTGGAGGTCAATTTAATCTACAAGGTACAAATCTACAAGGTACAAATTAATTATGCTATTTCATGCATAATTTTTTTGGGGTCTAATTCACTAAATATAGCTTCTAGAATGCAAATTTTCTGTGAAAATATTATTTCACATCCTACCGTCTAACAAGGTTGTGAGAAATGAATATATAAATATATTATTTATTTGACTCTCTTAATTGAATAAGCTGCTAGATTGAAGATGTATCTGGATGTTTAGAGGAAGGTCTTTTATATCACTTTGGGCAAGAAATTTTGGATATGATGCCATCTAAACACTGATGAAAATTGTTAGATAGTGACAGATGGTCTTATTGTGACTGGGCCATATCCTCTGAAACAAATGCTAAGTAGCCATTAGCTTTCTTCTTTGCTACTTCCTAAATATATCAGCTATTTCTAAAAATGTTGTACATGAAGAGAGTTATTATATATTTACACTGAGCTACCAAGACTTTTTATTATTTATCTCATTTAATTCTCTTTTATTCAAGAAAGTGAGGATAGTCTTATTTCTTTGTATTTGTATATTATTGTGGATGTGTAATAAGTGTAATTTGTTTATACAAGACTAACAAATCATCCGTAGACGGAGGCAATGGTTGATTTCAAGTTTGGTGTTGACAGCTGGTGTATGAAGCTGGCAATAGGAATGACATCAGAAAGTGTTTAGCCACCCAAAGCTAAACAGGTGTTTTAGGTGTGACAGCTACCAGTAATTCATATCTTAACACCGATACCAAAATCCAAACTTGAAATTACCCATTGTAGCAAACTCTGATAAGACTCAACCAGTGGAGTGTTAATTAAAAACCATTAGTTGGTCAATGTAATTTTGGTATGACATTGTTTAGGAAAATTCAATATTTTTAATCAGAATAAAAGAACTGGACATATGTTTGATTTATTAACTTTAAGGGGACAATGTGACAATTTTTTTTTATTTGGTCCAGTGTCTCTTGATTGAAATCCTTACATGTCATCCAAAACACATCTAAAAGAGTAAATAACTGTACTTATGTGCCCATTTGTATTTACATAATTATAGTATTCTTTTGTTTAATGTTTAACAATTATTCAAGTGGAAGAAATTGGTTAATCATAATTTATTTGCCGGCCATGTCTATGACTCACAGAACATACAGCAGGCTGCCAACTTCAAAGTCTCGTTTGATTTACAATGCACAAGCAATACCCTGCGCACACATACAAATAGTTACGCTTGCCCCCTGTATACACAAATTGTCTTCATTACAAAGCCTAACAAAACTTTTTACAATAAGATCTTTCAAGAAATTTTTTTTTTTAACTGCTTTCAAATATGTTTTGATAAACTAGGGTGACCTCTACTGCAGTAGGAGACAATGTAATTTATGTAGACAGAAATCTTTTATTTGTATTCCAGTCCAAATTCCTGCAATCGATTAACTGAGAATGCACAAAAGCATACATTATGTTCATTACTTGCTGATTATTGAAGAAAATCAATTATTCATTCCTTTCAATTCTAATAGCTTGAACAGCTTTGTATGTAATGATACAAAGTGATACTCTTCCATACAAGAATAAGGGCATCAAAGTGTGAATAGACTGGAAGTCTAAAAGCAAAGCTTATTCAGAAGTACCTAGGGTAAATTTCAATAGGGTTTTAGTTTATTGTCAGCTACTCCTTATAGAAAGCAAAATTTCAATCCTAAATGGCCAGGCTCACTGATCTTCAAGACACAAGTTCGGAAAAAGCCTTACCAATACACCTATTGAATATCATTCCATTCATCATGATGGGAGTCATAACGTCATAATGAAGTCATTATGTCAGGCAGGGCTCGACACTAGCGCCGGTCCGACGGTCTCAGACCGGTAAAAATCACTGTCGGGCCGGTAGATTTTCAGAAATAGCAAGATTTACTGGTCCGACAAGACCAGTAAGAAAATATCATTGTCGGGCCGGTAATTTTTCCAAAAATAGCAAGATTTATGGGTCCGACATAAACAGTAATAAAAACCATTGTTGGGCCAGTAACTTTTCCAGAAATGGTCAAATTCACTAGTCCAACATAAACATAAAAAATATTCCATGACTCAAATTGCAAACCATTTTCCTCCCGTTAAATTTGGTCATTCACACACAGAATACACACAGAATGAATCGCATGCAATTTTTACTAGGGTAACATACAGTGTACATATGGCTAGCCAGCCACACAGCCCACATGGTGAATTTTCTACTGGCTGCACGAACGAAGCTTGGCAAACCTCTGGCAGAAATCTCTCACAGAACGGTCAAAATTCACATTTCACACTAATGAAAAGCTCTTATAATGTCCATATTTCCAAAACATTGGGGTAACTGTCATTTGTAAGCAGTAAAAGGAGAAATTTTCACTTCTGTTTTAGTTCAAAGAGATCGGGTTTCGAGTGATATCGTCTGAATACATGATAGCCCCACATATGCATTTGTGTGTGTGTTGATACACTTGGTTTCTTTCGTAGCTATATCTTAATTGAGCCAAAAAGAAACTGATAATTTATTTATGATAGTTTTAGCTTTCTTCCTCTGTTTTCTTTCTATCTTTCTTTCCTTCTTTCTTTTCAATCTTTCTTTGTTTCTTCCCTCTCTTCTTTAATTTTTTTTGTTACTGTCTTTCTTTTTTAATTATTCTTTGTCTTTCGTTCTTTCATTCTTTCTGTCCTTTTAACATTTTTCTCTATTTCTTTTTCTCTTTCTTTTTTGATTTCTTTCTTTCTTTTATTCTTGAGTCCATCCATCCTATATTTATCTCTTCTTTCTTTCTTCCTTTCCTTCTTTTTACCCTTTCTTTCCTTCATTCTTTGTTTCTTTCTTCATTCCATCCATCCTTTCTTTACCATTTCTTGTTTTTTATTTCTTCCTTCTTTCAGCCCTTTCTCTCTTTCTTTCATTCATTCCTTCCTTTCTGTTCTTTCTTTTTTCCCTTCATTCCATCTATCCTTTTACCTTTTTTTTTTTTTTTTTACTGCTTGCTTCCTTTCCTTTCTTCTTTCGTTCTTTTTTTCCCTCATTCCTTCCTTTCTTTGTCTTTCGGTCTTTCTTTTTTTTCTTACTTTCATCTATTTTACATTTTCTTTCTTTTTTCTATTGCTTGCTTGCTTCCTTCCTTCTTTCCTTCTATCTATCATTTTACCTTTCTTTATTTCTTCCTTCTTTCAATACTTTCTTTCTTTTTTCCTTCTTTCCATCTCTCCTTTTACCCTTTCTTTCTTTTTTTATTGCTTCTTTCCTTCTTTCTGTCTTTTGTTCTTTCTTTCTATGATGCTTGCTTCATTTCTTTCCTTCTTTCTTTCTTTCCTTCATTCCTTTATTTCTTCTTTTTCTTTTGTTCTTTCTTTCTTATTTTTGTTCTTTCTTTCCTTCCTTCCTTTCCCTCTTCAGTTCTTTCTTTTTTTCCTTCCTTCACATTTATCCTTTCTTTACCCTTTTTCTTTCTTTCTTTCTTTCTATCTTTTTTCCTTCTTTCCATCTTTCCTTATACCCTTTCTTTCTTATTTTATTGCTTCTTTCCTTTTTTCATTACTTTCTGTCTTTTGTTTTTTCTTTCTTTCCTTTTTTTCTTTTGTTCTTTCTTTCTTTTTTCCTTCCTTCACATCTATCCTTTCTTTACCTTTTATTTGTTCTTCCTTCCTTTCTTTTATTATTTCTTCCTTTGTTTCTTTTTGTCTTGCTTTCTTTTTGTCTTTCATTCCTTCATTTTTTTTTTTTTTGGGGGGGGGGTAACAAGAAAGGACAGCAAAATAAACTCATGCCTTTTTTAAATGTTTTCTTTATTTTGGGGACCAGTAGATTTTAGGTTCGGACCAGTAAAAAATTGAAAAACTGGGTATCTACTGGTCCGACATGAATAGGTTGGACCAGTAGAAAAAAAGGGTTAGTGTGGAGCCCACACTGTTTGTATGTGCAGGTATAATCATTTTATTCAAGATCAAAGTGTACTGTAATGTCAGTTTATTTACCTAAATGGGGCTATTTGTTTCACCATAGCTGAATACTATGAAAACGATGTGGCTAAGTTAGTGGCACCATATCTGAACAAGTCATTATTTAGAATTTAGTTATTGATTGCAACAGAGAAGATGCCAATGGTTGGCAATGTACGTCTCCTAAAGTAGACTTGCCTATGTTCAGTCTGTCTTATTGTATAATACCAGTTGGTCTAGATTTTAGATCTAATAAGAGTTACAGCCTCTGTAACACAAAGCGTAGCAGTTTATCATAAAGCTGAATTTAAACTTTTAATTGAATTGCATTGATCATTATTTGCATTCAATGAACCACACAATTCAATTTTATGATCAATTTATTGAGTTCTGTGTTATGGGGTCCTGGTGGGTGTTTCATAAAGCTGTTCGTAAGTTAAGAGCGACATTAATAAGAACGACTGGTGAACCTTTCCTACGTGCTAAATAATCGCCAATGAACATTTAATGGTGAATATCATTTACCACAAGAAAGGATCACCAGTCATTGTTAAAGTCACTCTTAACTTACGAACAGCTTTATGAAACGGCCCCCTGATGTATCTTGTTGGGTATAGGTAGGTTAGTCTGGAAATCCAAGTTTTTACTTAATATTTATATTCTTGAGCAGCTAGATCACATGCTCTTATTACAATTTTGATGTTTTCATATGATATATTTTGTATGCATTCGGGTTTACAAGTTTTACTGTATGTGATTTGATTTTTTAATGTTAATGGACTTGTACTTTGAACTGAGGAGTTGCATTCAAATTCAAGTTTAAGCAATATGCATCTGACTGTTGTAATGTTGACTCCCCCTGTCACGTGATGTCGACCGTATGTATTTCCTCCATAATGCCAACATTCCTTTACACTTTCTTATTACTTTGTTTGTGATGATAGGGAGTGTAGGATTCATTACAAATACATGTACCTTCCATTAAGTGTTTCCAAAAACACTCAACACCAATGGAGTGTGTACCTCATAATGTAAAAAAAGATTAGGATGTCCAACTTTTTCAACCATAGGAAACACCGTTCTTTCTTTTCTTGTCGTTTTTACAAAAGGCTAGATGGTTTTTGTTTCTCTATAATCAAATATAATTGGCATCCATATGTTAAACATTTAAATGGTCCCTCCATACAAGGTACACTTCAGATGCACGAATGTGCTTGCCCTCATCACAAAATCCATGCTGTGTTTGAAAAATGTCTGGAAAACCAAGGATATGGAGTATGGTAGCGATCCTGCATGTATAGATAGAGTGTTCAATTGGGTTGATCAAACTTCTGAATCAACGCGAGATTGTATGATCCCCTGTTTTGCTCTTTTAAAAACTTTTAGAAATGTGTTTACATCTTATGTGACTTCAGCTTTAGAGAGATGATGTCATGTATTGGGTATTTCAAAACTTCTTAAGCTAAACCATGTATTTTTCTAAAAATATATTCAAGCGATTGATGCAGAGAAAGAGAGGGAGAGAGAGAGGGGGGGGGGGGGTGAGAGAGAAATAAAGAGAGAACATAATATATTTTGCTTTGTTCCTAAGTTTTGTATTCAAACATTAGAAAATGAATATTTTTTCATGCTTGGACATCACTTCATATAGTGGGCAAAGTTTAGAATTACTACTGTTTAATTTCATCACTATAGTGGAAATGGTTAATTCTATCCTCTACCATGTGAGTAAAAAAGAACTTTACACTTGACAAATCCCCAATTTAAGGGAAAAAATACGCCATGAACACATCATTATTATGACATCATTGACATCTCAATTCATTCATTGCAGTCATGCCTTACTTTGGCGCAAATAAAAATTTACATCACTGAAAAGAATACCTACTGATTATCCAAGCATGAATACATACCCCATAAACATGGTATCAAATCATTTAGGAGAAGATACTCTTTCTAGCCATATATAATGATTATGCATTCAAGACATTGGTGGCGGTGCAGAGGATTATCTTTTGTGTTTGGGGGACGCAACAATAGATATCTATTGTTGCGTCCCCCCAAACACAAAAGATAATCCTCTGCTCCGCCGCCAATGGTTCAAGACATCTTTTTTCCTTAAATTTGGAATTTGTGAGATAGTCAAGGTTTATTTTTTGGACTTGCACGGTATGTGATGCAGTCTTTAAATGTAAGGCAAGACAAGATGGAATACCAAACCTGGTGGCTACAAACATACAAGCTGTTACCAATGATACTGACATACCTGATTAAAACCAGCTTTCATCCAATATGTCTTGTCTTATCTACATGTTTTACTTTGTTGCACGTTCTTTAAATGATACTTTGTAAATATTATAGTTAACCATTTATTTTATGTAGCAAAATCAACATTTTTATGCCCTTGAATATTTAATTTAAATGCTATGAAGTTGATATTATTTTTCCACATGAAGTTGATTTAAAATTCCCACCTTCTCTTAATAAAGCATTACATCTAAATTCGCTTTTATTCTTTTCCTTCATTTTCCCTTTCTTTCCTTATTTCTTTCATTTATCCCTTCTTCCTTCATTTATCCCTTCTTCCTTCATTCCCTTTTTTCTTTTCTTCCCTCCTTCCTGAATTCCAATATTTTCTCTCTTAGATTCCACCTAGTTTCCCTCCCTACAACCCTTTCATATGTTACCCACCTTCCGTCCTTCCTACAATTATTTCTTCTTTCTTTCCTTCGATCCGGCCTCATTCCTTTCAAATACAAAATGCTTGAATGCCAATCTAGCTGTAAATTTTCTCTGTATGGTTGGTGTTTTCTTGATAGTCAGTACTTGGTGTGCAATGATGCATTTTTATAGTTACTACTATTTTCAGATTTATCAAGAACATAGCTAGATGCTCAACAGTGGTGATGTTATTTTTTTTCCGTTTAAAAAAAAAGTAGATATTGGGGAAACTGAGAAATTATAGTCATGTCGCATTGTGGTAAATCTTCACATTTTGTGTATATTTTGAACCACTGAAGTGTCGCCAGAATGGTATGACAATTGAAAGCATGGTCAATGAATAAAATCGGTATAATAAGCAAAGACTGAATGATATTTGATGAGTTTTTATTAATACCCTTTTTACACACGCTAAAATTTCCTTAACCCCGTACTATAGGTGGGGCTAAATTGCCATTTAGCCCCACCTATAGTACGGGGTTAAGCTTAGCCCACTTTCTTTTTACACAGCATTTTTGCAAAGTGGGCTAACCCCACCTTTAGTACGGGATTATTTGGCCCTGCAAAAAAGCAGGGTTATCCCAGCAATTGCGGTGCTAAGAGCGATAGTACGGGGTTAAGATCGCTAGTGTAAAACGAAAGTGGGCTAAGGCTTAACCCCGTACTATAGGTGGGGCTAAATGGCAATTTAGCCCCACCTATAGTACGGGGTTAAGGAAATTTTAGCTGAACATCAAAGCTGAGCCCGCCCTTTAAAATCTGTATTTCAATGGTCAGACATCATCTATTGGCAGATTTTGATAAACTTGAAGAATGGGCTTTGGAGGAGGTGGAGAAGGAGAAGCAAAGAAGAAGAGGAAGAAGAAGGAGGAGGAAGAAGAAGGAGGAGGAGGAGAAGAAGAGGATGAGAAGAAGGAGAAGAGGAGGAGTAAATCGTATATACCCGTGTGAGTAAAAAAACAAAAATGACACCTCACGAATCCCAAATTTAAGAAAAAAATATGTCATGAACGCGTAATAATTATATACGATTGGAAAGAGTATCTTCTTCAAAATGATTTGATACCATATACATGTGATATGTCTCCACGCTCAGATAATCAGGACTGAGGTATTCTTTACTGTGATGTAAATTTCAATTTGCACCAAAGAAAGGCATGACTGCAATGAATGAACCCAGATGCCAATGATGTCATAATTCTACATGAGTTAGTATAACATATCCCTTTTCAATAAAATTAGCTTGAGAATTAATATTAAAAGTGTTTATTAAATACTTATGTACATTACTGAAAAGGTGTTTTGAAATGGATTTTAATACAATCCTTGTAGGATTATGACATCATTGACATCTGGATTCATTTATGCCTCACCTTGGCGCAAATCAAAATTTGCAACACTGCAAAGAATTCCTCCTGATCACCCAAGCGTTAACACATACCACATAATAAATGTGGTATCAAATTATTAGGGAGATAAATACTCTTTCAGGCCATATCTAACAATTATGTGTTCATGACATATTTTTTCCTTAAATTCGGTCTTTGTGAGGTTTCATTTTTTTTTACTCACACGTTATAAAAAGGTGTTTTACATATCTCTGGTCAGGGGCGGATCCAGGATTTTCCAAAAGGGGGGGGGGGGGCAAATTTTTCGGATACGAAATATCTATTGTTGCGTCCCCCCAAACACAAAAGATAATCCTCTGCTCCGCCGCCAATGGTTCAAGACATCTTTTTTCCTTAAATTTGGAATTTGTGAGATAGTCAAGGTTTATTTTTTGGACTTGCACGGTATGTGATGCAGTCTTTAAATGTAAGGCAAGACAAGATGGAATACCAAACCTGGTGGCTACAAACATACAAGCTGTTACCAATGATACTGACATACCTGATTAAAACCAGCTTTCATCCAATATGTCTTGTCTTATCTACATGTTTTACTTTGTTGCACGTTCTTTAAATGATACTTTGTAAATATTATAGTTAACCATTTATTTTATGTAGCAAAATCAACATTTTTATGCCCTTGAATATTTAATTTAAATGCTATGAAGTTGATATTATTTTTCCACATGAAGTTGATTTAAAATTCCCACCTTCTCTTAATAAAGCATTACATCTAAATTCGCTTTTATTCTTTTCCTTCATTTTCCCTTTCTTTCCTTATTTCTTTCATTTATCCCTTCTTCCTTCATTTATCCCTTCTTCCTTCATTCCCTTTTTTCTTTTCTTCCCTCCTTCCTGAATTCCAATATTTTCTCTCTTAGATTCCACCTAGTTTCCCTCCCTACAACCCTTTCATATGTTACCCACCTTCCGTCCTTCCTACAATTATTTCTTCTTTCTTTCCTTCGATCCGGCCTCATTCCTTTCAAATACAAAATGCTTGAATGCCAATCTAGCTGTAAATTTTCTCTGTATGGTTGGTGTTTTCTTGATAGTCAGTACTTGGTGTGCAATGATGCATTTTTATAGTTACTACTATTTTCAGATTTATCAAGAACATAGCTAGATGCTCAACAGTGGTGATGTTATTTTTTTTCCGTTTAAAAAAAAAGTAGATATTGGGGAAACTGAGAAATTATAGTCATGTCGCATTGTGGTAAATCTTCACATTTTGTGTATATTTTGAACCACTGAAGTGTCGCCAGAATGGTATGACAATTGAAAGCATGGTCAATGAATAAAATCGGTATAATAAGCAAAGACTGAATGATATTTGATGAGTTTTTATTAATACCCTTTTTACACACGCTAAAATTTCCTTAACCCCGTACTATAGGTGGGGCTAAATTGCCATTTAGCCCCACCTATAGTACGGGGTTAAGCTTAGCCCACTTTCTTTTTACACAGCATTTTTGCAAAGTGGGCTAACCCCACCTTTAGTACGGGATTATTTGGCCCTGCAAAAAAGCAGGGTTATCCCAGCAATTGCGGTGCTAAGAGCGATAGTACGGGGTTAAGATCGCTAGTGTAAAACGAAAGTGGGCTAAGGCTTAACCCCGTACTATAGGTGGGGCTAAATGGCAATTTAGCCCCACCTATAGTACGGGGTTAAGGAAATTTTAGCTGAACATCAAAGCTGAGCCCGCCCTTTAAAATCTGTATTTCAATGGTCAGACATCATCTATTGGCAGATTTTGATAAACTTGAAGAATGGGCTTTGGAGGAGGTGGAGAAGGAGAAGCAAAGAAGAAGAGGAAGAAGAAGGAGGAGGAAGAAGAAGGAGGAGGAGGAGAAGAAGAGGATGAGAAGAAGGAGAAGAGGAGGAGTAAATCGTATATACCCGTGTGAGTAAAAAAACAAAAATGACACCTCACGAATCCCAAATTTAAGAAAAAAATATGTCATGAACGCGTAATAATTATATACGATTGGAAATAGTATCTTCTTCAAAATGATTTGATACCATATACATGTGATATGTCTCCACGCTCAGATAATCAGGACTGAGGTATTCTTTACTGTGATGTAAATTTCAATTTGCACCAAAGAAAGGCATGACTGCAATGAATGAACCCAGATGCCAATGATGTCATAATTCTACATGAGTTAGTATAACATATCCCTTTTCAATAAAATTAGTTTGAGAATTAATATTAAAAGTGTTCATTAAATACTTATAATGTACATTACTGAAAAGGTGTTTTGAAATGGATTTTAATACAATCCTTGTAGGATTATGACATCATTGACATCTGGATTCATTTTATGCCTCACTTTGGCGCAAATCAAAATTTGCAACACTGCAAAGAATTCCTCCTGATCACCCAAGCGTTAACACATACCACATAATAAATGTGGTATCAAATTATTAGGGAGATAAATACTCTTTCAGGCCATATCTAACAATTATGTGTTCATGACATATTTTTTCCTTAAATTCGGTCTTTGTGAGGTTTCATTTTTTTTTACTCACACGTTATAAAAAGGTGTTTTACATATCTCTGGTCAGGGGCGGATCCAGGATTTTCCAAAAGGGGGGTGGCAAATTTTTCGGAGGATATTTCGTATCCGAAAAATTTGACAAGGCATTATTACATTATAAATTTTAATTTTTCTTCTAAGGGGGAGGGGGGCGTGCCCCCCCCCTGGATCCGCGCATGTTTCTGGTTTATTGTTTTCCCGCGAGATCTCTGATGCAATCGAAATATCTTCAAATCGGACTCATCTCATGAACGTGCACGCGCTTCTCTTTGTCTGCTGCCCTCAATGGAAAGGTCACCCTCAATTAGTTGAGTGAATGGATAATTCTGAAAAGCCCTCCAAGTTTAAGCGAGCAGTCGCCATTTTGTTACTCCTTGTAGTATTTCCGCCCCCTCTGCCGTGGACCTACTACAACATGCTCCTGCATAGCTTTTAGATAGTTATTCTATCTTTTTTCATTTTATTACATATATATATGTGTGTGATAGGGTGTGTTTGTTAAGGCCTATTATATCAGGGGCGGTGGAAACGGAGGGGGTGCACTTGCCCCCCCCCCCCTCCCCGCAAAAAAAGTAGAAAAATTTTGAAAAAAAAATTCTTAAAAAAAATGAAAAATACCACTTTTTAAAATGAAATTTGTCTTTTTTTTAAATAAGATAATTAAACCCTTTTTATATAGTGACACATTAAAGGTTAGAAAATATTTTTCTTTTAGCTTGCACTTGCGTTGATCCTTTGGTGAGATACGCATCTCATGACTCGTGAATACAACGCGCACTAGCTCTCTAAAGGCGACCGCACACCTTACAATTGGTCTGCGACCCGATTTCAGAATAAAATGTTGTAGAATTTGATGCTAGTATTCAGAATTGGAATATCTTACTGTGTAATGTTCTAAATAATCTTACGCATACCTATGTTCAAATCTGTGACTATGATATCATCCCGGGATATCATCCTTCTTAGAATAAAAGCGAATTTAATATCTAGTCGTAATGACGTCATAGCAGTCGTACGATTGGCTACGATTTGAAACTAATTTGGCCTTTATTCCAAAATAAAGGCTTGCAATCTTTCAAAATGGTTATATCAGTATTCTTTAAATTAATTTTAACCTTAGATAAAATGATATGTTCCATTAACAGTTTCAGAAAATGAGCAAAATGCGATTTGTTCCAAAATCGGATCGCAAGCAGTCGTATGGTGTGCGGTGGCCTTAACACTTTTTCTTCAGACTGTAGGCCCTATTTGTTCCATCAACCGAAAATTAACAAAACATATATAGTTGTTCTAATGAAAACATAACATACTAAAATGCACATAAAACACACACACACCACAAATAAAATTGAATACAGTCATGTTTAATAAAAAAAAAAAAAAAAACCTTCACGCCCACACATCAACCCTCACGCACACACATACGCACATTTTTAGGCAAAGAAGAAACATCTCGTTTGTACAATGAATAGGGCATACCATAGAGTTATACAGATGCATCTAGCCAGCCAAGCTCGACTGCAAACGAGGTCAATCCAGAGATATTAACTCCATGGTACATATCACGTGTTAGACCATATTAGGCTTTGCCCGCCGTGGTCGATTTGAGGAGTGTACATTCGCTAATGATTACACGGCCTCGTCGATCCAATGAATGAATGGAATGGAACAGAATGAAATGGGTCGCAATTTTCAATAAATTACTCGTGCGGGGAGCATGGGTTGAGTTCAGATAGGACTGTGCCGCTAACACTATAGATATTAGTAAACGCATTTGGCCACTCCAGTTCGGTGGTATTTTTGACAGGGCCGCGGAGTCCCACGGAGTCGAGGCTCTGGGGGGGGGGGGGGGGGTACGAAGTTCAGCCCCTCGCCTTTTTTCAGTGAGCGTGTGCAAAAAACATGAAAATTATCATCTACTTGTGATTTTCGCATGTTGCAGCTAGCTCGCCCATGCATTTCCAAACACACATACACTAAACAAAAATTAAAAAAATACAGTAACCAACGCTTCGCGGCCCCTGTTTGATAAAGGGAAAGTAAGATTGCGCCATTTCATTTTTTTAAATACTGCTATATTCTACCTGGCAATTTCGTATTTCGCGTCAATAGGCCTAAATCCGAAAACTACGGAAAAATATACCTGTATGAATAGAAGGTATACCAACATGTCCCCGGGAAGCACAGCTGGGGTACATGACCAGCATTTTTTTCTGATTGGGACCGGGTAATGCCTTGTTGTGGCTTGTCAGATTCTAAGGCTTGTCGGGGTCAGATTCAGGCTCTGCGGCGAATGAGTACCGAGGTTCCGGACAAAAAAGTGGCACGAGCCTCGAATAGTAATTGTATTAAAGGACAAGTCCACCCCAACAAAAAGCTGATTTGAACAGATAGAGAAAAATCAAACAAGCATAACACTGAAAATTACAACAAAATCGGATATAAAATAAGAAAGTTATAACATTTTAAAGTTTCGCTTAATTTCTCAAAACAGTTATATTATGCACATCCTGTTTGGTATGCAAATTAGGGGACCGATGACATCACCCACTCACTATTTCTTTTGTTATTTATTACATGAAATATGAAATATTTTGATTTTCTTCTCATTGTCATGTGAAACAAAGTTTCATTCCTCCCTGAATACGAGGAATTCCATTATTTTAAAATTTTGTGGTTCCAGCAAGGGGTTCCTAATTGTCAAATTCGTAAAAATTGAAATATTGTATAATTCGAACAATAACAAACAAAATAAATAGTGAGTGAGTGACATCATCGACTCTCTCATTTGCATATCACTGAGTTGAGCATAGAACTGTTTTGTGAAAAATAAGCGAAACTTTAAAAATGTCATAACTTTCTTATTTTACATCCGATTTTGATGAAATTTTCAGTCTTATACTTGTTGGATTTTTCTTTTTTTATTCAAATCAACTTTTTTGTTGGGGTGGACTTGTCCTTTAAGGCCTATCTTAGTATAAAGTAATAATTATAATTATTATAAAGGCTATTCGCAGGGGAGAGGGTAGGGGAAAGGGCGGGGATCTGTGTGCACTCGGCTATCTATTTGCTGCAGGTTGAGACGTTACTTGGGTGAAAAAAGTACAAAATTAATAGAATGGTATTCGAGAGAAGCACAAAAGCAATTAATGGGGTATGTTTTTGCACACAGTTTTTTGTTTCTAAACTATACTTGTCAACATGAATTGCAAGAGCGCAAAGCGATCGAGTTGATTCGAAGGGGGTGTTGGCTCATTTTTAAATTGATATTTTGGATCTGACGTATATATAATTCGGCAATTCTGTGAAAACTATCAATTAAAAAGTAGGGTCGCAAAATTTCAGGTGGGGGGCAATTGCCCATCCTCTGTCCTGCGCAAGGTAGGACGGGTCGCGTGTGACAATAATTGGACGACTATCCCATCGTTTCCCTGGGAGGTGAAAAACATCATCACGGTCATGTTTTATCATCCGTCAGAGAACAGACCTAAACGATATCATTTTTTTTAAAGGAATAACATGCGCAAATTCTGTGTATTTTGGGGGAAAGTGCGCTGTCATGATATCAAGATTCACTTGGAGATATCTAGTCTCACTTCAAGACGCTTGATCGCTTTTCAAACTTCCACCTGTGTAGCATGATCGGGCGTGATTCTATGGTTTTTCATCAGTTTTACTTCCATTACAAATTAAAAGATCGAAAATAGCAAATAGACGGAAATGACTGACAAAATATTGCTAATTATTTGTACATGATCACTGATATAAGAAGACGAGTAGAAATGAAAACTGTCTAGAATACAAAGTAAACTAACATAAAACATGAAGTTTTAAAGGGGTGTCTCGGGCTGAAAATATTATATCTAAATAAATAACATTCAATGAAGTAAATGTTGAAAATTTCATCAAAATCAGATAACAAATAACACAGTTGTTAAATCTTAAAGTTTTTACAATATTTCGTGAAAACAGTTGTATGCATGCACATCGTCTTGAATATTCATTAGGTGAACTGATGATCCCCTTCTTATATGTTATTACATGAAATGATAATCATTTCTTATTTTCATATATGTATGTATGATAATGTCCCCCTTAATAGTTGCAGCAGTAAATATGTAATGCATTCTATCAGTTGCCAATCCAATTTTTATCATTCTTGGATGACAAAATTTGAATAAACATAATTTCATATAATAAAATATAAAAGAATTGAGAATATTACATCATCGCCCGGGGGGGGGGGCCACTTCCATTGACGAGTGGATACCATGCGCGACCATGGGGTCTCAAAAAGCACCCTAAACACGTATTTTCCATATTCTGAAAATGCACCCCTTAACAAGTATTGGCTTGCATGTGAAACCCTACCCTTAACAAGTATTTGGAATAAAATGATACTCTTGGCAAGTATTCCGTGAAATGAACCCCTAAACAAGTACAGAAGTATTTTATTGTTATGTCACGGGTCCTTCGGTCGTTGGTTTTACCTTTACACATCATTTGGTTTAGTACAACCCCACCTTACACACCTCGTGCAAATCGGACTCTAAACACGTAGTGTTGGGGCAAATAAAGAATTTAAAGGACATCCTTTATAAAACATTTTAATTTCGTTTTATCATCCCCGCAAATTTGACCCTAAACACGTAACTTTCCTCGCGAAATAGATACCCTTTTTTCATTATTTTTGTGTTTTTGACACCCTTATCACGTTACGTACGTAACGTGCCCTATCTTGAAAAAGACATCCTTTTTACGTGTTTTTTTGGTCGCGCATGGTATCCACTCGTCAATGTAAGTGGCACCCCCCCCCCCCCCGGGCATCATCGATTTGCTTGTTGGATATTCATGAAAGCATGCACAGAGCTGTTTCACCGAAATAATGTAAATCTTGAAAATGTCATAACTTTGTTATTACTTGTCAAATTGATCGTGTTTTGCTTGTCTGACTTTGCTTAATCTGTTCAAATCACATTATTTTCAGCCTGAAGTGCCCTTTAAAAGAAACGAAAGGCCGATTTTAAGGATTTCGAATAGGACTGTATTGATTCCACGATCAGTCTCATGGCAATGGAACCAATCGTTTAAATATATTATATTGAACTTTTGTAAGTTTTTTGTGCACATGTAGGCCTACATGGTTGATTTAGCAGTTTAAGCCACCCCCAGCCGATCAATAATTTCAAGTTATTTCCATGAGTTGTTTTGTACAAGATTGACTTAAAGGATTAATCGTCGCAGGATAATATAATGGAGTATTTACTTTAGACAGCACGAACCCTGGTCTTTTCACTTCTCCCATCAATGAGATGGATCAATAGGGGTCATCAAAAAACCGAGTGACCGAGACAGGTTGGGATTGGGCATGGGGTTTTGATCAAAGGTTTTAATCACAATTCTTGAATTTGAAGAGAGAGAGAGAGAGAGACGAGCCCGGCCAACTCCCTAGATCCCCCAGCCAACGACTATTACTATACCAACTAGTTGAAACCAGTTGAAATTTTAACTGGTTTCAACTGGAGTCAACTGGTACCAGTTGAAACCAATTGGCACAACTGGTAAACTCCCACCATGCCAGTATATTCCAGTTGAAACCCATTGTCTCAACTGGACATGCTGAAAACATACAAGTTTATTCCAGTTGAAACCAATTAACTATACTGGTATAAATTAGTACACCAGTTAATACCAGTTAAAACCAATAGGCCTTTCTGGTTTATCTACCAATAGATTCCAGTTTAAAACCCATTAGCCAAACTGGACCATTTGATGCCAGTTGGAACCCATAGAAACCCAATGGGTGTATATACCAGTTAATGCCACCTTAAACCCATAAACCATACTGGTATATCATTAAACCAATTGATACCAGTTAGAACCAACATGCATTACTGGTATACCTACCAGTTGATTCCAGTTAAAACCCATAAACCAAACTGGATCAGAGTGTTCCAGTTGGAACCCATAGACCTCCCATAACCCCACTTGAAACCCATTAACCATACTGGAATATCAAACCAATGGATACCAGTTAGAACCAATATAGGCATTACTGGCATATCTACCAGCTGATTCCAGTTAAAAGCCATAAACCATACTGGAGCAGATTATACCAGTTGGAACCCATAGACCTCCCATAACCCACTTGAAACCCATTAACCATACTGGAATTTCAAACCAATTGATACCAGTTAAACCAGCATACATTACTGGTATACTACCAGTTGATTCCAGTTAAAACCCATAAACCAAACTGGAACATATTTTACCAGTTGGAACCCATAGACCTCCCATAACCCACTTGAAACCCATTAACCATACTGGAATATCAAACCAATTGATACCAGTTAAAATCAACATACATTACTGGTATACTACCAGTTGATTCCAGTTAAAACCCATAAATCAATTAAACTGGGACATATTTTACCAGTTGGAACCCATAGACCTCCCATAACCCACTTGAAACCCATTTACCATACTGGAATATCAAACCAATTGATACCAGTTAGAACCAATAGGCATTACCAGTATATATCTACCAGCTGATTTCAGTTAAAACCCATAAACCAAACTGGAACAGATTATACCAGTTGGAACCCATAGGCCACCCATAACCCACTTGAAACCCATTAACCATACTGGAATATCAAACCAAATGATACCAGTTAGAACCAATAGGACTTACCAGTTGATTCTAGTAAGAACCCGTATATACATATATAATACATACATATATATATATATATATATATATATATGTATATTAGAGGCATAGTGGTAATGCATTGTACTTATTTCCAACAGAGTTTATATATATATATATATATATATTATATAAGAACTATGTTTTCATACCTTTGTTGTTTTATTTGTCGCTTCTCTTAAACTGACTTTTGAAATATTTTTGTAATTGTTGATATCTGCAGTAATCATTCAAATTTTTTATCCGACAAGTCACTGGCTCAATATAGCTGTAACCCACTTTACATTAATATTTATATTTTTTGTACAGATCATATTACTTCAAAGTCCTCTTATCTTTGTTTTTAATTCCTTTTGAGATAATTCTTTATGATTATCATTCATGAATGTGTTTCCTATAACTATTATTATTGTTACCATCAACAAAGCGTTACTTTTCTTTAAAAAAAGCAAGTATTATTTCATACAATCCACTCTTTAATCTACATGTATTGTTATTCATTCAATATTGGTTAAATATATATTTATGTGAAAATGTTCATTATGTTAAAGGTATATACATTTAGCCTACTCCCAACCTTTGCCCGTTCCTGCTTTTGACATTACTCCCTACTCCCCCCCCTCCCTGTATACTTTTCTTTTTGTATCCCCTTTCCAATATTATACATTAGTATACTTTGTTATTTTTTTGTTGCTTATTTGTTAACTGAAATTTTGCTCTGTACAAATTCATGTAATTCAGCCTTTTACCACAATAAATGCCATGCATTTATCCATCCTATACACAGCTCGATTGAGGATAAGAGGAAAAAAAATATCTACATAATAACTAACTTAATTATTCTTTATGTTAATTTTAATATTTCCACCTTGAAAAGTTTCATTAAAGTATGTGGTTCGATATTACCATATAACTTAAATCGAAACATGTTATTCTTAGTGAAATTTTCTAGTTTACATTAAAAAAATTGTTATCCTAGATATTTGTTGCGAGAAAAAATTTCTTCCTATTTAATCCCTTTTTTCTAATTTAAGTTAAAGAGGACTATTTTACACTATTTTTACAAATCACATAAAAATTAATGTATTTTTCTTTTTTTAACTCACTGATATTTAAAAAATATTTTTGAAGGTGAATAGAATAGCTATTTTTTTCTATTTATAACGCGCATATTTATTGCTAGTTTACAACCTTGCCATGTTAAGCAAGGCTATCTTTATCTTTCAAATAAAAAGAAAATAAATAAAATAGAAATAAAGAACAAATATTAAGCTAATTCATTCTTAAACTTTCAAAGAAAAAAAAAAGCTCCAAAAGCAGAGGCAAAAATCGTCATTTCTTGACTGGTTGCCAACCAAAACCAAACAAGAAGAAATTTGTATGTTAAGAAGTTCGTATTTCTATTTTAAAACTTCTTTCTTGCTTTATAGACCCCCCCCCCCCCTTCGTTATTCCTGACTCAGCAGATCTTCCTTCAATCACCGGGCGCGGGCGGGCCTGCGCATGCGCACTGAGTGCCACTGATCGCTATCGTCCGTATATAATTATGCAAATTAACCAGCGCCGCCGCGCCAAACGCAAACCGCCAATCTAATTTGAATTTGAAAGAGCCATCTTCGCCGCGCCGTTAATTTGCACCGCACTTTTATCGAGTGCTAGTGCGATAAAGAAGGGTAAAGAAGGCCGTTTTACTAATAATTCAACCACTGAAATCACACGGACCAGATTTGGACAATGACTTGAAAGCTAAGACATTCGCAGTAGGCTCTACAGGTAAGTTAACAATTTTCTATGATTTTCTTTTCGTAGTTTGTTAAATGGCGCGGCTCGCAGCTAGCTGCGGGGCTAGCTGTAACGTTAGAGTTCGTCAGGACATCCTGTTGTACTGCCCCTCAGCGCTGCCTGCCGGCCGCGACTAGCCGGGCGTGGATGTGTGGCTGCCATGCCGGTGCAAGTCTGCGCACATACATCATATTGACCTTACGATTTGTGTTAAGATTTAACATGAATTTCTTTTTATTTCACAAAATCTTTCAATTGATATTGTTCCATATATTGTTATAAGTAAATGAGAGAGATATGTGATCGAATGTGAAACTGATTTTCTTGGTCTTGGAAAAAATCTGAGACTCGGCCAGTTATGATTTTCAATTTCAGATTTAACATTATGATAGTGGCCAGCGCCTCGTGTCTGCGCGCCAATCACTTTACAAACGATTTGAGGATTTTGATGAGATTTTGAAATGCCGAAAATCGAAATTCATTATTTTTTCCACCATTTTAAGAGTCTGATTTTTTCATGAACAGGCCTAGGCCTAGCTGTTTATCACTTTTTGACTGTGTATTTCAGGAGAGAGGGAGACCCAAAACCACCTGGAGTCATACTGAGCCTCGAGGAGGAGATGAAGTCAGTGAACATGACCTGGGGTACCGGTAGTTTCCAGAAGAAGGCCCAGCTCAGAACCGCCAGGACTCAGGAGTGGAGATCCGAATACTTCGTTGCTGCCCTCCATATGAGGAGGCTGTAAGTTAGGTAATTCAGATGTCAAGTTTTCTTTTGGGGTCTTTGTGTATCTTCTATTATGAGAATTATGGAAAAGAGATGGTGATTTAATGGTTTTAAAGATGTAAAATATGAAATTCTAGCACTTTTTTTAGGCCTAATATGAGTTCGGACACCCTACTTATAATTTTTTTTTGAGGAGCGCGATATTTTTGTACATGACCCAAGCCTAGTTTCACCACAGATTAATTAATAGCTACACAGCTGTTGCATTTACAATTTTAATAACAATCTACAACAATTGAGCATTTTATAAAATTGAGTGTGTCTAGGAAAGCAAATTCGGAGGCATAAGGAGAGCCATTTATTGAGCTCCATGGAATTATAAACATGAAGGACTGATCTCTGCGACATCGATTTCAGAAGTATTCCCAAGACCAAGTGAACTTACTCATTTTTTAAATAAATATGATGATGTGCTGCATGTTTATCATTATAGTTGAATCATTGATTCACAATCCCATGTATTTTTCTTAATGTGCAAATGGAATTTTACAACACTCTGTAGTAACGCTTGCCCGCCTTAGGTGTAGACATGTATTGCTATTCACTGTAATATAGACGTATTTTTATTCACTGTTCACTGTACTGATTATTTTTCTCTCCATTGTTTTAAAAAAAATTATTCAGATACATCGCATCTACCAGCAAAGAACGTGTGCCAGTACAGGGAAGGAATGTACCTGTCGCACGTGAACTCTTCAGAGGCAGTGAGGACAACAAGATCTGCAAGCAAGTGATCCTTTTTGTAAGAAAATTTCCAATTTGTACATTTCACAATTAATTTTTTTTAAAGCCTTTGTACACATTTAGAGTATCAAGGCTTACAAAATGTAAAAATTTAATGTTTGCCCAAAAATCATTATGGGAAAGGTGGATTTCCGAGGAAAAATCAAATCTATCTTTGTTTACACAGTTGTACGAGCAACCTTATAGGAGGCTTGTCTAGGCTCCGTGATGAAAATACAATATAAAAATTGATTCACAATCCCATGTATTTTTCTTAAAGTGCAAATGGAATTTTACAACACTCTGTAGTAACCCTTGCCCGCCTTAGGTGTAGACATGTATTGCTATTCACTGTAATATATACGTATTTGTTATTCGCTGTTGTTCACTGTACTGATTATTTTTCTCTCCATTGTTTTTGAAAAAAATTCTTCAGATACATCGCATCTACCAGCAAAGAATGTGTGCCAGTAGAGGAAAGGAATGTACCTGTCGCACGTGAACTCTTCAGAGGCAGTGAGGACAAGATCTGCAAGCAAGTGATCCTTTTTGTAAGAAAATTTCCAATTTGTACATTTTACAATTAATTTTTTTTTAAGCCTTTGTACACATTTAGAGTATCAAGGCTTACAAAATGTAAAAATTTAATGTTTGCCCAAAAATCATTATGGGAAAGGTGGATTTCCGAGGGAAATCTATCTTTGTTTACACAGTTGTACGAGCAACCTTATAGGAGGCTTGTCTAGGCTCCGTGATGAAAATACAATGTAAAAATGATAAAATTATCTTCATGGAGTCCTCTAGGCTAGCCAGTGACATGGGCCCATGCCCATCAATTTTAATTCATGCTTTTGCATAACCAAATGGCGTGAATTTGGAACTGGAAGTATAATTTCAGATTGACCTCCGAAATGAAACGTGCACAATTAGTCTGAACTAAAATAACATTTCCTGAATTTTTTCTTAAATCTGGAGGCTGAAGTATTTTTTTATCTTTGAAATTAAATTGGTTCTCGTTGTTTTTTACCTCTGACTTACCAGTATGTGTGGGGGTACCGTAGAAGTAGAATTAAAGGGATGGTCCAGGCTGGAAACATATCTCAATAAATAGAGTAAAATTCACAGAGCAAAATGCTGAAAACTTGATCAAAATTTGATAACTAATTAAGGTTTTGAATTTCAAAGATTTGCATTATTCCGGTGAAATAGTTCTAGGCATGTCTTTATGAATATTCATTAGGTTGGCTGATGTCATATCCCAATTGCCCTTTTGTATTTTATTATATGAGATTAGGTTTATTAAGATATTTTTAACCAAGAACTATTGACAATTGGATTGACAACTGATTAGGTGCATTAGTTATTGATGCAACTTATTTCATTACAATGGAGACGCATCATTTACACATGTATGAAAAAATCAAACATTTATGATTTCATCTAGTAACATAAAAAAAAAGGAAAGTGGAGATGTGACATCAGCCCACCTAATGAATATTCATGACGAAGTGCATACAACTGTTTTCACAAAATATTGATAAACTTTAAAATTCAATAACTTCTTGTTATCCTATTTTGATGAAATTTTCATCATTTTGCTCTGTGAATTTTACTCAAGTATTATTTAGATGTAAATATTTTCGGCCCGGACCATCCCTTTAATCCTCGGATAAAATTTTGTATTTCATTTTTTTTTTTGCTTTGTCTTGCGTTTTTAAACATGTTCTGGGAACTGCTTTTTGAAAGTTGTCAGCATTAACAAGTTGTCTTTTTCCGACAGTTACCATAGTTAACAGTCAGAGGCCAGTGCTTCTCAGCCAATCAAAAGCAATGATTTCACTGAAATAGTCGGCACTGACAATCATGAAATACCCATCAGATGTTAGCAGATAATGTGCAACATAGACTCCTAGATACATATATGCAAACATACATAGTCTAAGTCTTTATTATTAAAATAAATGTATAGGTATAAGGTCGAGGCAATTTCATCTCTGCGATGTCAATTTCAGAAGTATTCCCAAGACCATGTGAACTTACTATACATGTTGTAATAAAAATGATGATGTGCTGTCTATCATTTATAATTGAATCATTGAAATATGGAACTTAGAGAAGTTTCACTATCCCATGTATTTTCTTTATGTGCAGATATAATTTTACACCACTGAAATTTTGTATTACGGTATTCACTGTACTTATTATTTTTCATTCCATTGGTTTTTTTTTCTAATCTTCAGATACATCGCATCTACCAGCAAAGATCAAGTGCCACTACAGGAAAGGAAGGTACCTGTTTCACGTTTCCTCTTCAGAGCCAGTGAGGGCCCCAAGATCTCAATAAATAATAATTAAAAAAAGACTCCTTTATCATTCCTTTAAAAATAGTACATATTATTTATTGGATGTAAATGCTTAGATGCATTATATTCAAATTTTGTCTCCAAGCTAGCATGTAAAAATTGGATTGACTA